>NW_023425482.1:25576275-26173775 GCF_014108245.1 Pipistrellus kuhlii
TGTAGTTCAGAACTTTATACTCTGACATACTTTTTTGCCTAAAAATAATTCTCAAATTGGATTGTCAGTCATTTATATACATTACCTTGTGCCTAACTGGCAGATGGCATCGTCCCTTTAACCATTTTCTTCCCCATTTCCACTGTTCAAACACTGTCTGCCTTTGGCTCTCTCTCACATACATACACATTCTTATACTTATAGGTTGCTTTTCTTTTGTTAAACATAATGTCTAAGATCAAATTGTATAATATTTGAGATTTTTCAGTCAAGAATTATTTACAAGCAAGTAAAGTGCATGCTATATTTAATAAGGCAAACTAGCTTTGAGTATATATAATATATATATAATATATATATTATATATATATATAAGTGTATATATATAAAATAATGTGACCAGTGGAAAAACTTTAATCCAATGCCTTGGCTCAAATTATTTTGCTTTTGAATCTTATATCTACATCTATATCTATATCTATATCCATATCTATATCTACATATAGTAGCATAATATAGCATATTACATGATATTTAATATATTATAGATAATTTTATACATACTATATATAAACATAAGAAAAATCTGGAGAAATTCTAAAGCAAATACCATCCCCAACTGTAGTTATTTTTATTCACTTAGAATTAAACTCATTACTTAGTGTTGTAATTTTCAAATAAATTCTCTCAGATTATATTTAAAAGAAAAAGTAAATGTAGAATAAATTAAAAATTTAATGAATGAGTACAAATCAAATCATTCATTTAAAATGGTTTTGAGTGGTCATAATGATATAGCAGTTGATCCATTTAATTTATTGAAATTTTGAAAATGTTATGCAAGGAATTCTGCTGAGTGCTACTGAGAAACAAAAGGTGAACAGGTGTGGAATAAAATGTGTCCTCAGTAATAAACGTAAGTTTTTGGAGAAGACATGTACACAGGCTACAGAAATATGATATGACATGACATGATATGACATGATATGATATGATAATGCAATAATGAACATAATCCTTTTGGTTAAAAAGTAGAGATTAAGGACCAGAGGGAAATCTACTTGACCTAATTGAATAAAGCTACAGAGTGTTAGAGCTTAGAGTTCTAGAGAAAGCTGTGAGTGTCAACAGAGACAGAAAATGAAGAACCTGAAATAACAAATTATGCTTTAGCCATTATTTAGAAACATATAAAAACACTGAATGATTTAAGACTCAGAAGCAATATACTCAAACTGGTATTTTAACAGATGAATTCAGGGGAAAGATTAGTAAGGGGGATCTTTAAAGTTCTAGGTCAGATACTATTACCTGAACTAGGCTAGGGACCTCTGGAACAGAAAGAAAAGAGCTACACAATAATGAGTAAAATATATTGCCACACCATTCTGAATAGAAAGTCATGGCAACTCTAATAAAGGAATGTTATCCAAACTATACATATCACTCTTTTAAAACACAAAAATAAGGAGAAAAAAAATGGGCAAAGACCTTAATGCACACCTCACCAAAGATATATGGATAACAGACTAGCATATAAAAAATTGCTCCACATCACATGTCCTCAGCAAAATGCACTGAAAAAACACAGCTCTTGGAATTATTGAAATCTGGGACACTATCAACGTAAAAGGCTGATGAAGACATGAAGCAATAGGAACTCTCATTTACTGTCCGTGGGAATGCAAAATGGTACAGTTACTTTGGAAGTCACTCTGGTGGCTTCTTACAAACTAAACATATTCTTACCAGGTAATTCAGCAATCATACTTCTTGCTATTTGTACAAAGGAGTTGAAAACTTATGTCCACACAAAACCTGCACATGGATGTTCACAACAGTTTTATTCATTACTAGAGGCCTGATGCATGAAGATTTGTGCAAGAATGGACCTTCCCTCCCCTGGCTACCAGCACTGCCTTGGCTCAGCCCAGAGCTGCCTTTCTGCCTTCCCACACTGCCCAGAGGCCCGAAGCGACTGGGTGCCTGTGTATGCAAATTAACCCATCATTGTTGTTGGGTTAATTTGCATACCCACTCCTGATTGTTTGGTGGGCATCACAAAGGTATGGTCAATTTGCATCTTTCTCTTTTATTAGTGTAGATTGCCAAAATTTGGAAGTGACTGAGATGTCTTTCAGTAGGTAAGTGAATATGTAAACTATGGTGCATCCAGAAATGCACCATAGTTTACATATTTGGCACTAAAAGGATTATCAAGCCATAAAATGAGCAGGCGGAATTTTAAATATAAATTACTAAGTAAACTGAGCTGACATGAAGAGTTACATACTGTCTGATCCATCTATATGACATTTTGGAAAAGGCAAACTATGGAGAGAATAAAAAGATCAGTGATTGCCAGGTAGGGAGAAGAATGACTGGGTAGATCAGAGGATTTGAATGCAGTGAAAATATTCTGTATGATTCTATGTTAATGAATATATGTCTTTATACATCTAATCAAATTCATAGCATGTTCAACAAGATAAACACTAATGTAAACCTTGGACTCTGGGTAATAATGATATGCCAACGTAGATTCATCAGTTATAACATATGCTCCACTCTGGAGTGTGGGGATATTGATAATGGCAGAGGCTATGCCGAGTTGGGGTCAGGGGTATATGGGAAACCTCTGTACCAGTATATTCCTGTCAATTTTGTGTGAACCTAAAACTACTCTGGAAAAAAAAACACATACACACACACACAAAACTAAGTCTTAAAATTTAAAAATATCATGGCCACTTACTTGGAAAGCTTTTTTTAGAAGTAAATTTGGCCATACTGATTAGTTAAGATGTACAGTCAACTGCAGCCACTTCGCTGCTTGCTCACCCTTCAGAATTACTCTTGGAAAAGTCAAGAGCAAGTACTCGAAATCCTTTATTTCTTTAGTGTCACTTTCCAGTGTGCAGAAAACATGCTACACCTGGAGAAGGCTCCATGTATATGACTAATGAGCTTTCTGTCGACTGGCTCCTGGAGAGGCACTTTATGTGAATGCCTTGGTTCCAAGAGGAGTCTATGAGAAAGAACTGAGGACATCTGGGGAAATACAATGACAAATGTATGTGGATGGACACACTTGAAATGATCCAGAACCCAGGCAGGTTAATTTTAGGTTATTTTCTAAATAAACAGTGGCCTTCTAGGCTCCCAAAGTGTATGAGTGAGCATGAATAGGAAATTCCAAAACATTTTGTGTGAACTTTAATAAAGATGAAGTAAAAAGAATACTAGTTTTTGCTTAACTATGACTTCTAACTATTACAATCATAAAAGTCAGGATTGAACTAATTCCAAAAGTAACTCTGAGAAAGAAGTTGAAAGGACTCTATACTGAAGGATTAGCAAACTACAAGGGTGTGGTTTCAGAGGTGACTATGCTCAGAATATTTATGTAATATTGCTTCACTGCTTAACTCTCAACATCTTTACCAACTCTTTTAGAAATGTAGCAGTGTTAAGCAATAATTTATTTTTTATTTGTATTATTCCTTCTGCTCAAAATAGTGTTATGTACAAATAATGGCATCTACATTAAAGAACAAGCATTAAAAATCAAAACAAACAATCCTCTCCCACACACGCACACACACAAAGAAATGCTATTTTTGAGCAACAATATGGCATACGATTATGAACCAAATTGTATAACACAACCGATGTGTGTGCATATATGTTTTTTTAATGGCCATCCTTCATTAGCACATAAAAGGTAAACCCTAGAAGTGTAATAAAACATTTCTCAAAGTATGCTATTTAATAAAATTTTTTTCAATGTTTCTAAGAGCAAATAATTTTAGAAATGGATGAGATAATTAACAAAGTTAACGGCACAAATTCTAAGCATGTTCATATATTAAAGAAAAATCATAACTTTCAAAGTGAAGGCTAATCTGAATTGAATCAAATCCCTCAAAATCAATCCATCTCTCTCTTTCACACCTTCTCTCCTTCCCTCCCTTGTTCTATTAGTCAGATGTACAAGATACACAGATATCAATAAGGGGGTAATTAATAGGAACTGACTTACGTGGTTCTGGAGGCTGAGAAGTCCACGATCTGCCTTCTATCAGCTAGAGAACCAGAAAGGTCAGTGGTGTGATTCAGTCAGAGGTCAAAGGCCTGAGAGTGGAGGCTGATGGTATAAATCCAGACATGAATCCAAAAGCCCAAGAACCAGGATCAGCTGATATCCTAGGACAGGAGAAGATGATGTCTTAGCTGAGGCAAAGAGAACACCAACTTGCCCTTCCTCTGCCTTTCTGTTCCATTCGGACCCTCAGCAGATTGCCTGATGCTCACCCACCCTGGGGATGGCATCAGCTTCCTCCATGCAATTCAAATACCAATCTCTTCCAGAAATTATGCTTCACCAGACACACCCAGAAATGATGTTTTGCCAGCTCTCTGGGCATCCCTTAGCCCAGTCAGGTTGACACATCACACTTGTAGGTAAAGATTAACTTCTGGAAATGCTGGTTCCACCAAAAATCCAGAAGATAATGACTATCAGATTTGAGTGCATAATAAGTAATTCTATTTTTCAAAATTATTACTGAAATTAATGATATGCCTAGATAGAATGTTTTCTGAAAGTCAAAATATAAAAATGGAATTGCCATATGACTCAGTGATTCCACTTCTGGGAATTTACCTGAACAAATTGAAACACTAATTCCAAAGAATATATGCACCCCTATGTTCACTGCAGCGTTATTTACAGCAGCCCAAATGCCCATCAGTAGTTGAGTAGATAAAAAGCTGTGGTACATTTACACAGTGGAATACTACTTGGCCTTAAGAAAAAAGGAAATCTCATTCTTGACATTTTTTTAATGCTTTTATTGATTTTAGAGCAAGAAGAAGAGAGAGGGATAGAGAGACACAAACATCAATGATGAAAGAGAAACATCATTAATCAACTGCTTCCTACATGCCCCTGACTAGGGTTCGAGCCTACAACCTGGGCATGTGCTCGGACTGAGAATTGAACTAGGGACCTCTTGGTTCATGAATCGATGCTCAACCAGTGAGCAACACAGGCTGGACTTGACATTCTTTCTGTCAACTTTATCATGGAGACATTCTAAGGCCTCAAAGTAATATTTGAGGAACCTAGAATCTTCCTGGTTAATTTTCTGTCATTCCAGTAACCAGGAACAAAGAATTCTTATCTGAATGTTTGGGATACTATTGGTGATTTGAGCTATACACCTCATCATTTGTAACTCAATAATTACAATTTTCTACGTTTCCTAATGTTTTATGCATGAAACCTTTGTCCAGAGATAAGCATGGGCTGTCATGAGTAATTCTTCTGTACCTTAACCAATTTACCTCTAATCAATGAGGATAGGTCAAAGCAGATAACTTAGAACTAGGAAGAAATTTCTGACTATAAATGTCGGTGGTAGGGTTTATCAGCGTGTTACTGAGCATATCTCTTTTTTGTTTCTTTTTCAAGAAAAAATAAAAACAAGTGTGGATGATAATGTTTTTACAATCCGCCTGAATCTAGTTTTTGCTTCTGCCTTCAGTATTCTCATGCTTACTGAGATTTTGTGATCTCAAATGGCTTGACTCAGAAAAAGTTTTCCAGTTAAGCTCCATACATTTCATCTCTATTTGAGATAGGGAGGTTGTGAAGTTTAGCTAGTAAAGTGTTAAATATTTGTGTCAGATTTTTTTCTCTGAGATCTCTTTTTTGTGAAGATTTAAGGGTTCTCTCACATAGAGTACGAATCTCTGGTGCCTTCTCTATTTCCTGTAATGTTTCCCCTTTGAATCTTTGGTGCAAGCAAAAAAATAAAAGGAAATGCCAGGCTTTCAAGCTATTGTCTTAAGGATTTTCAAACAAGTTTCCACATTTCAAATATTTAAGAAGACCTTATGTATCTCGATGTCTTGTAATTTCAAAGCTGCGTCTCTGCCTTTCAAAGGGTAAGGCCAATCTTTCTGTTCTTTCTCCCTCTGTCCCCCATCATTTTTCTCTACATCATTTTTAACCCCACTGCTACCCAATGACAGTGTGTGCTTTCGGTATCTTCCCTCTAGCTCCTTCCAGTGGCCAATCATAGACGTGTGGAGACCTGGATGGTTCTTTGGAGTCAGGAGTGCAGCCTTGTGTAAAGACTGTCCTTAGCTGAAACTGGTTTGGCTCAGTGGATAGAGTGTCAGCCTACTGACTGAAAGGTCCCGGGTTTGATTCCGGTCAAGGGCATGTACCTTGGTTGTGGGCACATACCCAGTAGGGGGTGTACAGAGGCAGCTGATCAATGTTTCTTTTTCATCAATGTTTCTAACTCTCCTATCCCTCTTCCTTCCTCTCTGTAAAAAATCAATAAAATATATTTTTTTTAAAAAAGACTGTCCCTGTACTCTCCAGTTCCTCTTGCTCCTGATTTTAAACTGAAGGGGAAATTCTAATGAAGCCTGAATCTAGATTATAATTTCTGAATAATCTAGACCTCCAGTTTATTCAGAAATTGTAATAACTTCATTCTTCCCTTGGGTGTGGCACTTCTCAGACTGTCCAAAGCGGGCCTTTCTGAGATGTGTCGATGAAAATTTCCAAACTTTGAAAAAGACCCAGCACCACAATTTCATAAAGCATGAGATACCCTCATTTCCACACACAGCCAGTTCCTCTGGGCGCTGGGGAGAGAGTGCTCTGTAATAAGGCAGCAGGTGTTTGTACTAATGCTCATTTAACGGCATTTGGGATGGTTTTAATTAAACCCCACATATTTCTTTTGGAAAAATAAAGGACAAATGGTTTCTAAGGCAAAATAAAGAGTGCTTTTAAGGATGCATTAGAAAAAGGAAACCGCATGTCGTCTCGCTAAAGAAAGCAAGAAAAGCCTTAGTGAAGTCTAAATGGAAGTTTACTAATTGAGGAAAACTTAACCTATTATGATGAGTTGATAAATGGTACTATTAAGAAAAAAATTTAATAGATGTACTAAAGAAAGAATACTCTTTCTTGGACCTACACTAAGAAGGAACACTGTATGTGCATTTATCACCCTGAAAGATTGTGGTTAAATATAGGTAAGTATCTGAACAATGCTAAGGTCTGCTCTCAGTTATGAAGGGGATCAATATCTTAGGCCAGTGGTCAGCAAACTGTGGCTCGTGAGCCACATGCAGCTCTTTGGCCTCTTGAGTGTGGCTCTTCCACAAAATACCACGTGTGGGCGCGCATGTACAGTGCGATTGAAACTTCGTGGCCCAGGTGCAGAAGTCGGTTTTCAGCTCTCAAAAGACATTTCAAACATTTTATTGTTGATATTTGGCTCTGTAGACTAATGAGCCACTGTCTTAGGCAAACCTGATTCCTTCTCTAAGGGATGGCACTGAATTTGGGGTAGCATGCGATAAACAAGAAGCTCACCCCTGGCATCTTTTGCTTGGCGAGTGAGACTGAGCTCGATCAGGATGAGAGAGAGGTTGGTTTAGAGTCAGCGACAGGGCAGGTGATTTATGATGTTTGATTTTCAGCCTGTGGTGCCAAAAGTCCCACCAAGGCCATATGACCCAGCAATTCTGCTTCTCGGTGTATTCCCAGCATATTTGAAAATAAGAATCTGAACAAAAACATATATGCATATGTACACGGGAGCACTATTTACAATAGCCAACATGCAGAACCAACCCCAATCTCCATCAAAGGATGAATGGATAAATAAAATGCGATGCATCCATAAAGTGGAATATTATTCAGCAGTAAGAAGGAAAAAATGATAGATGCTACAAAATGGATGGACCTTGAAAACATTACATTAAGTGAAAGAGGCAGACATCAGAGACATAACATTTTATGATTCCGTTTATAAGAATTATACATAATAGGCAAATCCACACAAATGGAGAGTATATTTGTGATTGTCAGGAGTTCGGAGGAAGGAGTATGGAGAAGGATTGCACAATAATAGGTACAGGGTTTCTATTTGGGATGATGACAAAATTCTGGAACTAGATACTCACTGGAAATGATGACACAAAGCTGTGAATGTGCTTAGTGCCAATGAATGGCACATTGTAAAACAGTTGAAATGATAAATCATATATTGTGTTTATTTTACCACAATTTTAAAAGTGAGACAGCATAGCTTTCTGGGGGATGTACTGAATCAAACCTTCAGCCTACGTTTTTTATTATATTTAATGACAGAAATATTAGCATAAAATCTCAAGCAAAGAGAATGGTTAGCACTATTCCTTATCGTTCCCTTTCCTTGTAGAATTTCATATTTCTTTCTTCCTTTGATATGTCAAATACAACGTTTTGGTTCCAGGCAGTGGTCTGGATGTCCATTCTTTTTTTTTAATTTATCTCCAGTGTTGAAAATACTGTAGATATCATTCCTACCTATTAAAATAATGTTATGGTCATAAGGAAACACTCTAATGTATGAAATAATTATTGTGTGAACTGTTTGCTGTGTGGAAACCCCAATACTCTGTAACTTCCAAAAGTGATGAACACCCCACTATCTTGATGTGAAAGCTCTGAGCCCTTAAAGTGTAAACGCCCTGCTCCTAGCATAAGGCACACCGTCTGGCCCTCACTGACAAGGACACAAGTTGTTTACTACGGTCTATATAAGCCTGGGACACTTCTTCAGTCGACATATCCTGCCTGATAGAGGAGGATTCCATGTCGCTCCATGAGATGAGCCCTGACTGCTCTGCTGTGTGAGCCTGGACCAATTGTGGCCGCCTGTCTGTCTTTGTCTTCATCGTGTGTCCTTCAGTATGTATTGCCAGGTGCCCTTTGCTGGAGCCTAGGACCCACAAGGAATAGGGAAATAAACCCTGTGTGATTGCACACTACTTCTGTCTGGTGTGTCATGTGTTCTGCTTAGGCTCAGCTGTCTGGCCATTGAAGTACCAGGGAATAGGCCGTTATTGCTGACCCCTGGTCACCTGCGTTTGTCCCACTAAGTCTAGACACATAATCATTTAATTGGGACTTAATTGGGACATTACCACAAACTCAAAGCCTTGGAAGAGTCCCAAAGTACATTTAGAGAGGACGCAGGTCCCAGTTCCGAATGGATACTAATAGAACTTCATCGACAGCCCCACATGATAACAACACCCACTTGTCACACACCACACAAACTCAGACTCTTTGCCCATTTTGCCATTCGAGATCCTTGACTGCTAGAAGCCTACGAGTGTGCTGATCCTCTTGTGATACTGTTTTATAGCCCATGTAGAACTGTCATACTATAAATACTACACTTAGAGATTGAAGGAAAGCCTTGCCAATCTGAACCTTAATAAAACCCGAAATATTTCTATTCTGATATTTGGGACTTTGAAAGAAAACAGAATCATCCCACGATCCTTTATGTGAATGAGTGAGTGGGACATCTCCAATGATACATCACAGAATAATCAAAAATTTGTTTATATTTGGATTTGCATTTTTTTTCTTTATTGTCATTGCACATTTAGTTCCCTAATCACATTTATGCTAAATGAAATGGTAATTGTGGCTTATCCTTTCAAATGACAGATGACAGCACGAGGCAGGCATAAGTGGTCTGACTGGCATACTGAGCCAGTAGGATTTACATTTAACTGGAAAGAAAATTATATCATCTTAGAATTGGAAGAGCCTTTAGGAATAACTTAATTTGACTTTTTCATTTGTATATCAGAGCGAACTACAATTCAGATATGTGTATTTTCATCCATCCTTTATAGAGTGACCATATGTCCTGGTCACATGGTTTGGACCTGGTATCTCAGTATAATTAATAACATCACCTCCTTTCATACTCAAAGTTGCCCTGATCTAGAGGATAAATTCAATGTTCATTTAGTCTGTGTCACTTTTGGTGCTATGGATTCCTTAGGTAATAACATACAAACTTAGACCATATCATAAAAAGTGCACTATGATTTGGATCTCATTTACCAGCAACCTCCAGCTGAGAACCTTTGATGTAGATGTCAGAACCAATAAAACTATATTGATCAATTCCTGTGCAATGCTCATACAGCGAGTTAAGCAATGCCACCCAATGAGGGAGGTCTTCCTGTACCCATCAGAAAGGAGACTAGGCTAAGAGGTACCATGACATGGGATGGTACAGTCAGGACTCAAACTCCAGTCTTCGAATCCACTGACCTTTTCAATATGAGTGGTGTAGAGTGTAGGATCCCAGACGCAGGCTCTGAGTTTATATCCTGACAGGCACTGACTAGCTATGTGACCTCAGGCAGGTTATATGAGAAGTGTTGACCTCATTCTGATTGGTGAGGATCAAATAGCTTAATGTGTCAGCAGTGCTTGAAAGACTACCTACAATACAGTAATTCTTTAATATATGTTAGATGTTATTACTAAGCAACACTGCTTCTGCATAATTACACAAATGTGGCTAATTATTAGAAGACTATTGCACATCCAAAAGCCAAGAGTTCAGAAATAATGGGGAATCTAACAAAATAGTAAACTACCTTCACAGTACACAAGTATCCTCAAAATATTTTATCATGCAAAAATGGTGATATGCATCAGATGTAGCGAAGAGGAAACTAAAGAACGTGAAACTATGAATATGTGTCTAGTTAGGGTCAGAAAACATCACAGAAGAGTTTTACAGAAATGTATGAAACAAAATACCTTGCAAAAAAATTGCCACTTTTTCCTACAAAAACCATCAGCAAGTTCAGTGAACTGTCCATACTCAAATTCTGATTATGCAATTCCATCCCTTCCCTCTAATATTTCCACTGCAGCGTTATTGACAATAGCCAAGATCTGGAAGCAGCCCATGTCCATCAGTAGATGAGTGGATAAAAAGCTGTGGTACATTTACACAGTGGAATACTACTTGGTCATAAAAAAAGAAGGAAACCCTATCATTTGCAACAACATGGGGTGGGGACCTGGATGGCATTATGTTAAGTGAAATAAGCCAATCAGAGAACAACAGTGGAATCATATGTTGAATCTAATGAACAAAATGAACTAACAAGAAAAATAGAGACAGACATATAGAGAGCAGACTGACAGGTGTCAGAGGAGAAGGGGCTTGCGGGGCTGGATTGGGGGTGATGGAGGGGTTGACCAAAAAGGAAAAAAAAGAAAAAGAGGAAAAACTCATGGACACGGATAATAGTGCAGTGAATGCTGTGGGCGGGGGACAGTGAAGGAGGGTATGTTGGGGATAAATGTCGGTGGAAGGTGACTTGACTTGGGTGATAAACACACAATACAGTATACAGATGTTATGTTGTGGAATTGTGCATGTGAAACCTATATCATTTTGTTAACCAGTGTCACCCCTATACATTTAATGAAAAGAAAAAAATTATTTCCCATCATATGAGGCACATTGTAGCTATATCTTAGTCTACAGATTTATTAATTTCAGGGAAGAGCCCTGTAGGTGGATGTCAGTCACTTGAAAGAGTCATTGGTAGGAGCTTACTTATTCATCTATAAATAATGAACTGACACTTTTTTGGCCAAAGTCTCCATTTACATACTATTATAGTATAAGACAGCTTCCTTATCACAGCCACCTGAAAGGAAGCTGAATGGAAAGAAGAGAGATAATGCTCTCATCAAATCATGCCCTTATGTATCTAGAGTCTTCATTTTCTTCAAATACCAGAATGTGACTTTGAAGTATTTTTCTCAGTTGGGATTCTTACTTGCAATAACACAAGCTAAAATTTAAATTGCTAGAGCTAAAAAAGGGGGCTTTATTGATGGACACAATGACTATGAAGAAACTAGGAAGTGCAATCTTTTTTTATGTTACTTCTACCCCTCTCCTGCACTTGCTTCATTCTTCCCTAAAATTATTTTTCTCCTTAATTATCTAGCATAACACCAAAAACACTTCCTTGATCCCTATTTCATATTATACTTTCCTCAAAATGAATCCCTATGAAAAAAAATCTACTAATTTTTACCACTTATAATAAGCAAGTCGATGAAGATGAGGGAGAGAACGTTTCCAGAACAACAAGATTAAATAAATTTTTAAAAATTCGTTTTTACTAGAGTTATTTAAAATGCTTAATCTCATACACCATTAACGGCAATCATAGTTGACTCCATGTCTAAGAATTAATTACAACTTCCTCTCCTTTGAAATCTTTTGCACCTAATGGAAAATGTACTTTCTTTACTTGAACCCCATTCATAGGCAACCACAGTCCTCATAAAGATTATCATATGAGTTGTGAATAGTTGTCAAAAATGAGGAATCCAAGTGATTTCACACAAATTGAAGCAGTAGGTTAAGTGAGTTGAACTCTTGAACCACTCCGCAAAGGAGGTTGAGCGTCTCCTGGGGAAAGACTTAACCAGAAAGGAGGTGATGAGGAAAGACATCTTCGAGATCCTTAGAATTTATCACTCCTTCTAACTCCCTATTTCCTACATCCTGAAAGAACACTGTGAACCATAAAGAAAGATTAGAAATAAAAATTTAAATAATAAGATGTATCTTTGGGTATGGTGTTCCAATAAAGGTTAGTGTCTCATAGAATCTACATTAAAAACAGACTGTTATAAACACCAACTCCATGTCCTGAAACAAGCGTGGTCCCTAACATCAATGAGTTTTCACTTCCTTGTGAGGCGGCACAGGAATAAGCTGACAATGACTGGAACAGACAGGGGAGCAAAGCCTTAAAAAAGAGCAGAAGTGATTATTACTTTGGTCTCTGGATGTTGACCATGTCTTCACAGAAAAGATCAGGATGTACAAGCGAGTTGTTTGGAATAGAAAGTTTCTGGAACACTGGGACTCATGTAGGATGAATACTAAGAAAGTTTGAAAGGACTTGACCTGCTTGAGAAATGGCTGTGTTGTTGGAGCTGGCAGAGTCCAGTGTATACATAAGGTAATAGAAGAAGGTAAATAGAAAATCTTCTTTTACTTACTCATTTTTCATGATTTATTAACACATAGTCAAGGAGTGCCTCCTCTTCCAGGCACTGGGTTAGTCCTTAAAAATATACTGCTGCCTGGCCAGTTGCTCAGTGGTTGAGTGTCAACCTGTGAACCAGGAGGTCATAAAACCTCAATGATGAGAGAGAATCATTGATCAGCCTCCTCCGATCAATTATTCTTTGGTTCCCTGTCAGGACACATGCCCAGGTTGTGGGCTCAATCCCCAGTAGGGAGCATGATGTTTCTCTCTTTCCCTCTCCCTTTTTCTTATCTAAAATCAATTAAAAATATATATATATTTTTTTAAACAGACTATTACTATTACAGGGTTCCCAACAGGCACACTGTATTATAAGCTCATGTGTTAGAAAAGGGGTGGGCTTCTTCCATAAAGGGCCAGAGAGACAATTGCCTCAACTTTTTAAGAAACTGTTCTTGCTGAATGAATGATGGTCTCTTTCATATTTTACAATAAAATTGCAAACTCTAGTCTTAATTGTACACCATACACAAGAGACAGAGTGGTGACTGGATCTCACCCACATGCAGCAGCTTGCCTGTCCCTGTGCTAGAGAATGACTAGTGTGCCTTATTTTTTATCTTAGGGAAGACACACCCTGTTACACACTCACACACTCCCATGTATATACATTTCAAAGCTTGGTTATAAATAATTCTACACTTTACATTAATAAGAAAAATACGATTTGCAGTATTTGGATTTCACAAATACATACAAACACTAAGGAAAATATAATAACACGGGTGTCTTTAAAATATCAGTTTGAGAACTGCCATTTTAAAGAAAACCAAAATAGATGATCTTTTCCTATTGTTTATTTTATTCTCACATAGGCTTTATTTTTAAGAAAACTACATGCTTTAAAAAATATATTTTTATTGATTTCAGAGAGAAAGAGAGAGGGAGAGAAAGATAGAAACATTAATGATGAGAGAGAATTATTGATCAACTGCCTCCCGCATGCCTCCCGCACGCCTCCCGCACACGCCTCCTACCCTCCCCACTCCACCCCGGGCTGGGGATCTAAAGGGTCCTGTGCCCTGTGCCCTTGCCCAGAATTGAACCTGGGACCCTTTAGTCCTCAGGCCAATGCTCTATCCGTTGAGCCAAACCAGCTAGGGCCTCACATTTATTATTAATCAAACAGCTAAATACCTGAAAGATAATAAGCTGATTCCTTCAGGAAGAATCACCTGACTTAAGTGCCTCCTCACAAGCCCTAAGCCTCAGGCAGTTCTAAGCAGCCTGCAATGAGGAAATATTTCAAGTGGAGAGCCTGGGATCTGGGCACCAGAGTAAAGCTTTTAGAACTTCACGTACCCTACCCTCCATGTTTACTTCCTATGCCTACAGGAAGAAAAAATGGCCAGACTGTGTTTCCTTTCTCTATTCTAGTTAGGTTTATTGTTCATTCAACAGATACTTAATCCAGCACTCTATACCTAGGGCCAAGCCTTGTGCCTGGCACATAGTGAAATATAAATAAGCACATTTGGGTCCCTTTTCTTAAGGAAGTGGCATTTTAGTGAGGGAAGGGGTGACAGACAAGTAAGAAGAGAGCAACTAATTCAAAAATTGAGGATTAGTTTTGATCCAAAGGAAACGATCAATACTAAATGACTACATGGTATAAGATTCCTTTGAATAGAGTGATTGGCAAAGATTCTTCAGGAAACAGGCACTTGAATGGGGTCCTAAGGATGGAGAATGAGTCCAGCAGGAAAACAATACAGGGAAATTTTTCCAAAATAAGGAATAGCGAGATCAACTCACAGGTAGAATTTTCTGTGCTCAAGGAATTGTCAGAAAGTCATATGGCCTGAGTGGACAGGGCAAGGGAAAGAATGACATATGGTGGGATAAATAGAGCCTACAGAACATGGAAAGTAATGAGAATGTAATTCAGAGACATCTGAATATCATTCTAATGTCTATAGGAAACCATTGAAGAGCACTTAAGCACCTTTCAGAGGCAGGTTTGTGAAACAATGAATTGGTCAAAGCAATGAAGAGTTTATTTAAACATAATGGTTTGGTTTCTATATTTAATATTAGTTAATGGCTTTTTAACATTAGTTCTAGTAAGTCTAATGGATGAAACATAGAACCAGCCTTGGTTTTACTGTGGACTCTGTGTGTGAACACTCATGATTGACAATTCTGAAATCTCTGCTCACATGCCTCATTGAAGCCGTATTGTAATTTAGTAATCACCATGGTGATTTAACCTCCCTTACCAAAGCGGAAAAAGACATTGTCATCCCCCATTATTTCTTGTGCTCTCAACACTGACAGTGTTGGGTAGGGGGAAAACAATCCCCAATTTAGAATCATCATGTAGATTTTAGCCCCTCTGGGAATCTCCGGTGTTGGTGGTTGTGACATCTCCAGACATTAACACTTACTCCTTTGAGCTACCTTTACCACTGTAATTATAATGACTAGAGGCCTGATGCACAAAAATTTATGCAAGAGTAGGCCTTCCTTTCCCTGGCTGATGGCACCAGCTTCTCTCTGGCACCAGGGACCCAGGCTTCCCTCCTCGGGCAACCTGCAGACACCCGGGACCCGGGCTGGCTTTCCCCCAGCCTCAGCTTCATCAGGAAGGTCGGCCTCAATGATGTCCAGAAGATGTCCAGACTAATTAGCATATTACCCTTTATTATTATAGATAAGCTGCTAGCATATAAGGTCAAGTCCACACAGAAAACTAGTTTTTCCCACTCTCAGGTGTTCCCAGGGAGCAATCATTCCTCTACAACTCTTTGGGGCGCTGTTCTAGGTGCTGAAAGTTGGGACTGACCAAAACAGCACCCCTGTTTTCAAGGAGCTTGCATACTATTTCAGTAAGAATTATATCCCCACATGAATATGTCACATTAAATTAAATAACCACCTTCTGAAAATTATCAGGCGCCTCTCTTTCTGGAAAAAAAAATTTCTTTTTCAGGATCAAGACATTCAGCTCAAATTTGATCTGCCTGGGCCTCCACTGTGAAAAGGGGTACCACGTTCTAAGGTTGGATCTAAAGGCCGAGGATTCTGGGTCTAATATCTGGAAAGATGATGAAATCATCTAGCTCAGTGGTCGGCAAACTGAGGCTCTGTTGACTAATGAGTTTGCTGACCACTGGGATAAGGGCTTAATCACAAGATACAACAGTCTGTAATTATTGGAATCAAGATTCTAGGCCAGTGGTTGGCAAACTAATGAGTCAACAGAGTGGCAAACTGTGGCTACATGTGACTCATGAGCCACAGTTTGCTGGCCACTGATCTAGCCAATTTCAACACCATCTTGTTACAAATAGGCAAACCGGGACCCAGAGAAAGGATGGAATTTTATACCAACAAGGTAATTGTTGAACCAAGGAGTTCATTCCACAGGGGTGTTCCTGCCACTTTTCAAAGGAAGCTCTTGGCATCCACTCATTTTAGAGATATGGGGAGAAAGCTCAGAAAGAGTGGCTTGTCCCAGGGTTATTCAGAGGAGCACAACTAGGAATATGATCCAGCTTCTGTTATCCCCAGTCTAATTCTCTTCCCACTAAACAAAAAGATCACCCTTATGGAGGTGCTTATTTTTCAATATTATCCCTTCAATACGTAGTTTTTTAAACTTATGGTACGCACTCATGAAAATGTCAACTTTTCCTGAATACAGTAATAATTGTAAAAGATGGTCATAAAAACTAACACAAACAGGGGCAAATTTTAATTAAAGACTGATGGGATGATTGAATGGAACACGAGGCATCTCACTAGCTGCTCATAGTGGTAATGTGCTTGAAATCATAAATGTTTTTAAAATGAGCATTGTCCTCTACCTAGAAATAATACTAATAAAAATAGCAAAATGAATGTGTTATAGTAGATACAGTACTAAAGTGTGTATGTGTATTAGTTCATTGAATTGTATTTTAAAATAAAACTGCTACTCCTCACTCATCAAGAGAATAGATATTTTTCCCAGCAATAAAGTCAGGTGCATGTTTATCCCTACAGATTCACAAACAGAGAACCGGGCTCAATGGTTCAGAGACAGGCTCAAGGCAAATTGAGATGTCAAATTTATGTCCACAGACCTTACTCTTTAGTGCTCAGACAGCCCAAGATGTGGCTTCCTGAGCACTAAATCATAGATTGCATGAAGCTGAGTAGTGTGAGAAGAGGCAAGCAGCAAGAAGCAGGGGGCGCTTAGTTCAGGTTCTGTCTGAAAATGTGCATGCACGTAGAATGCTGATACTCAGTTGATGGAGGGAAGGCCAGGGTGACTATAGCATACCTCCTTCATACAATCAGAACTCTAGGCTCATGAGGTCCCTAAAACTTGGCCACATGATTGAAAAAAGCAATCTATGCAATGGACTTATTGATGTGGGGTTTCTTGGAGAATTTTACGCACAATATACTATGAAGTTCCAGGAACCCGGTATGCTATGCCAGTGGTAGGCAAACTCATTAGTCAACGGTGCCAAATATCAACAGTACAATGATTGACATTTCTTTTGAGAGCCAATTTTTTTAAGCTTAAACTTCTTCTAATGCCACTTATTTAACATAGACTCGCCCAGGCCATGGTATTTTGTGAAAGCCGCATGTGGCTCGTGAGTCGCAGTTTGCCGACCACTGTGCTATGCAGTTTCCAAAACTTATTTGAAACAGACACCTTTTGTTTTATGGCACATCCTAAGAAGTGGAGGGTTTTATGTGGATCGCTCAATGTTGTGTGGACATAACGAATTCAACAAGCTTCGAATCACTAAATACTCATGATGTCCCAGGTAAAGTGCTGGGTGACAGAGGACTTGTTAATCAATTATTAGATTAATCAGTGAGAAGGACCAGAGCAGAAAAGGTTCAATAACACTCTTGGACATACAAAACGAAACAAACAAAAAAAAACAGAAAAAAATGAACCAGACCAATGGCTCCTTGGAAGGCAGAGAGTAAAACAAGCACAACCCACTGTGACCAGAGAGAAGCCAATCTGAGTGGAGGAGGGGTTTCCAAAAGATGCTGTATAAGGAGAACTTGTGCCCCTCCCACCACACCCAAGCAGCAGTACCCAGGTGTGGCTGAGCAGGGTTCCCATGGCAGCAAGGTATATTATTAAGCATCATTCTTCCACCAACGGGCAGAAATCCCATGTATAACAGATGAAGTGCTAGTAAAAGGGGACTCTCATTACAAGGATGTTGACTAGGGACATGTTTAGCCTGCTGTACTAGCAAAACCTCCCCTAAGGCAACCACCAGTTTGCCCAGGACTCTCCCAGTCTCAGCACTGAAAGCATCGCATCCCAGGAAATCCCTTCATCGCAGACTTACTGGGTGACTCTAGCTCAGTTTTGCATATTGCCCTATTCTAATTAGGTATAAGAAACATAGGACTCTTACCGAAACTGGTTTGGCTCAGTGGATAGAGCGTCGGCCTTTGGACTGAAAGGTCCCAGGTTCGATTCCAGTCAAGGACATGTACCTTGATTGCGGGCACATCCCCAGTGGGGAATGTGCAAGAGGCAGCCGATCCGATGATTCTCTCTAATTGATGTTTCTAACTCTCTATCCCTCTCTCTTCCTCTCTGTAAAAAATTAATAAAATATTTTTTTTTAAATAGGACTCTTATTATTTTCAACTCTTTGTATAAATGACTTCAAATCTTCCATAATCTGTCTCTTGTATAGCCTTCTTTCTCCCTCTCTCCAAGAGCATTTCCTTCAGAAAGACAAACGTGGGCACGAATGCAGAGACCAAACCAATGAGCTAAAGGGGCTGGGGCGGGGGGGTGGGCAGGAAGCAACGTTAGCTTTTAGGCCCAGGTATGCCATGTGGTTATTAGTTTGCTGTTAGCTGCGACCCTCACAGCTTTCAGGGACAAACACCAGCCAACCTGAAAACCTGCTGGCGTGTACAGGACACAAATATCAGGCTAGAGCAAATAAGCCATTCTGGTCTGGAGATGCAGTCTGGGATTTGCCCTTTCAAAGGGCAGCGGTCTAACAGCTTGTTAGTTAGCCTTTTAAAAGGCCAGCAACCAGGAAAAGGAGCCCACTGAGCAGGGGTCACTCCACAGAAAACAAGCCAGGCTCCTGCGGCTGCTTGCGATGCAGGGAGAAGCTCAGGTCCAGGAGTAAACCATTTCCTGGCAGCCGGGGGCACCGCAATAGAATTTCAAACTAGTATTGTAACTCTAGAAATGCTTGACCTGGGAGCACCTTTTTGGATTATATTCTGAGGAAATAAGTCAAATGATCAGGAAAAAATATGTATAGACCACAACATGCATTTTAGGGTTTCTATGCACCCATAGACATTTTGAGCCTCAATAAGATGATTGCATGAACAACAGTATGTCTATCTAATAGCCACGACAGAAATAAAAGCAATTAAGAGTTGAGTGTGGTAGCATGTCCCGTGCCTTAAGCAGCCTATCTCTCTATTCCCCACAATAACTCCTTTAGGTAGGCACTGTTTTTCACTCTCATTTTATTCATTTGGAGAGACAGGCTTACGGAGATTTAAATGAGTTGCCCAAAGACACACAGCTCATAAGTTGTAGATGGAGGATACAGATCAAGGTCTTTTGGATTCCAGAGTCAGCATTGATCTGCTCTCTGTGATGCTTTCATGAGAAACATATGAAATAAGAATATGAAGTAAACTGAATATTTTTCATCTTTCCAGTAAGAATAGCATCTATGTGTTCTAGCCAAAACTCTATCTATATTTTAGCAGGATGTATTTGGGCCCTGGAGACAATTATTTCTTTCATTAGACTTCATGTTTGAGCAACAACAATGACTAAAAGCCATACGTTCTAATATTAAATATGCTAGCTGAATTAATCTCACAGCGCTGTCTTCGATGATTAATCTCTACACCTAATTTTTACAGTTTCTAATTCCTCTGGGTCTGTGTAGAATGTGCCTCTAGATTTTATTTTACTCTCCATTCATCCTCTGTTTATAGGATATATTATTTTTAAATAAGAAGGCAAATGTTATTTGAACAAAGGCTAGGGACCCATTCTGTGCCCTGAACACAAATAATTTTAAGCAATTTGACAGGTAGAGTGCCATTACATCATTTCAGATGCTAATGGGTGTAATAATTCTCTGGCTTTCTCCTGAAAGACAGCGCTGAAGTGAGACAACTGAGTGAAAAGAAAATGTCAAGTTATTTATGGATTCCGTTGCTATTTTATGACACATGGAAGGCGGTCCCTTTGTGGAATGGCATGTCTAGCTTGCTCTTATCGGCAAGGGGTACTTGTTGCTTTCTTCCCAAAGGGCATCTTTTTCCACTTCTGCAAGGAACCCTATGCATATTCTACTTGGAGACCACCATTCCTTTTTTTTCCTCCAATATATTTTTATTAATTTCAGAAAAGAAGAGAGAGAAGAGAGACAGAAACCTCAATAATGAGAGAATCACTGATGGGCTGCCCCTTGCACACGCCACACTAGGAATGGAGCCCGCAACCCTGGGCGTGTGCCCTGACAGGGAATCAAACTGTGACCTCCTGGTTCATAGGTCAGTGTTCAACCACTGAGCCACGCCAGCTGGGTGAGACCACCCTTCCTTGATTTGCAAGCACAGAGCTCAGTGAGGTTGACCCATCCCCAGCCTGAGGGGTGGCCTTAGAATAAAAGCCAGCAGAATCAGAGCCTCGTGTCCTCTGGCCCCAGATCCTTCAGGATAGACTAGGGGTGTCGAACTCAATCAGAGAAGGGGCCAAAATCTAAAATCCAGCCTAAATCGCGGGCCGAATGGTTTACTGAACAGTCATAAACTGTCATTGTGATGGAAACGCAGCCGAGTGCAGTGATGACAGCGCGGTGCGGGCCACATTGCAAGGCCTGGCGGGACGGATTTGGCCCGCGGGCCTTGTGTTTGACACTTGTGGGATAGACCCTTGACCCATCATGGCAGGTCACCCAGAGCCAGTGACACTCAATTCTTGGGTCTCTGCTAGAACATTTGGGAGAGAGAAGATATTCCTCCACAGAACTTGCTAACTTGATAGGAAAATAAGTGTGGAATGTCTGCAGTTCCTTGCCTCAAGGGGCTGACAGAAATCTTGGGCACAATAGAAGGAATAGCTAATTAATTTAATAATCCAATTCAGAACTGTGAGAATTCAAATACAGTGTACCACGGGGTGGCAGGGGACACTTTAACCAATATACTGTTTTATCAATGTATCAACAAATATTCAAACTAAATAGAGATTTTCTTCGTCAGCATTGCCCTGTCATGTCAAAACCCTAGTGAATTAACAAAGCAAGCATCAAAATCCATTTTTATCCGTTCTCCCTAGCATCCACACGAGATTGTATTTATAGATCTGAAAACTCATTTTGCACAGAAGTTGTTGACTGTTTGCATTGAATTGCAAACTTCACTCGAAAAGTGTTGAGAAAAAGCAGAGCGGGAGAGGCAGAAGGACATCTGAGGTCAGCCGGCCCTGGGGAAAATTTGCCCATGCCTCACAGTCAGCCAGTGCAAAGAAAATCTGGTCTCTACCTCTTCAAACCCGGGTTCTTCCCCTAGGCTTACAAAATACTTCATCCTGTCCCTGAAAGGGTCATTTTAAACTGAATATAAAAATTCATTCCCAGCCAAGACCGGTTTGGCTCAGTGGATAGAGCATTGGCCTGCGGACTGTAAGGTCCCAGGTTCGATTCCGGTCAAGGGCATGTACCTTGGTTGCGGGCACATCCCTGGTGGGGGTGGTGCAAGAGACAGCTGATCGATGATACTCTTCTCATTGATGTTTCTGACTATCCCTCTCTCTTCCTCTCTGTAAAAAAATCAATAACACATGATCTCACACATCTAGAGGAAATAATGAACAACACAAACAGACCCAGAGAAAGAGTACCAGCGATCAGATTCTCAAACCTCAGAGGGAAAATAAGGGGGGATGGGGATAAGGGGAAGAGATCAACCAAAGGACTTGTGTGCATACATATGGGCCTAGCCATTGGCCATGGACTATGGGGGGGGGGGGGGAACGACACATATCTAGGGAGAGGTTTGGGATGGGAATGGGGGAATAAGGACAATTATGTGAGACCATAATCAATAATAAATAAATAAATAAATAAATAAATAAATAAAATTGCATAAAGAAAAAAATCAATAAAATATATATATTTTTTTAAATTCACCCCCACAGCACAGCATGCACTGTGAATGTGTCTTAATTGTTGTAAAACACATGGCTCAATTGTCTATTTGAATGGTCCTTGAATTAGGGCATGTTCTCTGTGCTTGCAACACACTTCCTTCTCCTCTCCGGGTAGAACTATGAATCTTATTTTTGATGTCAGCTCAAACTGTGCCCCTTTCTCTGACTCCTGCCACACAGAACCTGTTCATCAGTTGGATCATTTACTGTCTTGTGTAACAGTCACTGAGAGATGGCATGTCCCTCTATGAAAATGGGAGGTATTCATCTGCTTTGGAGAGTTCTCTTTCCAGTTTGTAACATAAACCAGAGTGCTGAACAGTAAGCACTGTGTATTTGTTAGCTATTGATAATAACGTAATAATAATTACTATACGTAAGCTTGGCAATATATATATAATTCACAATAGGTGCCGTTATCCATATCCCCATATTATAGGCACAACAACTGACACACATGTTGTAAAGCTAGTAGAGGCAGAGCTGGGTTGAAGCCTAAAAGATCTGGTTGCACATCCTGTGATTTTTGCCACCAGGATGTCTCAGCCCATACTCATCCATGTCGCATGTGATATCCTGCTTGAGATGATGAAATTTAGATCGGTTTGGCTCAGTGGATAGAGCGTCGGCCTGTGCACTGAAGGGTCCCAGGTTTGATTCCTGTCAGGGGCATGTACCTTGGTTGTAGGCACATCCCCAGTAGGGGTGTGCAAGAGACAGCTGATCCATGTTTCTCTCTCATCGATGTTTCTAATTCTCTCTCCCTCTCTTTTCTTCTCTGTAAAAAAATCAATAAAATATATTTTTTTAAAGAAATTTAGTGTGCAGTGTACAGCTAATGAATTCTGCAAACACAAGTTGACTCGTGTAGGAAATCTCTTGTATATTCTCTACAAAGTTTGAATATCTAATTAGCATCTGCTTATCCACACTAGTTGGCCAATCATTGTTTGTTAGATAAATGATTCATGGATAAATAAATAAAGGCTGCAAAAGCTGTAGAAGTCATTTAAAATCATGTTCGTAAAATGTGTTATATTATAAAAATTTTGAAATTCTTTTGTTTTATAGTTGCTGTGTGCATTCTTTGTGTAAGAAAATGAGATTGCAAAGTGTCAGAAGAAGGTTACAGAAATGTAACTCCTGAGGCTAATTCTTTGCATCATGCAGGCTAGAAAACTTCCTCCTTTCTTTGTACTTTAAATATTTAATCTTCTCCTTAAACACGTCTGATTGGCCTTGCATAAATCCACACTGAAACATTGCATTCAAAAGCATGCCAACACAGCATTGTGTTCATGTCATTTCTTCCAGATATCATTCCGTGAGGTGCTTTTCTAGATACAGTGTTCTGATCAAAACAAAGCTGATTAAAAGTAAATTAAAAGTAAACATGCACCATTTGTTTTCTATTATGGTTTTAATTCAGAGACAGAAATAGGAATGCCTCATTCTGTTCAAGCCAACACTGGCCATACTGTTGGACCCTTAATGATTATTCCCAGCAAGTGGGAGTTCTGGGCTTGCTAAAATGCAGACATGAGGACCACCAGCAGTAATTGGAGTCAGATAACATTTTGCAATACCCAATGTGGACTCTCATGGTTATAACCAAATACCTGACATCCTCATGTCTGTAACATTCCAGGTAGAGAAGTTACTCGGGAATCCCCAGATTGGTATGAAGTTGCTGGTTATGTTTGGAGTCAAAGCAAGGATTTTACTTTAAGATCATTTTTTTTCATTGAAAACTTTACATACAGTCTTGTGCTTGTACACACACACACACACACACACACACACACACATATGCGCGCACATGGACACACTCTCATAGACCTTAAATTTTAAAAATCTGCACCCTCTTCTATGACATAGCTAACTCCAGGTCTTTGAGCACTCAACAATTGCACACTAAGGACAATATATTCCATGTGAAAAATATTGCTCTTTGCATGTTCACTGGGAGTTAGATACTTGCCTGTTCTACAGCAAGTTGCACGTATCTGAAGTATGACTGTGAGCATTGGACATATGGAGAATCAATTAGACCCAGTAAAACTTGTGTCTGGATGTGTAAAAGGATATCCAATTAGGGCAAATCAGCTTGAACACATGCATTTGGATCATTTTCCCTAGAGGCTTTTATTTTCCAAAAAAAAAATTTCATTCATTCGCTGACATGATTGTAGCACATGATTGGGGTGGTTCTTATTATTGCTGCAGATATTTCATTCCAAGCGATGTATCTTAACATAACAATTTTAAGAAGACAATCAGCCTAGCTGGTATTGCTCAGTGGTTGAGTTTAACCCATGAACCAGGAGGTCATGGTTTGATTCCTGGCCAAGGCACATGCCTGGGACATGCAGGAGGCAGCCGATCAATTATTCGCTCTTATGATTGATCTTTCTCTCTCCTGTTTCCTTTCCTCTCTCTGAAATAAATAGAAATATATATTTTAAAAGAAAACAAAGTTATTTGCAGGATATCACAGATAATTAGAGTCATAGGGAGCTTTATTAGTTATGAAGTTCAACCTCTCTGTGCTTTGATTTGATTTTGCAAGATCTATGTAATAACAAGTCAAAAACCAGAGTAAGTATATTCTTTAGATGCTAAAGTACTGTCTCAGGAATCCATAGCCCTCCTTCCCCTTCATCTCTGAAGTTAAATAATATTCAGCATTAGGATGTTCTGAAAGAATGTCCTCTCAACAGAGCAATTAGGGTGACAAATACCCTCCCTTCCCTGACAACATGGTGGCCTCAAGCTGTAACAGCTCCTGCGTCCTAATTACTGCCAAGAAGAGGTCCATATCTACTCTGCCAAGACTAAATTGTGGTTTCAGGCATACTTTCTTCACAATCCAAGCAGGCTTTCCCAATCCCCTCATCCAGCCAGTGCATCAATTTAGTCATTGGAGAGTCCCAGGCTACTGGGTGGCTAGGAAAAGGAGAGTGATGATATACTAGTGATACAAGCCAGAAATACACACTGTGCTTATAAATATCTAAGCCAGCCCTCCAGAAGGAAGTGTGGGAGGAAGGGTTGGGAGAGAGAGAGATTCATTTCCATGCTGTGTATACATCAATCAGCCTACGTCAACCTAGCAACATATCAATGGGTCTGCAGACCAATGGGCTCTTGGGCCAGGGTGAGCTAATTCTAGCAATAAATGAAAATGACCAATGTGGTAAGTGCTACAGAGAATAGACTGTTAGAATGTTATTTTAAGGAAATGTATAGTAGGAAGGTTGCTGTTCTTTTCCACCCACCCCCAAATACATACCATACCCCATGGGAATTCACCATTTCATTGTATGCTCATAGCATTCTGCTGAAAACACCCGTGACTTTCCATCTATGGGGTTTCTTGAGACAATGACAGATGAAAGCAGAAGAATAAACAACCCAGTTTCACTGTCCCCAGGTGGGACAACTCTGAAATGTGTTCACCATCATCTCCCAGAATGCCTCAGCAGGCTTGAGCTTGAGCTGCCCAGGTAACTGGCCCATGAATGCTCCTTCCCATCAGGGTATGCCTGGTACCCTCTTCTACAAGTTCTTCCTAGAATCACCTCCCAAAAAAAAGTACTTGCGTCGAAACTGGTTTGGCTCAGTGGATAAAGCATCAGCCTGTGGACTGAAGGGTCCCAGGTTCGATTCCGGTCGAGGGCATGTACCTGGGTTGTGGGCACATCCCCAGTAGGAGGTGTGCAAGAGGCAGCTGATTGATGACTCTCTCTCATCAATGTTTCTAACTATCTCTTTCCCTTCCTCTCTATAAAAAATCAATAAAATATTTTTTTTAAAGTACTTGCGCTCCAGATCTTTGTCACCAAGTCTGATCTATGGACAATGAGCCAAACACAGTAATCTTTTCTACCAAAATGAGATCAATATGAAGAAAGAGTCATAGAATATGGAGGGAGGATATTCCAGGTAGAGGGAACAGCATGGAAGGATACACAGATATACTCCTATAAATAACATGGCATGCACATGCCTAAAACTCAACAGGCTATGCAAATTGCACAATAAAAACCATGGGGTGTATCAGGGGGGAAAATGCAGTTAAGGACAACACATTCAAAAATTTCATGAGTGGCACACAAAAATTATTAGGATCTAGTAAAGGTGGCGGCATGGCTTGATACATGTTAGATGATTAAAAACACATAACCCAAGGAAACAAACAAGACCTTTGGCAACCTCAAGCAGAGCTGAATAAATAACATTCAGTAAGAGACATAAGTAGACACAGAATTGGCCTTTTTATCAGTAAGAGACTAATGGCAACAGAATTGCTAAATGTCAGTATTCACTAAATCTGAGACAAATGACATGTTTAAGTGGTGATGTGTTGAATTCATTGAAGTATAAAATGGTAGCTGAAAAAACCTATATTTGAGCACTGGTCTTACTTGGAAGTAGGTTATTTATATCAAATGAGCATCACAAATGCATTCTGCAGAAGAACTAAAAACATCATAATAAAACTTTAAAAAAATCATTTGTGAAAGTGGACATGAGACAGGTTGCAGCTTGTGACTTACTTGAAGCAGTGGAAGGAGATTATCAAGATTTGAGATTGTTTCAAGACTTAAATCCTGCCCTTTGTGGCATGTATTTCCAATCGATATCTTTTACATCAAAATTGATCATTCAGTCCAATGAATATCTTCTTTTTAAAAAAATATATTTCTTTATTGATTTCAGAGAGGAAGAGAGAGGGATAAAGAGATAGGAACATCAGTGATGAGAGAGAATCATTGATCGACTGCCTCCTGCACACCCCCTACTGGTGATCAAGCCCACAACCCCAGCATGTGCTGGAATCGAACCTGGGACCCTTCAGTCTGCAGGCCGAGGCTCTATTCATTGAGCCAAATCGGCTAGGACCCAATGAATATCTTCTTTGATTAAGTTACCATGGCTGGATTAAGTTTCTTCTGGAGCTTTCTCATCTGTACTCTCAGCTCTACCCAACAGCTGAAGGCTTTGGAAATTGTCCCAATGTTTGAAACCACCAAGCTAGGCCTAAAAGAAGCCACATCTCCAGAATTAGATGATTTCACATAAGGTCTGCATGTATAGAGAGTGCTTTCTCTTTGTGAGAAAGATTGTTCCTGTTCTTTTTCTTCTCTCTTTGGTCTTCAATCCATATGCTTAATAGTCTTTCCATTTCTTTTATCTCTTTAGACCACCTTCTTATTGGCTTCACAGGATTTGGAGCCACAGACCTTTCTTTTATTCCTGTGGCATTATCTCTGACAGTCCCCAGTGCAGGCTCCTTTATGCCTATTGCTCAGGGGGGGTGTCACATTCTCTCTTATTTCTTTCAATACTTAAAGCATTCCTTTTGTCTGCATCGCTTGGTGATTTTGACCCAGGACCCTAAAACACATTTGGGATGTTGAATAAATGTTTAGATTTCATGTAGAGGAGCTTACAAATACAAAAGAAGAGCAAAACATAACATGCGTATATATGCATGTGTGTGTATAATATAAAATAAAGTGCTAATTACAGATTTAAGTCAACAAAATAAAGAAAAGAATATGCCATCTCATTTCTCTGCTAAAATAATCGAGCCTCCTTCAGTTTATTTATGTTAGAGAAATATTTCTTGGTTTAAATGGAGACAGAACAGGGGGGTAAAGGCATGAATGGGGGTGTTGGGGAGTAATGGAGGAATAAGGATACATATATAATACCATAATCAATAAAAATTTTAAAAAATAAATAATAAATAATAAATGGAGACAGAACACAGGGCCTGCCTCTCATCTGCAATACTTGGAACTTATAAAGAAATATTAGAAACACACATGCTAAAGAAATCAAGATTATCAATATCTCTGGGGAATGTGGACATTGTTCTATTTGTCTACCCTGGGGTCAGTGTTTAAACAGAATTTAAGGCAAGTTCATTGGAAGTAGAACACAAGATAGGGATTCATGGTCAAGTGATTGATGAAGAAGGAAGCACACTCCAAGAGAAAAGGGAGAGGAAGAAGCTACGTAATGATGCAATTTGATGCCCTGGTCAGCGTGGCCCAGTGGTTAAAGTGCTGACCTGTGCACCAGAGGGTAGTGGGTTTGATTCCCAGTCAAGGGCACATACCTGGGGTTGCAGGTCTGATGAATTCCTCCCACCCAGGTCAGGGCACACGTGGGAAGCAACCAATCAATGTATCTCTGTCACATCTATATTTCTCTCTCTAACTCTGTCTCTCTCTTTCTTGGCTTCCCCTCCCACTCTCTCAAAAAAGAAAAATTAATGGAAAAAAATATCATTACTCCTTGGGGTAAGGATTTAAAAAAATAATAGTAGCCGAAACTGGTTTGGCTCAGTGGTAGAGTGTCGGTCTGCTGACTGAAAGGTCCCAGGTTCGATTTTGGACAAGGGCATGTACCTGGGTTGCAGGCACATCCCCAGTAGGGGGTGTGCAAGAGGTAGCTGGTCGATGTTTCTCTCTCATCAACGTTTCTAGCTCTCTAGCTCTCTCCCTTCCTCTCTGTGAAAAATCAATAAAATACATTTTTTTTAAAAAAATAATAATAATAGTAAAGATGCAATTTGAGGTGAAGTCTAACTTTAACATCCCCCTCGGTGCACTGGAGTATAAATCGCATGCAGAGTCTATCCCATCCTGAGGCACGGGAGCTGGGGTCTGAATCCCCGCAGCAGCCATGACAGTGGGGAGAGGTCTTAATTCCATTGGCCACGACAGTGGGGAGGGGTCTTAAATTCCAAGAGGCCTCTAGGAAAGGCTGTCCAGTCACCCAAGAGAAGTCCTCCAGAGAAAGCTGTAGGGATGAGCCCTAAGCAGAGGCACCTACATCAGCTGCTGGGTGGATCCATCAAACAGATCAAAGGAATCCCAGGACATTTGAGCGGGGACCCACCAGGATCTGCCCCAGAAGGAGGCTCTGTTTTTGAAATGATGAATCTAATGCATCATCTTATTCCAGCTTCCCGATGACCTTGTGTGCCAGGTCTCACCATTGTACAAGTAAATTTGAGGCTCTTAGTGTTGAAAGAATTTATACGCTGCCACACATTAGTTAATGGGAGAGTCTGTTTACAAGGTCTCCTTTAATCCATAGCTCATTGCCTTTCACTCCAGTAATATTGCATGCTTGTTTTGTTTTGTTTTGAGCTTTTCTTATCTCCTACGTTGGTTTGGTGTTAACCTCAGAGATATTTCTGTAAATGAAGGCTTACAGAGAAACCCATCCCATCCTGCCCATATCTGAAGTCCTATCACAGAACCTCATTATATTATATCCTGTTGAGAGAGAGAGGGACAATTCTCCGTGGGTTGCTTATGTTCCTCCCAAGTCTTTGAGCAAAAGCATCCACGGGTTTTATTCTGGGCTATCTTCGCTTAGATATTTGTAGAGCAACAACCGGGAAGAGAAAGATAGTGCCTTCCTCGGTGGCAGAGGGTAGATTTGTTTTCTGAGCAGAAAGTCTCAGGGGCAAAGGTTGGGCAGGTTTGCTGGCACCTCTCCATGAGATTGGATGTCTTCCTAACTCGGGTTCCTCCGCTGAGACAGACACCCGCTGTGTGTGTAGCATCTACTCTGCATCGTCCCCAGACAAAGGGGGTCAATGTGAACATGAAGCCCATGTTGTCTGCCACGGTGTGCGTAATAAATTCCTATGTCTCTGATAACCTGGGAATCTTGTGTCTGCTGCTGGCATGTACAAGACTGTGGTGAGCCGAAACTGGTTTGGCTCAGTGGATAGAGCATCTGCCTGCAAACTCAAGAGTCCCAGGTTCGATTCTGGTCAAGGGCACGTACATTGGTTGAGGGCACATCCCCAGTAGGGGGTGTGCAGGAGGAAGCTGATCGATGATTCTCTCTCATCGATGTTTCCAACTCTCTATCCCTCTCTCTTCCTCTCTGTAAAAAAATCAATAAAGTATATTTAAAAAAAAAAAAAAAGACTGTGATGAACTAACTCGTGAGTGTACATGGAGGGTAGACTCTCAGCTCCTCCCCATCTCCCACCTTCTGTCCATGTAGGTCATCCTGAACTAGTGCTCATCCACCAGCACTGCCTAATGATGAAGTTTCTGGATTTCTCCATATAACCCATTTAGAAATTGGTGCTCATTGTCCCATAGGCTATTCCCAACTGCACTGGCAGCTGAGACAAGCCTGAGGGAGGACCCAGCCTTCAGCAGTTAGATCCACACCCGGGCCTTCCAGTAGCTCACTGACGGGCCATGGAGGTTTCCAGAGGAAGCAATCTGAGCTGAAGTTGGCAGACAGAGAGGCCCTCTCAAACGCTGTGAGGGGCATCTGGCCATTTAGGCTGCTCGCTGGCAGCAGGGAGAGTTTGGGTTTAACAGAATCGCCTGGTGTGTCTTCTCTGTGTGAGTCCCCTTTATAATATCACTTCCCAGCGTGATTTTGAGAATCAGAAGAAATGCAGATCCTCTGGGGTCTATTACAAATACCAAGATAGGGCAGTCTTCAGGAGACACTGCAAGATTCGCAGGAGCTATGAAAAGTTTCAGTGATTTAATGTACAGAACATGTATCATAACGCACTGCATTCAATATTTAAAGCATTATATCAAATGAATGTAATGGCAGATACGATTGCCTATACTTCGAGCTCTATACAAAAGCTGCTGGTGCTTATTGAGAATTGTAAGAAGTTAAGTATATGATTGTCTTTCGTTTCAGTGTGTGGAGCATGTGGCATAAAAGGAATATTCATGTAAATGTAAACATGGGTATAAATAGAAATATATGTAATATTGAATACTGATATAAATATACATATGAAAACATAAGTTGATATAGGTTAATATAAAATGATACTAAGTAGTGATCATTTACATAAATAAGCATATAAAATAATAAAAAATATAATAACTCACTATAGTTTATATAAAAACATTTATAGATTATTTACCATGTGCCTGGTACTTTGCTAAGCTTTTTAGCAGCATTTTCTACATAACTGTAATCAAAACCAATGAGAGAGCTGTGATTATGTCAAGCCATTTGCCCATAAAGGAACCACGTCTGAGAGAGGTCGTTATCTGTTCTGGCCAATGTCGCATAGCCAGCAAGTGGCCTACGGGGTACTCAGACTCGGTCCTCTTCAGTCACAGAACCTGAGATTTCAGGTCATTCTGTACAGGGTGTGGCTCAAGCACAGGCTCAACCTGGAGCCTGGAGCTGAGCTCACCGGTGATATAAATATTAATCATTCAGGCACAGAAGCAGACATGGGATTATCCTGTGCAGGTTACGTTACTTCCCTCTGGTCTCCAGATGCCCTATCTTTAAAAGGCAGGGATGGATTTTTATAATCCCTAGAGCTCATTTCTAGCTTCAGTCTTCTGAGGGTCTGTGCCTTGCATTTCTCCCCCATATTGATTGGAGCTTATCAAAGAATCGTCAGTTCATCAGAGCCTCGGTGCTTAGTCCCTGCCTCCCTCAGATGGTCTTCACCAAATTCACCCCAACTCCCTTCCCATGTGTCCTTCATCTACTCTCCCCTGAAATGATAAAAATAAAGGGCCTCTTTTACAGTTTTTCCAAAGGAGCTTTTTTTCTTCATCTTCTGCTTTGAAAGGAGACCTTCTTTGGGGACCGCTTTGGTGGATGGTGCGGCATATGTCTGAGCAGACACCGCATTGTCTTCAAGGGATGGGCCCGCTTTGTTTATCTGGAGATCACGCCGACCCTGTCACCAGGGGTTGCCTGCTAAGTGTACCGTGGGTGTTATTTCTAACGCACAGAGAGTCGGCGTGGTGACCCAGAAACACGAGGGAACCCCAGGGGAGTGGCTGTGAACAACCTTCTCTTTTGTGATTTTCATTTTTCATTATGCTTGACATTTTTGAAGCTGGGCTTTTTAAGAAATACCAGTTTCTGAAGGACAGACTGGGGATATATTTCAAGGAAATGAGGAGCAGTCACACACAAAAACAAGAGCAGCAGAACAGGGCCATTGGGGGGGAGGAGGGGGAGAGGGCCATGGTCTGCGCACAGGGCCTTTCATTTTCTGGCAGCCAAGTGAAATGTCCGTGCATTGAGCTCAGATCTTTGGGAAACAGACAGATCATCAAACCACATTTGCCTTTTATTTGTTTGGAAACATCTGTGATGTGAGCTGTCAGCCCAGGGTTTGAGGATCCCAACTGCAGACTACATCTGTGCACAGTTGAGAAATTTCAAAGTGCCTCCCACTTGAGGTACCGGGATGGAATTACACTCTCTACATTAGTGTAGCTAAAATGCCGGTATATTGGTCTGACAATTTAGTGGTGGTCTTATTTCTTTACTTCCCTGGATGTGGATGTTCTAAAACTTGACAAATACAAAGGTAAGTTGGCTTAAAAAAAAATAAATCTATTTCTATGAAACCATTTCTTTTCATTGGAAGACTGTTATATAATAAAAGTTGTCATATCCTGCCCTGGCCAGTCTTGCTCAGTGGATAGAGCATCAGTCTGCAGACTGAAGGGTCCCAGGTTCGATTCTGGTCAAAAGCATGAAGCTCCATTGCAGGTTCCTCCCTGGGGCCTGGTCAGGGCTCATGAAGGAGGCAATCAATCAATGTGTTTCTGTCACATTGGTATTTCTCTGTCTTTTCCTCTCTCTTTCACCTCAGCTAAAATTCAATGGAATAATATCCTGGAGTGAGGATTTAAAAATAAAAGTTTCCATATTCTGACCATCCCGCACATAGAAAATCTAGGGATGATGACATCCACTCTTTCGTATATGTTTTCAGTGGCCATTTTCTGAGCTTATGTATCTCCTGGATGCCTGGTGTTGCAGTCAGAGCTGGAGAGGAAAGGAAGAGAAGCCATCAACTCTGCACTCAAGACAGAACTTGCCAATCGCTGTGCAGCATGGGATTACAGATGTGCTATGGGTTGTTGGTCATCTCAGACTTCAGAGGGGCAAGAAAGACCAGGGGTTCCTAGTGAATCACTTCTCTCCATAAGTAGGCTTTCCCAGGGGTCTGGGGAGGCTGGCCTTTGCTCAAAGGTGGATAACTGCTCTCCCCTCCAGCCTGCTAAGTTGGACCATCTAGCATGCATCATCTGGCAGAGCCCAACGTGTCATTCAGAATGTGGCCAAAGAGGTCCTCTACCAGCGGGCAACTGTATCAACAGTCAGATACAAAAGTGTCCTTGGGCATCTGAAATCTGTGTCTGAGGAGTTGCTGGAAGAGAGATGGATCAAGATCCCCAAAGAACGTGGTAGGTAGCCCAAGGTGTGATTTGTGGAGGAAAAGGTGAGGATATCAGGCAGGGGTCTTTATGAGAAACAGCTCTATACAACAGGCCAAACACTATCTTATCTCTGTCACTTCTGTCCGTTTGTCGCCCCTGGCTATTGTTATTTTTGTTGTTTCAGTACCTGAGCTAACTTCCAGATGATGGCTTTAATAACAGAAACATACTCTGCAAATTATAGCCCTGTCACTGTTTTTGAAATCTCTGACGTGGAAGAGTATGATTAAATTCTAAACCTATTCCCATTATCATAACTTGTTTCAACGGTACATTTAGCTAGGAAAGATAAGAAAAAGCTGTTTGATTCCTTATAATGTCGATTGTTGTACATTTTTGAATGATTGTTAAAATTTTTTTAATGTGTTATCACTTATGTGAACAAAGTTCCTTTCATAATGACAAATGCCAGAAGTTTGAAGAGATCAAGTATCCATTGGAAGGGCAAATATAAAAAGAGTTAAGACTTTCACTTCTGGAAAGATGGGTAGGAGTTTTTTCCCTATTACTCCCACTAAGTTTAACTAAAACCATATATATATATATATATATATATATATATATATATATATATATATATATATATTTTTTTTTTTTTTTTTTTTTTTTTTTAAGGGCAGAGAGAAGACATTAGACTGAATAGGGACCATGGGACTTGAGGAATGACAGTAGTGAGTTCCCTGGGTTTCCTTTTGAGCTCACATACCTCAGGTTTGGAGCTGAAAAGTCAACAATCCAGAAACACCAAGAAGTGCGGATATAAAAAACTTGAATAAAAACTTACTTTCTTTAGACAAAGAAACAAGAAAGGGGCAGCCTAACAAACTGTAAGGTTTTAAATACTAATCACTCCAACCGAACATTTGACAAAACAAAAATTGCATGGGACAGAGTTGGTTATTCAAGACTATTGCAATCGGTGAGGTAGACTAAAACAGAAAGTAGGAGGTTGTAAGTGCTGGGGATGAGCTAGTGGAAAGGAACTGAAGGGTGTTGGGGGTAAGGAGTGGTGGTCTGCAAGTGTTCTCTGTAATTAGGTCACTGTGCTTGTGCCTACCACTGAAGTTAGGCTCTACTCCTCCACAGAGACTGCCAAATAAGGATACTCTCTCCTTTCATATTTACATTTCAAACAGATGCCTCCAAAGTCCTTTTTTATTTTTAATCTGTATTGTTGAAAGTATTACATAAGTCCCCTTGTTTCCCCCATTGACCTATTCTAGCGGCCCCTCCCCCATCCCAGACCTTCACCACCCTCTTGTCTGTGTCCATGGGTTATGCGTATATGCATGTAAGCTCACTGGCTGATTTCTTCCCATCCACCCTCCCCTGCCTTCCCGCTGAGGTTTGTCGGTCTGTTCCATGCTTCTATGTCTCTGGTTCTATTTTTGTTCATCAGTTTATTTTGTGCATTAGAGTCCACCTATAAGTGTCACATGATCTCACTTGTATGTGGAATTCAAAGTCCTTGAGAAACACATTCCAGAGTTACAAAACTAGCAGGAAGGTTTTAAAAAGATTTACATCTCAAAGAGGCAGAGAAAGGAATTGCAAGTTTTCTAAAGTAGTTGCTCCAAGGAAAGGAAAGCCGGGGACCCAGAGGCAGAAAGAAGCCTGTCTACAATTTAGTCAGGGGAAAACATTGATGCTATCTTCATCACTCCACAGAAAAACCTGTGGTCTAGCCACACTCTCACGTACACAGCAAAGGCCACATGGGCCTTTGAGACCAAAGAAACTGGGGTATCCACCTGTGTCCAGCAGTAACAAGGAGCCCAGCCTCCATCTCTGACTCCTTTGAGGAACCTAAATTTCTACCTTCACCTGGTTATAACATAAGGTAGCACTCTTCCATTTCTATTGCTGGAATAATATTAATTACAGAAAGCCAACTACAACAAAAGGTTTAAAACAGGGCTGTATACCTATTCTATTTTATTTTTTTATCAATAATTTATTTTTATTGATTTCAGAGAGGAAGGGAGAGGGAGAGAGAGAGAGAGAGAGAGAGAGAGAGAGAGAGAGAGAGAGAGAGAGAGAGAAACATCAATGATGAGAGAGAATCATCGATTGGCTGCCTCCTGCATGCCCCCTACTGGGGACTGAGCCCACAATATGGGCATGTGCCCTGACTGGGAACTGAACCAGTGACCTTCTGGTTCATGGGTCAATGCTCAACCAGAGTTGAGCAAGCCAGGCATTGCGAAGTGCACTTTTAAAGCAGTATCTTCTTTAATCTTCATAAGTCTTTGAGGGTCTAAGTATTTAAATTTCCAGAGCCTTTAAGAATACCCTCTCTGCCTATAAGTTCTCCTAAATGCTTGAATAAAATATTGTCCTCACTCTCCACCACTATCTGCAGTCGTCTTTCCAAGTTCCATCTCATGAGACAAATTAATATGTTTCCTGATGACCTTTTCAGTTTTTCTATTCCGGGTCTGAATTTCACTCTTGCCTTGCTACTTGAACTTAATGTTTTATTCTAATCACTTTACACACTCAAAAGCTCCCAAGTCATTCATTTATTCATATACTATTTGATTTCATACTCTGCATCAGTCACTATGCTAGTTACCTGGCATTCAATAATTCACAAAAGCACGTATGAATGCTTCTCTCTTGCAGCCTACAGCCCAAAGGGAGAGACATATATTATTCACAGGACCATGAAAATAAATGTAAAAATCACAATTGTGTTTAATAGGAAGAGAGAAGTGTATGGTGGACTGAGATGCAAACGAATATCTAGAATTCCCATTTCTAAATAATGTACTAACTTGTAGAAGATAAATTCTATTCTGAATATCGGCTTAAAGCCATGAAAACTTTTAAGGCACCAACACTTGAGGAGCCAAAATATTATAGAAGGAAATTCACTTGAAGTGACCCCAAATCCTGCTCATTTGCCCCCTTGAGGTTTTCCACTAATTGGTATGAGCATAGATGAAGAAAATCTTAGCAGAAATCAGAAACCAAGAAGTGGGAGAGTCGACAGAGATATGTCATTGGGTTATGTAAATATGGTGTATAGGTCTCAAGGAGGGAATAAGGCCCTAATAAAAACCTCAGGATTTCAGTTTGGAATCCTAAAAGACTATACCCTAGCACAGGCGTCTTCAAACTACGGCCCGCGGGCCACATGCGGCCCGCAGAGGAGTCTGATCCGGCCTGCCAGGTTTTTTGGGCAGTGAGCGCAGCCGAGGTGTTACAGTAGGAATTAGTAGTTCATATAGTCCGGCCCTCCAGCTCTCTGAGGGACCGTGATCTGGCCCCCACTTTAAAAAGTTTGAGGACCCCTGCACCTAGAAGTAAGAGGAATTCTGAAAAGAACAGGTCCAAAAGGGACTGAAAGCTAGCCTGCAAACAGCTCAACCTATGTTGAATTATGGTCATCTGCATGTATTCTCACAAGTAGCTAATGTTACCCAAAGCCTCTTCTGCCATGGAAGGGGAGCCCTGTCGACCAGAATATGGCCCTGCTTCTGAAAACAAAATACCTCTTTGGAGCAAAAATAAGGAACTAGCATTTAGGCTGACCCTACGGCCCTATTCCTTAGAGAAAGGGAAATTTTGTTTTTTAGCATCTTTTGACTGTTTTTGAATTCCAACAAAAAACTAACCTCTTTCTTACCAGCGGTAGTAGGAACAATGACTTGACCAGCTCTAATCTGTCATTGGAGAAGGACAGCTGACAATTCAGCTCGAAGTATGACACAAGACACATTGAAAGGCAATCAGTAGTCATCAGGACCATGACACGCAACCAGTGAAAAGCTGGACACTTCTGAGTCTCTCTCAGCAGAATTTCTGTGGACACGCAGTCCTGACCACTGATGACGGAGCAGCAGGGCAGATAAGGGACGACGTGGGAGGTGGGACAGCCAATCTGGAGCACCTTGATTACAGTTTACTTACATGGTCCCTGCACCAACACTGCCCTTTCAGTTAAAGGTAATCAATCTCCTCCTCTCCAAGCCAACAGAGAGTCAGAATCCTTATCTTTGCTTTCAGAAACAACAACAAAAAAAAACAGTGAAAAATCAGCCCACCTAAAATGAGGAAGGCAATTTGCAAAGAAACTCACCAATGGCCACCTACTAAGTCAGCTGTAACCCAAAGCATTACCACTGATTTTCACTCAGTGTTGATCTTGAAGTTATTCTTCATTTTTTGTGCTTACTCATATTTACAATTCCTTTCAAAAATTGTTATAAGCAGAAAAGAAAGAGAATAGCAAAGTGTAGCCTTTTAGCAGCCAGCACTTAAAAATATCGCAAATGATTTCTATCTTTGAAATATGGCCTGCATTTTCTCTGTGAGCTGCTCTTTCTTCCTCGCCAAATTTAGGAAGGTAGGAAAGGTGGTAGAACATACATCAACCAAGTGACACGCGTAGATCAAAACTGAGTCTGGTTGCACCCAGATAAAACCTGTTGTCCAACTGAGAACATTTCTCAGAGTTTCTCATAGAACCCGGGAGAGTGATTTGTACCTGGTTTCCCATAATTTAATAGTATTACCTGCTCAAGTAGAATAAGTGTTCAGTAAAGATAACTAACATTTTTAGCGGTTCCAAACATGAGTGAAAATGTGTGGTGTTTTGTATGTGTGTGTGTTTTTTGAAAAGCAAAGTACATCATTTTATGTTTCTCATTTTGTAAATGAAGAAACCAAGAATTGCAGAAGTAATGGCACTTCTATAAATTTACATTTTGAAATTTGCATTTTGCTAAATTAATCATGTTCATCCATGACAAGAAATGTGGCCTGTATTCTCTCGGTTTTTACAAATCAACTATATCAGTCTTCCTGTCTGAGAGTATAATAGTAATAGCAGCTTTTCTAAATTCAGACACTCTAATTCCAAAATAACATCTTATCTCCCCTGTCTACTCACACAGGCTTTCTCAACCTTGGCACCCACTATATTTTAAGCTGCATAGTTTGTTTGGGAGGCAGGAGGGTGGGCCCTCTTGTACACTGTAGGATGTTTAGCAGCATCTGTGACTTCTACTCCCTAGATGCCAGTAGCACCCCCTATGCCACGTCATGGCATTCAACAATGTCTCCAAACATGATCACTACTCCCTGGACATTGACAATTGAGAATCACTGGTGTAAAGAATTCAACCAGCACTTGACACTTTAGACTAGGGTCTGGATTCTCTTTTTATTAATTGAATTCATTCACAAATTCTAAAGAAATCCTTTCTTTTAGTTACAAACCATTAAAAGACTCAGATTCTTCAGTCGGATGAACTGTACCTTTATAATACTACTAGAGGCCCGTTGCACAAAGATTCATACAATAGGCCTTCCTTCCCCTGGCTGCCAGCACCAGTTTTCCTTGGGCACCCAGGATGCAGGCCTTCACTCTGGCTGCAGCAGAGAAACCAAGCCTCTTCAATCTTCAGTCATCTTCAGTTTCAGTCTTCAGTCACCTTCAGTATTCAATCTTCAGTCTTCACTCAGGCCAGAGCTTTCAGTCTTCACTCTGTGCCTGAGTATGCAAAATTAAGCCTCCAGCTTTGTTGGGTTAATTTGCATACTCACTCCTGATTGGCGGGTGGGTGTCACAGTAGAATGGTCAATATGCATCTTTCTCTTTTATTAGTGCAGACCCTGACCCTCCTCCCCAGGAAGTTTAACCAACTGTGTATTGCCCGTTTGTAGTTACATCTGTCCGGGGTTATTAGGCAATTTCACAAGACTCCCTCTCCCCGTGTACAAGTATGCTGAGGTGTAAAAAGGGGAGAAACATTAAATTTAAAACCAGAGAGAACTGGATTTAACCTCATTTCTAACAATTATTAGTTATGCAGTCATGAAAGAGTTCCTTAAATTCTTTGGTATTTTCTTATGAATAAAAGAAAAATTTTAAGATTCAAAAAGTAAGGTGGTGTTGTAAAGGCTAAATATACCTATAAGATACTGTATTTTTCGGACCATAAGACGCACTTTTTTCCCCCCAGAAGTGGGGGGAAAAATTTCCTGCGTCTTATGGTCCAAATATAGCCTACACATATACTTTTTAAAAAAAGTTTTTTTACTTGCCCGGCTCTGTGTGGTCTCTGTGTGCTTGCCCGGCTCTAAAATGGTTCTAAATGCTGCTGTTTACTTTACAGGGTTGATTACATGTGCTTATGACTGTGATGTTGGGTTTTAATGCACATAAAATATTTTAGGACACTATTTGTTTCAGAATCTTTTTTTCTTCATTTCCCTTCTCTAAAAACTGGTGTGTCTTATGGTCCGGAGCGTCTTATGGTCCGAAAAATATGGTACTATTTTTGTGTCTTTGAGTCAGCAGCTTATACTCTTTGACTCAGTGTCTTCATTTGTTGAATGGTAGGTCAGGTTGTAACTATGGTTTGAAAACCCTGAGTCTAGAAGTTATTGTAAGATCTATGAAAATGGGAAAAGGTGAGTGGGCATGGCCTCTTATTTCACCCTTGACATTTCTACTATAACACACTTGGCTCCTTACTATTTCTCCTGCTTCTTCTGCACCTGTGAATTGGCCACTCCTTCTGCCTATGATAATTTTCCCCAGAGTTCACATGGCTGATTCCCTCATCAGCTTCAGGTCTGTGATGAAATGACACTTTCTCAATGAGTCTTAACCCAAAACTTGTGTGGCACCTCTCCAGCCTAGCATTCTTCCTGAAATGAACCTGCTTTGCTGTCTCCATCTTGTAATATTATCACATTGCTAATGTTATCATTATAATAAAATATCTATGTTATGCTTCTTGGTTTGGGGGGATTTTTTTTCTCACTGGAATATAAGCTCCTTGAGGGCAAGAATCTATTTTTACTTAACCCAGTGCATAGAAAAGTGCCACACCCATTAGAAATATGTCAGATGAATGAATAAAACTGGAGTGATATAGAAACAGCCAATTGCTCCACCTCCAGCTCTGACAAGGCAGTCCTGGTTTTTACTCTTCTGTAAACCAGGGACCCACGAATGAGTTTCTGTGGGAGAATTGGGCTATTTCTCTGTTTCAGAAAACTAATCTTTAAAACATTTACTTCTTCATTTTACACTGTTGAACCTAGTTTGTTTAAATATCTTAGCATATGGCACATTCAATTTGTCAACCCCCCTTCTTAATGTTATATTTATTGTTTCACTGATTTTTCATTTTGTTTATAAGCAGCAGAAAACTTTTCAAAATACAACATGTAGTGTTTTACTATAAAACGTTTTCCCTGGGTGTTTATGGGAAACACATATGGGAAAACTGATCAAAGTTAAAACTGATAAATCTAATAAAATATATTAGTTTATGTTTATTTTATAATCTCAGAAGCGTAATATTACAAAGTCAATCCATGAGAATAATGAGAGCACTGCAATAAATAAAGTCATTTGAAATTAGAAATTAAACATGAGAACTAGTCTGCTATCAGCCTCAGCTAATTTATTTCCACAATTTTTTAGTTTTATAATATTCAGCAGACCATAAATCACAAATAAGTACTTGCAAATGGTAATATTTATTAAAAGCTCACTTGCTGCCTCCGAATACTTATAAATATCTATAACGACATGATAGCAGAATAGTAGGAAATGTGTTCCAGTGTTGGAAAAGGATAAATCTTTTTAAAGTGATTGCATTATTGCAGTCTTAATGACAAATAAGTAATGAAGTCCATGCTGGCTTGAAATAAAAAATAATGAAGAAAATGTCAATCTAATGAAAAGAGTTGTAAACTAAACAGGGGTTTCTAGCAGGGAAAAGAGTTATTGACTGGACATGGAAACTTGGAGAGCTTGAGGCAGGGTGTGGTAGCAAGAATGGAGGAATTCTTTTGAATCCCGACTCATTTGACACCAATGTCTTGAATAGACTATATTTAATTGCAAGCTGCCTTGGATTGCTAAAAAAGATGGATACTGGTATCTTCAGGCTACTTGAGCCAAAATAAAATAAGATTAAATCAACAGAGTTTGAAATATCTGTATATGTGTATGTACTAGTATATCTGTGTGTGTGCAGGTACATATAAGTATGTACATAAGTTAGCATGTGTGGTGTATGTAAGGGTGTATAAATATGTATGTATCTGTATAAAAACATACAAGGCAGCCATGTATTTTTGAAACCCTAATTTAGTGATACATGAAGCATGCTATATTCCTCTACAGTTGATTATTCACCCTACCTATTATATTGGGAGGGAGAAATATTCAAGTCAACTTGTGCAAGAGTATTCCGTCGGTGCTAAATTTTATGGTTTGCTTTCACTTTACTTAAAGTGCATATTGAACATAATCCTGAAGATTATATTATGCCTATATTATATGATTTTTCAGTTATTCCCTTGCCTTATGTCTCACGCAGAAGGGGTCGAGATTTAGTGTGATAAGCAATTATGAGTTCCACACATTATGCTTATAAAATAATTGAACATATATTTCCTACACTGTTTTATAAACTGATCAATGAATGGAGAACATATAATTTTATCAGTTGACTATGGCAGCTGGTGAGTACATTTCATTTTCACTTATCCTCCAGGTAATAAAAAATAATGAATACTTCTCCAGACTTTACTGTCTGATGTAAATGTTTCATGCAGTTAAAGAGTTATAAAGTCAAAATAAAATGTTAATGGCAGAGAAAGCAGTGGCACGGTATTGGAAGCAGAAGGGGGGTTTGCTTTCTGGTGTGCTATGAATAAGAGATTAAAAGAAGCCTCTACTTTGATCTAACTGCACTGATGCTTTAACTAGTCTAGGGGTAAGCAAACTCCAGCCCTTGACCTGTTTTTGTAAATAAATTTATACTGAAGCAAAGCCTCACTCGTCCTCTTAAGTATTTTCTCAGATTGCTTTTGTGCTATAACGGTAGCGTGGAGTAGTTGTAACAGAGATGGTCAGGTCAGCCAACCCTAAAGTATTGACTACCTGGCCCTTTAAAAAAAAAAAAAAAAAAAAAAAGTATGTGAGCCCCTGAATGAATCCCCATCCTCTATCTCCTAGAGAGTGCAGGATAGGTCCGTTGGCAACTGAGTGGTTCTGAGATGCTCTCAACACCATCGCCCTGAAAGGGAGTGGTAGGCATAGTCAACATTCCCCATTAGCCAGCTCACCTGTCCTTCAGCCACTCAAAAAATACACTCCTAACCTGTACCAGGCTGTCTGCCTCTATAGCCTTTAGTTCCTTGGCAAAGATACGCCCTTGCTGCTCATGCCTGCTGGAGGCATCAGTGTAGCTGCTGATGACACTAGGGTACTGTGCTTGCTACATACTTTCAGTGTCTTGGGATTCAGCTTTCCTGGTAACTGCCTAGCTCCGGAAGTTGACATACAATGGGGAGAACTAAGGACAATGGGAGATGAGAATCCGTGAATACATTCTTTCCCGGTCTTCCCTCAAGATAGACTGAAAAAAAAAAGTCCACACATACAATTGGAAGACATTCCTCAGTATAAGACTGAGGAATCGCCTTCAGTTTCACAAAGCTGGGAGCAGCTGGGTAATGTTTTCTCTCCCCGCTTTCCCCCTTAATTTCCTTTTCACCTCCCTCTGCTTCCTAAAAGTTATTCTCCCCAATAAAATGTGAGCACATAGCTTGTGTCCCAGGCTCAGCTTTCTAGAAAACCTGTTCTAATATAATTCCCCAGTTTTATTTAGGTCAAAAAAGCATGCTTAGTTCAAATGTGTAGCACAGTCCTCAATGCTTTAAACAGTATATAAATTGGAGGGGTAGAGGAAAAGGTGACGAGGAAAGGGAGAAAAATGAGACAAATGCACTACTATTTGTGCTCCTTTCATACAGCTAAACACTGAACCTTCCTGAATCTGTTTCCCTGACCCTTAAAGAGGAAAATTAATCACCTGAGATCATGTATAGGAAGTAAGAGCGATTATGACATGGTTTATATATGGATAGTGAAATCAGGAAAACCTTGGTTGGAATCCCAGGTCCATCTTTTACAGACAAGTTTTAATCTTGTCTCACTTAGTTCATAGCATCACTGTGAATTACAAAGAAAAGATTGTATTGCAAAGTGTTTAGCACAATGCCTGGAACAGAGTTGCTGTTAAATGTTATTCGTTATTATCTTTTAAATTATTTGTGATGTTAAAAGTATTACACAAACAATCGTTATTACTAGCTCATCATAATGTTGATCATTTTCTTGTTCATTATATGCTTTTCCATCAGTTACACTAAATGGAAAATATGTCTTCCCCAAATGAAAATTATTCCTATAATAGACATAAGTGACCAGATTATAAAATTTTCAGTTTATTTCTTGCACTTTTGTGACACCAAGCTATATAATAGGATTTAGGGAACTGAAGTAAACATAACATGGAAATGAGGCCACAGATTCATTAAGCTCCTTCATGTGCCGGGAACTAATTAGTAAAAAGATATTTCTTTAAGGAACTTATAGTTCAGGAAGAAAGACAATGATGGCAATTTACTTGACTGTGGTTGGATAAATACAAGGCAGTATCAGACCAGACAGGGAGACATCCAACCTAACTGTGAGTAGTTTGAGATTCATACAAACAACCCTTTAATAGTAAAAGCTGACAAAGAAAACAGACACATTTTTCTTATTATTTTGGAGATAATAAACGTTTTTAGAAAACAAATGGTTTGGAAAATAAAATTGAGATGGTCTCTTTTTAACTCCATCAAGGATCAATCAGAAGGTGTATCATCAACTAGGAAAATGTTTAAGACACTGAAATTTTCAGGAGGAAAAAGAGTGTTAGAAATCATCTTTCTGCAATGAGATAGTACCCCTCTTTTAGCCTAATAAATTTTCAAAATCTTATTTACCTGAGAAACTGGTCAGGAAACATGTCTAAACTCTTGAAATAGTTTTGTCATTGAGGATAAGATTTATATGTTTAGGAGGAGCTGAGAAGATGTCTCGGCTTCGGAATGCCCACAGGAGTTTCAGTGAAGTGATTAGACAAACAGAAAGTCAATGATGGCCTACATCTCTAAATACAAGGACAAGTGGATGTTCAGCGAATGATAACATTTGCCAGTGGAGGCAGTGAAACTTGTCTCTTTCATGCTGCAGAAGCAGTGGTAAAATATGAAAAAGACAAACAGGTATTCCATAACAACTACTCCTCTGAATTTGCATGGTCCCTTTTTTTTCTGCCTGAGGGATGAAAGAACTAAGTAAAAGCAACCACTTGTGATTCTTAGGACATCTCTGTGAGGTAGAAAATAGAAAACAGTAGATATCTATCTTGGTAAGATGAAGACTATAAAGGGTGTGTGAGCTGATTAGATGGGAAAAACAACCTTTATCTCAAGTCTACTTTAAAAAAAGTATCAGAAAGTTTCCTTTCCTCTAAACTATAAAGATCTCTAGTTCATTCTTCAGTGCAAAAGAAAAATAATATAAGTTTTATTACTATTAGTAGTGACAGCTAGCTTTCATTGGGACTTTATTGTAACTTTCGTTGGAACCTTATTATATGCCAAAAACAGTGCTTAGTGCCTTTAAAAGCTTAGTTTGATTTTTCCTAGAGCTTGAGACCAGGCTTGTGGGGAGAGGATTTGGGGGAGGAGGTTGATCTTTGGAAACAGAAGTGAAGGATAAGGGGAATGAGATGGAGAGGGAGCAAACGTTAATGAGTATACTTTACGTAGGTCACTGATTTGGGCAACATAGTCTTGATCTTGACAACACTTGTGAAAAGCATGCAAAATAATGTCTAGAATTGTTCTTCTGAGCAGCCGGGGGCTGGGGCTGAGGCCTGTATCCACTGACTTTCACTTTCCATTGGTTTAAAGTTGTCTCCTCTGCACTACTGGGCTTTCCTTGCACATGAGCTAAGAGGGCTCCCAAGGTTTGGAGCAAAAGAAAACAAGGAGATAAGCAATGCTTGACATGAGACATGATCGATGGGTATGAGTCAAAATCACCCATTAAAACTTTAGCTGAAATCAGAGTGATACAGAGAGATCACAAAGGCAAGAAGAGATTCCACATACATGGCTTATTTTATGTCCTATTCTATTATGCCATTATCATCCCCATTTAATGATGAAGATATTAAGACTGAGAGAACTAAAATAACTTGCTCAACTTCACACAATAAACTCAAGCTAGTAAATGATGGAACCCAAGCAGTATGATCCTAAAACCTAAGTGTCATTCCCCACATTACCTGCCACCAGTAACCTAATCTTCACAACCTCTTGTCCAAAAGACTCCTTTCTACTAAGCTAAATACAAAAAGAAAACAAAAAACACAGAGAACAAAAGATTTGTTTTCCCAAATATAAAGCTCAGAGCTAAATAAACTATCCTAACTCATCTTTAAGAAGGAAATAACTTAAAACCTTAGAGAATTTAGTTGAGGCTGATACTAAGGTGAAGACTGAATGTGGTGCTTCCAATGGGGGCTCCTAATAAAATTACCCATCAGAGTTTTTGACTGGCCTTCCGGGGTTATCTGCACAGGGAAGATATTCCCATCTATAAGGATATCAAGATGTTTCATAATAATCACGATTCTGCTCAAGCTCCAGGCTAGAATATCTCCACTGTGATGAAATCTAAGCATTGTATTGAGGGAACAGAAGTGAGCTGGCATTTCTATTCCACTGGGAAAAGAACATCATTAAAACAATCTCTTGGGCTATTAACTTTAAAAATGATACACAATTTTTAAAAAGTCAGAAAGAAAGCCTACCTTACCACATGAGTGAGTAAGGAAGGCTGTACATCATGAAAAAAATAAATTAAAATCCCTAGAGAGGTAGCTAACAAAAGCTCTCTATCTGTAATCTGTAGGGTGTATTAAGTTTTCCAGTGTGAAGACTCATCAGTGAAATGACTGTATATGTATCCATCAGATCAGCAATACTTTTATCAGAAGATAAAAGGGGTCACTACTGATCATTTCAGTGAATCCACTGAGCAAACCAGAATGTGCCCTATTTATAAGGCAAGAGGACAGCTCCGTGTTTTTCCCAGAGTTACTGGACATGAGAATCACTTTGAGTGTTTGCAGATTCTTGGATCCTATCCCTTAGTTACTGTATCAGAATCTGAGGCACAGGGCCCCCAAATTTGTATTTGAACTATTCCTCAAAGTGACTACTAAATATACAAAATTTAAACACCAGTGGATAAGTCAAGTTCAATGTTTCTGTATAGTTGAGTACATAATTCACATAGAAATGTGAAGACTAAAATAGCTCAGAGTTATTATTGAGATGATAAAAAGTGGAAAGAAAAGGATCCCATTGATCTCATGTATTAATTAATGTATGCATTCATATTTATTGAATCCCTAGTAAATAGAAGAGATTTTTATAACAGATAAGAGGAGAAAAATAATGTATTTCCTGCTTTCTACAGATTTGTAGTCTAGTATGGGAGGCTATAAAGTAATAACAATAATCAAATAAACAATAAAAATTTATACATCAAGGGTGATGAGGGGATTAAGAATGTGTATATATATATATACACACACACACATATATATATATACATATATATATGTGTGTGTGTGTGTGTGTGTGTGTGTGTAAAAGGCTAAGCGAATGGCTGACCAGCAAACTGGCCAACCGGCCGGTAGGTCTGACACACCAGGGGCAGATGTTCAACGCAGGAGCTGCAGAGCCACAGCAACTTTGCAGAGTGCCCTCTCACACTCATGAACCCCTCAGGGGGTGTCAGACTGCCAGTTTCAGCCCAATCCCTGCAGGCCAGGCCAAGGGATCCCACCTGTTGGAGGGACCCTGCTCACTTTGCAGAAGACCTTCGAGCCCTGGCGCCTCCCCAGGTGTGGCTGGCCAGGAAGGAATCTCAGGAGGTTGGTTCCAGGGCCTGTCCAGCCCATCTAGCCCATTCCCACCCCACCAACCATCTTCTAATTAATTTCCTTTCAGTGTGCATGAATCCATGCTCCAGGCCTCTAGTTAGATTATAACTAGACAACCAACTGCCTATCATATGCCAGAATACACTCTCAGGATGATCAACCACCCTGGCTTGCCCAGGACAACAGGATTTCTCAGTACTAAAACCAGAAAGTCCTAAGCAATTCAGGACAAGCTGACCACCAAATTAGTGAGAAAGACAATCAAAAGAAAGTCTAGCTTTGGCTGGAGTGACTCAGTTAATTGAGCATCATCTCATGCACTGACAGCTTGCTGGTTTAATTCCCAGTCAGGGCACATGCCTGGGTTTTTGGCTCAATCCCCGAGAGGGAGTGGGCAGGAAGGCAGCTGATTGATGTTTCACTCTCATATCGATGTTTCTCTCTCCCTCTCCCTTCCTCTCTCTAAAAAATCAGTAAGAACTAGTCTTTTTTCTTTTACAAAAAAAAAAAAGTCTAATAAAAATGAATATATACACGGATAAGGTAAATAAGAGAAGTCCTACCATTTTTTCAAACTATTTATATAAATTATTTCAATAGTCTAAGCTAAACTGACAAAATAGGAAACTGAGCCTCAGAGAGGTTAATTGCTTTGCCCCAACTCCCACAGATGGGAAGTGGCTGAGCTGAGAGTGCTAGGAGTCCAAGACTGAATCCAAAGGCCCCCAAGAGTAAGAAAAGATGATGCTCTTAGTTCTTTGCTCAAAACCTCCAGAGACAGAACTGTGGAATTAGAAGCGAATTCTTCATCCCAAGGAAACCAGCCATGCTTTATTTAGAGAGTCGTTTTGTTTTTATTAACACACACATGCCCATGATAGTGTGCTTCCTCCCTCCCTCCCAACAGCTGCTCTGAAGCCGATCAGAGGCTCCAGAGGGAGCTGAGCTGTTTCTGCCAGCTGTTTCCCAAACACCTAACTTCATTTTCAGATCAGAGTTGGGGTTTGAAGCTCTTAAAACCTTTGCTGCCTCCATAACAGGAGAGCAGAAGCAGCCAAAACCATCAGCGCTCTGCCAGCAGCCTGTCTGAATGCCTCTGGGGGACTGATGTCACAGGCAGAGTGCTGCGTGGGGTGGTTCCTAAAACCCACTCCCCATTTCCCACCCTCTGGCTTCTCTCTGAGAGACAGACTCCCTCTTCCTTCTGCTGTCCCTTTCCCTAACCTCCCTCTCCCTTTCCTTTTTCGTGTTGTCATTGAGAAGGATTTAAATTCCAAGGAGAAGGAGAAAAATGGCACAAATTCATCCCAAAGATGCAAAGTTAGCACTTTGCCATGTCTGATCAATCAACACCTTTTTGCAAGAAGTCACGTGTCATGGGATGGAATCTCTCTGTCCTGCCCAGATAAATCCCTCTTCTTCTGGGCTCCCAGGTAACATCCTTAGGAAGCTAGTGTCATCCTTGCCATCCAGTTCTGGCACCTTCATGAACATGTGTGTGTCCACACCCAGCAGGAAATGTTGCAGAGTGAGCTCTTTTTCCACCCTTCATTGTCAGCACCACTCTGTTCACCTCCACTTAGATCTTAAATGCTCACTACATATTTTTTGTTTGACAGGCACAGTCATGTAAGTACATGACAAACTAGCACATTGATTCTCATTGCTTCACAGTATTCTATTGCATGGATATTGCGGTTTCTCCTTGTTAAATTCCGCACTGTTACATGCCTAAATTATCATCTTTCAGTCCCTCTTTCTGTCTGTACTTCTACAATAAGCCTTTGCGGTAGTTTCATGTTATAATCCCCATTAAAAGGATAAGAAATCAAGGTTGAGGTCAATCCAATGTCAAGTCAAATTTACACTTCTGATAAGTCAACTACTGGGGTGAAGGAACAGGTAGAAGAAGGCTTAAACTATTTCTTTTCTATATTTAATAAACTCCACTAGAAAGGAAGGAAAAGGAATGGCAATTCTAATACCACGTCAACACTGCATTCAAACATTACTTGTTTTCCACTGCTGTATCTCCAGAGCTTAAGAGCAGGGTACTGGCATGTAGCATGTGTTAAGTAAATATATATTAAATTATTGAGCTGAAAAGACATGGAGACCAAGTCTCAGGATGTTCTAAGACAAGCTGTCACACACAGAGTCCTGGATTGAACATACATAATCCAATAGGGAACGAGAACCAAAGCTGCTGAGAGTGAGAAGACAGACTGCGGGCTTTGAGTGATTCATTGTTTACTGGGATTCGTAGAGAACCCTCTTTGCCATTCAAGCAGAATATATTTTTGAAGCATATTTGGTTTTAGTTAAGCAAGTATTTAAGACACATTGTAAAAAAAAAAAAATAGATTCTCAATTGTTCAGAGTTATGTAGCCAATAGAACCTGGGGATTTGACACTCAGTCTCCCAGCGAAAGACTGACACGCCCCAACAACATAAAATTCAAAGTGTGTATGTGTGTGTGTGTGTGTGTGTGTGTGTGTGTGTGTGTGTGTGTAACTACAGCTGGAAACAGGAAAAAAGTCAGACTCAGCCCACATGCCTCAAGTTTCAGCAGGAAAGGAAGCACTGGTGATCTTCAGTTTTATCCCAAAGGAAAAAATGGTTTCCCATGTTGCTCCTACAGAGTTACAAAATGTTCCTCACATTCCCCAGGTGGGATGAGGTTCAGACACAAAGACAGGCTGAAGCTTAATTGGAGTGGCAGTTTGGGGCCAGGGTCTTACTCAAGTGACAGATGACGGAGGGGGAGTGCCCTAGCTCAGGAGCTCTCAAAGCTGGCTGATCACTAGCATCCACAGGGAAATTTGAAATGGCCTGATGCTCAGCACTAAGAGCTTCCAAGGAGGCCAGTCTCCCAGGTGATGCTAATACGTAGCCATAAGGTGACAGAAGCAAATTTGGACAAGATCGTTTGCCTCCTAAGAGTGAAGTACACATGGTATCCCAATGAGTGAAGACACGCTGACCTTTTCACTATTTTGAAAAATTTAATCACCACTTATTCACTGTTCTCATCAAAGGCTTGGCACACATCAGGAACTCATTCATAATGAATGACTAAATGAGTGAACGGTCACTGGCTAGCAAAAATATTACAATAAAATAAGCTTTCCCTTTATTGTTCAGATCCCTGTGATTTGCATAATATTTGATGAGCCATTCAACGTTTCATGAATCATCATAAAGAATTTATGAGAAAGTTGCAAAGATATATGTATATATATAAAGTATACATCACACTGGAGTTCATAGATTTGGTAAGTCACTTATGATACATCCTCTAATGGAAGTCTATGTAGACATTACAATAAGGTGGTAGTTTATTTTTCCTTTTCTTCTTCTTTTTTTTCTCTTTAATAAAGAAGATTGCTTAGAAGAGGCTCAAGAGAGAAAAGAAGGAGAGAATTGAGCATAGGCACCATCAATAGCTCTGTTATTAAAACTGATTTGAGAGAGAGAGGAAGGGAGAGAGGAACATCAATGGGAGGCACAGATCAGCTGCCTCCTGCATGCCCTCTGCCGAGGACTGAGTCCACCACCCAGGCATTGTGCCCTGACCTGAAATTGAACCAGCAACATTTCGGTGCATGCGACAACATCTAACCACTGTGCAACACCAGCCAGGGCATAGATTATTTTTTAATATACAAAGCCATCCATGATATATTATTGATAGAGAAAGAGCAAATTAAAAACAGCGTGGGTAAAAATATAATGTTGGTTTCATAGACAAATTGTGTGTGTGTGTCTACATAGGAAAATTTGGGAGGTATACACATTAATGTAGTTTAAACACTAGTGTGATTACCTATGGAAGAGATAAAAAAAATCAAAACCTGAGTGTAATCCTCTTTGTTAGCATGTGTCTGCACCTTGAAAACACTCTATAAAGAGATACCAAGGAACCCTCCTGGGGTGGGTCAGTTTGTTGGAGCACCATCGCATGTACCAAAAAGGTTGTGGGTTTAAATCCTCATCAGAGCATGTACGTGAGGAACCCATTGATGTCTCTCTCTCTCTCTCTCTCTCTCTCTCTCTCTCTCTCTCTCTCTCTCTCTCTCCCTCTCTCTAAAAATCAATAAAACATATCCTTGGGTGAGGATAAATACAATAAAAAAGACATGAGAAACTAAGATACATGTGGGCACTTATCTCATAATACAATTCTGCTTATGAAAGGATGCTGCAGTGTCATTAGACTCTGGGATCCAGACCAAAAACAACCCACACAAACCAAACAAACAAACAAAAAATTGTGTGATGGAAGGAGATTTGACTTGGGTTGGTGAACAAACAGTACAATATACAGATGATGTATTATAGAATTGTACACCTGAAACAGATCATCTTATTAACCAAAGTCACCTCAATAAATTTTTTAAACATGGCTCTTAGTTTAACTGCTTCACAGTAATGGAGAGCTATTCGCACAGCAGATGCTGAGAAGATATGTGCTGATTCTGTGGGTTGCTACATAACCCCACTGCAACACAGCCTCTGGTCCTTGTGCCCACAGACATAAGTCCTCCCTACGCAATGCCTGATGCTTGCAACAGAGCTATAAATCGAAGCTAATGGAGAAAATGCAACTCCTCCATTCAGACCTTCTGAGACTATTTGAAGAAATACAAAATTAATCTCTATTGTTTTGTGCAATAGAGAGTGTGTATGCAAACACACACACACACACACACACACACACACACACACACACACAATTACTTATTCTGGGTGGCTTCATTTGGAGAGCCAGATTAGGGAAGGTAATCAAGTACATTTCACTTCTACCTAGTAAATAAGTTAAATGGTCCCTGTGGTTATTCATTAAAACTTTTATGGTATGTTCATCAATTACCAAACAGCTTGAACAAAAGCAGAGGTAAATTAACTTCCTCAAACCCACATGGCTTGCCAAAAGGAGTGCACTCTGAGTGATTTCATTGGTTTAAAGTTCATCCAAAATACTATTAGCTCTGAGTCCAATTTCGAACTGTCAAGGGGAATATAGACAATGGCAATTTCAGATCATTATCATGACATTCCCATGCAAATGGCCACAATTTAATTCATTATCACTAGCATTACGTCTTTATTTTGCCACCAACTGGTGACTGACATTTCCAGGACTACGAGAAGCAAATGCTAATTAGACCATGGTGTACTCTTACCCTTTCTCCATTTGCTACATGTCCCCATTTTTAGAGAGGCATGCTGGAGGCTACTTTGGGCCAAGCTGCCTGGCCCTTGACACTTCTCTCCCTTACCCTCAGCCAGGCCACCTCCCTGGCATAAAACCAAGCTCCTATGGATTTCCATGTCTGTGCATGGTGCCTGTGGAACGGATTTTCAGCAATGCAATTACTCCCCAAACCACCCAGTGGAATGTAGGACATGGAAAGGTGACAGAGCATGGGTATTACCATACAAACAACCCACCATACAAGTTCAAGTTTGCCTTTAGACTGGACAAAAAGGAAAAAAATGGCTTTCCATGCTCTTCTTTGCATCATCAGAGTTGAACAAATTACTAACCCCTGAAATGATGTCACGAGGGAACCTCCTCTGTTCCTGTCATTCATGCCTAGGTGGGTCCCACTCATCTCTGAGAGCATGCCTTTCACTCTCAATGGGAGATAAGAAGGAGTCATAGAGCTCTCCTACAGCTCTGATGAAATGTGTACAGTGTCCAAATGAAAGCATAGTGAGTACAAAAGTGAAGATTCTCAGATCTTTGAGCTAAGATTTAGGGGGGAAATATAACACCTGAATTTTATCCCATTTCCCTTATATGACACAATCATTCTGTCTTTAAGACAATGTCTAAGTCCAGAAGATCTGTGCATATGTCACTTATTCTTTCATTATTTTGCTGCAGTGATAATAACGATAAGTGGTCATTAGGTGCCAGGTCCGGTCCCCAGGAATTGGCTTTGCCTATTGAATTTTCAAAGCAATCCTGCAAGATATGAATTCAGGTACCAATGAGAAAGATGAGTTTGGCCAGTGCAAATGGTAATAGTGACTCCAGTTAACCAAGGGATGAGTACCTTTCACTGGTTGCCCTACCTTCTGAGCGTCATCATCCACTTCCCAGTACCTGTATTTTTCACTTCCCAAGTCAACTCTTTGCATTCAAATCCTTGTGTCAGGATCTGGTTCTGGGATACCCACATTGAGACAACAGAAGATGGTGTGATTCAGGAATCAAAAATGTACCTGCCCTATGTGATACATGTGGAATTAATAAATAAACTATCCCAGTATTACTGGAGCAAAAAGTAGACAGTAATAGATAACAAGGAGTTTTATTAAATGAATAGATTTAAAATGCTCTGCTCTATACTGAAACCCAGCTGGGCAGGAAAGCATATATCCTGTTACATGACTGATACATGTTTAATTCAATTACAATTGAAACCATCCAGCACAGTGACAGTCTGTGTACTTTACTTAGAATTAGGCTATAGAGCATTGGCACATGGAAAACCATTGCTATAGTTACAGTGCTTAACACTGGATGCAGCCCTCGAAAGCATGAACTTGAGCTCCACAAAGGAAACATGTCTCAATAACAACTTACCAAATCTGGTTTTCCTCATCCATCATCTAATCACTAATAAACTTGGCTTTAATAACTGTACATTTCAGGCTGAGAGAAGAAAATGAGGCTTCCTGTGTTCCATGTGCCATTGTTCCCCTACTTCTAAAAAAAAAAAAATAAGTGTCCTGCTGGAAACGTGGATGCCCTGGGCCTGGGTCTAATAGGGATTTCAAGGCCTGCTTGATGTTTGTAAGTTAATCTTTCTTTGTCCTCCATCTCAGCCAGCAGAGACAATTCCATAATAACACAACTCATCTCTGGTGCTTTTGAACTTGGCTTTGGATTGGGGATCATTGTGTCCTTGCCTTCAGATGTCTCGCTTTGATGTATTCCATTTCAAAGGGAGAGACAAAGCCCAAAGTTCATGGGCACCATGGGGCATCCTTTAAAGCCGAAGGGGAATGTTGGTCCTCTTTGTGGCACACAGCAGCCCAGATTCACTTTGAGATCCTCTCTTGAAAGTCCCTGGGCAAGTGCAAAATGGCTCTCAGTGATTTATTTTGTGCCACTGTCAGAACAGAATTGCTACAGCTACCTCCATTGCACAAATGGGCAGACTAAAGTTGTGGGAGTGAAGCAGGGCAAAGGCCTCTGGGAAATAGGTTTCCTCATTGCCTCTTCCTAATTACTAGCCATGTAGCTAAGCTCTTCAGCACTAATGGCTCCACTGGGTATACACAGCATCTCTCTCTCTCTATATATATATATATATATCTCTTTGGAAGTCTAAATCTGGGCAGCAGGAAGGAGGGGCCTATTCAAACCCACATTCCAATCTCCCTTTCTCCCTCTGAACTCAACTCCAATTATACAGGGGGCAAGTTGTATATTTCTCTATCAGATGTAACACATTTCACCTTCTAAAACTGTTTTATGTTGGTCCATCAATCTGCCATCCTCTGTGGCTTTTCGATTTCCTATAATCTAGAGGAAATCTCTTTCTAAAATACATTTTCCTCACCTTCAACTTGCATTTCCATGGGGATGTATAAGTTATTATTTATCTCTATATCCTCGGTGCCTACAACAAAATCTGGAATACATTATTCACCCAATAAATGACTGAATGAAATGTTCATCATTTACTCTTGTTTGCAACCTCTTCCTTTCTTTAAGCATATTCACAGCTGTCCTATCTTGCTTCTGTACCCTCTGAAATAATTTATCGTGAGAATGGCATATCCCTTCCTACCTTCTTCCCTAGTGAGAGCAATTTTATGGCCAAAGAAGGGAGCAAGTGACCAGTCTTCTAAAGATAAGAGGTGTTGCCAAAACCGGTATGGCTCAGTGGATAGAACATTATGGGCTGAAAGGTCCCAGGTTCGATTCCGGTTAAGGGCATGTACCTTGGTTGTAGGCACATCTCCAGTAGGGGGTGTGCAGGAGGCAGCTGGTCGACGTCTCACACTCATCGATGTTTCTAGCTTTCTATCTCTCTCCCTTCCTCTCTGTAAAAAAATCAATAAAATATATAAAATTAAAAATAAAAATAAAGATAAGGAGTGTTACCTCAGCCAAAGCTAAGTGCAGGGGCTAACCACCCTCTACTCCACTCTCACGCCTACCTCAGATAACGTCAGGTCAATATCCTGACCCTGCTATGGTTCCCACAGGCAAAATGTCAACTGGGGTTTTAATGGAAGCAATGGTATAATTCAGCATAACTAGAATCTTCAGTTGCTGGTGAACTAATGTTTTATTGACGATTTATAAAATATTTTCTAAGCGCTAAACCTGCAAGGCATTACAGCGGACACTTTAAAGGATGTTTGATCAATCAGACAGCAATCCAACACAAAATCAACTAAGATTCCAGAAAGAAAATAAAACATGTGAATGTGGATAGATGTCCATGCCTCCTGGGTGAAAATGATTTATCTCATAAAAGAGCTTCAAAATAAAGTGCTATTGGGAGAGGGATCTGGGCTAGCTCAGTGCATCACAGAACGCTTCAAACAGGAGGTGGGATTTTGACAAAGCCTTGGAGGAAATTAATTAATATGTGAACACTTTTCAGTGGCATGCTCTTAAAGCAAATTATAAATTAAAAGCTCTGATTTGTGGCATTTGATAATTTCCATGTTGTGAATACCCCTACCATGGACAGCAACCAGCTCTCAAAATTCCTGAGAAGTTATACCAATTAGCTCTCTTGAGCCAGCTCCAACACACCAACCACTGCTTGATGAATTTCATCTCAGGCAACTCCTCCTATGAATTTAAAGCTGTATATTAAATCGAAAGGATCCAACCATCCCCATACCGAAGCTAGAAACATGTTGCTGCCCTGAAGGAAAAGTGGTTTAGGGAAGAGCACCAGATGACCCTTGAAGTACTCTTAGCCGACCCCCAGTTCAAAGAGTCATGATTAGACCCAGGAATAGTATCCCTTAGGCCTGGGCAATGGGAAGAAGTATCATCAGCTTGGCTTAGAGCATTTATTAGAAATGTGATCATATGTCCCCATCTTTCAAATCTAGGAACTCATGGATTTAGGAATATTAAGTCTATAAGGACTCTTTCTATAAAGATATTTTTAAAAGGTAATCATGAAAGGAAGAATAACATTAAGAGAGAAGAGGCCTGCATATTTCTCTATGAAATCCAGTTTGGCTGGAAGTCGGGGTTTTGTTGGGCAATTAATTGCCTGATGTTGAGGAAGAATCTGACAAAGGTAACCCAGGCTTCTACATGTAGTTGCGATTTTTGCTTACGAAGCCGAAGGGTTTGTTTCTCAAGCAAATTCCTTTTTCTTTTTTCTTTTTTTTCTTTTTTTACTGTGATGGGCATGATCATGAAAATCCTCCTGGCAATAAGCTCTGTGAAGGTTCCTTGGCAGAATTGACTATAAATATTGCCCATATGCCACATTTCAATATTTTGGTTTGAAACAAGTAGCCGAAAAGCTCAGGAAATATTTTCAGATCAGACTGTTGTTCTGGTCCTTGGCTGGCATCCTCAAGAACAGGCTCCATGTGCTCTCTTGCTACTATCATCCTGGGCATGAGGAGGAGACCCCTTCCAGGTTACACTGCTTAGTGTCAAGCCCCCCCAACAATGAGCAGAGATCTGTAAAAAGTGTTTCTTTATCAGGTAAGAGTGTGGACTATTTGAACACCAGCATCCCTCGTTGGTCTCTAATGCTATGAATCTCTGAGTCATTCAGTTCTGAGAAAAACTAAACATGGATAAGGTATGGTGGTGGGCAGTTGGAAGCTTGGCTTCTAAATGTAGCTGGTCACTGACTTAGGAAGGTGTTGGATCACCCAACTTCTGCATTTCCTGTCAGCTCTACAAATCTAGAAATCTACTGTCAAAGAGAGTTCTAAACGTTTGTTTTGGCATTGGGCTCTATCTAAAAGACTGATAAACTACATTCATTCAATACCGTTTAAGAAACATTGATTGCCTTCCATGAGGCACCTACTAAAATTGACATTAGGGAATCAAGGATTAAAGAGAAAGGATCTCTGTGTTAATGCTCACTGTTGGGTAGGAAAATCACAACTGGAAAGGCAACTGAAATGTATTGTGTCAGGACGGAGCTCCCTCAGCATCCCCCCTAAGAAATATGGTCTCCTGATGGTTGTTAGAATACATAATTAATAATCAGGACATTTAAAGATGGATCAGATGAGCCTAGTTACTCCTTAGGTGGCCTAGACCAGTGGTCGGCAAACTCATTAGTCAACAGAGCCAAATAGCAACAGTACAATGATTGAAATTTCTTTGGAGAGCCAAATTTTTTAAACTTAAACTTCTTCTAACACCACTTCTTCAAAATAGACTCGCCCAGGCCATGGTATTTTGTGGAAAAGAAATAGGGGCCAAAGAGCCACATGTGGCTCGTGAGCCGCAGTTTGCTGTAGAGCATATGTAACATAACACTAAAATGACTTATTGTTTTAGTTTTAAGCTGTTCCATGATATTTGTATGAAGCAGGGCTAGGCAAGCATGTTCAAGAGAAAGCTCTGCCATCTTTCTCACCAGATCTTCAAAATATTCTTCAACAATTACGGAGTTATCTTTCATTTTACCTTTATTTCTTTCTTATCAAGGGTGCTGTGTCTAATTCTTGGCATCAATCCTACTTTAATGTTCTCTTCCCTCTCCTTGCCTCAAATTATAGATGCCACTATATTCCAACAAATTGTCATAATTACTATTAAGGAGGGTTATGTATGAAAACAGAAAAAAAGAATTCAAATTTAGTCAAGTTAGGTGAGGGTGCAAAAGAAAACTGTTACTAGTAGAAAAAAAAGTGACAATCCTTGGGTTTGTCTTGAAATAGGAGCAAGCACTAGAAAGGAATCAAAAGCTCTGGTGTTACGCAAAGGCACTGGGCATGGAAGCTCATGCTGCCACTGGTAGCTCCACCCATCCACAGTGAAGAATGAAATAGGAAAGAATGGTAGGTGGGAAAGAGTTTTGAAGACTAGGCTCCGGTTATGAACTATACCTAGAAAACAAGAGTAGCACGAATCCCTGAAAGGTAGGATTGAAACAGGCAGCTTATAGGGTCAGATTGACAATTCTTAACAAGTTTGCCTGAGAGTGACATTGGGGAATGGGTCAAAGGAAGGGTAGGATGAAAATGGTTCATTTTCAAGCAGCCCCACTGTACTATATATGGTCTTATTCATCATCATCTTACAATTTTTGAGGAATCAACCCTTACAAAATAACCACATATTCCGGAATAACTTTGAATGGGAGCAGGTAGGTAGGGGAAGGTTAAGAGAAAAGTGTGACTGGCAAAAAAAAAAAAAAACAACGATTACCCTACTAATTGGCTGTTTGTGTCTTGTTCGTTTTATGGGCATTTTCCATTTGGGAGTAAATCTAAGGCGTGATTCATCCCCAACTTATCAGAGGAGAGGAAAACAAGCATAAACCAAAGACCTCATTTGAATTGTTTATTTCTTTCAACTACCTAAAGATTATAGCCACAGGCTTTCCACTAATTTATAGGAAAGGAAATACAATAAATAGACAGGTGAAGACGGTTCCTCTGGGGGTGTTGAGAAAGCAATCTAAAGCAATGAGCGCTGTGCAGTTCAATAGGCACCATCTGCATAGTGAATTAGCACCACACAACCAGCTTGCAGTTCTCAAGGCAAGTTTCTGAAGCTCCCTCCCACTGCTCAGACTGCAGAGGGCTGTGAACACTCCCTCATCCAGGGGAGAGACATAAGAGAGACATGGCTTTCGCATTTAAAGAATATGATGCATATGGGTGCTTAATGCATACTGTTAAGTCATAAACACAATGACTGAAATCTAAAGCTATGATAATAGTAATGATATGTGTACCCTGATTTTTTAAAAATTATCTACTGATGCATGTTTACTATGTGCCAGGAATGAGGATAAGTACTTTGCACTCATTATGTCATTTAATATTTAGAATCAGTACTATCACTCCCATTTTACTGATGGAAAAAAGCAAAGGTAGAGGAATTAGCCAAACTCAATTGTTTGTTGGAAAATGGATTGGAGTCCATATCTCTATGAAACCAGAGGCTGTACTCTTAAATACTGCCCTGGATGAGAGATCCTATACAGTCTGGATCCACTTAGCTTTCCACTCTCTCCTCAGGCAAACTTCTCTCCAGAAGGTGACACATTCTATACTTGCTACTATGATGTAATAAATCCTGTTTCTGGAGTTCCCTTGCTCCTTCTTCATTCACCTGGTGATCCTCTCTTATTCCTTCTTCATTATTCAGCTCAGATTTTATTTATTTATCTCAGCCAGAAGTTTTTACTCAAAAATAACTAAGTAAACTTAAGTAATTAACCCAATTATCCCTGCCTCGTGTCTTAAAACATGAGTGAAGTCATGGGTGGCACCATGTCTAAGTTTTCTCCTTCCCCTCCTATCCTCTCTTCCCTGTGGTAACAATTGAAGAAATTTAATATGTGCATGTGTCCATGAATGCCCTTTCGTATTAGTATATGTTTCACTTCATCTAATTATACAGCCGCATTTTGGGCTAGATTTTATTTCTCATCTCCATCCCCAAACCTCTCCTCTCTCTCAGCTCGACATTTTTGTCTGTAATCATTTTTCCTCTGTATTAGCTTTCTATTTCCCCTTTGGCCAAAGAATCAAGTACTCATTACCTTAGGGGTAATTTGACCAGACGAAGAGAGAATATCAAATAGTCATCTGGGCTATGTCCTTAGATTTTTCTTTTTAAAAACTGCATCTGTAGTTCAGCTTCTCTTCCTAAGATTTTTTTTTTCCTTCAATTGTACTCTTGGGGCAAAAAAATGAGAATGTCATCTCTTATAAGTAGCTCCTGGTGACTTCTAGAACCATAGGCTTTGTCAGGAGAGCACATCTGTACCCACCTTTGCCCTGGCCATATTTCCACCTGCCTTGTTCTAAGGGTATGAGTGACATAGATGTCCTTTGTCCTGAGCTGGCCAGTTCGGGCCACACCTTGACATTGGTGCTTTATCCTCCTCTCAGCACGACTGCCCCTGAACGGGCCCTGCACAGTCCTAACCTCAGCTGTAGCTCCACCTCCTCATCAACAAAAGGAAACAAAATAAAACAAAACATGAGGGAGGGAAGAGTACTCTTCTATTCTCTTTTCTGAGCCTTTGGAGGTTTGCAGAGACATTAAAAAACAAAACAGAACAAAACATGAAAGAGTATTGGTTTTAACTCTGAAAATACTCACCTTTTAACACAAGGACTCTGCCCTTGAACTTCAAAATCATGTCCTGCCTAAAGGACCAAAGAAACCCAAGGGTTTCTAAGGTAAACTTGGCCTCATGGAGTCTGTGCACTTTCCCTGTCGATTTTCTATTCTTGTCTTCACATCTATGTGTGTGTGTGATCTAGAGAAAGGATTGAACTGAAATATAAGGAGCCCTCATAAAGGCATTTATTCAGAGCGTTTAAGAGGGAAGCCCTCAGACATAGATCTGACAGTCTCTCCGTTTGTACAATTGGGAAAACAAAGCATAAAGGTAAAAAGGCCGCAGCAAGCGTGGTTTCCAGCTTGCCCGCCGGTGGATAGAACTCGGGCTTTCTGGTTAGTTACAGATGAGTGAGTGTCTTCTTTACTCATTATCAGTATAGTTTTATTCATAATTGATATCCCAGACATTAAATAAAAGATCATTTTTAAAACTCATGCAGTATAAATACTATAATTATTACTCTCAAAAAAAAATAGCTAAATAAGCAGTATGCTGGATGTTGCCAGACACAAGAAATATAAGTTAACATAGTGCAGGCCTGAAAACTGCACTGATTCACTACTGGTGTAACACAATCCTATATATAGGTTTGTGTTACACCAGTAGTTACACTTGTGTTACACTAATAATAAAGAGATAATATGCAAATTGACCATCACACCCTCACACAAGATGGCCACCCCCATGTGGCCACAAGATGGCTGCCACAAGATGGCCGGAAGGGAGGCCAGTTAGAGGCAACCAAGCTGGCAAGGGAGGGCAATTGGGGGGAACCAGGCCTGAAGGGGAGGGCAGTTAGGGGTGACCAGGCTGGTAGGGGAGGACAATTGAGGGCAAACAGGCCAGCAAAGGAGCAGTTAGGCATTGGTCAGAATGGCAGGGGAATGGTTAGGGGGTTATCAAGCTAGTAGGTAGAGCAATTATGGGCAATAAGGTAGACAGGCAGGTGAGTAGTTGGGAGCCAGCAGTCCCAGATTGTAAACAAGCAGTCGAACATCCCTCGAGGGGTTCCAGATTGGAGAAGGTGCAGGCTGGGCTGAGGGACACCCTTCCCCTGCAGTGCACAAATTTTCATGCACTGGGCCTCTAGTAGTCATATATTCATAATTGATAATCACTTGTTTAAGTCAAGGCATTCTAATACTTGAATAATTATAGACACATTGCATTGGAATCTGTCTGGAACTTATCTAGTCTTAAAAGTGTCCATTCTACCAGAGCATTTCACAGCTGAGAGACCTTCTACCCAAAAACACTTAAAAGTTTACCAGATAGCATTGTTCTGACACATCCACATCTCAGCTCAACTAATTGCAGAAAGTACATTAGGAAACAAAAAGTACATTAGAAACATAGCCTGATTGACATGGCTCAGTGGTTGATGCATCGACCTATATGAGCCAGGAGGTCACGGTCAGGGCACAAGCCCAGGTTGCAGGCTCCATCCCCAGTGTGCATCGTGCAGGAGGCAGCCAATCAATGATTCTTGCTCATCAATTGATGTTTCTATCTCTCTATCCATCTCCCTTCCTCTCTGAAATCAATAAAAGATATATTTTTAATATATTTTATTGATTTTTTACAGAGAGGAAGAGAGAGAGATAGAGAGCTAGAAACGTCAATGAGAGAGAAACATCGACCAGCCGCCTCTTGCACACCCCCTACCGGGGATGTGCCCGCAACCAAGGTACATGCCCTTGACCAGAATCAAACCTGGGACCTTTCAGTCCACAGACAGACGCTCTACCATTGAGCCAAACCGGTTTTGGCCAAAAGATATATTTTTTTAAAAAGAAATATACTACTTAAGAGCAATTTCATTGATTGACTCTGTCCAGCACTGAAAGTACAAAGACTAGCTTTGTGGTCTTCAGCAAGCTGGTCACACGCCCCTGGCTTATAGTTTACTCATCTATGCAATGGAGGCTTCATTTCTACCTTACTGACTGGATGTGCTAAATGAAGCTGTACTCTGTACGAATGAACTTGCTAGTTGATTTTCCCTGGCCCCATTCCATTCACACAGATTCCATAAGGAGGGAAACTTTGTGAGGCACCTGCTTCCACCTGGCCAGTGTCATCATTAGCCCAGCATCAAGGCATACACCTGTTAACTCTTCCAAGTTTACAGGTGGAGGGGCAGATAAAGAGAGAGGGTTCAATCTTGCATAAGTCCATAATTACAGTACCAAATTGCTGTGCTCTTGGGGAGAGCACTCGCATGGTATTCATCTTAAATATTGTGCTAGTGGAATTTAGAATCAAAAGATCTGGACTATAAAGCCTTGTACACTGAATAGTCTCGTGACCTAGAAAAAAATCATTTTTGCTCAGCTGCAATTTCCAATTTCAGTAACAAGTGATATTACCCACCTAATATAATGCCTGGGACACAATAAGTATTCATTGATGAAAATAACACCCCAAACTGACGAGCCCTTTTTATTTGCCACCACAAGGAGTGATTTACATGTGTTATCTTAAGTCATTTTCATGATAATGACATGGGGTCAGTATGATTTGTATCCTGACTTATAAAATAAGGATGATGAGGCTCAGAGAGGTTAAGTAATTCTCCCAAGGTCACATTGGAGATTAGACTACTTACATTTAAACCTCGCCTCTAGCCAAAACCGGTTTGGCTCAGCGGTAGAGGGCATGTACCTCGTTACAGGCTTATCCCAGCCCTGGTCCGGGCGTGTGGGAGGTAACCAATCAGTGTGCTTCTCTCACATCGATGTTTTTCTCTGTCTCTTACCACCCTCTTCCTCTCTCTCTAAACAAAAAAATATTCTATCCCAATGCTCTTTTCACTACACAACCCTATTTCATTAAGCTGTTGATCTGGACTAAAAAGCAGGTGAGAGAATTTAGGGATGCAGGAGAGAGAGAAAAATAAAGGAAAATAAAGCAGAAAAATCTTTTATTGCCAGGCATCCTGAGCTCAGAAACACTGACCACATGACTAGTGGGTCATTTCTATTTGATGTCAGATGGAGGTGTTTAAATTCTCTGGTTTCAATATTGATTGAAAATCAGATCACATCATACTGGCTGCCAAATCTCAACTTTCAGCTATTACTCTCCTCTTAACTTTCTAACTTTCTCCTACAACAAAAGGAGAGGTCTGGCTCTCATTTTTCAATTCAAGAGCTCTTTTGGGGATCATAAGCAATTGACGAAAGAAATACTCTAAGTCCTAACTGATTTGGCTCAGTGGATAGAGCTTCAGCCTTTGGACTGAAAGGTCCCAGCTTCAGCCTTTGGACTGAAAGGTCCCAGGTTCAATTCCAGTCAAGAGCATGTACCTTGGTTGTGGGCACATCCCTAGTGGGGGGATGCAGGAGGCAGCTAATCCATATTTCTCTCTCATCAATGTTTCTAACTCTCTCTCCCTTTCCCTTCCTCTCTGTAAAAAAAATCAATAAAAATATTTTTTAAATACTCTGTTAAGCACATTAAAACAAATCATAATATTGTTATCTTTCAAATATTTAACCAAAGCATCCAAGAAAATATTTTCAATGCTGTCCTAACTTAAGATTTTTGGCTAGATTATATCATTTCAGAAAACAATTACAAAAATTATGACTAGGTAGTAAAAAATTATATATTTTCTGACCACTTTTATCTATCTCAAGGAAAAGGACTCTGGATTTTTTTTTTTAATTATTATTCTATATGGCACTTAACTTCACTCTAATTTTACACTGTTTTTTAAATTATTTTTATTGATTTCAGAGAGGAAGAGAGAGGGAGAGAGGGATAGAAACAACAATGATGAGAGAGAATCATCGATTGGCTGCCTCCTGCACTCCCCACATGGGGGAACGAGCTCACAACCGGGTATGTGTCCCAACCAGGAATTGAACCATGATCTCCTAATTCCATGGACAGCAAACTGCGGCTCTTGAGCCACGTGGGACTCTTTGGCCCCTTGAGTGTGGCTCCACAAAATACCATGGCCTGGGCAAGTCTATTTTGAAGAAGAAGTGGCATTAGAAGAAGTTTAAGTTTAAAAACTTTGGCTCTCAAAAGAAATTTCAATCATTGTCCTGTTGATATTTGGCTCTGTGGACTAATGAGTTCATAGGTTCACAATCAACTTCGGAGCCATGCCAGTCGGGTTACCCTGGTTTTCATTGGCGATATCCACATCTTTTATTGGACTCATCTCGTGATTTAATCTTTATCCTAGTATAACAATGGTGAGTGTCTACTCCTCTGGAGGGGTGGTTCTTCCTCACTGCAGAGGTTCTGTTCCAGGTGTTGAAAGTTCCTTTACCTTCTCTCTTACCCTCAGCTGGGTCTCTCTCTTGTGCATAAGGAAGACACAGTTCACTTGGGAATTTGGAAAGATAAGTTACGTGTGCATAATTGATCCCCTTCCTTCCTTTTGGGCTCAAGTTGCCTTCAGAAATCGTATCCTGTGCCCTGCCATTATGGAGCTGAGCTTTGTCTCAGCGGTGTGATAAAGATTCCATCTCCCCCAATGAACATGTAAGATATGTGCTTCATTGTTGACTCCTAGAGAGGGGCGGGAGAAATCCTTTCGTGCCAAGCAGAAAACCCTCTAAATATTGTAATTTTTAAAAATATATTTTATTGATTTTTTTACAGAGAGGAAGAGAGAGAAACATAGATCAGCTGCCTCTTGCACACCCCCTACTGGGGATGTACGCACAACCAATGTATTGTACATGCTCCCGACCGGAATCAAACCCGGGGCCCTTCAGTCCACAGGCCGACACTCTATCCACTGAGCCAAACTGGTTTCAGCTCTAAATAATTTTTAGATTTTAAGAATTCTTGATGAAGCAAGTTGTACTGAGAAAAGAGATTGAAGTAAACGGCTTTTTATTATACAAACGGATATGTTGCAAATGACTGGTTGTTTCTTATGTTTTAAAGAGCTTGGATCCCTAGATCCTCCAAGATCCTCTAATAAGAGAAATTGTAACCTGGCATCTGTAGAGTCATGGAGGGTTGATGAATGGCTTCAGCTAGACTATTATTCCTTCAAATAATGTGTCCTATTTTATATGCACTTGTGTGGTTGCATTTATGAAATTTTCTGGGAATATTTTGTCAGCAAGTTGGCACATATTGCAAAGTTAAGCAAACAAATGAACATAAAAAATAATTAAGAGGTTAAGTGCCACTGAATTATGAGCCCATGGAGCCCATGCTACTGAGCTCATTAAGTGTAAGTGATGAAGTCCTGCAAAATAGTAAGAAATCCAAGTTATTTCATAAATCATATGACATTAACTTGCAAATCACAGGTAGGAGAATTCATATCAAAAGGCAAATACTAATGATTGATTTTTATCTCTAAATAAGTCTTTCCTGTGCTTATAAAACTTTGCAATTCTATCTAATATCAGAATTCCAAAACAGAATGCCATGATTTTCTTTGATTCCTTCAGGTGACTGACTGTGGTTGAGAACAGCAGTTATTTGCACATCTTTAAATTTGGGTTAATTATTTAAATATTAATTATTAAAATGAAGAATCCAAGCATCTCAGCTGTCAATTACAGATTTCACATGCAGAGTTTCTCCCACATGTTTAAGGATTTGCTTGGGGTAGAGGGAGAGTGAAACATCTTTTCTATTGTGGTAAACATGAGCAAAGTTTAAAGTTATACAAATATTTAACATTTATGGGCGATCGTGCACACTGAATGGAATGAAGATTTTCAGTGATCTTGTTTTCATCACCTTTTTTACTTACAAACTACCACCTTCTAACGTATCTATTCCATCTATTTCAACATGGTCAGATTGGACAATGTAAGAAAACTAATCTTTACTGGGAATCAAAACGAAGAAACAAAGTCTCAGGAAGGTCCATGAACCATCCCAGGTGTTAAGAAAGGGAGTTTGGATTCCACCAATGCCTGTAAGAAACCAATAGCTTTGTGTGGAATCATGGCATTAGGGTGATTTGTGCATATTTAATAGCACCCACATTTAAGGTTCACTTTGAAGGATATTAGGGTTTTCTTATACTCTTCAAACATGCTGACCTCGATGTCCACAGTGTTTTCTATCTAGTTGCATCTCATGTATCAAGGTCAACTTAAACATAGCCTCTCTAAGAGCATTCTCCTTTTAATCCTATTTTAGTGTCTGTCTCGCTTTTTGTGTGTTTTTTTTTGGGGGGGGGGGGTTGTTTGTTTGTTTGTTTGTTTTGTCTTTCTCAGCATCTCTTTTGCCTATTTACTACCAATATGTAAATTTAAAATGAGAAATCACCACCAAGGGAAACTCATGTCTCCCTTCCTTGGGTGAAAGTTGGATGGTGCCCATGTCTTTCAATCACCCCTCTAGACCCAGGGCCTCCCACAGTGGCTACCACTTTGTAGATGCTTGATCCATAAATAAATGAGTTAGCATGTTGACAGGTTTAATACAGTGCCTAGAACACGGTATTTCCCCATAAATGCATTATAATTACCAATTAGGTAATCGAGTTTTAGAAAAGTTAAGTAATTTGTCTGAGGCGCACTACTGGTAAATGCTGAATTTCTGACTCCGAAGTATTTTCTGCTACACAACATGGACTAGAATATTCATTCTGGTGCTGATGATCTGTTTACCAGGGCAGGTTAAATGACGGGTCCTGAATCACTAATATGTTTATCAGCGGTAAATATGCCGAGACAGACAGGGTTTTATGTCCCACTTCAAACTTAGCTTTAATGCTAAAACTACAAGTGCAATTTGATTGATCTGGAAATTTCTTTTTACTGCTATATGGCCATTTTGGAAAACACAATTTATCTGGCCCTTGGCTGGCTGCCACACGTCCAACTTAGGTGCTTTAGATATCTACAAATCTTTACAATTGCCCATTGGGGTGATTTTAAAGATAAAGAGACTAAGACTCTAAGATTCTCACTTTGTGATCTTAGAAAACACACAAAATATGGCAGAGCTAGGATTCAAACCAAGGTCAGCATCCAAGCCATAATTCTTGTGATTTATAAATAAAGACAGCTTTGAATCCCTGGAACTCTTGCTGATGGATATACACAGGCTCAATGGTTTGGATGGTATTTGGTGATTTAAGTGTGACATAGCAAAGGCCTGAAATACCCCACCCCAAATTTTGACATGCATGTGGACAAATATATCTTGGAAGGCAAAGAGTTATTATCCATTTCCTCTTTTGGTGTTTCTCCTCCGAAATCTTCTATTTATCTTCACACTGTTTCATAAGCACAGGAAGTTTTACATGTTTCTATAGGTTTGTGTGGTATTTGTGTTGCTTATTTAAGTCTTGAAATATAACGACAACCTTATGTCTTTCTGTCCCAAATACTGTTCATGAAACCTTTAGAGAGAGAGAAAAGGACCATTTTCCATGTTCCTCTTGCTTTTGGAGTTGTTATGTTAGACATAACAACTTGCAATAAATAAGTCCTTGAAGCCAGGAACCTAGAAATCATGAGGGATTACAAATCACAGGACTGGAGCTCGTGTCTCAAGGCAAGAGCCACGGTGAGGTTGTTGGTGTTGTCAAGTGTTTGTTTGACTCAATAGCTTCTCCTTCCTTTCAGCATCAGTTTTCGGCCAGCATGGCTCAGAGGTTGAGCGTCGACCGATAAATCAGGTCACGGGTTCGATTCCCGGTCGGGGCACATGCCTGAGTTGCAGGCTCAATCCTCAGTGTGGGGCGTGCAGGAGGCAGTTGATTGATGATTCTCTCTCATCGTTGATGTTTCTCTCTCTCCCTCTCCCTTCCTCTCTTAAATCAATAAAAATATTATTTTTAAAAAGAATCATACTCAAACACCACGGGATAAATAGATTGAAATCATTTAGGGAATTGTGATTATAAAGTTATGGTTGTATGCTTTCATTACATATTGACAATAGATTAAAACAGACACATGAAAAAGACTGTAATTATGGCATCCTAAGCACAGGCCTTTCAACTGCTTAATTTTTAGAGAACATTTATATTACATGGTTAGAGTCGAAGTCTCCTTAGCCATTTGACTGGGCTGTCAGTGTGGTTACTAGACTTGATTTATGAAATGTATTTATTAAAACAATTATTTCATTAGCACCTAGTTCAGAGATTTCCTCTCTAAATGCCTTGCCTGAGGTGGGCTCTAAGAATAAAATTAAGTTTCTGCCTTAAGGATTTCATTATTTAACAGTGGCACAAGAACAGGCAGGTGGAAGGATCATTATGATTTTTTAAATAGAAGCCCCTTTAAGCTAAATCAAGAAGGCATAATGCAGCGTTAGGTATGAATCTTGGGACTGGCATTTATTTCTGTGTGACCTTGGGCAGGTAATAGAAGCTTGTTATCCTCTGAAGCACCACCACCTCACACACACTCACACACACACACAGAGAGAGAGAGAGAGAGAGAGAGAGAGAGAGAGAGAGAGAGAGAGAGAGAGAGAGAATAGGCAACGGATATTTTGCATGTTAGTCTTGGTCACCTGACCTGCTTGGGGTAGAGGATTAGTAGGTGACATGGCATGAGCAGAGGCTCTAAGTGACCTTTGTGCTTGGCTTGACCTCTTGCACTTTGCCCTCTGTCCCGAGAAGAACGTGGATCAGGTGGCTGTGATCCGAGGTGAATGAGCAAACAGGTAGAACAGAGCTGAGCCCAACATGCAGCCTGGAGCCAAGCTGAGCACAGCATCTGGAGATAACGGAAGTACTTGAACAGGAAAATCTACACTGAGATCCTGAGGTTGGTTGTTACACATCAAAGGATGATAAGTACATTAGGTATCAATGTAAGAAGCAAATCTTTTCAAATGAATACAGGGGATCAGTCTTCTGTTTCTCTCCATTACCTTTTTGACATGTGTTTAGAAAGTGACATTTTTACAGCCTTATATTCAATGGGAGCACTTTACTTATGGTGTCTGAGATGCCTAAAAACACGAAATTTCACATTTGCCAAGCAGGTATTGTCAAAGCAAATCTAGGGGAGGGAATGTTAAACTTTTGAAAATCTAGCCTGGATCATTATGATCCTATAAATAAGTTCTATTCCAATTTGGGGACCACGGCTCACACTTTGGGGTGAAGATCTTTGTGTGAACGTGGGGGTGCTGTGTTGATTAATTGCTCCTAGGAAGCTTTTCCTGGTTTCTTTGGAATGTTTCTCAACATTAAAAAGGAACCAAGTCCCTGTGCTGATTACTGGAGAAAACTATATGCCTGGATTCAGTGATTTTTGTTTGTTTAAAAATTTTAAACTATGCAACTTCATACAGCATGTGCTAACTGAAAACCAGGGAAATTGTACCATTTATCCCTCAGTGTCTCTCTCATCCTCCTCATGTGATCCACCCACATAATAAAACATTAGGAGAATTTTTTCAAAGGGAGAAAAAGAGAGAGATGAAATATCCCAAAAGGTCAAAAAATCAATGATCCTTTTACAGATGGGACTCGTGGGAAACCCGCATCCTCTGCCTTCAGCCAGGGTCTTAGGACTGCTTTTTGAATACTTGCTTTTTGATGATATCAATCAATAATTTCTCTAAGAGATGTCCTCCAGGGATTAAGGGTGGCTACCTTTGAAATATCGAATGATCTCCACCAGTGCAGGGAGGGTTTCTGAGCATATTCATGGCTCTGGCGTTGCTGTTGAACAGACAATAGTTACATTTTAAGAATCATGACTTTTACTTTCAGGCACTAACTTCTCCAGTTGATGAGGTGGCGGGGAAATGAGAGTTCTTGGGTATTGCTGGTGAAAGGAAAATCTGACAAATGGCTTCTTAACATACAATGTGAAGGGGGGGGGGGGAAGCACATACTTTAACCACCAGATTTTATCCTCAAGGAATTGTCTTTGATGTTGGGAAAAAAATGCAGCCTTATGAGTCTTCATTGCACTATCATCTATTTGCAAATAACCAAAAGTCCAACTGTGGTGAATGGGCTAAATTATCCGTATCAATTCAGAAATCAGAGCACCACACTCCAAACGGTTTTTGCAGAAACTATTTAGTGATGCTGAATGGCATTCAAGGTAGAGGAAAGCAGCAAGCTACACAATATGTCACCAAATATGCAAGCAGCAGTCCCCTTTTAAAAAGTATAAGTAGACATGTTGGGAGTGAGTAAGAGAGAGAAAGTATTCACAGAGGTTATTTCTGGGAAGGGGCTTATGGGTGATTTTAATTTCCTGCTTTGGTTTCTTACTTTGTTTTTCCTCAGATGCTCTACAATGAATATGTATATCTTTGTAATTAGATGGTATAATAAGTGATACTTTTTTAAAAAATTATCTCTATCAAAAGGTTTCTAAACCTCAGCGCTCTTGACATTGGGGCTGGGTAACTCTGTTGTGAGGGACAGTCTGTGCACTGTAGGATGGTTAGCAACATCTACATCCTCTACTCATAGGAGAATGCCATACATGCACAGCTGTGACACCCAGAAATGTCATCAAACACCCCCAAATGTCTACTGAGAGAGGGGAGTAAAGTCGTGCCCCATTGAGAAATCACTGCCCTAAAGTGCTCATCTATAATAATAAAAGCGTAATATGCTAATTAGACTTTACGTCCTTCCGGAAGACCTTACGGAAGACCTTACGGACGAAGGAAGCCTGGGTCCTGTGTGCCAGAGGGAAGCCGGTGCCAGCCGCCTCGGATTTCGTGCATCGGGCCTCTAGTATATGAATAAAATTCAAAACTTCTAAAGAGTTGATCTAAAATAAAGAACTGTTACTACTTGGCCTGGATAAATCCACCTGCTTTGTTTAAAGGAATGTTAGTGTCCAAGGCCCAAAGGAACACGTTTTCCCTAGTGGTTCCTTTTGCAAATACATAAGAATGGGGAGGGGGGGAAATGTTCAATGGGGACCTGGAAATGGAAAGACACAAATTAAAGAAGTATGTGTGGTGCCAGGTGGGCACTTGAAATACTGGAGGCTCACACTGCAGAAGCTCTGATTACCGAACCGCTGTGTGAACACCTGGAATTAATACACAATCATTTTTAATGTAAACTGCAATTGAAAAATAAAAGACAAGAAAAAAAGAGAGAGAGAGAGAAACACAGATTATAGTCATTAACAAATGGTGCTGTAATAGTGGGAAGCTGAGGTTTCTAAAACAAGACGCTGTTATGAGATACTGCCATTATTAGCTTGTCTCTGCTCTGCAAATGTATTAAGATAATATGTTTGGCCAATCAAGCTGGTGTTACTCTAATGAGTAACCATCAGATCCAATTAAATTATAGTTATAATATCGCCTTGCCTTGAAGACGCTAATGCGGTGCTTTATTCCCTTGTCTTCAGCCCGAAAATGAGGCTGGGATGTATGCAGGGCGATTCAGTTACCAGCATCCCAGAGCTTAATCATGATGGGCACACATTGGGAGAACACCGGTCTGACTCTTATGCCCTTCTACACCCTCTTTCTCTGCACCTGCCATGGGCCAGGCAAGGACATCCATATGGGAATGGAATGCCCTGCGGCTTTCTACTTATCTGAAGTAGAGATACCAATCCCCCAATACAGTACGTTGCATTCCCGCAGCTGCTGTCACTATCTCTCCAGCGTTACCTTCCTAGACTTGGAGGAAGTCTTGGCAAGTTTGAGACCTGGGTAAATGGTGCCAAGTGTTCCTGGAGTGAAGTTCAGTGCAAAGTCATAAAATGTGCTACCGGAGACAGCTGGTTTGAGACCTGGCTCTGAACTTCCATTTCCTCCGACACACCATCCTCAATGTCCCCCTCCCCTGGCTTTCCTGAGTGCTGTTCACTCTGTCTGGAACCCCAGCCAACCCCAACTCTGCATGCCTGACCTACCTTCACCTGAATAGCGTTCCCCAACTAGGGCCTGTGCTCTAGTCTCCTCCTTATATAACAGTTATAACCCTCAGGTGGAACTGCAGGTAACTTTGTTTTCCAGAACAAGTGGAAGAAAAATCTTTGTCTTATTGTCCAATGTCTTGGACAGGGGCTGGCCAATGGAAGATTTTGGACATAGATGGATGGGTGATTCCAATCCACTTCGTTTTCTGGCTTTCTGTATGTGATGTTGCTGTTTAGAATAACAACCCTGAGACTTAGTGTTCTGAGACAGCCATCGTTCACTTAGCTCGGGTTTCTGTGAATCTGCTGGGTGTACCTTCTGGTTGTACTCACAAGTCTCTGTATCAGCTACATCCTATTGGTCACAGCTGGTCACATGACCCGGACAAATCCGTGGGAGGGCCACTCACTCAAAGGAACAAAATTGGCGCCAACAACGCAGCCTCCCTCCACTTTGGTTCGTCGATACATCCCCCAACTAACGGCTCCATCTTCTTTTCTCCAGATACGCCATGGGTGCACATCCGAGCGACTTCTTTTATCAATATCAAATACAACTCATTAATTCTGACAGCCATTTGCTCTTGAGAGCAAGCAGTGGTGGGGAAGAGGGGAGGAAATAAGATTTCCAGGCTGCTTGCTACATATATTATTTCTCTCCTGCTAAGCCATTCTCGGGGAGAAAAACAAAACAAACAAAAGAACACCTCACTTTACAAGATTTTAAAACAGTTGTTTGTCCCATCAAAGCAAACACAGGAGCTTTGCCTGAAACGTACTGGTTCACGCATTCCCTTTACTAGTAACGCGCCTCAGACTCTCTCCTTAACCCCTGATGAGATAAACGTGTGACAATAAAGTGGCTTCTCAGTCGCAAATTCCCTGTGCGACTCGCTAGGTGAAGCTGATGAACAATAGAAGCGTGTTACTATTTTGATGGGTCCCCTCCTATTCTAAATCCCTTTCATTACCCGGCTTGTCTCTTCCAAGCAATTCCAGGGGGTATTTACAGCCCTAAGTCCCTTAAGCCAATGCCCACGGCCCACGCCAGCCTGTGTCCCCACGCTGATTTCAGAGAAGGCCCTGAAACGCAGGAGGATGTGTTTACTAGCATGTGGCTCCCCGGGGAGGAGCCGGGCACATCTGTAATTCTAAGGAGGGTGGTAATGAGGAAAAACCCGTGGCATCCCGAACGCCTCACAGCTGTTCTGGAAGCCGATAAATAAGATGCTCAACAGGAGATCCCTAATTGGAGCCAGTTTCTCTTAAGTGGATACACAATAGTGCAAGGCGGGGTGTGGGAACCAGAGTGCTGTTCACCTAGATTCTAGGTCTTATAAACAGATCCAAGTTCAAATGTTGGTGCTTTGGTTTTTTTTTTCGCAAAAGGAAGAAAAAGTCCACTGTTCATTTTTTTCACACTAATTAGAGGCAAGCTGGCATTATCTTTTCTGATGTTTTTCCAGACAAAAATTTCCTTAGTTTTGTTTCTTCCTTTCTTCCCTCCTTTCCTTCCTTCCTTCCTTTTCTTTCTTTTTTACTCCTCCCTGCCTCTCTTCCTCCCTCCCTTCCTTCCCCTTTTCCTTCCTCCCTCTCTCCTTCTCTTCCTTCCTTTCTTTCTTCCTTCCTTCCTCCCTTCCTTCCTTCCTTCCTTCTTTCCTTCTTTTCTTTCTTTTTTACTCCCCCTTCCTCCTTTCTCTCTTCCTCCCTTCCTCCCTCTCTTTCTTTTCTTCCTTCCTCCCTTACTCCTTCCCTCCCTTCCTCCTTCCTCCCTTCCTCCCTTCCTCTCTCACTTCCTTCCTTCTTCCTTCTTCTCCCAGTCCTTCCTATCTTTAGGGTATCAGTTCTTTGGTACTGGGATCAAAAGCACTGAACTGATTTCTCCCTTTCAGAACCTGGCCAGCTAACCCCAGTGCAGGAGTAAAAAAGAAAGAAAAGGAAGGAAGGAAGGAAAGGAGGGAAGAAAGGAAGCTTATGGCTCAAAGCTTGTGGCCTTCTCGTCCTCTGGGGAGAATGTCTATAATATTCCATTTTCATCTCAGGAATGGCAAAGGCTTCTGAGAAGAAGATGAGATTTCCTATGCAGAGAAAGACTTTAAAGCAGTCCTCCTGAAATCGTGCTGTTCCAAAAAGCAACCGGAAACAGCTTTTCTTTTCTGGGCAATATGCCTCCCTTGCATTTGAGTGGTAAAAGGCACCATACCTCATCCCCAAGGAACCACGTTAAACAGTGTTTGATCATTTTAAATCCTCATCCAAACTTGTGTTGACTTCTCTCCCACCTGGCTTGGTTCCATGGGAAAATATTTATACCCTCTCCAGGGTCTTGACAGAAGAAAAGACAGAGTTTTAGATCCTAATGGCTTTGGTGTGACCTTTTAGGAAAGATCGCATTTCCAAGGATGGTTGTGCATTGAAGGGCAGTATGCACTGAATTAGCCACAGCCAATCACCAACCTACTGGCACAAGCAAATCCAGACAGGTTTAGAAGAAAATGTTGCTAATGAAAAATGAAGCCGTTGTCACACCAGTCAAGGGATGAAAGAAAAGCCATAGAGGCAGGATTTGCAAAACTCCCCTCCTATATCAATCAGTAACCATAAACACTGGACGGTAGAAAGTATAGAAGGAGATTTTCCTGGACACACTCGTCTCAACTGAAAGAAATTACAGTGGGATTTAGAAGAGCTAACTGCTCTTGACAGAGTGTCTTCAATGAAAAACATTGCTTCAATTCTGCAATGAGCAAGGAAATACTAGACTGCTTACCTCACAATGAGTGAGGTTCAAATAAAATTATCATTCTAATATGTATTCCGTGATTTCTATGCCTCAACTACATCATTTAATACCATCAAGACACCCCTAGCTGGTTTGGCTCAGTGGATAGAGCATCAGCCTGCAGACTAAAGGGTCCTGGGTTGGATTCCAGACAAGAGCATATATCCTGTGTGCAGGCTCCATCCCCAGTAGGGGGGATGCAGGAGGTAGCCAATCAACGATTCTCTCTTATCATTGATGTTTCTATCTCTCCCACTCTCTCTTCCTCTTTGAAATCAACAAAAAATATTTTTTTAAATATCAAGAAATCTATGGCATCATAATTATCCTCATTTATATAGGAAACTGGAGCTAATCTATATGTATAAAACCCTAATATGCAAATAAACCGAACTGTGGAACAACCAACCAACCAAACAACTGGTCACAATGATACGTTCTAAACACCAGGGGGAGCACATGTAACACAGTGGGCATTGGCAGCCGGGGGCAGGGTGCAAAACATGGCAGGCATTGGCTGTAGTGGAATGGTGGAGCAAGTGAGCGGGGGCACCAGACCAAGGCAAGGCACCAGGTGCTGTCATCGGGGCAAGCCTCTGGTGGTTACTGAAAATTCTTTGCTCCCACGCACTACGGTCCCACCTAGTGCTTGCACCTGCTATTGGCACCAGCCCCACTCACATCCACTGCCAGCACCTGACAGTGGCCCCAATCATTCAGCACCATCAGCAGATGGGAACAGCGGCTGCCAGCCTTTGATGGCCCCTCAGGGCTTCTCCACCTTCCCCTGCTCCTGAGGGGCCATCGGGGCTGGTAGCTGTCACTCGTACCTGCTAATGGCAACAGCCCCACTTGTACCCACTGCTGGCTCCAGAGCTGCAGCTCACACCCACTGACAGCATTGGCCCTGCTCACATCTGCTGCTGGCTCTGGCCCCAATTGCTCTGCATTGTCAGCGGTTGCAAGTGGGGCCGGCGCCATCATCATGTGGCTGCGGTGGCAGTGGGAACAGGGCTACAAGCAGACAGGGGCTTGGAAGCCATAGCAGGAAGGGCCTGCCCCTGTGCCCACTGCAGCCTCGAGGTCTACAGTTCCTTTCAAGGTGCACGAATTCGTACACTGGGCCCCTAGTGGAGAATAAGAAACACAATTTTAACAACTAATAAGTGGCAATATAGGTATTAGAAGTCTATGTTTTATAAAGTTGCGTGAATCAGTTATATGAGGGCCACATTCAGCCTTTACTAAAATAATAAAGCAAATGTTGGCTCCACTGTAATTTTAACGTTCTCTGATAAGTTAGAATTAAAACAAGAACACAGGTACATGTATTATTCATTGCACATTCATTTTTCATTTGGGGACACATAATCAAAAGCCAAATGATGACTTCCTTGCGCACTCATTTTTACACTGTGTTTAGAACTCTTTAAATAATGCAAATATTTATTATGGGCATCCCTGGAGAATCAAAGGTGCTGGAGGAAGGGATTTCTAAATATCACGATCTACCACTGAGTGAGAACACCAGGATACTTCTACTGTTTAAAGGGTCACAGCCACAGGGTCTATCAAAAGGGTCACTCAGCACAAAAACAAGGCAGAAGGTTACCCGGTTTCTGAAATAAAGCAGCAGCAGGTATGATCTTCACCAACAGAGAAAGAGGAGGCATGAGGATCATATCTCCAGGGATAGCAAGAACTACATCGCAGGCCAGAAATGGCACCAAAGACAATTATTCCACAATGGACTTGAATGCTATAAATATTTAGTTCTTCAAGTATTATTTTCCATGCAAACAAATTAATTTGATTCCATTTTAATAAAGAGTGGAGAGTTTGCTGCTTATAAAATATCACACCTGGGAACTTTTTTTTAAGTGAATTAATTTAATCTTCCTGTAAAAATCTTATTCTAGTGGTAGAAGCAGGCAAAGTTCAGCTCACTGAAGGATTTGTGTACTCTGCTAAGGATTTGGGACTTCGTCCTAAAAGAAATGTTAGTTAAGCCACTAAAAAATCCTTTTTTTAAGTATGTGATTATCTGGTAACAAAATGGAAAATGGGATGGAGTGATCCAGGCTACACACATGGAATCTTCTTAGGCGACCATTGCAATGGTCTAACCGAAACCTCATGAGAATTGCATACGATGCATATTAACATTTGACATTTAAAGACTGAGACCCTTTAGTTCAGTAAATACTCCATAAATCTTGTAGGTCTTCTTAATTGACACTTAGCTCTTCTGTGAAGCTGTGTTTGTGGGTGTGGATCATGTGAGAGCAAAGGCTTTTCATTCAAAGAATGTCTTTTGTGCAGACTCCAATCTGTCTTCAACAAAGCAACAAATTTTTACTATTGAGCTGAATGCTCCAGAGATCAAATATAATTTCCCTTAGTTGCTCTCATACTGACACAATTCTAATTATGGCACTGTTGGGGATTCTGGCTTTCTAAAAAATGTAAACTGCCACATAAAAATTTAATGAAGCAAATGATTGCAGGTATAACTGTGCAAGAATGCGGTGGTCTCTTTATAACTCCGTTTCCTCAATCGGTGCCCTTTTACACTTTATTTTATGGTCAATGTGATGCTTCATTTATAAAAAAGAATATTAAAAATAATTCATTAAGATTAAATTGCTTCTTCTGAAGGCATAAGCTTATCTTTCTCATTTTAGAAGAATCCTGTTTTAATTTGCTTCTTATGCCATCTGTAGCATGAATTTAAGGATTTAATCAAGTCAGAATTGAAGGCTGATATCGATAAGATGAGTGATTTTATATCTGAAGGATTGGTTTATTTGATTTAGGAGAAAATCTCAATGGTCAATTATCCCTGGACTCGATTTAGTACGAAGTGCTAGCCAAATAGTAATTTTCATCCATCACTTACCAGAGTGAATTGGAAGAGGCATCTTTGTGATTACTCTTGATATGTTAAAGGCTAATATTGGATAGAAATAACATTGCCCATTCCAGAGCAAGAGAATAGATGCTTTACCCAACAATGCTAATTTTTTAAAGTATTAATACCTTAAAATGTAGCTCTGAGTATTCATATCCAGAATTGCCATGAATTCAATCAACCCTACTTGTTAATCATGTCATGTCTTACCTATTGTCTGCTATCTTCTGAGAACAGTTGGTGGCTCAGTAATTGATATGTTTGATTTGAGGTCCTTTGTGGTTACATTCGAACATATAACAACATTGAAACAGCCTTTGTGCTTAAAATAAAATTCAGTGAGATTTTATTTCAGGCTTTATTTAAAATGATGCACATAATTACCAGAAACAAGGTTGACAAAAATTATGGAAGAGTAACTACTGTGAGCATACAGTCAGAAGCTTCTTCTTACTGTTGTTGCTAACGAAGACTAAAAGCATGTTAATAATTTGAGGCCATTTCTAAAGTCAACTAGAATCAGAGACAGTGAGAGAACCTAAACAGATGGCTGCTAAATCCCAGGAAGAGCAAATGATGTGTCTAAATTTATGTAGAAAATAAGTGGTTAAACTATCCCATAACTCAGCCGAAATCAGTTTGGCTCAGTGAATAGAGCATCAGACTACAGACTGAAGGGTCCTAGGTTCAACTCCGGTCAAGGGCATGTACCTTGGTTGCAGGCACATCCCTGGGGGGGGAGGTGGGGGCAGGAGGCAGCTGATCGATGTTTCTAACTCTCTATCTCTCTCCTCTCCTCTCTGTAAAAAAAATCAATAAAATGTATTTTTTTTTAAAATAAAACTATCCTGTAACTCATATAAAGAGCATTACATTTGAAAGTCCTTCCCAACTCTAGGAGTCCACGTTTTTCTGTTAATGCAAATTAAGTGTTATAAGGGGAGGGGGGGGGGGGGAGGCAGATAATTGAGTAAGAAAAGTAAATTAGTTATGTGCATTAGTAGGAATTATATAATATACATTCATGATTCAATAAATATATGAAGAGAGAGAGAGAGAGAATCTTCTATGCACCAAGCAATCAGTCCCTGCCTTTGAAGAAGCTTGCAATCTATTGGCAGTTAAAAACAAGAACATGCGAATCATAATACAGTGCCCTAAATGCTCTGATCTGAAAAATCTAGGGTGATACAAGAACACATGAACTGATTTCTTATTGAGACAGGGCAATCACAGATGAATTGTAAGAAAAGCTGATACCTATACTAAAAAATTAAAGCATGAGATGAAGTTAACCAAAAAGAAAAAAAAAAGGAGAGAATAGTTTTTTACATGCATGCAAAAGTCTGGGAGGAGCCAGGAATAAAACATGATATTGGGGGCAGGAGTTGAAGGGTGGGGGATGGAGGGTGGGGGGGAAAAGCCAAGAGATGAGATCAGGAAAGAAAGAAAGCAGCAGATTAGGATGGGACCAACAAAGGAAGAACAGGGCATTAATTATCATATTTGATTTCCCAACGAACTTTCTTGTTGGAGTATGAAGAGTGAATTGGAGGAGACTAGAGGTAGAAGACTGGTCTTAAAAGACACAAAGATGTGTTGGAAGGCCAATAAAAGACAAATAGGCAAAAGATTGATGGTGCTCTGGAAAAAGTATGTCACTTTGAATATGAAAAAACAAAAAAGGATTTGAAAATATATAGAAAATGGAATGTGCATAGTAAGGGGTTGAGGATGAAGTCCAACTTTCTAGTCCAGACAAAGGAAGGTCAACTGAGGTAGGTAGGCATGGCTAAAGGAAGAGCTACTTTCTGGAACAATTGATGTGTTCAGTAGTTGACGTTTTGTTTGAGGTCCTCTGTGCATCCAGGTAGCTACATATCAAGTGGGCAACTGAAGGTACACATGCAGAACCTTGCAGAGATCTTGGCACGAAATGATGATTCAGAAATGGGCAGCTTACTGTTGATAACTGATGGCTAAGCCAGTAGTCAAGAATACCAAGAAAGAGTCTGCAGATTGGGATGAGAAAATGGCTAAATGCAGATCTTTGGGGAACAATACAAAAAGCAGACAGCTTCATGTATTCAAAAAATCACTTTTTTTTTAAGTGGTGTTCCTTACAGAAGAGATGCTCTAGAGATCAAATCTGAAAATAAATATTTTAGTTCGATCTGTGCAGTGGTCTAATTAGGGATTCTTAGTCTTGAAAAACAATCTCTTCTGGGGAGTTGAAGGTAGTTAAATATAATGAAGAATGCTAAGCTCTAATTTGACTCCTGGATTTAACGCCTGTGACAACTTGCAAACATTAAACAGCCTTCCTGAAGCTGTTTCCTCCTCCATAAAAGAGAAAACTACTAACTCAGAGAATGGCTCTAAAGATTGTTTTTGTTTCAATTTACAGTTAGAATCACTCCACATAGTAAGTACCTGGCACAAAACAGGAGCTCAAATAAACGTTAGTTACCATTCTCTCATTAGATTATCCAGAGGGGCCAACTGAATTAATAAAACATATGTTGTGCAGAACAACACAAACCCTATATGAATATGAAAATAATCTTTAAAAATACATTCAATCCCTTTTACTTGGCTTCCCCATATTTGAAGAATATTTGCTTTTTCTCTGGCTCCAAAAGAGAAATCGTCTATTTATGCTCAGGGTCGACTTGGTTTCATGAGCCATAATAGTCAATTTTTACAGTTCATTGACTTGGCCATTGGGTAAGCCAAATCACCATTAAAACACCATGGTCTGGTTATTTAAATTGCACTGATGTGTCTCGACTAAAAAAATAAATAAATAAATAAATAAAATAAAATAACTTTTAAATTGCATTCTGGTTTATATAATTGGGTTTAGCACTTCGCAATTGATTGTTTTTGCTATAGGTTTGAGCTTGGCATTACCGACTGCTGAACACACCTTCCGTTTCATTTAAAATGCCGAGACATGAACATAGGTTGTTTGGTGGGTCCAGCTAATGCACAGGGAGTTCAGGGCAGTAATTACAACGCTTTAAAAGTATGGATATCTCTGGGGAAAGGTTCGCTGCTTCTCAGTGACCCATGTCCTGGATTTGAGGAAGCTGTTTCCACAAAAGACACTAGATCAGTGATTCTCATGCCTTCCTGTTGAAAGAGCAATTGAAAACTATCATGCTCTCAGAAGATCATAAATTGTAAAATGTTCAACTTAAAAATAATTAAATACATTATCCCCATTTAATCAAATACCATCTTATATTAGTAGAAGGTAACGTACAAGTGGTTAAGGTCATGAGTTCTGAAATCAGACGGCATTTTACAAATGGAAAAAGCAAGACACAGATGAAATAAGCTTCTTCCCCAAAGTCATATAGCGATGAAGTAGCAAAGCCAAGAGTCAAGCCCAGGCAATGCGAAGGCAATTCTGTAGAAAAGTGTTTGTGAGATTTAATAAGAACTCGTGAAAAGTGTTTCCACAGTGCTTGGCTATTGATATCTACTGATCCTTTACTAACATAGACAAGGCATTGTAGGTGCCAATAAAACATCCTATATAATAAAAAGCTAATATGCAAATTATCCCTATGGGAGGGAGTTCAACCCACAGGGAGTTAGCCATGTGCTGACCATCAGGGGGTGGCACGGAACATGGCAGGCTTCAGTGACACGGTGCTGGCAGCAGGTGGCAGTGGAGGCACTGCCAACCCATGGCAGGATGGTGGAGCAGGTGAACAGGTGGTGCCAGGCCAAGGCGGGTGCAAATGGAGGTCACAGCCAGTGGCGGCAGGAGGCAACAGGCAGCCAGGAGAAAGGAGACCTGCAGCTGGCAGCTAGCAGACGCTAGGGACCCTACACATGCACAAATTTCGTGCACTGGCCTAATAGTAACAATAATAAAGTCAGTACAAATGGGGATTCCATTTACTATACAGATATCATACTGAAATTTTGGAAAGGTATCTATTTGTTTGATGGCAGGATAGTATTATTGCCACTATACTTTCACGTGTGGTTACCAGCATAAGACATATGTGCTATGTGGATTCAGAGTGGGTTCTAAAGAGAAATTGCCTAGAACCTAGTCATACCACTGATCTTTAATAGCTGTGCTACCTTGACAAGTTACATAACTTCTCTGGGCTTCAGTAAAATGGGAACAATTTTAATGCTAAACTTGGAGAGGATTAAGTGAACTAATATGTTAATGTGTATATAATAGTGCCTATAATTAGTAAAGACTCAATGTCATCTACTGCTCATTACTGTTTCCAGAGGAGTCCTTGTAGAGCACAGAATCTTTGTCAATTCAAAGAGAAAGAAGAACCATTTCTGATACACATACACGTACATATAAACTCAGACATACTACTTTTCCATAACGAATAACTCACATCACTTACATTTTTCAAATTAGAATTTAAGGCTACTTTTATATTTTTAAGGTTAAATTTTAAAAGGATACACTAACTCTTTTTTGTGTAGACTGTAATGATTGAGCTAAAAATCCTAAAAAGATGCAAATGATTTTTATAAAGGAAAAAAGGGTAGAATTGCAAGTACATTCTAATCTCAAAAGCCCCAAAAGAAATGGTGCTTTTAGGCCCCCTTCTCGGGAACTTCTTTCTCCCGATTCTTCACATCTGCATGTTTCTCATCCAAGTCTTATTTGAATGCCATCTTCTCGGCGCATCCCTGCTCCCTCCCCCGTTTAGAAAAAGCTTCCCGGTTTCATTCACAATCAAACCTCCATCCTGTTTATTTTCTTCATCACACACACAAATAACAGTATGCAATTATTTTACTTGTTTGATTTTTTTCTCATCTCCCTGCTAGAACAAAGACTCAATTAGGAGCGAGATTTCTCTATGTTGTGTCAACACTCATTCATTAGTTGCCTAATCCAGTATTTGGAACATATTGGCACTTAACAAATATTTGTTGACTAAATTAATAAAGGGCATAAATAAATATCTGAATATTCCACTTGCATTTGGTGCTTTATCTGCAAAAAGATCCAATAATTTGGCCCTGGATTTATAAAATACAAGCTGTGGACATTTCTGCTTAACCTTCATAAAGGTTGTTGTTGTTGTTTTCATGTCTTGCAAGGAGCTCAAGAACAGGGAAGAGTGGGGTGGGCAGGGCCTCAGAGGACAGAGAAGGCCCCTGTAACTAGCAAGGTCATGTGTACACAAAAGTCAACAAGCACTGGAAAAATTAGGGCCACTAGTCACTCCGCCCTGGCCCTGAAATAAACTCTTAACTGTCTCTTTGTCTTGGCTTCCTGATTGCCAGAGAGGTTGTTCTGAGATAGAAATCTCACCAAGTCTGCCTGCTTAGGGCTCCACATGGCTTTCTGAATAAAGAACAAGCCTCGTGGCCGAAACACCAGGGTGGGCCATCTTTGTCAGGCTGCACAGTCCTCTGCTCTTTTCTTTCCCAGCTTCTTCATAGACTCAGAATCAGTATAATAGACGCATAGAGTGGAAGATTTGCAATTCCAAGGACTTCCCACTCTCTCCCACTTATCCATGGCTTCCCACATACTGTTCTTCTACCTGGAATACTCATCCTTATCTTTCAAACCTTGTTTAAGGACCTCAGTTTCAGAATGGAAGACTGTACACAGACATGAGTCCTTATGCGTGACTTATAGATATACACTAAGTGGCGAGATTACTTGATCTCTGAACACATAATAATCTGGCCACTCAGTGTATATCCTATATAATAAAAGGCTAATATGCAAATTGTCTCCTCGACCAGGAGTTCAACCAGCAGGCAGGCCGGCCAACTGCCTATGTCCTTTCTCCCTGGCCAGGCTGGCCGGACCCCACCCATGCACCCAGCCTCTAATATATACTGAGTGGCCAGATTATTATGTGCTCAGAGATCACAAAAACCTGGCCACTAAGTGTACACTTCCTCTTTGGTCACAGGCATCCTTTAGATATATATTAATTGGATGAAGTATACACACATTATGCAAAGACCATTATCAGAAGAAATGTTCAGCCTCTGAAAAAGAGGAGTCAAGCCCAGCTAGTGTGGGTCAACCTATGAACCAGGAGGTCACGGTTTGATTCCCAGTCAGGACACAGGCCCAAGTTGTGAGCTCAATCCCCACTGCAGGGGCATGCAAGAGGCAGCCAATCAATGATTCTCTCTCATTGTTGATGTTTCTCTCTCTCTCTTCCTCTCTCTTCTTGTCTGAAATGAATTTAAAAAAAAAAAAAAAAAGAAAAGAAAAAGAGGAGTCAAAAACTCATATTCAGGAAGAGACTATTGTCCTAGCCCAAACATAATCTGTACTACTTTCCTTGCTGTCAGTGGAAATGCAGCCCAGCCTTTCTGCTCTTAGAGACTCTAACCAGCACTTCAGGACTGTGCTTGGGGCCCCCTTAAACAACAAAATCACCAACAAAACCTCAGAAATGCAACAAAAAAAATGTGGCACAGATCATGGAAAGGACTCACTTGCAGTATTAGAGTGAAATAAGAAGTCACAATGTCACTAATTCAATCTCAGTCAGCAATGTGCACATCGGAAGACTCACAATTTTTTGCTGCTTAGATCATGTGGATATCTACCAATAACAGCAAAAGCACCTCAGGTATTGATTTGGGGGCTACAAATATATTTGGGCAAGTAGGTGGATTTGAAAATATGAAATCCGTGGATAATGAAGGTAGACTAGATAGATAGAAAGATAGATAATGCTCAGCTGGCATGGCACTGTGGTTGAGCATTGACCTATGAAGCAGGAGGTCACAGTTCGATTCCTGGTCAGGGCACAAGAAGGGATGTACAGGAGACAGTCAAACAATGATTCTCTCTCATTGTTGATGTTTCTATCTCTCCCTCTCCCTTTCTCTGAAATCAATAAAAATATATTTTAAAGTAAATAAAATAAGATAGATGAGAAAGAAAAGGAGAGATCTTCCACTTGGATGAAATCTATAGGGTCATCAGTGTTCATGTTGTACCTTGACACATAAGAGTTGCTAAAAAGTATGAGTAAGTCCTGACTGGTTTGGCTCAGTGGGTGGAGCATCAGCCTGCAGACTGAAGGGTCCCAGGTTCGATTCCGGTCAAGGGCATGTACCTTGGTTGCGAGCACATCCCCAGTGAGAGGTGTGCAGAAGGCAACTGGTTGATGTTTCTCTCTCATCGATGTTTCTAACTCTATCCCTCTCCCTTCCTCTCTGTAAGAAATCAATAAAATATATTTTTTTTAAATAAAAATAAGTAAATAAATAAAAAGTAAGAGTAAAATAAAAGAATAGAAACCTACATATCACATATCTTTCCAGGTTATCTACTTAATCATGATCCTTAAAATAGTAGCAAGAGGCCTTTTTTAGAAAGAGATTAGATTTTTATTACTTCTTCTTTTAAACTATGTATTGTAATACTTGTGTATTGTTTTTTTAAATGAAAAAGACCTATATTAATATTGGTAAAATAAGGAAAAATTCTAGAGCTAAAAAAATGCAAAACACCAGTCTTCTTATAATGAGATAAAGATCATTAGAAATTTGATGCATTTCTTCTCAGTATTTCTTATGCAATGCATATATAGGTGTGCTAACATCTTTAAAAACAAAATTGGAATTACACTCTTCTCTATCCCGCTTTGATTGTTTTTTCTAATTAATTCTATACCAGCATCCCCTATTCACTGAAATTCAGCTTTACATTCCTCCCCATCACTCTATGTAGAAAGACAAACCCATCTGCAATTGCTGAATGCACTCTAGGCTCAGCAACCTGCCGCCTTTGCTGAATAAATGCCTATGACGGCCTCTACTGGGGAGACTAAGGAGAAAAAAATATAAAGACTGCCATGCTTGGCTCTTTTTCTTTAATTTTTGTATTCCTTGAGAGATTCTTGCTTAGCTTTAAAAAAAAAAAAAAAAGGAATCATTTACAAAGGTGCAAGGAAGCTTACCCTAAAATAGATTGCCTATATCAAAATTGACCTTTGCATAAATGCACGTATTTCATAGCAATTGGGCTCAATCACATTTCCCAGGCAGACATATTCACACAATTTAAACACCAGGATTAAAGTTTTAAAATGTACATTTTAGTAACTCTCCAAAAGCCAAAAAGTTTAATCTCCATGTTCAGTCTCTCTTGACATTATTGTTTTCCAATACAATGAGAGCTAATGGTGGAAGCCTCTGTCTGTGAATTCCAGAAAGGCATTCTGGGCTGGAAGAAAGGAGCAATTCCGACTCTTTTGTTCTCTTAGGAGTTGCATGATTATCTTGCCACAGGCAAAATTACTGAGCAACTTAGTCAACTACAATAATATAGGGCGCTAACATGGCAAAATTCTCAGGTAGCCTAGCGGGTACTTAAAATACCTGATTTTTTCTTTTCTAATATTTTATTCTTAACAAAAAGAAACTACACAGTCCCAAATCAAAGAAACCTGAGATAATTGTGAACGATTAAGTGAATTAAGTTCATTTTTTTAAATGCTGTTAACACATATAATTTGTTTATTATGTAAAAAGAATTAACTCATTATAGTATTATAGAGGGGGAAATAGTGTGTTATACGTTGACATAGTCTGGATTCTTTGACTACCTTTTAAAATTGTCATGTAGTCATTTGGTAAGTGTTGAAATTAAAATAATTTTAGGCTGTTAATCCCAAAATATGTCCAAATGTTAATCATTGAAAGTTATTGCTATAGTAAGATGAATTAAATTAACATGGGAATCATTTTTATTATCAATTGAAGCAAAAGTTATTTCTTATGCCTCCAAAAGTGAAAAATACTATTGTTTCATTTTAAAGTATTTAAAATTACATTGTAAATTGTATAGTCCTAGACTTCATTGAACTCAACAGAACTAAGTTCAAAAGCCAAACTGGACACTTCCAATTCAACAAGCCAGGAGGGGTACTGATTTCCTTTGTTTCTAGAAGCCTTCTTGCTTCTCTCACACACTCTTTTACCAACATTGGCTCTTACAAAAGTTTTTCTATCCACTCAGTGCAAGTATTTGCTCCTCATCATGGGATATCCCTGTATAAAGGATGGTTTTCATCCATCATCTTTCAAACAATCGGCAAGCCGTATTGACCCTCCCATGAATTTTAAGTCACTGTCAGTTGTGCTACTCCACATGTTTTCATCACTCCCAGAGGAAGAGACAGTAGAGTGTATACTTTTACTACCACTAATTATTATATTTAACATTGATTGGGTTCTTATGAGATCTGGGACCTCTCCTAAGCAGTTTACAATACATTGTCTCATTCTACGCTTCACAGAACCCATACATGATAATTATTAGCAGAGTGCCTCTTTGGGAAAGAATTTAAAATTTGTAAACCTTGGTGGAAAGAGTAAAGGGATTAAACAAATAAAAAAGAAAAACTCATAGACAAAGACAACAGTATGGTTATTACCAGAGGAAAAGGGGGCAGAAAGAAGCTAGGGAGGGTAAGAGGGGAATAAATGGTGATGAAAGGTGACTTGATTTGGAGTGACAAACACACAATACAATACAATATACAGATGATGTATTATAGAATTGTACACCTGAAATTTATATAATTTTATCACCTCAATAAATTAAACTAAAAAATTTTGTAAACCTTAGTTTTCTCAAATTGAAATGGGAGTGAATCTACACTAATAAAAGATAAATATGTAAATGGACTATACCTCCATGACGCCCACCAGCCAATTAGAAGGGAATATGCAAATTAGTGGGACAAAACTGGCAGTGGCCCTGCCCCCCAGCCACTCCAGGTTCAGAGTACCTGGGCAGGCGGGGCAGGATGCCTGCTATGAGGGAGAGGGCAGGGCACAGAGGGAGCTACAGGAGCAGTGCTCTGGCTAGAGCAAAGTGAAGCTTTCAGACTTTGGCCAGAGTCAGTGAAGACTCCAGCTAGAGTGAAGACTCCTGCCAGAGCAAAGGCAGAAGGTGGCCGCCAGAGAGAAGGCCTGGGTCCCAGGTGCCGGAGGAAAACCTGTGCCAGCAGCCAGGTGAAGGAAGGCCTATTGCAAGAATCTTTGTGCAATGGGCCTCTAGTTAGTAAATAAGCTGATTAGGTGGTACTATAAGAGATGGGATTCACATCCAAGCCAGTAGGTCCTTTTCCCAAGCTTGAATGCAACCAACCTTGGTCTTTAGCACTTTCCAGTGATTGACTTTGGGCAAGTGAGCACCCTGCCAGTTTTCACATCTGCACACACAGATAAAATCACTCACTATATGGAAATATTGACAGGATTAGATGCCATTCAGCTTGTGAACCACAAATCCAGTCACATGGCACATCCTTGAAGCGTCACACATGTTAATTCCCTTACACAAAGGCTTAGCTATTAATACCAAGACTATAATCAGCAAACATAACAAGCATGTGTTTCCCATGTGGTAAAAACACAACCAAATACTTAAATTCTATAGCACCCCTGCCACACTAGGTTATACATTCAACGCAGCCAGTAGGCAACTGGGCGAGAGCTGAAGTGACTGGAAATGGTTGTATGTTGCAGAACATCATGATGTTGACAGCAGGGACTGTTGAAGGAAAATTTGCACCAAAGTTAAACAGGCAAGGGAGACTTTAAGCCTATTGCAATAAGAGGAGGAGGCCGGAGCTCAGTCTGAGCTCAACTCCACTGAAGCAAAGTGTAGAAGGGTTTTTAGGGTGAAGGGAGAATACAGGCCATCTGTTTGCTAACTGGGTTTACCCTAAAGAAAAGTAAAGTCTCTCCTATCTTTGTGACAGAAAGTAGATTTACAACTTGGAGCGAGGCATCCGGGAAAGGTAAGTTCCCATCTTCCCACAGACCCTGTGAGAAAGCGATGGCATAGCCCTGATGCTTACATTTCAAAAGGATGACTCGAAGGTCCTTGAGAAAGACATTCCTGGGTTGTAATGCTGGCAAGAGGTTTTTTTTGGTTTTTTTGGTTTTGTTTTTTTTACATATATCTCAAAAGCAGAGAAAGAATTTAGAATTACAAGTTTTCTAAAGTAGGTGCTCAAAAGTGAGATCGGGGCCTAGCGTTAGGAAGAAGCCTGTCTAAAGTGGAGTCAAACTAAGGGGCCCTTCAGGTCATCCTGGTCAGGGAACAGCAGTGAAGGTGGATGGGGGGATGGGCAGCCACTCCACTTTTCCCAACATCCTGCATGTTTCCAGCTCTGTGTGCTATGTGACATCAGTTTTGCTCATTTCCAGAACAGCTACATGCACCAAACAAGTAGAGAGAGAATCTAACCAGACATTTCAGTCGAGGAGAAAAGAAACACTCTGAGGAGCTTGGTTTAGTTACACAGTCATTAAGGCCTTTAAATCAGTTAATCATACAACACATGGACATCAAACTTAGATTTAAAAGATGCACTTTACCAGGCTGATGTGGTGCAGTGAATGAGCACCAAAATATGAACCAGATCACTGATCAATTCCCAGTCAGGACACATGCCCTGCTTGTGGGCTAGATCCCCAGTAGGGGGCGAGCAAGAGGTAGCCAATGGATGTTTCTCTCTCATAGATGTTTCTATATATCTCTCCTTTTCCTCTCTAAAATCGATAAAAACATATTTTTTTTAAAAAAAGATGCACTTTGGTGCTTGTTATACAATATCATGTTGACAGCCATGAAAATATTCCAAAAAAGGAATCAATAGAGTTTAACATAAATGAATGGAGTAAATATTAAGCAATAGATATAGTTAACCAAAAATTACTGTTTTTAGGTTTTTCTAAACAAATCACTAACATGTAGATTTATGACAATATTTCGTTTGATGGGTAAGCTTCATTTTATTACATTTCAGTTAAGGGAGGATCTCCTAATTTTCTGAATTATATTGACTAGAAGTCTCCTGTGGAGTCAGTCTTGTCAGTTGGCTTATTAGTTAATTAAGTGTCATTTTACCCCTTCTATTCTAAATTCCAGGCACCCAGAAGAGCTCACTTTAAGATTCTCCTCTCTATCAGGTATCTGCATAATTAGTCTCATTTTAGAATACCTATTATTCAATCCACAATAGAACTGAACAATTAATTTGGACCACATGCAATTATGCAGAAAGGTCAGATGCTACTCATAACAGAAGTCTGTTTAAAAGTGTGTTTGGGGACAGCATTAATATGGTTATCTAGGAGACTTTCAGGGGCAGAAACATCTCCAAATGCAATTAAAAGGGGCTGTAAAGTACTCACTTGCAATTTTTCATTTTTAAAGCAGGAGACTTTTTCAATGTTGAATCCTTCTAAGGCCAATCAAATCGGGGGATGATTGACATCTAGAGGCGACCAATCCATTCCCTAAAGCAGAAAGCACGTTACTTGGCCGCCAACTTCCTGTGTGAGTTTCAAGTTATAACGAGCTTTCCTGGAGCAGTTGTTCCAAAACCCTCAAACACAGTTAATAACGGAAGTGCTGGTTTGATCCATCTTGGGTAATTTGAACTACATAGCCATAAAAATTACAGTCAGAAGTATGGATGTGTGGGTTATAAAGTACCCCCAGTACTCAAACGCCCGTGAATTTATAATTCTGTGTTCTTCAACAATATGATGTTTGCCTGTTAAATGCAAATTTCTGAAGGATATTTCACTCTGGAGGATGTGGCAAAGACGCCTCTGTCACTATATAAAGGTATATGTATATTTTACAGCCCAAGGCAGGTTTATAAAATGCTCCTTCTCTTCCTGGAAAAGATGTTGCTGATAAAAGGAAAATGATGGATGAACAAAAAGGCAGAAAACTACAGGGAGAGCTGACAATAAAATGCTTTTATCTGCACCAACCAATGGTAGTGTGCGTCTAAGACACACACATTCTGGTTTAAGAATAAGTACCAAAAAAAATGTGCTCATGAGCGACGGAGGTGCCTTTATTTATTATTTCTTAGCAACAGAAAGAGTACGTGTGGAGTTTTTATAGATTTAGACTTCATTCAAGAATTTTGCATGCATTAAACAAGTACCTATTATGTAATAATGAAACAGTGGTTGTGAGACATAAAAGCTTGAGTAAGGCACAGTCATTCCCGTAATGACTGTCCTTTGGAATGAAAATATGGAGGATGTGTTTGCTCAGCAGACACAGGCTAGATGGATCTCTGTCTCAATCTTGGTGCAATTTTTTGCCGCACTAGTTGACTTTGGGCAAGTCTCTTGATCTCTGAATGCCTCAATGTTCATATCTTGAAAATGATCATTTAAACAATCTCTGATTTGTTAGTGATAGGATAATTCACTCAAACTTGCTTACTATGCAAAAGGAATCTTCATTTGCTCATATAACCAAAATGCAGAGAGGACAGAGGAGAATTGTGTTGAGAAGAACAAGAACTTAGGACTCAAAATCCTGTGAATTTGGGAACTCAGAAGCTCATCTCTGTATCATAATGAGTACATGCTCATCAGGACAGTTTGCCTCTTTCTGTTTCTCAAAGCTAGTGATGTTGTGAAAGTTCCTGTCCCACCAAGGGAAGTTATATCTTGGGTCCTTATTCTCATTTGCTCCCACACGCCAATTTTTATTGACTCCCATATTTCTATTTTTCTATATTGCATTTTAAAAATATCATGACTATTGGTATATTCCTGCTAACGTTTGTCACTAACTCCATCCAACTTGTGGAATAACTGCACTGAGACAAGAACAGTGGTCTCTTTCTGAGTCCCTCCACTAACTTCCTCAGAGAAACGAAAGATGTTCTTGGTGCCAATCGTCTGATTATACAACAAACTTAAGGGCTAAGATGTCAGAATCATAGGCTATTATCTGGGTCTCATCATTAGTCTTCCTGAGTGTGGAGGGAAATATTGGGATGATTCCGAATGAAAGACAATGAAGCATATGTCTCTGACACATGAATCCACCGTGTCCAAGTTTCTTAGCAAGGATCATCCTGTCACAGCTGTTAGACTTTATGCCTTTATCCATGTGACATTTTAACAGGAGACGAGTCCAAGTTATTATAAACAGAGAGAAACCATTCAGTCCAAAATGGCTCAGAGTAACAGCTACATCCTGCTGACAAGCTTTGTTTTTTCAGAACTTTGTAAACATTATTCTTTCGAATTTTCTTTTTTCCTCCTCTACAAAGCTTAAAGGGTTTCATGCTTTTGTCCTATAAAATTTAAAAGTGCCTGTTTAAAATGCATATTTAATTACATCCCAAGATGTGAGTGATGGAAACATGTAGTCATTTAACTAGCTCAGTGGTGGAAAGAAAGTTGGGTGGCTGTGATTTGCTTGATTTCTGTGTTCTTGTGAGATCCTCCCTTCCCCCAACTGGTGGGCGGAGTTATGACATTACTGGCATGTGCCACAGACACACCCCTAAGACATTGAACCACCAATCAGCGCGTGCCGAAGCACCCTGGAGCCCACCCCCTCCTGTTCCGCCCTGGGTCCAACCCTTTCCTGTTTTTTCCCTCAAAAGGCTCCCTCAGCCCGCCACATGCCGCTCTCTCCATCTCCGTCTGTGAAGCTGCCAGGGTGGGTCCTTTCTCCTCTCCCCAGTCCTTCAATTCTGATTTCTCTACCTCCGTAATGAGTCCCGCTCATTACTGGGGAATAAACTTTCCTTTGATATGTCTTGGTGGTCAGTTTCCTGCTCCTCAAACCTTACAGTTCTCTCGGTGCCAGTGGCCTTGGCATCCAACAGGAGAGAGATCTAGGGAAATGGAATTATAAATTGAATGGATATTTGGGAAAGACACTCGAGTGGGTGGAGAGTAAGAGCTTTCAAGTAAATTACCAGTGAATGTACATTTCCCAAATGACTCTGAGTTTTTTATTTTGAACTGACATGGGTTGGATAAATGTATTACTATCCTCCTTGCCCGGCACAAACAAGAGACAGACAGAGAAGACATAACATTTAAGCAGCATAGGAGGAATAAACACATGCCGGAGGACATTCTGCAGCTCCTGGGTCTATAGTGCCTCCATATCTATGGATGCAGCCTACCTAATAACACTTCAGGACTCCCAGTGCGTTCTTATGTCTCCTCCCCTGTGGAAAAGTGCTCAGTCAGCAGACCAAGAATGAATGAATGAATGGCAAAGAATGGCTTTCCCCCCTTCTAAATAGGCAGACCTGTTTTCAGACCAGAGGGAGAGCAATACAAGCTATTGTAGAGGTATTATACAATAAGGTGGCATGTGCCAGACAGCACTCAAAGGGATGCACAACGTCGTGGGGAGTTGTCCTGGGCTCCCCAGGCAGGATTAGCTAATAATGAAATGCCATCGCTTGTCTGACTACACAGAGCACAGGTCAAGGCCAAGGAGAGAAGCAGCACCAGGTGAGTGAATTAGCAATCTCGTCCAGCTTGGGATGCTAGGCATAGTATGTTTTATGCCAATTATGGACACAAAGCAGCTGGCTCCCAATCTCTCCAAGGTACTGTGCGGTGTCCCTGGGCTGTGAGAGGCCCTGCACAGCCAGCTTTTGAGCTGAGACAGTGATGTCCAGATGTATTAGCTATACCACTATTTGATTCAACTTGATTCTACATGTAAATTTGATGCATAAAACATATAAAGTGAAGACATAGGTCTGGTTGATGACCTGGTAAAAGGGGCAATGACACAATAATCCTTCACCTCCTCCCTCCTCCCTCAGCCATATATAAACTGCCTAAATTACAACAGATTACAACAGCTCTGAAAAACACACTAGTCCACATTTACTCTGAAGACTGTGAAAGTCAATGAAAAGACAGCTGGACTGGTTTGAAAGATCAGGGTTTAAGTTCTGGCTCTACCGTGGGCCTGATAATGAACAGGAAGCATTGTAGGTATATAGATGACATTCATCCTCACCTTTATTTCCAATTTTTCTTTTCCCCACCATAGAACTTACTCATATTTTCTCAAGTGTTAAGTGACTTAGCCAAGGTCACATAACAAATAAGTGGTCCAAATAAGACTGCACTCTGATCATGGCCATTGAAGCCAGGTGCTAATCATAGAATATTCACTGAAAAAATTCACAAATGCTTATTCCACATTATCTTAAGAGAGAAGGGGATCTTAATTTGGAGGCTTAATTTTATAAAAGGGAAAAACAAAGGAGGGAAGGAGGAAGAAGGGAAGGAAAATAAGGAGAGGAAGAAGAAAGGAAAGGAGAGGGGGGAGGAAAGGAGGAGAGGAGGAAGAGGAGGAGAAAAGAGAGAAAACACAAAATCCATACTACATGTCTACCAGCTACATGGGTAGTTCTTCTATAACAATTCTTGTATTCACTTTTTGACACCAGGACATATTTGTCTACTCAAGGTTCTTGCCTTTTTCCCCTGAAATATCTAAAATAAATGTAATGATAACAAAAAGGTTCACAGTTTCTATTTTTGTCTGAATGATTCGTGATAGTCAATGCTTACTCTCAATATGCTTAGGAGAAAACACAATAAGATGACATTTTACCCATTTTTCAATTGAGAAGACTGGGGCAAAAGAACAACCAAAATGAAGCTAATTGACACATCCATCCTCTTACATTTTTACCTTCATTTTTGGTAACTGCAGCCACTGATATTAACTGCAAACAGGCGCTTCTGACTCCCTTTCTCCAGTGAGTATAGACTGTAGAATGTCTAAGCACAAAGCCAAGTTTTACCATTTACACAGCATTTAAAGGACTGATGTCTGATTATGAATTTGCTTTATCACTGTTGTCACCTTAAACCCTCTAGGCCTTGGTCTCCATATCCATTAGATAAAGGTTATAATAATAGTACCTTCCTGAAACACCTATAGGGAAGATTAATTGGAAACATGATATAAACACATATCATATATGGCACTAGTAGGAGTTAAATTAATAGTATCTGTTTTGTTATTTGGTACCATATGACTTCCTGAATATTAAAACATTATACATGGCCTTCAAAGATCACTGAGTTCTGGTCTGAACCTTTCTTTTCAAATCCGTCTCTTCCTATATATCTACCTTCGCCCTGATACCGTCCTAATTAAACTACTCAATCTTACTTGGATAGTGTGTATAACATAACCGTATGGAAAATACTGTGGCATCAATAACGTTAAGCAAACAGTTTCTTACATATTACTTTGTATTGAGCAAAATGTAATTAAAGTGATTTAAAGATACCACAGATTTTTGACAGTTGTCTCCCCAGGGAGCTAGCTTGATGTGATATTAAAATATGTTTCATTATATCTGGTGGAAATTCAAGAGGAATGCTCTTTGCAATTCAAAAGAGAAAAAAATCTCAGAATAAAAAATTCATTTTCAATCCCTGCAGAGTTCATTACGAACAACAGAGTGCTAGAAATTAAAACACTTCAATGTATTTAATAAGGTTCTATAATGGAATGACATTTATGTTTTTAGATAGATTTCCCATTCTCTCTTTCTCTTTTATCCTTCTAAACTCTACGCTGAGGGGGAAAGTGAACTGCTCATGTGATTTAATTGGTTAATTATGGCTATAGATTCATGAGCAAAGGGGAGAGTTGAAGCAATTATCTAGATTATTAAAGTTTAGAAACCTTCCCCCCCCCCCAATATCGTGATATCCCAGCAGAGTGGGCTATGATTGGTGCATTAATTGACACCAACAATTGGTAGTTGTGGGGATGTGCATGCTTGGAGAATAAAATTGAAGTGTTAAGGCAAGAATTAATTGAGTCAGAAGAGAAAATTAATATAACTTCATTTAGACACTTACATTTTAAAGGTGCTTACATTTTTAATATTTTATCGTCCTTCCTGTAACTGGGGAAGTATAAGCACAAATGGAATCCAATGAGTGGAATGCATGTACTTTACTTCCCTGCCCTTTAATTGCATATATTCTGTTAGACTACTTTTTAAATTTCATAAAATAATCTTCAAAAATAAGCTTCCAAAATCAGATGTTGATCATCAGAATTTGATATTATCTACACGAACTCTTTATCCTGTTTTGTTTCTTTGGCAGCCCCACCAAATTCTGAATTCATTGGCGCTGAACTTAGATTAAGGGGAAAAAAGATATATTATCCATTCACTTGGTAGCTTGGATGTGCCAGTTTGTACCTCATGCCAATGAAAAGGGCAAGATGAAAACAGGAAGAATGGCTCATTCAGAATTAAACTCCCCACATGCTTTTGAGTTTTGGGGCCCAACTTCACTTTTTTAAGCTACACAAAACATTATGGAAGGCACTGTCTCTTCTAGATTCTCTAAAACCTCTCTCTCAAATCCAGAAACTACTCTTCTTCTCATTCTATACATTTAATCTCTAACTTATGGATCTCATTGATTGGTACCCATGATTTAGTTGGTCTAATAGGTATCTAACTTATTGCCTGCAGCAGAACTGTATTTGCAAATCAGTTGACCATATCTCAAAAAGTCTACTTCTAGACTCTATGTTTTTCTATTTTTTATTCTGGTACCCATGACACACTCTCTTGTATATTATAACTAGAAATTCTTGATCAAAAATGGCACCTTCGGATTAATTTAAGCATTGGTCCAACTCATTATTCCCACCATGGGAAACTGCTTACAATTAAAGAAGTGAACAGCAACAGGCCACACCATCTATGTACTGCCAAATTAAGAAACGTATGCCTCACAGCACAGCTTTTAGGAGGGCAGGAATTTTAAAGTGACAGCTCTCCATTTAGAAGTCAGAACAAGAGACCACCAGGCTCTAGAGATACCATGCTAATGTGGCTCTTAAGGCATCACGGTGATTAAAGAAAGCACTCTGCAAGAGAAAAATAATTGTTTGCTTCTTGCAGCTGATTGTTGATGGTGTGTGCATCAGAAAATAAAGCCAGCTGACTTGAAAAGGAAAATTAAAAAGAAAACAAATAAACAGCTGCTCAATTCTCCATGGGACCAATAATTACAGAACCACGCAGTATGCTCTGCTACCTGCATGATCCACATTTCACAGTCAACATTTTTGAGGGCTGTTAGCATGTTTAACTGTTTTCCAATTGATCCGATTCTTCTAAGGTGGTATATATTTCTGAGATGAGTTTTTTAATTTGTTTTTTATTGCCAACAAGCTGCAAACAATAAGACTTTAAAACATCTGACTTGATTAGAGTAGTTTGTTTCTCAAACTTTAGCATGCATATGGTTCTCCTGAGGATTGGGTTACAACTCAGATTCTGATTCAGAAAGTCTGGAATGAGACCTAAGATTATGCATTTCCAACTGGCTGGTTTCATGTCAATATCTTTCTATTAAGGACTCTGTAAATGTTTTTAAATATATTTTTATTGATTTCAGCGAGGAAGGAAGAGAGAAACATCAATGATGAGAGAGAATCATCAATCAGCTGCCTCCTACAATCCCCACACTTGGGATCGAGCCTGCAACCCAGGCATGTGCCCTGACCAGGAATCAAACCTTGACCTCCTAGTTCATAGGTTGATGCTCAACCACTGAGCTATGCCATCTGGGCTGTAAATTTTTTTAACTGAGTAAATGAATTAAAAATTAAATTCATGTAGCTTATAGTTTTCCTTCTCCACAAACTATTATAAAGAAATAACTATAAAGAGGATTTTATTTAGACATACAACTAAAAGTAAGCAGATATAAATAAAATAGTAACAGAATAAAACAACACAGTGTTAGACATATTAATTATTCACTGTGTTGTACTTAATATTCTTATTTTTATTTTACAGGAAAAGTCTATCTATACTGTCTGCCTTTCTTAACCATCCAAAGTCTTTCTGCTATCGCTATGCTTTTAATTCCCTTGGACCCTACATTTTTTTAGTCTCTGCATTACCATTTCCTCCATTGTTCAACAGGTGACACTCTGGCGCTGAGCAGGTACTTCAAAGGATGGCTCCCTCATTCACTTAGAAAGACATATTAAATCTTTGATAAGGCCTTGAAAAGGAACAGAATCTTTTAATGTCTAATCCAACTTTACTAGCTGACCTATTTAATTGGGTGACTAGAGGGAACTAGGGGAAATGTCAAAGCCATGAGCTTGAACATGCCACAGTGAGCTCCGGATTGCGGAATCCTGTGTCTCAAACTTCCTCACTCTACGGAATACATACAATGCGTGCATTGCTTTAAAATAGTAGGTGTTCAATAAATGTGTGTGAAATAAGTTAAGTATGTGACTGGCAAATAAAAATTTTGCTCTCAAAGGTCACTTCGAATTCAGTGTCTGAAAGTGAATACTACCCTGGCCAGTTTGGCTCAGGGGATAGAATGTTGGCCTGTTGACTAAATGATCCCAGGTTCTATTCTGATCAAGGGCACATGCCTGGGTTTCGGTCTCAATCCCCAGTGGGGGGGAAAATTAACCAAAGAATTTATATGCATATGTTCATAACCCATGGACACAGACAATAGAGAGGTGAATGCCTGAGGGGGGAGCAGGGAAGGGAGGAGGAATCAATGGGAGAAGGGGTTGAGGGAGGACATCTGTAATACTTTAAACAATAAAGATAAATATTTTTTTAATTAAGTGTACTCTTTCTTCTTTCACTTTGATTCTTACTTTCATTTCTTTTCAATTCTTTATGAAGTTCCCAACTCTCAAAAGAAACTAGTATTCCATTTTGTAGCCTCAAGGATACTATATTACCAGTAAATTGAACTGTGCTTACAGGTAAACTCTCTACTTTTGCTTGTAACTGACCATATTTAAAATAGAAAAAGCTCGTTCCTTCCCCTAGTATTTCCAAATTTTTATTGATATACTCTGTAGCCCACATGAATGATATTACGTACACCATCTCCAAGCAAAGACCCATCTGTGTTCACATACACACACACACACACACACACACACACACACACACACATACACACACACACACACCTGTATTCTGGCAGGGATCATGGCATCTCAAGGTGCTACCAAAGCTCCACGATGTGGATTCTGGCACTTTATTTTCTTGCAAGAAAGAGCACAGCTTAGGTATCTAACATTGTAAATCTTTCACTTGAAACCAACATCTGAATCCCCCAATTCCACAGGGGTCAGACCTAGTCAATGGTCTGAAAGAAGGAAAGGAGGTTCAATATTTTTACCCTGCTGGGCCTGCCAGATTATTTCCTAGTGTCTTTTTCTCTTCTTGGGGTTTTTATCACCAACTTTGCCTTGTAAGTAAACACCATATATTCATTACTGCTAGCTTTATATGATTTCGGTGAATACAGTATTCATAATTTAAACTTGCATTGTTTCAAATGCTTCTCATCTCTAAACTGTTATTTTTTTTTCCTTAAGACATGCCTCTGCCTGCTCGGATTTGCTGCTGAGACAGGAAAGCAGACAGTGCTTGGTGGTTAGGCTGAAGAGCAGGGTTTTTAACCGGATAAGTATTTGCTGTGGGGACTGTCCTGTGTGTGTAGGATGCTTAGCAGCATCCTTAGGCTCCACCCACCAAAAGCTCAGCTTGAGGATGCTTCCCCACTCCTTGTTGACTTTCTTTAACCCCGCATTTAAGTTCACAAATATCCCCTTCATTAAAGTCTCTTTGATGGCCCTACTGAATGAGCTACCTGCTGAGATTATGACCTACAGAGCACCTTGACTAACACATGTTTCCCACCCCTCTATTTCCCCGCTCTCTTTATCTGGCTAGCTCCTGCTCATCCTTTCAAACTCACTGTAACTTGAGAAACCCAGAAAGGTTATCTGGAAGTGGGGGGAAATCTTTGAAACATATGCCAAATGTCTTCTGATAGCTGAATAATTGCCCTGGTGGCTCATTATTTCCATGATCTATTTCCTCTCCTTGGAAGTGAAATTCTTTCAGCTACAAATGGGTGATATTTGTTTTGTATGTTCTATTTCTACCTCACTGTCTTATATGAAGCAAATTCTGGTTGAATAAATAAAATGAGTTACTGCAAAGTGTTTGGGTCAGTGTCCCAGGTTGCGACGACCTCAATGGATAGTGTGCTCTTGTGTGTAATACCTTCTTGCAGTTTTGTCTCGGGTCTCATTCAGGGACATTTCTGGCAAATCCTCTGTGATAATGGGCATTCATCCTGAAAACTTAACTATTCCTGGAACATGAAGGGGGATATTCATCATTTATACATTGGTGTGAATTAATTTAATAAAAATCTCTGTTAAATATTAACTGATGTCTGCCATGGTGATAGAATAAGAAATTCAAAGGGGGCTAGGAAATAATTATGTGGTGTCATTAAGCTTGTCAAAGTTTAGTTAGGTTGCACTGGAGCATTTTAGCGATGGTTCAACAGTCAATAATGAACCCACATTTCTGAGCATTGGCATAGAAAATCACAAGGAACAGAGCAAGGGGACTGAACTTGGAAAGCCCTGGCAATTTAATCTTCATCTATTACAAAATATTACAGATTTGAATGAGAATAAAGCAGACCACTTACTGGCTCCTCCTCCACTTGAACTTTTTTTGCCTTTTTGCTTTACTTATAAGTACTGAGTACAGTGGAGAGGCTTTGTTCTTCCTGTTACAAAGACCACTTAAAACCCAATCCATTTACAAATAGCACTAATGAAAGGGCAGGGTGGGTCTAACTCCTCATAATGAAAGGGTAGGGTGGGGCTAACTCCTGATCCTCCGTTTTGTAACTGGACCCTAGCCCTAACCCAACCAACTGGGGTCAGCCAAAGCAGTGACATCACCACCCCTATAAAACCCTTTGATCTGTTGAAGCTCGCTCTCTTCCACCATGCCACTGTTGGTGTAAGTGGGACAGAGCTCAGACTAGTCCGAATACAGGCTTTTTGCTATTGCATCAGACTCGGCTTCCTGGTGGTCTTTGGGGATCACGAAATCTGGGCATAACACTGCCTCTAGTTATTTGTTAAAGGAGGGCAGATGGGAACAACGCAATCCTGCCATCCACATCCCCAAACAGCCAGGACTCTAGTTTTCATCTCAATGTACCTTTCAGCTTTGTGTAGTGGTGGAGTCTTCTTTTGACCTGGGTAGCAAGATGCAGTTTACCCACTCGGTTTAATGAGTGTTAATCCAGTATATCACATGGTAAACATGGATACGAAGAAAAAGCTGCCCACGCCTACACTCGACTTGGTGATCTTCTGTATACTTTACTGACTTCCCTACAGGAAGAAGTAGAAAAAGAAAAGGACTGGCCAGCCGGCATTGCTCAGTGGTTGAGCACTGACTTATTAACCAGGAGTTGATGGTTCAACTCCCAGTCAGGGCACATGCATGGATTGTGGACTCCATCCCTAGTGTGGGACATGTAGGAGGTAGTCGGTCAATGATTCTCTCTCATCATTGATGTTTCTATCTCTTTCTCCCTCTCCCTTCCTCTGTCTGAAATCAATAAAAATATATTAGAAAAAGAAAAGAACGTAAAGATCTTCAAGAGAGGCAACCTACTTGTTAGAGAAACAAACATTCCACCTCCCTTCGTATCCAAGGTTGCACTCATTGAAATGACACAGGGAATGCTGTGGAGATGTGGGGGTACAGGCCAGGGTTGGGCGATCCCCGGCCTTGGGTAAAAGTATTGGACTTTACAAGGCATTTCGTGGAACTTCTTTGATCCTTTCTATTCTGTCATGGAATAATAGTATGTGTGCATTTTACAAGATGGATTTTTTTATGTAGGATTTAGAAGTAATTCATGGCTAGATTATAATAAAAATATATATATAATGATTCAAATCAGCTAGACTTGGTGTTTCTGTGACATTTGGGTTTGGTCATAGAAAGTCTCCATCTATTAATTCTTTCTTTTTTGGGGGGTTAGGGGGGAGAGGGGAGAACGGGGAAGGGCAGTGTGGGGGAGCGGAGAACACATGAAGGGAATGGGCAGATTACTGCCCACCGGAGTATGGAGAAGGAAGAGCTGTGCCTTCTAACAGAACCACCAGAACAGCTTTTAGAAAAGCTGGTGTGTTTTCTCCTGCTGTGCAGGCATTTGAACTTGCTGAGGAGCCCAACTGTTCCCTCTGTTTGGAGGCTGAAATATCAGCAGCTTGGAATGACAATGAAGTCACAATCAGGAAGGGCATTAAAAAGGGAACCACTTGAAGCAAGTGGCAAAGGGAAATCAATCAGCGTTGTCATTTTTTGCCTCCCCTGGAGAGCTAGCAAGGCCAGACGTGAAGACAGTGGCTGGAATTTGCCTTTGAAAGTTCTCACCATAATTATCAGTCTAATGGCATGGTGTAACTCCCATTCAAGGAAAGGGCAGCGTCACCTCTGGGTGTTAGGTTCTGCATTTCATGGCGACTATTAATCACTCTAATGGCTAGAATACCACGGTGCATCTGTCTAGTGCTCTGGCTTTTACGCCGCCCCTTTACAGGCATTACATCATGGAGAAGCAGTATGGTGGGTGGAAGAAGCACAAGACAGTGTGTGGCAGGGTTTGACTTCTATTTCAATCCCGCTAGGATGGACATTTCAATTTCAATGTCAGCCTAGGTAACCTAAGCACACTGCAAAATGTCCTTATGGCTTCTTGGCTGGAAAATGAGGATGGTGATGATACTGGCTTTAAAGAGTCCTTGTGAAGGTTATAAATATTGTCTATAAGTACTTGTACTATGTTAGGTGATCAGGAGAGAATGACCATTATTCTTACTAGTGTTGTCACATCCTCAAAGTTAACTCAAAAGTTAGACATGCAGATGGGGCAAAGGGGGGCAAATACAAGGTGATGCAAGGATGCCCTAAAAATATGCCTTGTCTTGAGAAACCAAGTGCCATACATTGTATTTCTCTTCAGTTAAATAACAATTATTTGATCTTTAAGGATATCAGTAAATTGCACAAAACTGAAATCACCAACATAAACAGCAGAGTGAAGGGAGGAGCTGGGAAGAAGGTACTGAGGATCTTGTTAAATTATTGATTTATGAAGTCCACAGATAGCAAATCATTATTTTGCTAACTGATAGATCTGCAAGTCTTGTACAACAAAAGATCTTTTAAGCAGTGGGATTGATGCTTTGAGTTCGGAAACAGTACATCAATAAAGGTCAGTGTGACAATATGATTTACTCAAATACAATGCTATTCCAGGCAGTTGGGTTTTACCTTCCAGAGGAAATGGCAGACATATTTATTTTTTTCCATTTGTGTTTAGGCTCCCCTAAGAAACCTTGTTTGAAATGTTTCACTATTTATCGTTGCTTTTTTGAGATGAAAGGAAGCCATTTATTTACCTTCTGTGATCATTTCTAACTGGTGAAAGAAGGTAGGGACCTGGAGCAAGAATCAATTGGTTAATAAAATAGTTAATTGACTAAGTGCTTGTTCTGATGAGCCAAAAGCAGACAGGGTACAAGCAAAGCAAGGGCACTTAATTAAAATGGGCTGGCTGTACTTGGTACTAATTCTGCCGCATAGATAGAAATTATTGCTTGAAGGACATCTGCATTTATTATTATATTTCAAACTGAAGGCAAATTAAAGAAGCCCACCAAAGCCTTCGTCTTAATGTCCTCCACATAGCAGCACTTGTGGGCTAGCCCAGCAGTTACAGGAAATTCTAAAAATCATTGTTTCTAAAAATACAATAACCCATTAGTTATATATTTCACATTCTGATATGGTATATGAAACATAAACCGCAACAACTTAGCTAAAAATACTTCTAACATTTTTTTATAAATGTTTTCCTTACAGATAGATGGTGATGAGGTATTGGACATGGTGTGGTGGAACTTGTACATATAAAAGATTTTGGTAGAAGATTTGCAAATGACAACTAACCTTGCCTACTCAGACATCATTTGCCATATCATAGGATTATGAGTGATTTTTCCCTAAGAATGTAAAAATGCTACATTATCAAAGAAAACATAAATTTCTTCTGTGTGTTTTTTTCACTATGCCTTGTAGCCTGGATCTCCTAGGATTGTGCCAGTGACCAATGGTCATATGGGGTTTCCATTATGACCAACTGCATCTTATAATCAATGAACTTTAAATGCAATAAAATAGAGTAGCTATAGATGGCAATCAAGTTGTAGAAAGTTTTTTAAAAGTATACAACCAACTTGATTTTGATTACTTGCAAAGAGAAATCTATGAAAATAATTGAATCAATGCTCACACTAAATTAATGTTGACTTTCTGATAAAGATTTCAATGGAAAAGGAAAGGTTTTAATACCCACAATGTTGATGAAGCACCGATTATATGCCAGAACCTAAAAGTCTATTTTTCAAAGAAAATAGCAACCCTTCTAAATATTCACATTATTAAGTTGGAAAGAAACTTCTCATCTGCCTTCAAAACAAACGTTCCCCATAGACCATTTTAGTTAAAAATACAAGAATAGGTAAAATAAAATATTATATATTAGTTGATCTTGAGACTTAATAAAATTATTTGTGGACTAATCTGGCACAGATCATTATTTTAGCATAAACCTCATGAATTCTTTATTTGTGTATTTCCCATAGAACTGAGAGCTCTGTCATGTACAATTTGTTTAATGTATGTTTTAGAACAAAATTAAAGATTCCAGGAAATGAAACCATCATGTCTACATTATCATGGAATCTTAAAATTGAGAACTTGCCAATAGACCACTTAGTACAATTTTCATATTTTATGATGGTGGAGAACTTAAACTGAATTGATTTGTACAAGATCACACAACCAGGCAGCAGTAAAAGTTATTCTGTAAACAAATCTTAAGCAAATATCTGCTACATAAAGACTAGGATTATAATGAATGTCCTTCATTGCCTAATTCAATACCCTCCAAAATATCTAAGACTGGTTTTCAATTATTCTTACTACAACATAAGCTCCATAAGAGGAAGGATGTTGTTCTGTTCACTCCTGTGTCACCAGCAAATTGAGCAGTGTCTGGCATCTGAGTGTGTGATGAATATTTGAAGAAAAAGTTAACGAACCATCAATTTTCAGGCTATGTAAACATCTTTTGATGATGTAAAAAATACTCAAGAATCTTATCTGTTCATGTCTAGCAATGTCTGTGATTATAGTACCATTCAAGATTGTAGAATTCTGATCAAGTGTTTCTCTTCCTCATGAAAGTGGCATCTATATGGGGAAAAGCATTTCGGTTATGTGTGTTTCGTAATTGCATTCAATATAAGCAACCGTTTATTCCTGCATTTTTCACACACAAAAAATGGTCATGTTTGGGTTGAATTTTTTGTGTTTTCTTCCCTTGTTTGGGCATGGTGCAAACACAGCTAGAATCTCTAATTGGCCACGCTATGGCTGAGCCTTCACATACCCAATGGAACATCAGCTTTATAAAAGCAGGTTTGCTTTTCATGTTCACAGTAGTGTGGTGAGTTTTCAAAAAATGAGGCCCTTACAAACCATTTTTAGTGAGAAATAATAAAAGGCTGGTGAGAACCAGGTTCGCTTTGCTTCCTTTTAAGGCTTTTGACAAAGGTATACTTGGGAATGCTGTTTTTCAAAATCCTGTCCTGACAAGTTAAGTACTAGCAGTTCTTTGTTGAAAGAAAGATCTTTCATCTTTCTCTTTTTTCTTTTCCTATTTAGGAATGCTTCCTTCCTCTGAGATAGCCCCCTTTGGTTTGTAATATGCCTACTGCACGGCAGGCAGAATTCACAGGTCCACCCCCCACCACCGCCACCCTTTCTTCTGAACACAGGGAAATTGTTAGCTATCCACAATGCTTGAGTCTGAAGACAAGCCTCCCTCTTCGTGTTCCAGTAATATTTATTAACCCACTCAGAAACACTTCCTGAATGCCTAACAAGTGCAGAGAAGCTAGATGGGAGGTTCCAATGATGAATCAATCCATGCAATTATGGTATACGTATGGCAGAAATGACTCTTACTGCCTGCCTTCTTCGTTCCAAACATATTACACAACTTAATATTCAGAACACCCCCATCAACGAAGCATAAAGATTCTTTATTCTGAAAAAAAGCAATAAGTGAGATTTGGTCAAACAGCTTTGCCAAGATCCCACAGATAGAAGACCTATAGTCTGATTTCAGATGAGTCTTCTGGCCTGTAATCCTCATGCTCTTTCTACTCTAACAGAGTAAGCAAACCTGAGGACTCCAAAAAGGGATACACCGACACAACAAGTCTACAGCCTCCAGGGTAAGTATCATTGCATTAGATACCACAGTCAGAATGCAAAGAAACTTTACAAGACCAGTTCATGAAACAAATTACAGTAACTATATACAGAAATAAATCATAAAATAAAGTAATTTTAATAATAGATTGGTTTTCATTTGTAAGTAGATTGTACATTCATAAATGTTTAATATATAAATTTCTTAATGATCCTGATAATTAAGCCCATGGCTTTCGGGGGCTTATAGAGCTAATTTTAAAGGTTTGACTAGGCAAGATTTTAGATGCACTGAAAGAGAAAGAGAACATTGCCTGGAAATTTCACCCAAGTAACCTCTAGGCCCCACTCTCTGATGTAAAACACAAAGGCAGGCTCTCTCCGTGGTTTTCGAGCTAAGAGGCCTGCTTTCTATAGACGTGCCTCTGAGCCCTGGAAGGAGACCAATGACACAGCACTCAGAGTCCTCCCAGTCTCACCCACCCTCCCCACAACACACCTCCCAGCAGAGCAGCGCCACTTCAGTCGTTTGAGATATTGGATTTCTACCCAAGAGACGTGTTACCCTTCCTTTGCCTTCAATTTCCTCATATGTAAAACACGCTCTAAGGAAAATAATACCATGACCATTGTCCAGCCAGTTGTGATGCCCACTGGGTTATTTTCAATAATAGGTTATAGGCTATCTACATTGTTCTTGCTAAGGATGAAGTGCATGTATGTGACACACACACACACACACACAGGCAATGAGGGGGATATGGTGAGACCTAATTCCTGCTGTTCATTGTTCCAGGCATCAAAGGGAGCCAGCCTGCCAGCCTTGTCTCTGCGAGTGCACGAGGTTCAGAGCAGGGTCAGAAGGCATCCTCCTCCCCGGGCGCCCCGCATTAGCTGTCTTATGTCTGACACCTCGTGCTGAGAGGGCTTCCTTGGCTGGGAGCTCTGCACTGACTCAGCTCCGTCTGATGAGCCACTTGGAAAGGACCAAGTCAAGGCTGTTGAGAAACTGCAGAAAGAGCCAGAAGGTCAGTGTAGTCCATTTGTAAAGAATCAGTCTGGCTAATGGAGGGGCACGGGAAGTCTAACGCGCTAGAGTAAGGCTGCCTTTCCATCCTGGGGGGGAAAGAATTAGAAGTGCGACTTTTTATCTCATTGTCAGTAACTCTGGATCTAATTTTTTCATCCACTCCATTTAATTCTGTGTTGAAAAATAAGTTTGCACAGAGCACCGCAGGGTTGGTAGGATTATTCCAGCATAATAAATGAAGGTGGGATTAGAGGAATAGGGAAAAGGTGAGGAAAGCTGTGGATAAAGGAGAGTCCAAGGCACCTTTGGGAAGAGTCAGAAAAAGATGTCACTTACCACTGTTTAGTCCTAGAGTGGAATGAGATTCATACGACACAGGACTATCATGCAGTAAATCAGATAGTGCAAATAAAGTGTCTCACCATGTTCTTGGTTTATACTAAGTGTTTAATAAATGCTGATTATAATTTGTTGTCAATAGTATTAATGGAATGGAAAGCTTTGACAACGCACTAGCAAACTGAATGTTTGGTAAAACTTTCTAGGTGATCAGGCAGAGTGCTATGTATATTAACCCATTTAATCCATCTACAACCTGTAAGGTATATACTATTACTATGTTACATGAGGAAACCAAGGTAGAGAGGGGTGAAATAGTGTGCCCAAGGTTATCCAATTGGTGAGTGGGCAGTCACAGTTCAAACTAAAGCAACATGCTCTGAAATCATGCTACTGCCTCTCGAGATTTTGAATGGCCAGGAATGCCACATTAAAGAACATCAACTTCCTTCTTTCTTCAAGGAAATCTATTTATGTTCTTTAGAGATAGCGATAAGAGACAACCAGTACAAAAATGGGCAAAAATACTTGAACAAGAAATTCGCATAAGAGAGTATACAAGTGGCCAATGAATGCCTGAAAAGATGCTGTCTTTTATCAAGTATAATAAAACCATATCATATCAAAATGGCACAATTTTAAAATGATAGGCAATACAGACCGTTGGCAGGGAAGTGAAAGAACTCTCAAAGTGCTGATGGTGGGAGAATTAACAAGTACAACCACTTTGGAAAACTGTAGGGCTGTATTTACATACACATACCAATCACTCAGCAATTTCAATCTACTAAGCATTTTCTATGTCAACCCTCAGTCTATCAATCTGAGGTATATATAGTTAGTTTACAGGTGAGGATAAAAGGATTTCAGAACAGGTAAAATAGTTTTCCCAAGATGCAGGTCTGCCTTGCTTTAACATCCCTGTTCTAGGTACAAAATTATTTCTCAGAGAATGCATGAGGCATTTGGGACTACAGATTTGGAGAAAGTACTAGTAAGAAGCACCAAAGTAGAAAGAGGTAAAACCAGGAAAATGCTCAGAGTAAGAAGTCAGAACAAAATTCTAGCTCAGCCAATGTGGCTCAGTTATGAATCAGGAGGTCAAAGTTGGACCAGGGTTGTGGGCTCGATCCCCAGTAGGGGGCGTGTAGGAGGCAGCCAATCAATGATTCTCTCTCATCGTTTATGTTTCCATCTCTCTCCCTCTCCCTTCCTCTCTGAAATCAATAAAAAAAAAAAATTTTTAATTCTAGTGTTTTTGCTGGAGAAAATCATTCCCACCCTTTTTCACAAAATAAACAAGTCATCAATCACATGGCCAACCAGCAGAAGGGTGAGGTTAAATTCCAACAGAAGGATCAGGTTAAATTCCAGATCCACCTCCATACATTTGTTTTTGCCCTAGACCTGTGGTTGGCAAACTGCGGCTCTCAAGCCACATGCAGCTCTTTGGCCCCTTGAGTGTGGCTCTTCCACAAAATACCACAGCCTACGTGAGTCTATTTTGAAGAAGTGGCATTAGAAGAAGTTTAAGTTTAAAATTTCAAAATAAATTTCAATCATTGTACTGTTGATATTTGGTTCTGTTGACTAATGAGTTTGCCTACCACTGCTGTACACAATCTTCCAATCCCAGTCCCTTCCAACATCCATACCTTGAATGAACTCCTAGTCACACAGATTTGTCATAGAAGTTTCTCCACGCATTGCTCAAGATGAACAAAGCAAGCAAACTGACAGAAAACCAATGTTCTAATTCTACCGCCATACCAATGGTCATGTTTGATAGGTTATATGCGAAGGTTATTGATCACCTGTTGAGTTACAGTAATGCAATCTGACCTAAGGCCCTTCTTCCTTTCCGATGCCTCTATCTGCTGGACATTTCCCCATGTACGTCTCTGGATCTCAGAGCACTTTTAAAACATCACACTTCAGCCGAAGCCGGTTTGGCTCAATGGATAGAGTAGGGGTGTCGAACTCAATCAGAGAAGGGGCCAAAATCTAAAATCCAGCCTAAATCGCGGGCCGAATGGTTTACTGAACAGTCATAAACTGTCATTGTGATGGAAACGCAGCGGAGTGCAGTGATGACAGCTTGGTGCGGGCCACATTGCAAGGCCTGGTGGGACGGATTTGGCCCGCGGGCCTTGTGTTTGACACATGTGGGATAGAGCGTCGGCTTGGGGACTGAAAGGTCCCGGGTTCAATTCCGGTCAAGGGCATGTAACTTGGTTGCAGCATATCCCCAATAGGGGGTGTGCAAGAGGCAGCTGATCGATGACTCTCTCTCATCGATGTTTCTAACTCTCTATCTCTCTCCCTTCCTCTCTGTACAAAATCAATAAAATATATTTTTAAAAATAAATAAATAAAACATCACACTTCTACTCTTGCGGACTATTTAAATCTCTTCAGAGGTTGTCATAAATTGAGGTGCTCCAACAGCTCCAACTGGAAAGATCAAATCTAGCCCAGTGGGGGGAAGCAGCAAAGTCAGCAAAAGCACAAGTGACAGCCTGGTAGCAATTTAAAATTACTGCGAGACCACAACTGCCAATTAAAACAGACTTTCATGGCAACACAGGAACATCTGGTAACTTCCATTTAGAAAGAAAAATTAAAAAGACTTTACAGTTCTTAGTAATGAAAAACTCAGACATAAGCCTGCAATGTTTTTGTTTGGGTTTTTGCTTAAATTAGATATTCTTCTATTATGCCTTCCGACGATACAATGGTTTTTGTTTTGTGTTGTGTTGTTGTTGTAGTTTTAATGGTCACAAAATGTTCATAATGAAACAAACAAGGCAAAAGTCAGAATTCATTATTCATTCATAGCCATTCTAAAAGCTGTGCATTATCCTCCTCTCAAGCCCGACAAAAACAGATTTGAAGGAGATTATCCCAAAGGTGCTATTTTGATGAAATGTATGTAATCTGATTTCTGTGAAAGCATTCCTGGAAAGGGACTCTCAGATCTAAAGAGAGAGAGAGAGATAGAAAGAGAGGAAGGAAGGGAAGTAGGGAGGAAGGGAGGAAGGAATACATACACATACACAATCTAGATACCCATGACTGAAGCTTAAGTCTTACTTTATATTCATTACACCTTCTATACAATCAAGTTTCCAACATGTGGATTCTTTAATAAGTTGTACTTGATTAGAAAGAACCACAACAAGATTATCTTACCTTTTATGATAAGAATATCAAGAATAACTAATAATCCATTTAGAGACATGTTTTGTTTTGTTTTTGGTTAATTCTCATCCATGGATATTTTTCCATTGATTTTTAGGGAGAGTGGAAGAGAGAGGGAAAGACAGAAAGAAATATCGATGTGAGAAATACATCGATTGGTTGCCTCCTGTACACACCCCAGGGCCTAAGCCAGGAAGGAGGCTGCAACCAAGGTACATGACCTTGCCTAAAATCAAACCAAGGACCTTTTGGTCCACAGGCTGATGCTCTAACCACTGAGCCAAACCAGCTAGGTCTAGAGATATGTTTACATTCAATTGTTTAAATATCTCTTATGAGAAATCTGCTCTTACTACTTCAATTCACCCAATACATCCTGCAATACCCCTGTATGCCTCCATTGTAGTAATTAATATTGAACCATGTTGCTTATTGTCATAACTTATTGTCATGTGCCTTTAATAAGCTTTGATAGATTTCTTTCTACTTCCTATCCATGACCAAAACTACCTATCGCAGAAAGAACACCGAAGAAACTTCGATGACAAAGTGACAAAATGAGAATCCAATAGAAACTTAACTAGACGTGAACTTTTCTTCCATTTTATTAAACAATGTATAACCCAAATAAGTTCAGTAGCATTCATAGGAAGCATTTTCCACACTAGCTTGTCATGCATGCATATGTACTATGAACTTCTCTAGAAAAGCTAGACTTGACCCATTTTAGTTAGGTAGCATCCATTCCCTCACATCTTTTGCTCACTGTCTAGTCAAAAACAGCTCTTTCACTCAGCATGATGTTCTCCAATTCCATCCAGGTTGCTGCAAATGATGAGAATTCCTTCTTTTTTATGGCAGCATAGTATTCCATTGTGTAGAGGTACCATAGTTTTTGGATCCAATCATCTGCTGACGGGCACCTAGGCTGTTTCCAAATTCTGGCTATTGTAGATTGTGCTGCTATGAACATAGGGGTGCATATATCCTTTCTGATTGGTGTTTCTAGTTTCTTGGGAAAGAGAAACACCACATGACCTCACTCATTTGTGGATAATAAAGAGCATTATAAACTGATGAACCAAAAGATAGATATAGAGACAGTAAAGCAACAAGCAGATTGTCAAATTACAGCAGGGAGGGGAGGAGGATCTGGGGGAGATAATAGATCAACCGAAGGACTTGTATACATGCATATAAGTACAACCAATGGACATAAAACTATGGGGAGGGAGGGGATATTGGGGAGGGAGGGAGGGGGGCAAAAAAAATCATTAAAATATGTAAAAAAATAAATTAATTAATTAATAAAAAAATAAATAAAAATTTAAAAAAAAAAACAGCTCTTGATGTCATTTCCTTACCAGACAGAAATTCACCTGTCTTCATTTTGCTCAGTTAGTTCCGCCTTTCTTCATGCCGCTCCTCAAGGCTGTCTGGAGATGAGGAGATGAGGTCTGTGAACCAGAAGGAGAGTCCATAAAGAGAAAAGCAAGAAAAGTGTGATGTGAAATTCCTCGTGGCTCGCATTGGGTAAATTATATCACCCCTACCCTTTCATTAAAATATGGAGAGAGTAGATAATTTTCCTAAACATGAAAGCCTCAAAGATCTCTTAGTTCACAGGGAATAAGTATGACAATATATCTGCCTCTAAGAAACCATCTGTTCCTTGAATCCAGGGGCTGTGTCTTACCCATTTTTTTTGTATCAAATCACAGCAGTAAATCCATTTGTGGTCGTGAATGAAATGAGGAAAGAAATGAATGAGAGAAAAAATGTGCCTAGCATAGGACATCCTTAAACTGTCCCACCTAAAAAATTTACCCTCCTGATATCTCCTTCAAGGAAAATGAAGAATAATGATGTCTGAATATATAATAAACAAAGGAGATTTGACTTTGAGTGGTAAACACAATCAATTTACAGATGCTGTACCACAGAGCTGTACACTTGAATCCTATGTGATTTTATTAACCGATGTCACCCTGATAAATTTAATTCAAAAGTTTTAAAAATCCTATCTCTGCCAAATAATGTTATACTCATATAGTATCAATTTCCCCAATATTAGACAAGAAAGCTAAAGACCAGCGAATTTAAGCAACTTGCCTAGTGCTGCACAGCTAGTGAAAGGCAGACAAGATTTAAACATTAGTTGTATCTAATTCCATAATCCATGCTCTACCCAATGTGCTTTCTTTCTATTCATTATCTATCTATTATGCAAGACCTTCATGTCACCTAAAATGGCATATCCAAACAGATGGTCTTAGTCTCAGGAGCATACCTTATTAATCAATATACAAGACATGTAGAGTTAAAAGTAAACTCATTATATCCTGTTCGTTGATATCCAACAGAACACTGGAGAAAAATGAGTCTAATCTCTTTTCCTTACCCAGATGGAATGGGGGGGAGGGTTGATAACCAAAGACCTTGTATGTGTATATGCATAACCTATGGGCACAGACAAGAGGGTGATGAAGGCCTGGGGGGGAGGGCCGCAGGCTGGATGAGGTTGGTGGGTTAGGGACTTATGTAATTCTTTTAACAATAAAGATTTAAGAGGGAGGAGGAGAAAGAAATCTTGTTCCTGAGAGTTCAAATTATTTCAAGTCCCCCCCAGCAAGTGATAGTTAAATAAAAGTAGAACCCAGTGCCTGTCCACAAATCTAGTCCACACCACTCTGCCTCTCTTAATTAATTGCTGCTTCTATTATTATTAAGTTTGTATCAGAAAGGCCTTGATTTAATATTTCAGCCAAGCTCTTACAGCACCTTCTGTGCCAGTCCTTGGGATTGCCTCTCAGGGAAGCAAAGATAAGACATGTTCCCATTTCATATTTAACAAGTCCCTTCAGTGGAAATGAGGTCAGCCTTTGTTAGACCTCTCGCGGCGCTCCCTCTCTCTCTCTCTCTCTCTCTCTCTCTCTCTCTCTCTCTCTCTCTCTCTCTCTCTCTCTCTTCTTGGTATTTAAAGAAAACTCCCCATTTATCCTCAGGTCTCCTGCCTCCTGCCCATGGCCTTCCCCTCTATTCTCTCCGGTCAGAGTGATTAGGTTATGAAGCTGTGCTAATCCCATTAGTGCCTGGATGACTTTTCTCCCATGTGTGCGTCCCGTGGCTCTTAGAAAGTCAGAGGGAATTACTGGGCATTGAATTCACCTTGCAGGAAAGATGACACGCGGGGAGGGAGGGGATGGGCGCGGGAGTGCCCCGCAGACCTGGCCTTTCACCTGTCCCTCTGGAAGCCACTCTTCCCTCCGTGGGTGTCAGTGCGGCCCGGAGGCAAGGCTCGCGCTGTCCTTGAGGAACGAAGAGAGCAAAGTTGACGTCAGCTCTTTCTTCCTGAGCAAACATTCCACTAATTCAGCAGCCGGACAGCTTGCAGAATCGCCTGTGTGGGACTGCTGAGCTCTCCTTTCCCGTCAAGTTCACTCTGTATTTATGCAGCAAAGATGTGCCTACTGCAGAGTGCGCCTGGAGACTGGGTGTCAGAGTCACGGGGAGCCACTTCATGGGTGATTAGCATCCTCTGACCCAGCCACCAGTGCCAATCACATGCAGCGAGAGGCTCCTGTGGCTACAATTACTTCTCTCCTTCAGACCCTGGTCCTCCTCAATGTCAGAGTCAGTTTGTTAAAGCCTCACGGGGGGCCTTGCCGGGAGCTCTCTTGGACGCAAGTCTATATCGAAACGTACATATTCCAAACACACTCCCAAGAAATGTGAATTCTGCAGATCCCATGCATGTCCCCACTTACAAATCACTGGATGAGAAGGATTGCTTGTCTATTTGATTCTCTATCTAAAGCAGAATCCCTAAAGGAAATTCATCTGATGTTTATTGGCGATCTCCCATGTCCTAGGCCAGTGGTTGGCAAACTCATTAGTCACCGGAGCCAAATATCAATAGCACAACGATTGAAATTTCTTTTGAGAGCCAAATTTTTTAAACTTACACTTCTTCTAATGCCACTTCTACAAAATAGACTCGCCCAGGTCATGGTATTTTGTGGAAAAGCCACACTCAAGGTGCCAAAGAGCCGCATGTGGCTCCAGAGCCGCAATTTGCCGACCGCTGTCTATGCATTGGGCAAGACTAGTGCTCTTCCACATGCTGTCACAGACCTGCAGTCTCAACCACACCTGAGACTTGCTGGAAATGCAAATCTGGGCATCTTCCCAGAGCACAGGGCTCTGTGTTTTAATAGGCTTTCTAGGTGAGTCACATGAAACTTGAGAAGCACATGGTAAACTACATGTAGCTCAGATGTCAGGGGGAGGACTGCATCAATCCTGAGAGCTAAATATAATTGTGGAAACCTGGGTCCCATGGCCTGGGTGTATGTATTACTTTGCTGGGGCTGCCATAACAAAGCACCTCCAACTGGTGGCTGACACAACAGGACTGTATTGTCTCACAGTCCTGGAGGCTGGAAGTCCAAGATCCAGGTGTCAGCAGGGTTGATTCCTTTAGGAAAAGTACAATAAAATAAGGATCTGATGGAGTCCTCCCCTGAGTTTGAACATGGCTGTCTTCTCCTGTGTCTCTTCAAATCGTCTTCCCTCTATCCAAATGTCCCCTTTCCATAAGAACACAGCATACTGGAATAGGGCCCACCCACCCAGGGCCCACCCATCAGGCATAACTTAAAACAATCCAGTATAACTCACGATGTCACCCCTTCTTTCCACTCCCTCCCTTTTTGTCTTTTCCAGTAAACAGCAGCCCCCTTCCAGGCATTAGCACCAACTTCTCACCTCCCTTCCCTTCCCACATCCAAATGTGTCCACTGTCACTGCAAAAACAGACCCTAAACCAGGTCACTTCTCTCAGCCTCCATTTTTCCCGGGGTCCTGGTCACCACATTTTTTACCGGAAGTCTGCCATCACCCCTGGCTGCTCCATCTCACCCCTGGATCCCAACTTTTCAATGACATCACTACCGATCTTTTTAAAACATGTATGTCGCATCACTTCTCTAGGGAAAACCCTCCAATGTTCCCAGCCCATTAAAATAAAACTCAACCTCTGCGCCCTAGTTTCCAAAACCATGCTCAACAATTCCCTTCCTGACGTCAGCTCACACAACACTCATTAACCTCTATTGTTCATCCTCCTTCTGTGGACATTTGATGCTTTTCCATTTTAATATCAATGGAAACTTCTGCAACTTTTTGTAGGGTGGGAAGGAATTGTGGTATAAATAAACCCCACAGAGCACCTTAAACACGTCCTCACTTATGAAGCAGCATCTCCCATCAGCCCAGAAAGTGCTGAATATCTAATAAGGATTGTCGTCTTTATTCATCACAATAAGGCTTATTAGAGTGGTCGATGAAAGAATATGAGAGATGAGGATTTAATAAAGTTTAAAAATTTGCCCAAGTGCATGTAGTAGTAAGTTCAGACACAGCTTTCAACAACTCTTAGTACATACTATGGGCCACTTACTGAGCTAAGACTTTCACACACATTTGCTCATTTAATGTGTATATCAGCTCTGAGAGGTAAGTATGATCACCACCCTCATTTTATAGATAAGAAAACTAAGGCTCAAACTCATGGTCACATGACCTGGGATTTGAACATAGGCCGGCAGCTCCCGGGCTTGATATTAATACCAGGCGTACAGCCACTGTCTTATTACTACTTCACTTCTCAGCTTCCTTATCTCTGAAATGTAGTCAAGCCACTTGCTGCACAGGTGTTTAAGGATTAGAGGGCCAATATATACATGAAATTCAAAAATATTTTAAAAAATAATAATAAGTTCCATTTAAGCACAACAGTGAGAAGGAATCTGACCAAGGGCTTAAGTGAGATAAAATAAGAAATATAAACTCCCATATGTGAGAGTGGATTAAGACAGGGTAAAGGAAATAGAAATAACCCCATTAAGAAGACAAAATAGTCATGCAAATGCATTTTTTTTTTTTTTATGAAAAGCATTGGGCAAAATGAAGGCACAAATGACCTCAAGTCCAATTTCTTAAATAGCCTAAGCCCAGAACAATTTGACTGATGTGTGATGATAATGCCACAACATTCATTTTCCCCTCGTCCACGTCCTCTCCCCCTGCACTCAAATCCCCAGCGCTCTGGATGCAGATGCAGCAGTCAGTGAGGCTGCGATCCCCAGAGGAAGCCACGCAGCATGCGACTCTGACATGGTGCAGAGTCCACATCCTGCTGTCTCTTAGAGCTTTATTTGCAGGTGATTCACAGGATGGCTCCTGCGGTTCCTGGTCTGGCCAGGTGACACTAAAGTGGCAATTTGAAGTCTAAGAAAAATTAATTTCTCTATCTAAGTTGGCAACTACCGTGACCAGTGGGGGACTTCCTGTCCCTAGCTGCGCTCCATGAACTGCGGAGATGAAAAGACAAAACATAGCTATCTCTGCGAGTCCCCCGAGAGCTCCTACAGCAGATGTAAAAGAGGATGGATTATCCATAGGGATGTTTTTGCAGTCTCCTCCTGCCATGCTTCTCCCCTGCCCACCAGCCTTCTGTCTCTCCAGCTCCCCAAGCTCCATTCTGGCTCAGGGATTTGAGCATGTGTTTCCTCTGCCTACACCAGTGGTAGGCAAACTGCGGCTCGCGAGCCACATGTGGCTCTTTGGCCCCTTGAGTGTGGCTCTTCCACAAAATATTTCGGCCTAGGAGAGTCTATTTTGAAGAAGTGGCGTTAGAAGAAGTTTAAGTTTAAAAGATTTGGCTCTCAAAAGAAATTTCAATCTCTGTGGTGTTGATATTTGGCTCTGGTGACAAATGAGTTTGCCTACCATTCCCTCAACTAATGTTAAGAGTCGAATTGTGTATCTTCCTCCCCCCCCCGCCACACACACACACACACACACACACACACACAAAAGATATGTTGAAGTCATAACCCCAGTACTCCAAAAAGTGACCTTATTTGGAAATGGGTCCTTAGAGAGGTGAGCAAATTAAAATGAGGTCATCTGGTAGGTCCTTATCCAATATGTCTTGTGTCCTTATTTTTTTTTTTTAAGGAAATTTGCACATAGAAACAGACGCACAAAGAGAAGACGTTGTGATGAGATAGAGAGCAGGGCCATCTACAGGCCAAGGACTGCCTGAGACCACCGAAAGCCAGGAAGCCTGAACAGATCCTTCCCCAGCGCCTTCAGAGAGAGTGTGGCCCAGCCCCCACCTTGGTTTTAGACTGCTGTCCTTCAGAACTGTGAGACAAAAGATTTCTGTTGACCTAAGCTACCCAATTTGTAGTATTTTGTTACAGCAGCCCTAGACAACAAATACTCTGATCTTTGCCCGGCCGGCATGGCTCAGTGGTTGGTGTCGACCTATGAACCAGAAGGTGACAGCACACACCCAGGCTTGATCCCCAGTGTGGGACTGGCAGGAGGCAGACAATGATTCTCTCTCATCATTGATGTTTTTATCTCTCTCTCTCCTGCCCCCTCCCTCTCTGAAATCAAGAAAAATACATTCTAAAAAAGTATTCTGATCTTTGTAAAGTTTCTTCTTTTTACCCTTCAGCCTCAGCGTGGCATCATTCTCTGACCATCCTCTCAATAGTCTTATATCTGCACCTTTTGGTTTCCTTCAAAGTACTAAGCACAATTGATACCTAGTCAGCCTCTCTCATTCTCTCTTTTCTTGGAGTGCCAATGTGTGTGCCTGCGTGTGTACTTGTAATGTCAATTTTGTCAGGGAAGGAACTATGATTTTTCAGTTCACACTTATACTCCAAGCATCTGGCAAAGTTTCCTGCCCATAGTAGTTGCTAAAGAAACAAACATATTGAATGAATATGTTTTAGAAGGACTACCTAAAAACAAAACATGAATACATTTATTTCATAAAACAAAAGAGTAAGTTTCCCATAATGCCTTCTGAGACATGTCCTGAAAGCCTGGGAAATGTGCCCCACCAGAATTCAATTTAAAAATGTGACCCCAGTGGGAAGCTGCCCTGGCATCGCAGAGCTTTTTGACTCGTGTTACATTTCTCCAGACTAGTGAGAGTGCAGGGAGCCTAGATATTCATTTGGAGCCTCCGGGAAGTCTTGCTGAGGCAAGCTCCATGGGCTTCTTCCTGACTAGGGAAAAAGAATTGATCAAACAAGAGAGTGCTTCATGAGATATCCGGGAGAGTGAAGGGAACAGGAGGAAAGCCTGGCTGTTATTTCGCAGCCCTGCTGGCACCTTCATGGCTGGGAAATTCAGCCCACAGCTCAAAGGTCAGACTTGAATAAATGCTAATAATGCACAGAAAATGCCTCTGAGAAGTTTGCCCTCGCCTTAGATCTATATCCAACATGCAAATGTAGAAGTGTCTTACTGTTTCCTTCTCAACTCCTGAGGGTTGTAGAAGGCTCACTTTCATGCCAATGGTGGCAAGAATTTTTATCTTGGACTCCCATATCAGGTCCCACCATTTAAAAGGCATGTGGCCAATAAGCAGGATACAGTCAGAGGAGGGTCACAGGTCAGGGGATAGCCCTCGAGGATGACACACAAATGGTCTGTCCCTCTAGCTCAGTAAGGACAGTGGTAAATGATTATGCCAACCAGACTGGCTTCTTCTGAAGCTTTTTCTAGAGACTATGGCAACCATGAGCCAGGTGATGAAGGGATGAAGGAAGAGTCACAGAAAGAGAGAGGCCATAGAACTAAGTCAAGATGGAGGGAAAACTGACCAGAGCTGCCTCAACCTTTAACAGCTCTCAGTTCTAATTCTAGGCCATAGTGACCATTCGAGAAGGCACAACCTTCTTCATTTTGTTGTTGTTGGTTGGTTGATTTCCTTTAAGTGAACTAAATTAGTTTCTGGTCTTTACAATCTGAAGGGATAAGGTAACAACTGAAAACTGGTGAACTAGAATAAGTAGTACATAAAATTGTACTACTGAATATAATCACAGTTATCATTATAATTACTTTTAATATGCTTAGGAAGAAAAAAATACTAGAGCTTTATTTCTGTTTGTAGACATGAATTCTTGCTGGTATAACAGACTTACATTATTACATTAGCTAGAATTTTCTGAAACAAGATCCCCCCAGGTGCCTGAGTAAAATAAAATGCAACATACAAAAGAATAAATAGAATAGAACCCTTGATATCTAAATGATCTGGATTATATGTAAAGTGTTGGTAAAGAGAAATATGCTCCTATAGAATTATTAATTATTATGAGTGGAGGAACTATCCTTCACAAAACTGTGTAACCCTTAAATTCCTATGTATAATTACATTTATTTGGAATTCCTGCAAAAATTACCTAGAACTAGGACATTATTAACCTCTCAAATAATAACTATAAGAAATGCTGCTAACATGATATATTTATAAGATTGTAGGACTACAAATAAAATGGAAAAATGTAACGGTAAAAAAAAAAAAAAAGCCTAGAAGGAAATGAATCATCATATTATGTAACAAAAGGGCTCTGAGCAGTGGAATTAGGTTCTGATCAGTTTTCTTTTATATTTCAATATTTACTTTCCCAATGTGCTATAATGAGTAGAAAACATTTTAGGTCCTTTGATTCCATTGTGTAGTAAGCACTCAAAATGTATATGATTGTTGGTTCACTTATTTATTCATCAAGAAAACCCAAATGAAGTGCCTACCATTTACCTCCTATCTCTATGGAATCGTAAGTAGGATGATGTCATTACAAGTTTCAAGAGTTATTTTTTTAATATATATATATTTTTTTTATTTCAGAGAGTAATGGAGGAGAGAGAGAGAGAAGCATCAATGATGAGAGAGAATCATTGATAGGCTGCCTCCTGCCTGCCCCCTACTGGAGATCTAGCCCACAACCCGGGCATGTGCCCTTAACCAGAATCGAAATTGGGACCTTTCAGTCTACAGGCCGACACTCTGTCCACTGAGCCAAACCAACTACGGCTCAAGAGTTATTTTGAATAATTGGTCAGAACATCCTTATAAAGTAATATTGTATTTTCAAACTATTTTGAATTCTAATCATACTTTCTTATGTTGAAATTAATTGCTTTTGAGAAGGACAAGGTGTAGAAAAGCCTTTTTCAGCTGTATCTTTAGGAATGGTGCACAGATTTTGGTAGAGGAAGATGGAGGTCGAGGTGTTAATTCCACTATCATTAATATTATGATTCTAATTATTATAATTGTACTTTTTATAACACCTTTCATCTTAGACACTTGCAGTAACTAACTGCTTTGTCTATGAGCTGATTAACTCGGCACTGAGTGTGATGAAAATTTCTAGATGAAAAATATTTTTTCCTAATGGGATTTGCATAAATCCCAATAAAATGGAATGAAACTAACATCATTCTCCTTCTTTTAAATTTGATACAATCTGCACTAAACAGAGACAGACTGAGAAGCCCTGAACTTCTCTCCCCAACAATGTGAAAAGGGACGGTATCTGATCCAGTGGTTCCAGGACTGCATTCAATTTTGAAAGGCTGGTTAGATAAGGGAATATTGGCACAACTCTCTAGATATCCATTCTACAATTAACAATGTCATTTTCTATTTTTCTAAGTGGAAACTGGGAAACTTCTCTTGGCATCACTAGCCTCTGCTTGGAGCTTATACTTTTCACAGGTGGTGACTGCACCAATTCCACAGCTTTGGAAAGATGTGGGAGTAGATGGTCGGAGTAATGGAGAGAATGACAGTAATAATCCTATATAATAAAAGCCTAATATGCTAAGTGTCCAACCATTCAACCAGTCACTATGACGCGCACTTTCCACCATGGGATAGACACTCCGACCAGTAGGTTAGCTTGCTGCTGTGATCTGGCCAATCAGGACTGGGCAAAACAGACCAGACACACCCTGGATCCCTCCCCAGCCCCCCATCGTGCACCGGTGGAGTTCCTCAGCCTGCTCTGTACCCTCTCACAATCTGGGACCCCTTGGGGGATGTCAGAAAGCCAGTTTTGGCCTGATCCCCATAGGCCAGGCTAAGGAACCCTACTGGTGCACAAATCCATGCACTGGGCCTCCAGTATATAGAAAAATACCATGATCATACTATTCCTTCAGGCTCTTCTATGCCCAACTCTCAACTTTTTACATGTGATAAACACATTTAAAAAAATTTAAGATGGTGTGCTTGCTTCAGTAGTACATATACTAAAATTGGAACAATACAGAGAAGATTAGCATGGCCTCTATGCAAAGATAAAATGCAAATGCATGAAGTGTTTCATATTTTTGGTACTGGAAATATCAAGTAGCAAATTATTGATACAATGGCAAAATTTATTTTGAGGGGGAAAATCAGAAACAAAGAAGTACTTACTCTATGATTCCATTTATATTGAACTCCAAGGACAGGCAAAACTAATGCAAAAAAAATTTTGAATAGTGATCCTCATTGGGGCACAAATAGTTGTACCCCCTCATTCTACATAGAATGAAAACTAAAGCTGCAGACACAGATTGGCAAGGTTATGAGAATTATGAGCAACAAAACTGAGATCTGAATTCCCAGACATGGGCTGCCTCCTCTTGGCTCATATTTCTTGACAACGTGTGTTTATGGAGCCTACTCTTTATCCCAGGTGTGAGGCATGAAAAACCAAATGAACAAAATAAACTTATCCCATGCCCTAATAGACAACAAAGCATGGAGAGTAGAAATATACAATGAAATGCATAGGACTTTGTATGTAGAATAAAACTTCTTAAATAGATCTTGGCTGTTCATCTCATACCTTTAAGCCCTCACCTTTGCCTTACCCAGGGAGAGAGGAATTACTAGGCAACAACTTCCGTCCTCAGGCCCAGATGTTCTCTAATAGACGTTAGAGGCTGGAGGTCTGTCCTTAATTACAGCCATGTGAATGAAGCTATTTCTCAGGGCTAAATTCTCAAGTTCTCATGTTAAATTACAAAATGCTGCAGAGTCAAAAATGAAAGATAATTTTTGAAGGATATATCTCAGAAGATAATATTTTGTAAGATAGTCCCCATGAGAGATGCAGACCATGGCAAAATAACCAATGGAGACATAAGCAACTCACACTGACTGTTTACTGTGAGAAATACACACCAAAAAAAGCCTGATACCTGTTTTTCTTGTCTTCTCTGTTCAACCACATTGAACATGTAAGCAAAGGTTCATAAGGGAAGAATGGAAATGGGGTGTGTGTCTGCCTAGCATTGCCAACTCAATTTGATGAGAAGGAGTGTCTGCCATGTTGCTTGTGGCCCCAGCATGGACCCATTAGAGAACTTCCTTCTCTCCCACATCTCTTCTCATACTACTATCTGACCAAAAAGTTAGGCTGGAGACTCAGGCATGATAAAATAGGGGGTTTACTATTCACTTGCTGTTGTTGTTGGTTTGTTGTTCATAATTTCTTCAAAAGAATATTACTAGTATATCATAAAGAGCATATTTGGATTTCAGCATACCATTGAAACAAAATTATAATCCCAGATGTATTAGTTCTCTTTTGCCATAAGCATGTGTTCAGCTTAAGAATATTTATTCAGGGCCCAAGAAACAAGCTCAAGGCTTTTTGTTGTTTTTTTTAAGTTCAGCCACGAGTTACAAAGACCCTTCATTATGAAAATTTAATTGAGTCACATGGTTTTGTGTCAATATGCACTGTGAAATCTTTTGCTTCTGCCAGTTGGAAACATATTATTCATACTTAGCTCTGTAAAATCCTACAACTTTAATTCTCTCCCATTCTGAAATAGATCTTGTTTCTGGCCAACTGAATAAGTAGAATTTATTTTTTTTTCTTGTAATTGTCTTTATTTTCCTTAAAAAAAAGAAAAAATAATATGTGGAACATGAAAAATGAAGCAGGACTGAAATAAATGGCTGTCAACTCAACAAATCTTAAGTAAATTTTATGCCTGGTGCTGCCATTGGTACTCAATATCACTAGATATTTTACCTTGAATAATCACTGATGGACATTGATTTTGTCTTTGCTCTTCACAGCACAGCAAAATTAATGTGAAAGTCAGACTCAAATGAGTCCCAACGGTGTCCTCCGATCTCTGCTGAAAAGCGCATTTCAAATACAGAAGAAATGGCAGCCAGCTGAGACCCAGTGCATCTTGTATTGTAACAATTAATGGATATAAATAGCCCTCACAGGAGAGCTCAGGTTACCTTTATATCAGCTTTGGAGGTGAGATTCTGAAACAGTTCATTGAGGTTAATATGATTAATTCTTATAATTTGATTAATCCTCACCAATTAAAATGATGATGTTTCTCTTTTCTCACATTATATTTTCATAATTACCCTTTTGGGTATGTGGATGTAACAGTGAAATGTCAACAAGGGTACAATAATTGCATAGGAATTTAAAGTCAGGAAAAATGTTTTTCCTGAATGTAGTTTAAAGAAGGAGGAGGAGGGGGCTAGGGGAAAAGAGAAGGCTAGAATGTAATGTCTTGTTCAGTGGGAATGTAGCAGGGAACAGAGGGAATGGCGTGTTGGCATTCTGTCATGTTGATGGTGCTAAAACTCCACCCCACCATTTCTTTCTTTCAGACTAATTCAGATCACTTGATAGAAGGCATAAAACAACATGAGCTTTGGGCTATTAAAGATGCCGAATGGCCCAGCCAGAATGGCTCAGTTGGTTGAATGTCATCCTATGCACCAAAAGGTTGCTGGTTTGACTCCCAGTCAGGGCACATACCTGGGTTGCAGGTTTGATTCCTGATTGGTGCACATATGGAAGGCAACTGATTGATGTTTCTGTTTCTCTCTCTCTCTCTCTCTCTCTCTCTCTCTCTCTCTCTCTCTCTCTCTCTCTCTCTCTCTCTCTCTCCATGTCCTTGGATGAGAATTAAAAAATAGGTAATTTTTTAAATGATTGGACATGACACCCTACACTACAAAGTATTGCTGTTTTTTATATATTTATAGCATTTATTGGGGGAAAAATACATGTGTAAATGAATCCACACAGTTCAAACACATGTTGTTCAAGCATCAAGTGTAACTACATATAAAGACAATGAAAATAGGTGGCTGGCCAAAACCAGTTTGGCTCAGTGGTAGAGCGTCGGTCTGCGGATTGAAAGGTCCCAGGTTCGATTCCGGTCAAGGGCATGCACATTGGTTGCAGGCACATCCCTGATAGGCGGTGTGCAGGAGGCAGCTGATTGATGTTTCTCTCTCATCGACATTTCTGGCTCTCTATCCCTCTCTCCTCTCTCTGTGAAAAATCAATAAAATATATTTTTTTAAAAAAAAAGAAAGAAAGAAAATAGGTGGCTGTAATGATCAGTCTTAGTACCTGCAGCTTAACACCTTTTCATTACACCAACATGTTTCAAACAGGTATGGTAGCTGCACGTCCCTATAGGTGTTTGTGTGGTATTTACAGCACCTGCTCTGGGACTACAGCAGTGACCACAGAAGCAAAGATGTTCCACACCGTTAATCAGATTGCTTCATGGATAGGAAAAACAATTCAATCATTTCTCTTCGGTGCTTTTCTGGTACAACCTTTTCCCTTGAGCTGTCTGTGCAACACAGACTGAAGAAGAGATTTGGCAATTATTTGGTGCAGCATAATCCAAAAAGATGGCAAATCAAATAATGCAAGGCATAAAATTATCCAGGAACTAGATTTCCTCTGTGTTGATGACCCAACTGCCAAATTGCCACTTGAATCCCTCCTGAATCTTTACCTTTCTTAAAAGGAACCAGGTGCATTATCATTTTGGATTTTCATTTTACCATTTTCACATTCAACACAGTTTTGATCAATTGGATTGATTTTTCTCATTCTCGGTCTATGTCAATGTTTTGAAATATATTAAGTAAAATATTAAGACTAGACTATCTCTATGTTTAATGTGAATGTTTCCCAATAAAGATTATTTAAAATAATAACAAAGAGAATGTTTCCATTAATAACTGATGAAAGGAAAGGGAACAAACAAGACATAGTAAGGTACCCTGGAAGTGACATACTGCTCATTACATATATTACTAATTGTGTGACCTTGACAAAGTTCTTGATCTGTCTGGGCCATTTTTCACCTACACAACGGGGGCAACCACACCTAATTTTCAGGGGCTTTAAGGGAATAAGCTATCCTATGTTTAACGTTGCTAGTCCAGTGCTCAGAGCTGTAATTTCTGTCCTGATGTTGCTCAATCTTCCCAGCCTAATTTCCAGTCCAATTGTATTAATTGCTTCTGAAACTGACAATGCTTCTCTCAATTCACATAAGACCAGTTTCAGCCAAGGCTTTCATATGCTCACTATTTCAACCAAGTCAACGAAGAAAACCTTGCCTGGGCGGCTCATGAGGTAGAACTGGAAGAGCCTGTTTCTCTATGTGAAATGGGTTCCATGGGAAGGAGATGCAATTTTAAGATAAGCTAACAATTTAATTAAATGGAATGCATCACTCATCTAGGGAGAAAAGCACATTTGAAATTATCATTCTGGAGTTTTCATTTTTTAGAATTTAGCCTACAAAACTGCCAGCTGTGAATATCCAGCTATTATAGGATTGCAAACATTAAATGACACCATGTAATTAAATCACCTAGCACAATGGTTGGCACAAAAGGCATTCAAATAAGTATGATGACTTCTTAACAAATGGAAACCATGAAATTGCATTACCGCACTTGCCATATCATGGAACAAGATAATTGGGATTGACATATATATAAACTACTTCATCCTAATGTTATGTACATCGGCGACATTAAATATGTAAAACAGTCTTACACATTTAAGACTCAGAGACATCAATCATAGGGAAGCAGAGTTTTAAATGCCCTTTTCACTTTTTTGCCCATAAACTGAATTGCCTTTCTGTCTTGAAACTAAAGAGCTGGAAAATATTCCCAACCACTTATTCTCAGTGATTTAAATTTAAGATTTTCATTGTTAGGAAGAATAGACTATGTCAGTCTTAGGGCTTGCTTTCTCCTCAGGACTCCGATTGTCAGGATAAAATGCATCCCTGGCAAACAGCCCAATTTGTAAAAGGATCCAGGTTCACATACAACAATTTATGTCTAGAAAGCATCCCTAAATTCTCCATTTGCAATTTGTATTCCCAGGAGGTATGTAATCCAAGTAAAATAAGAAATCTCTTCTATCGTGACATTTGCTATCTATAACAATAACACAACATATACACATGCACAAGCACACATACATGCACAGATTATAAGAGGCATATTTATTTAATACTAGAGACCCGATACATGAAAGTCATGCACAGGTAGGGTTCCTAGGCCTGGCTGGTGATCAGGGTGGATCAGGTTCCCGCCTCCCTGACTCCTCCTTCCCTTGCTCCCTCAGCGCCCCAATACCACCACTGGTCACCAGCCATGTTCCGCTCTGCCCCCTTGTGGTCAGCACACATCATGGCTAGCGATCGAACTCATACTCTCCCAGTCAGACTCCCAAGGGGACATTTTGCATATTAGCCTTTTATAAATATAGATGCCTTTCACTTTAATTATCAGTTTCTATAAAACAACTGATTGGAGAGCTAGTGCTGTATACAAAGAACCTATTCTTTCTTTTTCTCAAAGTAAAACATGTTCATTTTTAACAATATATTTTTATTGACTTCAGAAAGAAAGGGAGAGGGAGAGATAGAAACATCAATGATGAGAGAGAATCACTGATGGGCTGCCCCCTGCATGCCCCCTATTGGAGACTGAGCTGGCAACCAGGTATGTGCTCTTGACCAGAATCGAACCTGGTACCCTTCATTCTGCAGGCCAACTCTCTACCACTGTACCAAACCAGCAAGGGCTAGCCATCTTTATTTTGATCTTTTCAGACATGCTCTTTCACTATTTGTAAAATTTAACAGAAAACTGAGCATATTTTTGATGCATCCCCAAATTCCCTTTAATTTCTATCAATATCCATCAGTTACAACATAAACTGATTCAATCAAAACTATGGGTTAAAAATTAGCTTCCTCCAACCCTCTTTATCCAGATGAATCCTGCTTCCATTCTGTAAAGGGAGGACCTAGAACTTGGTTACTTGATCTGCTAATGAAAAAGTTTCAGTATATGGAGTGAGTTACGTCAGTGGGAAAAGCAAAATTCACATAGGATTTTTCTGAATATTTCTGTATTTGCATGGCTTCTGTAGAAATTGATGGTTATTTTTTTTTTCAAAAGTTTGCTCTTACTCAGGCCTCCTTCTTTACAGTCTCATTATAACTTGATAATTATGAGTATTACAATGGTAATCCTTTCCGACCACCTGCTGTTGATAATAGTAGCAAACCTTTATATGACGAACCTTTCTTTTCAATTAGCTCTATCCATTCCATAAATAAATATTAGGATTTTAGTCCTCCCCACCTTCAAATTAGCGGGTATGTTATTGGATGATGAGCCATTTAATAATTCATAAGAAAATAAATCTGACATACAAGGTCATTGGAAATCTGTAGTTTGCTTTTCTCTTAATTATAACTGAGCAAGCGAGCTGGCCCTGAGGGTTGCTGATTGGGGTGAAGATGGGAGTAGGGAGCTCATTTTCTGGAAGCACAATGCCTAGGTTGGGTCAACTTGAACATCAACACTGCAAATGAATCCAGCAATCATGATCATAAGCCATCAATGCCCCATTTTGGAAACAGGGAGGGAGCCAGGGCCCATTTCCTATTTCATTAATAACCTATTGCCTGGCACATGCCCATAGGTACCAAAGCCAAGTTCTTTGCAAGAAAATGAATATTAGGTCTCACTGCTGGAATAATAATTAAATGTGGATGGTTAACTCACTAGATATGACAGTCTGTTAGGAGATGTCCCATTGGAGAGCCAAAGTATTTGGATATATTACAGTCACAATAACTTTGAAGGTCCTTTCTGCATGAAAATGCAGCTACCTTCTCAGAATTCTTTGTAGAACCATCATTTATAGATGTGCCTCAAATGCTAGAATGTCTGCAAGTAATAGTAAACTTGACGTTATGATGCCAAAGAATTGTAGAAGAGGTCAAACTTTTAAGAGAACATGTTCAGCAAACATGTCCCTATGTATCTGATTACCATGAAATTCCCTCCAAGTTATCTTTTTAGGGATGAGGACACCAAGGCTGAAAGTGAATCAGTAGCTTAAAAAGGAGTCACATGATAGAGTAGATTGTACTTTCCAACAATAGTCACAATACCTCCACCTGCTCTTCTACAGTGCAACCTGATATAAAGCCTATGTCCCTTCCCCCTTTTTCTGGGGAATCTTGTAATTGCTCTAACCAAACGTGGTTTGATGCTCTTTGACCTCCCAGGGTAGGTTGCAAAAGGCCATGCAACTTCTGCCTTGTTCTCTGGGGATGTCCACTCTGGGAGAAGCAAGACACTATCTAAGAATCCCATCTAAGATCACCATGTTGGAGAGGTCACATGTAGACGCTCCTTAGAAAGCCCTACTCAAGCTTGCAGCCAATCCATATCAGCTGCCAGTCCGTTGAGTATGTCATCCTGGACTCAGCCCATGCATGCCTCCGGAGGACTGCACTGCTATCCAACATCTAACTGCAACTGCGCAAGATACCCCACGTGAGAACTGCCCAGTCAGGCTCTCCTTAAATTTCTGACCCACAAAATCATCAGCCAAATAAATAAAGTGGCTGTGTTAAAGCACCAAGGTTTGGGTGAGATACATAGCTAGCAAATCAGAAAGCTAAGATTTGGAGCTAGGTGTGTGTGATCAGAGGCATTATTTTTCCCAATTATGTATTCCCCAGGGTACATAATTCTCATTATTTTTCACCTTTGGGATGTGGGGTTTCAATGGAGAGAACCTATAGCTTTGAAATCACCTTTCTTTTAGTGAATTGAATGGTTAGATAAGCAGGTCCGATTAAGATGAGGGTGAACAAAGTTAAAAGAAGTACTCAGGTCGGATGCTGAGATATAACATCCATTAAACCATTACGCTAAGTCAAAAGCATAAAAGGGGTCTTTAAGGCACTGGACTCTAACTCAGTTCTTGTGGTTTAGTGATTAACTAGGACAAAAAAAAATACCAGAATAAAGTCTCTACCTTATCCCCAATCCCAAAAAATATCTCCTATTTTATCTTCCAGAAATCAAACATGGCAAATAATCTAAAAATAGACTACAACTCACAGAACGGAGGGGACAGGTCATGGATGCAGAATTCCAGTGGAGGCAAGCCTCTTTCACAAAGAAGAAGCAGAGCCACTGTCTTTGTTCTCATCAAACATCATCAAACAAAATATTCTGAGCACCCACAGGGTACAAATAATCCTCCGACAGAAAAGAGAAAGGAGCAGAACATCCTTCTATCCCCAGAGAGCGCCAGCAAGCTCTCTAGGGATAAGACAAAAGGATATATGAAGTGATGGTGCAATTACTTACTTTTTGCACAAACACCCATACTTCCACAGGAGACCCGTGGGGGTGATGGAAACAAGGAGAGAAGAATTCTGATAGAAGAGAAAAAATCTATTATAACATTTGAGGGCCCAAAGCAGACATTATATTTCTGGTACAACTGTCATCTGATTCCTATTGTTCTCGTTTGCAAATGAAAGGGCACAGGAAGAGAAGTGAGGTAATAGGCTCAGATTGGGCTGAAACCAGCTCTCCAACATTCCCTGAGGGGTCCCGTATTGCAAGAGGGTGCAGCCAGGCCAAGGGTCCCCACCGGAGCAAGAGGTGCATGATCGAGGTCAGGGAGGGATGTGGAAGGTTGGCCAGTTGGGGAGGGACTGTGAGAGGGCTCCAGGGCATGTCCAGCCCATCTCACTCAGTCCTTGATCAGCCGGATCCCAGCAGCAAGCTAACCTACCAGTCGGAGCATCTACACCCTGGTGGTCAGTGCACGCCATAGTGAATGGGTGAAGGCCTTAGCATACCATTAGCATATTATGCTTTGATTGGTTGAATGGATGACCAGAAACTTAGCATATTAGGCTTTTATCTTATAGGATATGTCATACTGAGCATCCCCCAAGCATTATGGTGGCTCTTTTGGCCATTTATAAATTTTATGTCCCATGTCTTAACTTTTATTTTGTACTTACTTGAAGGACTTTCACTTTTTTCCCTCTCCGTCTTACAGAGTATCATTCTTTCTCCCTTTGTACTATCCACCCCTTTGCCTTTACATAGACTGGTTTCAGCTTCTCTTGGTTGTCTCACTGCAATTCCAAACCACAGTAATGAGCCAAACATTAGTCAACCGACTAACTGAAAAGGACAGTCCTTCCTCTGCCATTTGCCTTTTAGGAAAGAATAACAAGTTGATTCACAGTCCATGGCTCACAGATGAATCTGGAGAGTCTGTTCCCAGCAGGCAGGGCATATGCCTTCTGTGCAACAGCTGTCTCTTCATGCTCTAACTTCAAGCACAGTATTGTGCTAAAACAGCAAGTAATGTCATAAAAATGGGACAATTCAGCTTCCCCTCTGTGCACTGGAGAATGTGATTAGGAAAAAAATCAAGGGAGAAAAATGTGATTTTTAAAGGAAATGCCCAACAAACAGCGGGGCTAAGGGAAAGGTCTAGGAGATGATGCTTCCATTTCTCCTTTGCTAACGAGAAGCCTCAGTGGTTCTCTGGCTTGCCTTCTGATGCCTTGCCAGCAGCATCAGATTTTCTGAAACGAAGGCAGAGAGATGCTGACAGCTGTGCCCAGCATGGAAACTGCCAAACAGCAGCAGCCCCTGTTGCCTGTCTTGTGGCATCAAGCCAAAGGGAGACATCAATGATGCACTCGGATTCCAAACAGCTTGCACGTATCAGAGGATTTAAGGGAAACGGAGGACAGAGCCTGTAGAAGCACCATCGGCTCTACAGTGTATTTCTTTTCAAATCATGAGAATCATAGGATTTCCAGGAAGGTGCTCATTGAAATGGATCCAGGAAAAGAGCATATCACCATGCATGGTATCAGATGAATTTCAGAGAAAAATAAAATCAAACAATCACTTTGAAGTAATCACAGTGCCATGCTATTTCACATCTATCATTCAAATGATCTTCTACCTAACCTTTTGAATTAGGGACATCTTTTTCGTTGATAAAAACTAATTTCAATCTAGCTTCCACAATAAAAAGAATTTATTAGCTGGTCTAGATTCATGAATATTAGGTACCTCAGAGGACATTCTTGTCAAACTTCCATTATTTTGTCCTTGGACAGAATTTCTCCTCTTAGAAGGCAGAGTTGATTCAAAGAGAAGGAAAGTCTTGAGCTTTCTTCATTGTCAATTCCCTCCACTTGGTTTTCATGAACAAACAATCATCATTGCTTCCATATGTCCTCAAGATTTCCTGTCCCCACACTGCTCAACAAGTATCAAAGGTCCCACTGAGAGGGAAAGAGGGAAAAATAATGGGAGAGAAGGAAAGAGAAACGATGGAATGTTTATAGAAGAAAGAAGAGCCTATCAATAAAATGAGACAACAAATTAATGTCCCATCGTGCTCCAGTTTCTCTCTAAACATAACAATAGATTAGGATTTCATGCATCTATAAGGATATGCTAAATCTGTCTGTCAAATATGCTAGCCACCAGATACATGTGGTTACTGGCACTTAAACTATGTAATGAAAATGAAATAAAATTTAAAATTCCGCTCCTCGGTTGCACAAGCCACATTTCACATGCTCAATACCACAGGTGGGGAGTGTCTACAATATTAAACAGCGTGAATAGAAAAGGTGTTCCCCAATGGAAAAGTTCCATTGGCTAGCACTGATCTATAAAAAGGAGAAACCAACCTGAGCTTTTTTAAGCCTTCATTTGGTGAGCAAAATAAGGTGAAGGACTATTCATGCTGAAACATAGATTCAAAATTGAAAACAAAAGGTGAAAATGAAAATGAACTTTCTGATGGGCATCAGGGAATATTCCATCAACAGGGTATTAGGGACATAAACAGTCAGAAAACCAGCAGACAGAACTAAGAGAGATTTGAGCTAGCAAGTGAGAAAATGGTATCTGTAATATGGGGCTCAAACTTGGGGATCAGAGATATGCCTCTCAAAGTGAGAGATTTCCATGTCTAAAAAATGGAGTTGGGCCCTAACTGGTTTGGATTGGTGGATAGAGCGTCAGCCTGAAGACTGAAGGGTCCCAGGTTCAATTCTGGTCAAGGGCACATGTCTGAGTTGTGGGCTTGATCCCAGGGAGGGAGTAGGCAGGAGGTAGCTGATCAGTAGTTCTCTCTCATCATTGATATTTCTAGCTCTCTCTCCCTCTTCCTTTCTCTCTGAAATCAATAAAATATATTTTTTTTAAATTAAAAATAAATAAATAAAAATGGAGTTGGGTGGGTTGTTTCCTGGTATTTTTTTTCTCAATGAAACTAAAATATATTGAATATAGTGTAAATTGGCTAATTGACCTGGTAACCAAATTATGTGATCTTCATATCTTAAGGCAAATGCTAGAGCTTACAAATTTTATTATGAATTAATTGCCAAATAATCCATTTTCTCTTTATTTTCTTAGATGAGCAATCATACCCAAGTAGAGGTAGTTGAATAGGCAGATATTTCACAGGTACAAATAGCCATAATCTTAAAATGGAGATAAGACATTTTTAAACCCTTGATTTAACATGCAGTATAACGCCAGATGTCACTAAGTATATATAAATTAAGAATTTTGCAAGTCATAAACTTCTTTGTGCTCATGCAAAATTTGTTCTCTCTAACCTTCCAGAAATCCAAAAATCCCATGATTCTTTCATCCTCATAAAAATGAGGATGAAAATCAATATTTTCCCCTTTTATTTGTAACTACAGAGTGACCTGTAGAAAGTACAGTCTTCAATTTAAAAAATAAAAATAAAAACATGTTTCCTCTGTCCTTGACAGATATATTTTAAATGCCACTATTTAAAATAAATATATTTATTATTTCTAAAATAACATGCTCATGACAGACAAGCAGAAATTATTTGTAAAAAAGTAGAATAAAGATTCAAACATATTTGCACAACTTAAATACAATCCCTATTGATAGTTTGATTTTATTTTGTTGTTGTTGTTGTTATTTGTAGCTTAATAAATATGTTTTTATCCTACATTTACATTTAGGATTATTTTTAAAAGCTGTCAATATAAAAACTTTGTTTATATCATTTTATATAATCCTAGAAAACCAATGCATGAAGATTCGTGCAAGAATGGGCCTTCCTTCCCCTGGCTCCCTGCACTGCCTTTGCTCTGCCTGGAGCTGCCTTTCCACCTTCCCATGCTGCCCAGAGGCCCAGAGTGGCTGGGGCGGTATCATCACCATGGCGACAATGCAAGCATCCTGCCCCACCCCCAGCCAGTCGGTGCCTGTGTATGAAAATTAACCCACCATCTTTGTTTGGTTAATTTGCATACTCATTCCTGGTTGGCTGGTGGTTGTCACAAACAAACAATCAATTTGCATATTGCCCTTTTATTAGTGTAGATAATTCACTTAATGACTCTCTTTACATTTTTTTGTTTTTAATTTTGGATCAGCATAAATACAAACAACAAATACTATGGGAGATAAAATGTTACACAACATTGGGCTTTAGTGATTTTGTGTTAGAAAAGACCTGACTATTATTTCCTATCTATGGGATCTTGGAAAGCTGCTAGAACTCTCTGTGTCTCAGTTTCCTCATTTGTAATACTGAATTCATAGGGTTGTTTTAAGACTTAAAAGAGATTATATGAGGGAGGGCATATATGGGAGTGGGGGGGTGGGGACTGGTAAGGTATATACACATATAATATCTTAATTTAAAAAATGAGGGGGGAAAAAGAGATATGACAGCCCCAAGCATAAAACACTATCTGCCTAAGAAAGAAATAATAGTATCTGCATAAGAAAAATTCCCAGAAGTGAAAATACAGGTTGGAAGCTATACACTGTGTCAAGTCTTTTGAGCCATCTTGCCAACCTTACTTTCTGGAAGGTTTCTGTCTGTGGTGATGCCACCAGTCATTTTTGAGCATGCCCGTTCACAACCGGCTCATCTGCACTGTTTCTAAATGATTGCTAATCTTAAGTAAGTCATCACACAAACACCAGCCTTTTTCAGACAAAAATAAAGTTCTACCAAAAAAAAAAAAAAAAAAAAAAAAGCTAGCATCTTGCTCTAAAACACCTGGAAGGCAATAGCTTGGGCATCCATTTTTAAATATTCAGCACCTCTGTTTTAGGCACCTTTATTGCTAATGACATTCTCAGTGGGGAAAACAAGGTCCTGCCAGCAAACGGAATGTTGCTGTTTATAAATAAAAATAACAATAGTTGAGGAGTTTGGAATGGATGAATGGAAATGGAAAACATCACATGATAACAAGAGTTTCCTCTTGCCTGTGTTGCAGAGAAATGAAGTTTTACCCACAGATCCCACTTGAGAGAATCTACTGGCAAGTTTTGACTCCCCAGAATTTCGATCCCATTTCCCAAGGTTAAATGCCTTGCCTTGAGGCAGCTGCTCTGAATGATAAAGGGGACACTGTAGGACAGCGGTGCTCTTTGTAATGTTAATCACCCTTGATTCTGATGCCTGATGCAACTCAGGGGAAATCTATCAGTTCCTGCTGTGAAAATCTAACTCAGTTAAGTGCATATTATTGCAAAAAAAAAAAAATTAAAAACTTTCTTTTAATTTGGCAGGAGCACGAAGATAATTTGAGAGTTTCACCTACTTAGATACTTTATTTATGTTGCTGATCTGAATTTCCACAGGATAACATGTTGTGATACAAAATTAATGTGTATGTTTTTTCTACAAAAGCAGATGGTATTTTATTTCAGAATTCACATATATTTATATGCTTATTAGATTCATTTTTATGGTATGAGCTAACCAGGGTAGTCATCTTTTATCATATATTTTACTTACTTATTTAGGATTTATGCCCCATCTGGCCTCAGAGAATGAGAATGTCTGCAGAGGAATACATAGGTAAAATGAGACATAAACCCATCATAAGTTTAATCAAAAGAGCAGAAGGAATGAGTACTTTCTGACTGGAATTAATGCAGGTTCTGCTTTTTGTTTAAAAAAAAAAATCCTCTAGCCCTACCTGGTTTTGCTCAGTGAGAGAGCATCAACCTGCATACCAAAGGGTCCTGGGTTCGATTCTGAGCATATATCTGGGTTGCAGGCTCCTCCCGGGGCAGGAGGCAACCAATCGATGTGTTTCTCTCACATCAATGTTTCTCTCTGTCTTTCTCACTTCTACTCTCTAAAATCAATGGAAAAATATTCTCAGGTGAGGATTATTTTTAAAATCCTCTATGTTTTATAATTGCTCATTTAAAAAGGAAAATATTCTGGATCATTATATAAATTTCCACACACACAACTTTTTAAAAAAAAATAGGAAGCATCATATAAGTATGTCTAAAGAAGAAATGGCCTGGCTGGTGTCATTCTGTGGTTGAACGTGGACCTATGAATTAGAAAGTCACAGTTCGATTCCAGTCATGGCTCAATCCTCAGGAAGGGACATACAGGAAGCCACCAATCAATGACCCTCTCTCATTAATGTTTCTAGCTCGCTCTCTCTCTCTCTCTCTCTCTCTCTCTCTCTCTCTCTCCCCCTTCCTCTCTGAAATCAATAAAAAAATTAAATAAAGAAGAAATGAATGTGAGGTCTGAGGAATCATAGGTGCTAAGAACAAAGGAAAGACAAAAAGTATTACAGGAAGGCTTTAACGGGATGGTGCCTTTTATCGGTGCACTGTGGTTGGTTTAAGGAAGGCAATAATGAATAAAAGTGAAGTCTCTATCATGGGACAAGGTTTGACAAACAGTAACTGTTCAGTAAATGTTGAAAACAAAATAAAACTGATACTTTCACGTGTTGCCTTCTTTCATTAACAAACAACTGACTTGGGTTTCCTTTTGAAGACAATGAGTTAACCAAGTAATAATAATATACTTAACCACAGCAAAGGAGTTAGGTGATCTGCCCAAGATGGCCAAAGAAAGCCCTGTCCTAAAGTGATCCCTTAACTATCGCTCTACCCCATTGCATGTTAGGCATGTATCTATGCTATTCAAAGCAACCCAGTCATGAAAACTGAGTCAGAGCTTGGGGAAAAAGCAAGGGTATTTTCCGTCTGAATTCATTTCCAAACCTATTTTATTTTGACCACTGAACAATGGCTATTATAAATTAACATTGAAAATAGAACTTTTGGGGATTATTTCTGAGCTCTTGCTATGTGCTAAGTGCTTTGCATTCAGCGACTAATTTCGTCTTCTCGTCAGTCTTAGGAGATGGGATTTAGTTAAGTGATGAAGTCTGAGGCTCAGAGAATGTACCAAAGGTCACACAGTTGCAATGATAAACATAATTAAATTAGGATTTGGGCTGAGGCTTAAAAAGCCCATTGTCTTTCCACAATCCCATCATGTCCCTTTGTAGCCTAGGTATGCAAAGGTATTTGTAGGAAAGATAGCTCTATTCCAATATCAAATGTGCTTTTGGACCCTACAAAGTACAATAGTTTACACTTTTTTCTTTTCCTTTTTTTTTCTCTCTCTCTCTCTCTCCAATCACATATAGGAGTACTAAAAAGACATTTTTTTACAGTGGTGGCTTTTGAGTAAAATTATGTTGTATACTTAAAACTAATACAATTCTTTCTTTATCTCCATTCTCACTGCCTTTCAATACGATCAATGTAATAATTCCATTGAATTGACTTAAGTGTTCGTCAGAGGCCACCTTTTCACTAAATAAGGAATCTCTTACGTAAGACTTTGACTTCACATCTGGAAAATAACATTATAGGAAAGATTAAAGAATTTACTCCAAGTCACAGAACTAATGAGGCACAATACTGATAAGGGCCAGAGCCCAGCTTCTGATCCTGTCATTTCCTGATGGGTCATTCTCACAGACAAGTTCTCCTTCCAGACAAGGCCATCTGTTCAGCACCCTGGACAGTGCACAACATCTGGAACTGGAACCATTTTTATTTGCTTTATTTCCACAGCTGTGTTCTCTGAACACCAGATTTTACATACAGTTTGTTGAAGAAGTAAAAGAACTGTTAATAAAGATAAAGAAAGAAATGGAGAAGTTGTTCCAAGCAAACAGTATATTATTTCTCCCTATTTATGAGTTTTTTGCCCTAGTTGCCTTTTTTTAAGTATGTTTTTATTGAATTGAGAGAGAGGAAGGGAGAGGGAGAGGGAGACAGAAACATCAGTGATGAGAGAGAATCATTGATTGGCTGGCTCCTACATGCCCCTGACTGAAGATCGGGTCTGCAAGCAGGGCATGTGGCCCAACCGGGAATCAAACTAGTGACTTCCTGGTTCATGGGTCAACCCTCAACCACTGAGCCACACTGGCCAGGATGCCCTGGGTACTTTTTGGGGTATCCTCATGTTTATGCTGATAAAGAACTTTGCAGCATCAGCTATGTGGGTGGGTAACATGAATGGTTAGGGGGGTTCTCTGATGATTTCTTGGCAATGAAAAACCAAAAAAAAATTAAAATGGAATTTTATGTCAAGAAACCATTTTTTCTGTGTCCTCTTTCACAGCCTTAAAATACGATTCCCTATTTAAATACCAAAAATGTATTTCATGTACAGAGCTCACTCTGGGCTAATCTCTCAATCTATGCGTGGAATGACTAAATCTGGCTTCCCTTTCAATAAAATATTATTAATGGAAGAGCTTTAGGAATCATTTCCTTGTGAAATATAAATCTGTCCCTCTGAATAAAGCATTCTGACAGGCAGCCTAGGAAGTACTAATACAAGGTAACAATCTATCTGTACTACTGAACTTTATTTGACTGTGAGAAAAACAGCATAAAATTCTATTATGGCACATCAGAAAGGCCTGGCTCTCCTACGGCCTTTGTATTTCTTTTACAGAAAGCCTCATAAATCATTTAAAATCATTGACCATATCTTCTGCCTCCCTTTCAGCTGTAGTTCGGATGGAAGCTGTGTTACACTCTAGACGGCTTTGCTGCTTGGATGTAAAACAGAATTTATGTTTACTATTCTTCTTTAGACACCCACGCTTTTCCTTCTGCAAGATAAACCTTCTAACGGCTCTAAATCATCCGTTTTCTTCATGTGATTACTGAACGAATGGCAGATTTACAGGCCCGAGCCCATCTGTGCCAAGAAAAGAAAAGATTACTTTTTTTTTTTTCTTAATAGGAGAGATGGTATTGTTTTATTGTGACTCTTATCATCTTGCCAGGAATCCTCCAACTTTGACCCACAGGTATTCATGTTGCTCACTGAGATAGCCTTCTCTCTCCTGCCCTATGAAACCAATGAAACATACCCACCTTTATGCTAAAGCTGGGTTTCTCAGCTTTGGCACTTTGATAATTCTTTGTTGTGGGACGATATCCTATGCCTTGTAGGATGTTTACCCACTAGATGCCTATAACACACCCACCACACAAGTTGTGGCAACAAAAAATGCCAAATGTTGTCCTGGCCAGTGTGGTTGGAGCATCAGCCTGAAAGGTTTTGGGTTCGATTCCCAGTCAAGGGCACCTGCCTGGGTTGCCAGTTCACTCCCCATCTCTGGTCAGGGCACAAGCAGGAGGCAGCTAGTCAATGTGTCTCTCTCATTTCTCTCTCTCACTTCCCTCTCTCTCTCTTTTTCTCCCCTCTCTCTCTCCCTCCTTTCCACTCTCTATGGAAAAAAAAAAAAAGCAATAGAAAAAATATCCTCAGATGAGGATTAAAAATAAATAAATAAATGCCCAATATCATATCGAACAATGTCTCCTGGGAGAAAAAAAAAATCCCCCTCAGGTGAAAAACTCTGTGAAAACACTCCACACTCGCCTGGTAAGTTGTGGGAAGAAAATTAAAGTGAAGGTACCCCTACTAGACACTCCAATAAAATTTATCATGTCTACTCCTTCATCCTTTTGTTCCTTCATCAACTCTTTCTTCTGTTGAGTCATTCTTTCTCTCTTGACCATGTGGAGGGTCAGCAGTCCTTGCTCTCTGAAAGGAACATTCTCACGGGGTGTTGTTTTATGGTTATTTGAAAGGTATAACTAATACACTAGGTCCTAAGGGACTTGGTTGGTAAGCCCGGGAGAGAGCAAAACATTGAATAAATCTGAATTCTGATGTGCAAACCCATAAACCCTGGAAAGAGTAGCCAGAGTATTTATACTCACAAAGATTTTACTTTGTGTGTTGGGTGTTAGAAGAAGACACAATGCAACAATGAGTTTCAAGGTGCTAAACATCTTATAATAAAGATAAAGAGAGGAAGGAAAAAGGCTGTTCCAACCTGTTTGAACCACACAAAAAAATTCGAAGGGGCCATGTGAGGGTAGGGAAGGCTCTGTTGAGGATTATCATCTGGAAGATAGAAAATGTACCAGGTGAAGGGAAGTTCCCTAATGCTTCAAGTTCCCAATCTTCTTTTTAAAAAACAACAAAAAAACAACACCAATACTAAATTTAATAAATAGACTTGGATATATTTCTTGAGAAACCTGGAGTAAATTATGTAATAAATATAAACCCTGGATTACAGATGTTTTTCAGTTGGTTGATACTTATCTCTACCTTCAAGTGTTTCCACACTGTGTGCACACTTCTTTTCCAATTAGAAAACAATCAATAAGCTTTATAAAGTTCATTAAAAATTCTGGCAGCTGTAGGTCTGCAGTGAAGCCCAGAGCCGTAAACACCTCACAGTGACTTTTAGCCTCAGAGGGGATTATTTTTATGAGAACCCCTAGAGAGCAGGAAGTACCAGTAGAGTTGACATGACGACATTTTCCAAATTGCACAAAACAGCAGCAGGCCTTTGAAGAAGTCTCTGCCCAGGAATCAGTGGTTCATGAAACCAACTCATCTCTCTCCGGTCCTTCTAACTCTCAGATGATCTCTGCTGTGGCAGCCAAAGCCGCTGGCACCCCCCTGCCCAGGCCCCTGGAAGGTCACATTTGCATTGGCTGCAAGGACGGTCCAGGTGGTGCTGCCCATGGGTACAGTCTGCTATTGCTCGTTTGCCTAATTACAAATCCTTCCCCTGCCAGCCTTCCCCTCCTGGTCACCTCCTGCTGTGCGCTACTTGGACATTTAGCTGGAAATAGGAGGAAAGGAAAATAAAGCTAGGGGTGCAGCTACGAATCTGGGAGAAAGAATCTATAGGTCAGTGCAAGCTGCTTGCAGGAAACAAAACAAAAGAGGGAGGTGGGAAAGGTTACCCGAGACAAATTATCCCCTGGAGGACATGAATAAGATCCTCGTTGGGTTGATAAGAGCACTGGCTTGAATGCATGCTACCCTGGGTTCCAGGACCAGCTCTATTGACTCTTGGCTCTGCCGCATGCGGAGCCTGTTACTCTCTCTGAATCTAGTTTACTCCTTCTGAAAAAAATGGACTTAATACCTAGCACAATCTGCATATTAAATGATAAATACCAGCAACCATATTCACAGTCATTCATTCAGTCACCACATCGTTAGCAGAATGCTCAGAATATGCCGGATATTGTGCTATAAAACATGGTCAACAAAAGTAGACAGTCCCTCCCCTTGGGGAGCATTCAGCCTAATTATAAAAAACATATGTTGCCATAGTTGGTTTTACTCAGTGGTTAGAGCATCGCCCAGAGGACTGAAGAGCTGTGGGTTTAATTCCAGTCAAGGGCATGTACCCCAGTTGCAGCTTGATCTCTGACCCCAGTAAGGGCACATGCAGGAGGCAACCAGTGGATGGTCTCTCTCACATCAACGCTTCTCTCTCTCCCTCTCCTTCTCCCTTCCTCTCTGAAATCAATAGAAATATATTTTTTAAAAAGACAGTAAGAATATAATTTGAATACATCATCATTCTAGCCTTCACAAAAAACAAAGGTAAAAAAAAAAATGGGACAGTAGAGTGAGAAAAATGTAAGACAGAACTGTGATTCAGTACAGAGTTCCCTGGACGGGGGAGAAACTGACTTCTCAGTGAGAATAAAGGAAAGCTTCATGGGATGTGATATATCACTTTTGTCTCCTACCATGGTGTGCAAGCCACTTGAATCCAAGAACCAGAACTTTTACCCAAGTCCTGAGGACCACTCTTTGGAGTTCAGTAGGTGAGTATGCATGATGGGCCTGAAATTCTGCAACTTCTGGAAAAGTCGAATTAACTGCAATAGCTCATTTGCATGTGTTTTTAATTCTTAATGTGAGAGAGAGAGAGGGGGGCGGTGGGGAAACTGCTATTCACAGCAGTTCCCAGGGGAAGTGGGCCTTCTCCTTGTGTGCCATCGGGACAGCGGCCTATAAGCTGTCTCACTACACCACACAGGCCTCCCCGCTACAGCACTGACCCTGTGCCATGCAGTGTGGTGAGCCATTGAAAGAAGCACTTATTACTGTCTTGGATTGAAATCCAGGAGCTGGAATTTTTCAGGAGCTAAAAGCAATTTATTCCTAAGCTTTTGTTTTTATAACGTTGAGATGCTTCCCACATCCCATCCCCCGAGCTTTTCAACGGCAAGTTCCAGGACAGGTGTGCAAGGCTTCGGGGTTGGTTCAGCTCCAGATGGTGTCAGGCTTGTGCACAGGCCTAAGAAGCTACTCAAGCCCAAGTTTTGTCTTTAAAGAAACAGCTAGCTGAGGATTTTTAGATGTAGAGGAATTTCTCCTATAGTCAAACCCACAAAACCATGTAAGTACCACGCAAGTGACTGGTAATTTCAGTAAAAGACCTGTCCCTTCCAAGTGCTAGTGCGTGAGTATGTGTGTGTGTGTGTGTGTGTGTGTGTGTGTGTGTGTGTGAGAGAGAGAGAGAGAGAGAGAGAGAGAGAGAGAGAGAGAGAGAGAGAGAGAGAGAGAAGAGAGGAGACAGTGGTTTCAACCAGGGGCTATTTCACCTTTTAGGAAACATGAAATGCTTGAAGATATTTCTGGTTGTCACACTGAAGGTGTTCCTAGCATCTAGTGATTAGAAGTCGGTGATGCTACTAAAGACCCCCTATAAGGCATGAGGCAGCCCTCCACCATAAGGAGTTTTCCCACCACAAAATGTCTAGACTGCCAACACTGAGAAATCTTGAGAAAAAGAAAGACAGAAAGAAAAGGAATCAAGGAATTATTCCAGCGCTTTTTTTCCTACAGAAATGAAGCCTAATCCCAGAACCATCACGTCTTCAGGTGGAGAGGATGTCCAGTCATCATTGTCCTGGGCTGTGGCATACAGCTTCAGGATAGCAAGACTGGTTTGTGCGCTCTAATTCTATTATTATTATTATTATTATTATTATTATTATTATTTAAGAATCAATGATGAGAGAGAGTCATTGATTGGCTGCCTCCTGCACACCCCATACTGGAAATCAAGCCTGTAATCTGAGCATGTGCCCTTGACAGGAACTGAACCTGGGACCCTTCCGTCTGCAGGCTACCACTCTATTCACTGAGCCAAAACAGTTAGGGCTGTGAGCTCGGATTCTATTAGACAGACTCGTTGGTTAAAAGAGAAAACATGTGCCACGGCTCCATGATAAGATTGCAAAAATATCACCCGTGTGCTGTAACTAAAAGGAGATAACCCCTCCAGCGAGCAACAGAAGGGAACTGACTGCATGAAGAGGCAACGAGAGAGAAAATATGTTTCGCATTCCATTTGGAAAGAGACGCCTGCAAGATGCAGCTCTGAGACGGGCTTGTGGGTTTAGGGACCAGAAGGGAAAGTGGCCTTTGACCTCCAAGGGATGTCGGGAAACAGATGCCTGCAGATCCCAGGGAAGAATTTTTGACCCAACAGACTTCGTGCATGTGTCAAATGGTATTTCTTTTCACGTAACAATTTGCTGCTTCTTGTTAAAAAATATGAGAAAAACGTCCAAATTCTCATGCAGCCTCCCTGAGGCGTCAGCTCATCTGGTTGGCCACACTCCCAGCTGGAGATCCAGATACCCACATTCTCTCGCTGCATGCGACTTAAGGATTTGTTATTCTAAGAGATAGCATGGGGCTTCCCCGTTGTCTCACGGCTCACTGGGCAGCACATGTCTTTTTAGAGCTTTCGGGAAGTTAGATGTATACTCAGAGAGAGGAAAATGACACGAGCTGGAGGAACGGGCAAGCTTGAGTGGGAATCCTGGCTGGATCCCCATCTTCATGTGTGACCTTGGTAACACCTCATGTCTCCAAAACTCAAATGTATGAATCAGTTAATGAGGAAAGAAAACTGCTGTGAGAACTGGGTGTGACAAGACACACAATTCTGCCAGGACCATGCCTCGTTCTTGGGACGTCTACTTCCAGGTTGTTATTATTGCATTGAGTGTTACTTCTGAAACACAAGGTCTAAAGCTAGTTTTCTACCTATATTTTTCCACATTTCTGCTTATGATCTATCTGAGTCAAATACCTAGCGGAAGCAAATGTTCCTTGTGCTTCTGGCTAATCACACTGGTGACAAAGGTGCAAGCCACACAGGACACAATAAAGATACTAGAAATTTAGAGAGACAGATTTTCCTATTGAAATAAATGTCAGAGCCTATATTTTCCCTGAACTTCTTCACAATGAAGAAATAGAGCGGAATATCTAATTAGAGCAGATAGGGAGAAGGTGATTCATATGAATGCCCAGCCTCAGAAAAGAAGACATTTTCTTACACTCAAGTACACTTAATACCTATAGAGGCATCATACCAGTTATCCCTTCATATGTCCTTCCTTCCCACCATTTAGCAATGATCCCAAGTCCAATGTAAAGTTCAGATCTTCTAATGGAAGGGACTGGACACACTTGTTCTGAAATATAGTGCATGAAATTTCATGCAGTCAGAGACTTCAATGGTAAAAAAAAATCACTCAAGATGTTCTATTCACAGGATAATACTAATTATTTCAGTAATGGCGGCACTAGAAATACAGAACGTAGTATTGTGTGTACCCAATGGTTCCATATGAACATCTAAGTACTGAAGTTCTAACAACCCCTACCTTTGAGTGACTTTCAGAGCCAAAGGGAGAAAGGAAAGACCACAGCAGGAGAGACATGCTGGGAGCAGCATGAGTGGGTGTGAGTCCTGTCGCCAGCACCCACCAGCCATGTGAATTTGGCAAGTAATTTCCCTCTTCTGAGTCTTTTCTCATTTGTCATAAAGGAATAGTCTTGTCTACCTTTAAGTCTTGCTTGAAGAAATTAAAGAAGACAATGCACATAAAGCATATGAGATGGCCTTAGCTGAACTACTAGAGATTCCCATTTCACCTTTTCCCAAAAGAGTTGCTCAGAGCATCTCTGGCTCCAACTCAACTTTATCTGATGACTTCCTGCTTTTGTCTCTGCTCCTTCACTAAACTGAACCTTTCTTTGCACATTCCCAAACCACTGAGGTAAATGTCACTTCCTTTGGATGGATTCCCAGATATGACCACTCTCCCAGGAGACTTCAGAGTACAACCATCACAGCTAGTGGCTCACCAACTGTGATACGCTGACTGCCATGATTACTGCAATTACCTCTGACCTTTTCAGAGCCTTTTGGATCCTTCACCCCCATCTCTGTATTTGTCGGGATTCGCCAGGAAAAACAACAACAGAAAGAATAGGACGTGTATATAAAAGGAATTATTTTAAGGAACTGGCTCACAAGATATGGATGCTGCCTGGCTGGTGTGGCTTCTATGGGGAAGAGAGAATGGGAAGGTGGCCCGTAATATCAGCCCTAAGTTATCTATCACCACTCTACAGGATTGGGCTTGCTTGTTTATATTTATTTCAGTTGGCAGAGTTGGGCGATTTAGTTAAATGCTTCCATCTTTTTTGATGGATTGATTTCTGCCTGAATCCCTTTAGTCCAACAATAAAGGATTAGTCACAGTTTTGGATAATCCCTGAAGCTTTATCAGTCTTGGTTTTTACCTTAATCACCCTTGACACTCTTTCAAGGAACCAGGGGCTGGTATACTTCATTATAGATGGGGATAGGTTTTTAAAGGAGATCTAGACAATGAAGACATTGTAGTTCTCCAGCATCTCTATGTTAACACATATGCACACACTTATTAAAATAGATATTGAATGTGTCCTGTATGTCAGGCACTGTGCAAGCTGTGAGGGTCACAGCAATTGATAAAATAGACTGTTCTTACCAGAATGAGAATAAGTGACTGAATGACTGAATCTCAAATTGTTAAAGGTCTTGTGAATTAAAAAAAAAAAACAAAAACAAACAAAACAAAACACCTTTTTCCTCTTAAATAAGACTGTGGCTTCATCTGCAAATGGAAACACTAGAATTATTGTAAGAACCAAATTTCAAAAAAATTGTCACAGTGACTTGCACAGAGCTGAGTACATCTAAAAGTCATATTTATAGAGCTCTTGATATCAGCAATGGAAGCGCTTAGAAGTATAGCACTACTGTGATTTCCCACCCTATAATCAAGGATTGTTTGAGCTTCAGATAGCAGTGGATTTTAGGAATGGATTTATACACAGTCTACTATAGATAAGCAATTTCTAAGCAGTTATCTAGACCAGTTGGGTGCATTCTTCAGTTATATTGTATATGTTCTTAAATATTAATACATGTTTTAGGTATCAACGGAGCCATGAGCTTGGCTCTAAAGACAATATTAGCTTTAAAAAGCTGATTTTTAAAAATATACTACACACAGAGTGATATCATTCTAAACTAATCGATAGCAGAACAGTGTCTAGGGACCCACAGAGAGCTGTACCACTTGCTCCATACAAGTTATAGTGAGCTATATTATTTGTATAGCAGTAATGATCATATAATTTGTATTGTGAAAACAAATGTGAACTTTATGAGTAATAATCTATTCTAGATCGGTAATAATGATTATAATAATAAATTCTATTTCTTGCAGATAATAACAATAGTTATAATGGCATTTTTTATATCTATTATGTGTCCATCCTAAGTATGTTGCATCTCACTTAATCTCCTAGCAGCCTAGTGACATCATCTGTCATGTCCATTGACATAGCAAAGCCAGGGCTCGGAAAAGTTATGCTTGTCGCTGGTGAAACTGATATTCAATCCCAGGCATTCTTAATACAGAGCCGAGCTCACAGGCGGTGATCTCGTGTAGACATGCCTACCTGTCCGGAGGTGCTGCTTCAGACCTCCTTCTCTATGGATGAGCCAGGGCAGGCTGTTCTGCTGGAAATGAGCACTTTCAGAGGCCAATGGCGAGGACACTGAACCACATCCACGGTGGCAAAGAGGAGATCTTCATTACAGCAGCACAGAGGCTGCCAGCCTTTTGCCAAGGAAGCAGCCGCCACACCCGGACTGAGAAAGCCGCCCTCTCTGTGAGATCTGTGATTCCGCCCCCTTCTGTTGTGCTGTGCCACTTCTGAGCATGCTGGATTTTCTAGCATTCTCTACGAGGAGGAGGGGAAGGAAAAAAAAAAAGCCAACTCAGTAAATCCCAGTATTTTTACTGCCTTTGCCAAATTTGACATCTTTCAAAGTAACTGTGGGAAGCACGCACGATCTCTGCCAACTGCATGATTTAGCAGCTCTAAAATCTCTCTGAATCAAACCCATTCTGAAATAAAAAGGAGCCTGCTTGAGAATTTCATTGCACCGTTGGATACCTACTCAAAGATCAATCACCCCGCTCCATTCTGTGTCCCTGGTATATGTTTAAGCATTCTTTTTTTTTTTGCAGCGTACCTATTTAGTTAAGGGTAGCATTTTCAAAGACCAAAGATTGAGCAAGGAGGAGGAGGACATGAAATCTGAACAAAGAGTTTCTTTCTGTTCTGCACAATAGAATTGAGGAAGATGGTCTGTTTCCTTTTCAGCTCTTTCCCCAATAATGTGGTACCTAGATTCTCAAAACGTGAGTATCCTTTCCCAGAAGGAAAATAGTATCTCTCTGCGGGGCACCAGGTAGGATGAAATATCTGTTTCCTACTCCCCAAGGGACTCCTTCCGATGAAAGTCTATTTTTAGGCTGAATATGATTGGGTGAGCAGAAGGCTAACTACATTGCTATGGTTTGGCCTCCAATGACAATAGAAAAGCATGTGTTCCTAAACATGGTACAAAAGGAAATTATTTACCGTCCAGAACTGAAATATACATTGTAAATAAAATACTGACTATATATTGGGAAATGTAAAAGGTGTGAACATTACCAAGTCTCAAAGGAATAAAAATAAAGTTGTTGAATTTGGGTTTCCCCAAGGATTTAGTATATAAGGAACAGAAAGAAATTCTTGGCTCTCACGAATGCAAATATTTCAGTGATGACATATGCAGACAATTCACTTATGCAGATACAAATGCACTGTGTTTAGAGGTGAAATCAACAAGGGAGACGCTTTTTTTCTCACAATAAGGATGTTTACAAAGGACTAATGTATGTTGATTTATAGGGCTATTAAGAAAATGCTAAAGTTAAGTATGAGCTAAATTCCCCTTAGATGGTAGGGGGGGAATCTTATATGAGAAATACTGCATCGCCTTTATCTTCCCCTCTCTCTGGAAGAAATTCCAATAGAATCACACCTAGAAGCCATTTGTAGACTACAAACATCTACTAGTCATATCTCTTGTTTAGAAACCAACAACCTTTTATTAAGAGCCCAAATTGATTTCAACAGTAGTCAGTATCCATTCACATGGAATTGGTGTGGAGCTCCCAACATCAGGAGTAGACTTGCAATTGTGTTGGAATAAGACAAGATTTTTAAACCAGAGTATGTTCACTTTCCATAAGCCATCAAGTTGCTAAATGGTGATTAATTACTTGGATGCAAAATGCATCAAATTATTTTATCACATAGTATCTGCAACTTCCTTATAAAATCTATCATCAACTGAAGTGCACGTGCACACATGTGTGCTAGTTTGGCCACAGGAAGACTTAGAACTAGAAATAATAATTTGTCGCCAAAATATAAGTAAAAATATAGGTTATTAATAGGGAGATTGTCTAAAATGGATAATCTTGAAAGTTAAAGGGGACACTATTAATAATTGCACACAGACCACAGACATAAACTATATATTAACAAAACACTTTTGCCCTGATCAGAGCATGAAACAACAGTGGCATAATTGGAGGGAAGAAGGGTACTTTGGGAGCAGCAGGACTTCCATTTGAATCTAAGCTCTAACGTGTTAATCATGTACATGTGTTTCCACACCCTCCATTTCCTCGTTGGTAAGATAACAAAAAGTATATCTAACTGTGATTTAGTGTTACAATGCACCAGAAAAGATGCTAAGGTATCATATTAAGTCTCATACTGACTAACTCATGTTGTTCCTAGTTCCCTGTTTCACACGTGAAGCAATGGATTAGGTGAAGTTAAGTGACTTGTTCATTGTTACTCAGCAAGTAAGTGGTGAAAATGAAATATGAACTCTGACAGCCAGTCTTGTGTCCATACTCTGAATTACTGTGCAGTCCTAAAGATAATGATATCAAGTTTTCATAGTTCATGTCAGGGCTAAGATACTGGATACCAGACTTTTAGCACCATGCTTAAAACATAGTAGAAAATAAAAATAAAAAGTTGCTAAAAATAAAAGATAGCTATCAATGCCTTTTATATATAAACTAGAGGCCCAATGCACAAAATTGATGCAAGAGTAGGCCTTCCTTCCCCTGGCTGCTTGTACCAGCTTCCCTTTAGCATCCAGGACCTGGGCTTCCCTCCCAGCCTGGGCTTTGTCTGGAAGGTCACCCAAAAGGATGTCCAGTCTAACTAGTATATTATGCTATTATTATTATAGTCTTTTTATTGATTTCAGAAAGGAAGGAAGAGGGAGAGAGATAGAAACATCAATGATGAGAGAAAATTATTGATCAGCTGCCTCCTGCACACCCCCTACTGGGAACTGAGCCTGAAACCCAGGTATGTGCCCCGACCAGGAATTGAACTATGACCTCCATAGGTCAACGCTCAGCCACTGAGCCACAGTGGGCTACTAATGCCTTTTGGAGGTTGCTCTCTGGGACCCACCTGGGAGCACATTGTTGGTGACAGTGATTTATCATGAGACCCTTTGCTTAATTCTGTAGCTAAAGCTCTCACTTGACTAGAAACATCTATTAACCTGATCCATAGTGAGTTCTGTAAATCAGTGGTGAGAATGAGGTGCCAGGTAAATTATTTAAATTACTTATTTTCTTTCAGATTCCTTAAAATCAAAGAAGCATTTACATCGTCTGTTCATTCTTTTATAGAACTGTAATTAAATGTCTGAGAATGATGGATACCATTTGAAGTATTGTGCAAATAGAGAATTATTAGAAATTAATTTGTTGGTAGGTTACCTCAAACATTTATAAAATACCCAGAAAAGATAAACAGCCTATTAAAATGATTAACACAGCAATCACATGACCAAGGAACCAGTAAGTTAAAGTTTGTTCATTCTGCTACTTCATCTCATGAGGTGGAAGTTAACTAAATTAAACATAGTAAGACATTTTCACATCCAAGTTGATTTGCCTTCTAAATAAATTTTACATGTACATATATAGATATTTTTTTCATATGCTTATAGAAGATTTAATACCTTGGAAAATGTACCAAAATAACATTTAGGAAGACATTTTAACAAAACTCCCCAATCAGAGTTTTTAAACTTTATGACTGTGATTTAGGATGCCAGCAGCAAATAAAATTATTTTCCATCACCCATTTAGAATATTTGATTACTAATTTACATAGTCAAGACTTCTGAATATAATGAATGTGTAAGTCACCTTAGAGAGAGGGCCTTTTCAGAATTGAAAGTGAGTACCCTGTTGCCATCAGTCCAAGAATATTAATGAATACTAATGAATCAAATACGTCTACCCTATTAGGCTAAAGCACCAATATGCCAGGAAGTTGGATGTTAGTTAATACAAAAAAGTGTGGGTAAAGGAAGCAATCTTTTACTACTTGATTATGAAGTTCCATCTTTACCCACCAACTCTGAGTGATTTCATACAAGATAAGCAAGACTTATGTGTTGATGCCCAAGAGAAATTGGTTTGATTTATGACAATTCACACAAAATTACAATGGTCTTCTTAAAGTCATTCTAAGTGGCAGTCCATGTTTGAATATAGAAAAAAATATTTAAAAGCTTGGTTACAAACAATTCGAAATTGCCTACAGAGTTTAGTTTCCCAGTGCGTTTCTCCTCAGGTGTTTCTCTTTTGATGACCAGTGTGCTTGTTCTCACGCAGTTCATTCTCAGACTACTAGTGAGGTTGGGCAGACCATGGCATGTAACTGGCTCCTAATACACTTACCACCCTGGGTAGAAGTTGCCAAATATCATCCTTTTCCTAGGAGATCCTAACAATCTCTGACAAACAAACAAAAAGTGAGACTTTAATGAAAATTTCAGTAAACAATTATCATTCTAAATATGCCCTATATAGGAGTGACCAATAAATTGAAATAAACATTGGAATAGTTGAGTTATCTCTATATTAGATTCTGCCAAAAATAAACATCTATGTATGAATGAATAGATGATCATGTGGATTATTGACCAATGAAATTAGCTTTAAAGGTAGCTCTAGGCCCACCTTGTCTAAAGTATGTGATCCTGACCTGGCAATGCAGGTAAAATGCCACAAAGGTGTGCCAACTGTTTGAAGCCACAACTTCTTAAATATTGGATTTGAGTGGATGTTCTCGATTTCTATAGTTATAGGTTTCATTAGTCTCTGCTTTCCCTTTCTCTTTATACTATAAGTCTTTTTTTAGACAGTGTCAGATTATCTCATGTTTGTTCCAGGAGTCAAGAGACTTGGTCATATCAGCACTGAGTGTTATATGGGGCTATGCCAGGGTTGAGGCATATTTCCCAGCAACTAGAGTGGTGACCTCTTACATCTCAGGAGAGCGTCTCCATGTCCTCTTCCCAACCTGAAGGTTTTCCTCTATCAGTGCTCCAGGAATTCATATTCTGAAGAGAGAAGAGTTTTCCTTTTCACAGCATCAACGTGAACATGTTTATTCTAGGATTGTCCATTAGTAACAGTAAAGAGTGGTACAAAATTATTTTTGAAAATAAAGTGACTTTTAATAATTGGTTTGGCAGGACATCTCAAATACTCTTCAGACCCACAGATGCTTTTATATTAACGTCACTCTGACTTTTTGCTAATTTAACATTTTCTCATTTCTTCTGTGAGCTCTGTTCTTGATTTCAATCTTTTTATCTTTGAAAGACAGTTTAATCATTTAGGATATATCTATCATGTTACTCATTCATATAAATTGGTGGCCATTAGAAAGCATATTTCTTATGTAAATCAATTTCCCACATTTGAATAAACTTTAGGGAATTTTGTTTGTTTGTTTCATAGTTTTGGATTTTTTCGTGTGTGTGTGTGTGTGTTGTTACAAGTAGCATGTATGAGTCAGGTCATTATCCTTCCTCTTGAGTTTTCTTGGATGTACAGGTATGAAATTTGCTACCCTTGCATTTTACCTCAGTGGGGGGGTTTCTATAATAGTAGTCTCACACTAGCCAGAAAAGAGCAGTGTAATTTTGAAATTATACTTGACTTCTTGGCAGTTTTTAAGAGCTTTGCACATTTTATTCTATGCTTTCAAAAGAGCAGAAAACCTTTAGCCAGTTTGGCTCAATGGATAGAGCATCAGCCTGCAGACCAAAGGATCTCAGGTTCAATTCTGGTCAAGGGCATAATGCCCCAGTTGTGGGCTCAATCCCCAGTAAGGGGATCGAGGCAGCCAATCAATGATTCCTTCATTAAGGATATCTCTCTCTCTCTCTCTCTCTCTCTCTCTCTCTCTCTCTCTCTCTCTCTCTCTCTCTCTCTCTCTCTCTCCTCTCTCATCCTTCCTCTCTGGAATCAATAAAAACATTTTATAAAGAGCAGAAAAGAGGGCGAAAGCTGCTTTGCCAGACACAAACTGCCCCGCCAAGGGTAGATGTGATCATGGATGGATGGATACACGTCTCCTCTTTGCGATGACTGGACTGTATATTTTCTCTGCAGCAGGACTTGGTGTTCATGCAGTCCATGCTGGTCTCACATTTCTAATGAGCCTTCAGACTTCCAAGAGGCCACCTGTCTGCGTGGCATGATATCTCAGCTGGAATCCAGCTTCTACCGCTAGCTCGTGGGGTGACCTATGACAAGTCTCTTAACCTTTCCGAGAATCTCTTAACATTTCTCCAGTCCCAGGCTTTGCAGAGTGTGGATAACAATAGATACCGCGCTTGCCTTTCAGAAATGGCATGAGGATTAATTAGCTGATGTTTGTGAAGAGCTGCATAAATGCTAAGTATTATGATTATTTTTTACTCATGATAGCATTATAAAATGTCAGTGGGTTGAGTGGGCGGAGATGGGGTTTATAGGACCCTGGTGGAGAATGACTCTTTTATAAAAGTTTCCACTCTCCAGTGGAAATTATGTTTAATTACCCTAATTAATGGCTCCATTTTTACCAGGAGATAGCAATCCGCTCATTTGAAATGATACATACAATCATAACGCACAGCTTTATATAGACCAGAAGACTCAGGGAGAGACCTGGCAGGATAATCTAAAACTCATTGAATTACAGTGGGGCTTGATTGCAGTTTAGGGTCCATACCTGACTCCCTGGAGCTAAATATGCTCTGAATCAGACCAAAGAGAACTGGGTTGTTACACTAGCTACCTGATTGTTTCTGTTCAATAGTGAGTCTGGCCGGGCAACACTAGGACCATTAATCACTCATGTGTAACTCTTCCTTTTTTAAAAAACATATTTTTATTGATTTTTAGAGAGGGAGGGGGACAGAACTATCAATGATGAGGGAGAATCACTGATGGGCTGCCTCCTACACATCCCCCACTGAGGATCGAGCCTACAACCCAGGCACGTGCCCTGACCTGAAATCAAACCATGACTCTTGGTTCATGGGTTGATGCTCAACCACTGAGCCACGCCTGTGGGCTCTTTCTTTTATACCTTCGGCATTGAACAGTGGGATGAAGCTAGATTGAAACATAATTAAATATATAAGGGCAAGGGGACATTTGGGGAATAATTTCTAAAAATGCACAACAATATTTGACTGTGATGGCCCTTCTCTTCCCTCTACCACAGCATCTATTTCCATCTTCGTTATCTGGGCACTTGAACATCTGAAGAGACCCAACATATGGGTGGCATATATATTTCCAAAACAGTAAAATCTTAGTTTAAAGAAAACTGTTTTACCACTTTTATCTGGACCAACGTAATTATTTCTTAATGAATATCCCAGGGCCTGCATGCAGCCTCCAGTATTAATATACTTTTTTAAAACTATATGTTAAATTACTGGCATTCCAGGATAAATGGTCCCCAAGCCTGATAGATTGCTAGGAGCCACTGATATTTTTCTTCTATTTGCATTTGGTACTTGAGCATCAAGGATACCAACTTCTTATTCCTTTTTGCTAAGTAAATAGTGCTCTCAACACCCCACTGCTACCACTACAGACAAAGGAACACAGGGTAGGCCCTGGCTGGGTTTCTGAGTGGTTAGAGCATCAGTCTGTGAACCGAAGGGTCACATTCGATTCCCAGTTAAGGATAAGAGTGGCACATATGGGAGGCAACCAATCGACATGTCTCTCTCAAGTCAATGTTTCTCTCTCTCCCTCCTCCCTCCTTTCCACTATCTCTAGAAATCACTGAAAAAAAATGTCCTTGGGCAAGGATAAAAAAAAAATGTTTTAAAAGCAGGGTGGGAAATTCCCACGGAAGTTCAGACAGTGAAAGAAGGTGGGAAACCTTGTGCTCAATCTGATCTGTGTTGCCTCATTCTGGGTCACTTCCCCCATCACAATGGAAAAAATCAAAGCAGAGTATTAGATTCCAAATGTTCACAGGAACATGATTTATATGATTTTCAGAGCTAGATAATAGATGAAAACAAACTTTTGCAGAGACCATGGTACACTCTGATGCTGCCTCGTTATTGTGCTGACCCAAACATTATATTACTAATTGACACTGACTTGTATTAAACACCAGAGGTGAGCCATAACCATTGGCTAACCGATAGAGCATTCTCTAATAGATGCAAATCCATAAGAATCCTCGGGAGTCTGGTCAGGAAGAGGACTCTGCTTTGGACTCAGAGGTAACAGCATTAGGCCAGATATCATGTAACTATTTAAAAGTCAAAACCTCACTCTCAGTTTGAACAAACGTTTATCTCAAACATGCACTTAAATGTCTTTTCACCCCTTGCCAAGCGAATGGTATTTGTCTTTTTCTTTTCCCCCTACAGACTGCCAGGTTATTATAAAAGAGCATTTTATATAGGTGAGTACGGTGCACCAATTGAAACACAATTGTATCATCATTTCAAAGCTCAACAGGCACAAAATACATCTCTTGCTTGCCAATTCCCAGACTGTTCTCGGGAAATAGACACAAATCAACTGAAAAGCTTGTATTTATTCATACCTGAGAAAGGTTTTCTTGTCAATAGCTATGCGTGGATTTCCCCTACTGATTTAAACAAAAGGAAGGTGCAGGATGTTTTGGTAGCTTACTCTTGTCTTCATCCCAATCTCCGCACCAGTAGAGTGAATATAATCTGGTGCCAATATATTTTGAGCAGAGCAATCCTCTCCATACAGCTATGACCTTTTCCCCTGTAATTAGTTTCAACTGAAATTAGATTCAGGCTCCAATTAGAGTTAAATCAAAACAAAACTCAGAGCTTGATTTCATAGAGCGAAATTGTTGAGGAGAAAAAAGGGTGGTGGAAGAGGGGATCTTCTTCTAATTTAATTCAGCAGATTGGACCAGATGGCAAGTCCTCTGAACTCTGGAGAAAATACACACTTATTTTCATACAGGCCTAAGTTCACATCTCCCAGGACTCAGAGGGATTGTGTAGCCTCACCTTGGTTGACCCGTTTCCCAAAACTCTACATACAGCATTCCACAAATGGTCCCAATTCTGATCTAGGAAAAGATCTGTTTTCTCTAGGAGAAATAAAAAGAGAAATCTTCAAGCTTCCTTTGGGACTCCTATAATAATAAAAGTGTAATATGCTAATTAGACTGGACATACTTCTGGACGTCCTTCCAAAGCCAGGGCTGTGAGGGAACCTGGGGTCCTGGGTGCCAGAGGGAAGCCGGTGCCGGCAGTCGTGGGGAAGGGAGACCCACTCTTGCACGAATTCCATGCATCGGGCCTCTAGTAACATTATCAAATAAAAAGCCAAGATTGTGTAGGCCTTATTATGGAGTTACTGGAAGGTGTTTACTACTTGTCTCATCTTGAATAGCTCTACGTAGTTTCCTGACATGCAAGTCTGTAACAGTAGAATTTCTTTTTAAGTTCCGTTTCTTTATCTGTAAAAGAAACATACACATAAGCAAGAAAAGAAACTAAAAGGAGAATAAGGCTGAATCCTAATTCATGAGGCCTATGTAAATGTGGGTTATAGTTCTTCCCTCTCTTGTCAAACTGCTATTAAGGCACAAAACAGCAAAGCTCTGGTCTATCCAAAATACACGCCTCATAAAATACAAAAATAGAAAAAAAATGGCTACAAAAAAAATAAGGTTGGGCCTTGCTGGTGTGGCTCAGTGGTTAAGCATCAACCTATGAACCAGAACGTCATGGTTCCATTCCTGGTCAGGGCACATACCCGGGTTTTGAGCTCCATATCACAGTAGGGGGCATGTAGGAGGCAGCCGATTGATGATTCTCTCTCTTGAGAGAAACATTGATGTTTCTATCTCTTTCTCCCTCTTCCTTTCTCTCTGAAATCAATCAAAATATTTTCCTTAAAGAAGGAAACTATTTAAAAAAAAAAGAAAGTTGGGCCGAAACCGGTGTGGCTCAGTGGGTAGAGCGCCGGCCTGCGGACTGAAGGGTCCCGGGTTCGATTCCGGTTAAGGTCATGTACCTTGGTTGTGGGCACATCCCCAGTAGGGGGTGTGCAAGAAGCAGCTGGTCGATGACTCTCCCATCGACGTTTCTAACTCTTATCTCCCTTTCTCTCTGTAAAAAATCAATAAAATATTTTTTTAAAAAAAATAAAATAAAATAAAGAAGGTTGGTACTAAATTATTGGGAGCTTCAAAGTCCAAGTTAAGAAACTGTGGCAACCATAAGGATGTGCCTCACAGACCGACTGGGATAGATGACTGTTTCAGGTATGCATTTGCCTTTCATGCATAGAATCTATTCCTAAACCACTATCTGGGGACTGACGGAGTTCCAGGCCCACATCATGAAATTCCACATGGCATAGCAGCCAACCAAAGGACCCACTTTATAGCAAAGGAGGTGTAGGAGTTGGCCTACGACTATGGAATTTACTAGTCATATCACATATTACACCATCCAAAAGCAGCCAGATAGCTTCACAAGACACTAGAACAGCTTCTATAGGCACAAGTACAGTGTCAGCTTGGAGGAAACTCTCTGAAAGAATTGATGGTCATTCTTCCGGATGCAATATATTTATTACATTAGAGATCATTGAATGAAACTGTCTCTGTAGTAGCAAGAATACATGGGTTTGAGAAGGAAAAATTAGAAACAGCAGTGGCCCTATTTTCCCCCTCTTCCAATGACCAACAAGAGGACTTTGTGCTTCCTGCCCCTGTAATTGTGGGCTCTGTAAGGTTGCAGCTGCTGGTCCCAAGAGGGGGCATACTCTTGTGAGCAGACATCACCAGGGTTCATTCAATAGAACTACAAGATAAAGCTACCTCTAGGGCCCTTCGGACACCTTGTCAGAGGCCAGCAGGTGAAAAGAGGAGTTTCCATACTGGCAGGGCTAATTTACCCTCAGGAGCAGAAGGGTGGGAGAAATATATGTTGACCTAGGTAATCCATTGAGTGTCCCCTGGTTCTTTCAAGCTCCGAAGTAACTGTGAGCACACACAGGTAACAACCCTTAGCTGAGAAGGGCATAACTGTCAAGTGTCCACATCATTCAGGTTTGAAGGTTTGGTCACACTACCAGATAAGCCCCCCACACCTCCAAGGTGAGGATACAGAGAATTTAAAATGGATCGTGGAGGATGGGTGGATCGGGGCAACCTCAAGATGAACTGCACTGGCAAGAGCTGTTGTTCATCTCAGTGACCTCATTCTTTGTGAAGTTACCCTCAAGAAGAAAGAAACCATGGAAGAGTTGTTTCCTAAATCTGTGTGGCAAATGGTAGACAGTAGAAACCATGAGCATATTCAGCATAGACCTCCTCTCACAAGTCTCAGAGAAGATGACATACTTCCAAGGATCTCTTATGTAAAGGTCAATACACCTTCCATCTAGAAATCTGCCATTGCCCTGGCTCAGCGCCAGAGTTCCCATCTTCATTTTTCGCAGTAAACTATCAAAGAATGTGACTGATCCAGTTGGCCTGGGGAGTCTAACCCCAGACCAGTCGTGTCTTCCCAGTGAGGGAGGGTTACAGAGCACAAAAGGCTGTCATGGGCTCAGCCCTTGAGAAGGCTCACACTGAACAGACCCCATCTGCTAAGGAAATCAAAAGCAAGAGTCTAACCCGCTGTGACAAACATGCGCTCTGCAATTCCTCTGAGCAAAAGAAGTCACTTTCCACAGAAGCAGCTTTCTCCCATCTGGGGACCGTTCTAAATATTTCTCTCCGTCCCTGGGTATTTTTGGGAACTGCGCGAGGCCACTGCCTCTTAGGGTCGCGCAGATGATATATCTGCCTCCTCTCAGAATTTCAATGAGTGTCCAGAAGTCTGTAAGCGTTTAAGCTTCTGGAAATTTCATCATTTGATGTGATTCCAACCACTTTTTTCTGCCATTCATTCCCTGCCCTGCTGGCCACTGCAGATGAGAAAATCACTTAAAGATGAGTGTTGTTCTTCAAGAGATGGTTAGGTTACTCGCTGGCAAGGGTTCCAATGTCAATAGTTATTTCAGACAGAGCACGTCTCCATTTTATTTAAGCCAATGAGGGTGATGTGGAAGGAGAGAGGTCCAGATTTCTCTTTTTTTTTCTGCCTGCATTTCCATTTTGTTTTCTAAACCTCAATCTCTCCAGGAGGCAATGTTTATTAGGATTCTGGGTCTAATAGAATGTTCTGTTTTCAAAGCTTTTTATTTTCTGTTTTCAAATGAAATCCATCTTCCCATGAAGCCAGTGAGTGTTTTAAATTGAGTGCCCTAAACTGTACACAATCAGTACTAGTAATGGGTTAATACATGAAAAGTGCTCACAGTAAGATCTGACACATAGTAGGTGATATGTATTTAATAATGAAGAAATGGAGGACTTAAGTAATAAGAAAATGAAGAAATGGAGCTGGATATTGGGTAGGCAAACAGAATTATTTAACACGGAGACAAGTGACTTATCTACATTGACCAGCGAGTAAATGGCAGTAATGAGATTCCACCGTGAGTTTTTCTGATGTCAAGAGATCTTTTTAATTATGTCTTTCTGATTATTTCATAACTATACTCCCCACCACACATGCAGTTTTTAAAATTCCAACGTGACCATGTCTGTGATTGTCATGAGTTCCATGAATGCTGCTTAGGATATTAGCATTACAAGTGAAGTATCCGGTTATAAGAAGACAGGCATGCCCGCCTAACCAATTTCATTCTCTGGTGAACTCTGATACGCCAGGCTGGGGAAAAGATCAAAAGTAGCATTGGCATTCACAGAAACCCAACCTTGGCTTAAACTTATGAACCCCAGACTCTTTGTGTTAATTCTGGCACTTAATGTAGAGCCACTGATACACTGGGGTGAGAAGAACACGTATGACTCCCAGGAAAAACTGACAAATGAGCACTTAATTGCAATGTGGGGCTGCCTCTTGTTAGCTAGCCTGCTAGCATTTCTGGGGTTTTTGCCCTTAGGACAAGGAGTGATCTTAACTCGCCCTGTCAACTACTGACAGCACATCCATAGATCAACACAGTTGGTAACTTTCTTTCTTTGACCTCAGAAGTCCTCAAATGCCAGGTATCCTCCTTCATACACAGACACACCAGGTTGACTTGAGCTGATCCTGGATGGCAGGAGAGAGAATCAAAGATCAGCCCTTATAAAAATTCATTACTGATGAATATTGAAATATTCCTGGAGAATTATTCAGTATTATTAAACATCAAGAGATTAATGCTGGCTTGTTCTGAGGGGCTCGGAACCAACCCCTACGGAAGAGCTATTAAAAGTGCTGATTGAGAATGTTTAAATATAGATATCCATGAGCAGACATGGACTAACTTTTCAAAGGTCAGTCAAGGGTAGAGAGCAAGTGGAAGACTGAGCAGGAAGGGTTCAGTGATGGCGGGGATTGTCCGTGGCCTGCTCAGCAGTCCCGTCACACGCACGGAGTTCCTATGGACTCTACCTCAAGTAGCTCTTTCCTCATCAAAGAAAGGGAATTTGGCCTGTTGCTTTAGCCGAGATACACTGTGGACTCAGTGGATATTCTCTGAGTTGGTCGGGACCTTAAGAACCCAATCAAATAATGAACCCCCAGGGCTTCCCCCCAAAAAGAGAAATTACTGTTTTCTTTTCATGCAGATTATGACTTGTTTAAACCCCAGTGACTCTTCAGTTTCTGCTCACAGAAGACAAATATGTGCTAATTAAGGGTAAGAACAGATAAAACCAGAAGGTCAATCGGCTTACTCCCTGCTAGACATTATACAAGGAGGATTATGTCTTCTAAAGTGTGCTGTACAAGACATTAAAAAATTCTTGTCTTGTCTTTCATCCACACTGGCACTGGGTAGCATGCACTGGGAACCTGCCTTCCTTTGGGTGGCCATTATTGGGAATCCCGGAATGAGAACAAGGAATGACTTCTGTCCTGGACACTCTGGAGCTCCTACATCCTGAATCTTGGATCATTTCCAGGTCATCCTCTGGAACCAGGCTTCCTGGGTTTGAATATGGGCTCCACTACTTACTCCTACTCTGGCCTTAAACAAATTTTTCCATCTTTGCCCAGCCAGTGTTGCTCAGTGGTTGTCAACCTATGAACAAGGAGGTCACAGTTCAATTCCCAGTCAGGGCACATGCCTGGTTTTCTGGCTTGATCTCAGTAGGGGGCGTGCAGGAAGCAGTCAATCCCATGATTCGCTCTCATCACTGATATTTCTCTCTCTCTCTCCCCATTTCCCTTCCTCTCTGAAATCAATAAAAAACATATATTTTAAAATATATTTCATCTTTTAAGTTAGATTCCTCTTCTATAACATGGTGAGATCAATAGTAGGCATGCCACAGACATGTAATTAGACATAACAAATTTTACATGTAAAGTGTCTAACCTAACTCCTGGGTCCCTAATAAATACCCAATATATAATAGTAGTTGTTGCTGAAAGTAAAATGAATCTACCTATACATCCTAAGAAACGGCATCAACTCTTCTTATGATGGATTTAATGTGGATTCATATATTATATTTTCCCAGCCACTTTATCCTTGCAGGAAATGAATAAGCTCCCTAACTCTATGAATACATTCCTAAAGTCACAAATGTATCTTAATGCAAAGCCAATTCTCCAGCTGGTGGCTCACCAGATGATGAAGGGATTAATTCCTTTCCTTTTCTCCTGGAATTGAGTTGCACAGTAGAAAGAATACAGACCTGTCATCAGAGTGGGAAGCATCATCTATTCCAAGATGAGAGTTAAGATCTTCAGGGAAAGTCAGAGCCTCCTGCTCATAAGCCTTAGTACATAAGTGGATATGTATCAAGGTGCCTCCTGTTTGCTTTAGCAAAACCTCCCTTTGAGAGACATTAATTAAAATATTTAAGGATCACAGCTGAGGCTACCATTTGAGTGGAAGCCAGATACTGGAAAGGGTCTCTCTTCCACTGGATTATTTATCGTTGGTAGAAATACCCCAGCTGCTGCTCAGAATGCTGCTAAAAGCACACTTCCAAGATGCCATGCATTTAGTCGCCCCGTCTCACAAGGTCCAGAGGAATGAGTCATGATGTAAAATGGTTCCCCTGCACACAATGCAATACACAGGTCGTGTATCATAGAAACGTACCCTTGAAACCTATAGGATCCTATGAACCAATGTCACCCCAATAAATTTAATTTTTTTTAATGGTTCTCCTGCAGATATTCTGGGATGGAAGGAAAGAGACATTTTGACCTCAAGCAATAAAGCCAGAGGACAAAAGGTCTCTAAAAATACAATGACAGGCTGGTCCCAAGTCCAAATTATTGCGCCCACAGGCCAACATTTGTGACCTTTCTGGATATTATTGTGTCAAATGCATAACACTCTTGGATGAATAATTTCACTTCTAGCATTCATTCTCTTCGGATAGAATGGTCAGGGTTGACGTATTTCTCACCCTCGAATCTCTATTGTACCCCCACGCAAATCTCTTTTAAACTTCGTCTAACAAATGGCCTATTCTTCAGGAATATCTCACATCGTTTAAACCAGTACTCCCTTATAAGCTGACTTCTCCTCTGTGGCCTCTCTAAACACATGCTCCGCAGTTTCCCCAATGCACACCAGCCTTGATTGCTTCTCCCTCCCCAGTTGAGTAAAAATCATCATGTCCTATCAATATCAACTGAAAAGGGGGGGGAAAAAAAACCACTATATCACTCCATCCAATTTCTCACTCTCTTACTACCTTAGCTCCAGCACTCACTAGCTATGACTTGCATTATGGGAATAATTTCTTTACTAGCCTCCCTGTCTACCTTGCTCTCCACTGATGAAATCTCCACAAAGCCACGGATAATCTTGTACATTGCATCTCTAATTATGTCACTCCCCTGATTAAAACATTTTAAAGATTTTCACTTCCCATAGGATAAAAAACAAACTCCTTATAATTTTGGAAAGTTCTTTCATGGTATGGCCCCAACCTGTCTTCTCCAGAAATCCTCTTATCCCTCACAGACAATGTTCCGAGTGTACTAAATTATCTGGGGCTTTTCCAACTTGTTTCTCTTGCCCATAAGCCTTTGCACCTGCTGTTCATGACACTTAGAAAAGTGAACCCTTCACCAATATTTTTATTTATATGGTTAATTCGTAGTCAACCTTCAGGTTTGAGTCTAAAGTACCTCTTCTTTAAAGTTTTCTCTGACTTACAATTGTATATAGTACTGATCATGTAATTATTCTATTGCCTTCGTTTCTATTCCTCTCTATACTTCCTCTTTTCTAAGGCTATTAAATTCAGCAATTGTGCTTATTGGATTCCCAATGCATAAAACAGAGCCTCACACATACGTCCTCCATAAGGAATTTTTAATGAATCCCAAGACATTCATCAAGATTTGACTACAAAAACAAACAAAAAACTGATGTGAGCAAAATGCCTAAATATGGAAATGGGTAAATACATTTTGGTGCATCCATAAGGTAAAAAATAGCATTTTCTCCTCAAAATAAAAAAAGGTTTTGAGCCGAAATCTGTTTGGCTCAGTGGTAGAGCATCGGTCTGCAGACTGAAAGGTCCCAGATTTGATTCCGGACAGGGGCATGTACATTGGTTGTGAGCTCATCCCGAGTAGGGGGTGTGCAAGAGGAAGCTGGTCGATGTTTCTCTCTCATCGACGTTTCTAGCTCTCTATCTCTCTCCCTTCCTCTCTGTAAAGAAATCAATAAAATATTTTTTTAAAGGTTTTGAAAATTTGTTGTAGGTGGGCACATAGTCATGATGGGATATTGAGTGGAAATCTACATTAACAATTGATGTACATCTGAGATAGATAACTTGATAGGTGAACATATACAAATATGAAAACAGCTTTTATATTTGGTTGATGTGTGATTTTTGTTTGCTTATTATGCTTTGAAGTATATTTCTGATTTTCTGTGATGAGTCAAGTAGAAAATTTAAAAAATTAAAAATAAAAAAAAGCAAAAGGACCACAGTGAATTCTGACTTCCTCTTGGTCAATATCTACAACCAAAGAAGTCACATTTCCAGATGTGGAATACCACAGCTGGCTTCCCAGCACAGAACTAATATTGCAGGTGAGATAGGTGGGTATTGAGGACAGACCCCGGTACCAAAGGCGGGAATGGAAACCAGGAAACCAAGAGCATGTCCAGAAAGTTGGGCTCAATGAATGGCCAGAGGCCTGTTGAATTTCCTGGTGTCAGAAACTGCATCAATAACAACCTAGTCCATGGATCTGAGTGGGCCAGCAAGGATAAAGGAATGAAAAGATCAATTTCTGGGACCAGAGAGAAATTAGAGCTGCTAATTAGAAACTGAAATAGACTTCCATTATATAGATTAGATACGGATGATCATAATTAGGGTAAAGGCATGAGGATGAGTATAAGACACCGAGACTTATTTAGATAAAAATCCTACTGGACCCCACAACCAAATGGAAATTAATCCTCCCCGTACCCTCCATATATTAGCTTATCTTCCTCAAAATGTGCACAGGGCCTAGACAGGGGCTAGAGTCATATGTAAAGCATGAATTTTCTGTTTAAGAAGCCAGGGACAAAAGAGGAAAAGGCAATTTTATGACTGTTCTTGGGTAAAGAAAACGTTTAGGAATTCCTTAGTCGTTTCAAAAATGGACCTAAATAATAAATGTTCCTTTTGAAAAGAACAATTACCTAGTTAAATTCCAGAGTGTTTTCTTATGAGGGCTGCAATTAAAAATAGAGGGCAAGAGAAGCTTGCCTTCGCCATTTGCCATCACCCCAGGGTTTGTTGATCAACTTTATGCTCCATTTATGTCTCCATAAATCATACCGTGGAATTAAAAGTGTGTGGCTGACATGAATATTGCCCACTTTGCAAATGAGAGACAGGGAGCCAGAAAAACTTTACGCAGAAGCAGGAGGCTAACGCACAGAATTTCTTCACGACCATTATCTCTGCTTCCCCACAAAAGTGAGATTATTCTCTTGGTGGATGTCATAGAACTGAGGCTCTGAAATGGAGATGCCAAGTTGTAAATTACATTTCTGAATCAATTATGCCTCTATCAGGGAGACTATAAATAACGTGCAGAATTACCAGATGTGTAATTTTTTTGTTACACTTGAACATTTGGTGTGTTTAGAATGTCTTAAGTGAGGGCCCCGAGTTAATCTGTGCATTTCACGGACTCATCTGACCAGACAGCACAAAAATGTGGGTAAGAATTCTGATGACCTTGCCTCAAGGTCGGCTCAGGAACTGGCCTGCATTTTGTTTTAAATATATTTGTGTTTTTTATTAATATCAGAGAGGAAGGGAGAGGGAAAGAGAGACAGAAACATCAATGATGAAAGAGAATTATTGATCAGCCGCTTTCTGCATGCCCCCCACTGGGGATTGAGCCCACAAGCTGGGCATGCGCCCTTGACCAGAATTGAACACCCGAGACCCTTCAGTCCGCAGGCCAGTGCTCTATCCACTGAGCCAAACCAGCTAGGTCCTTGCCTGCATTTTTCTTAAAAAGGACTTGGGTATGAAATGATCAGTGGAGCCAGCTCCTCAATGTCTCCAGTGGTTGAACTCTCAAAAGAGAGGAGCAAAGGACGCATCAGGTTGCAGATGGGTTACTTGAGCAAAATAACTCAATGATGAGCCTTTCTCCTGACAGCTTTACATTGATTTTACTTTGTCATCTTCTTGGGCAGTCTAAGGGACACACTGTTGGGCAGTTTATTGTGGCCCATCTCAGCATCTGCAGCTGAAACATCCAACAGCGGATGCAGGGAAGGGCTGGGATTTATCAAGCAGCCTCAGGCGGTGACCTTCCCGGGAATATCACTTCTTCCTGAGCCCGTTATATCGAAACAACTTCCTCCCCGCGGCAAGTTAAGCTTTTATTTTTCCTATTTGGAGGTGAGCGTTGGTGTTATTAAATTTAGAAGCTGTCGGTAATAGGACTAAGGGGGAAATTCTCCTCTCTGTTTAGGAGAATATAACACCCACGTTTTCCTGAGAACAGTTGGGGACATGGAGGAGCCATTCTTGGTTATGGCGCTAATGGAAGTCTGGCTCCTTCTGCAGAGTTAGGGATGGATTGCGCGATCACATAAATTTTTATTGGTCGTAGCCTGCAGTTGGCTACGGCTTTTAAAGCTAGCAAATGGAATTAGTATATCATATATAGTTTCCCTTAGCACAGCATAATAGAATGAACAAGGCGTTTGGAATCAACTGGAGCCTGACAGATGAAATATATCTGAGATTGTGGTGTTTAAAATGCCCCTGCTGAGATTCCAACACAGCTCCGTTTTCTTATCTGTAACATGGATATAAGAGCATCTCATTTCCAGCATTATTTTGAAGGTTAAATGGAGTAATGCTTGCAAAACATTTAGCACAGTTCTCTACCTATAATTGCTACCAAAAGAAGCAGTTCTTGGTATCGTGTAGAGAGGATGTGGGCATTTTTTAATTCAACATGCCTCTTCTCACGTTTCTTACCTTCTACCTACACTTGCTGATCCTTAGAGAGGAGAAAAACATGATAGTTAAGAGCTTAAACTCTGATAAAAATAAAAATAAAAAATAAAAAAGCTTAAACTCTGCCCGTCCACTGTTGCTCAGTGGTTGAGTGTCAACCTATGAACCAGGAGGTGATGGTCAGGACACATGCCTGGGTTGTGGGCTCAATCCTCAGTGTGGGTTATGATTCTCTCTCATCATTGATGTTTCTATCTCTCTCTCTCCCTTCCTTTCTGAAATAAATAAAAATGTATCTTTTAGAAAAGCTTAAACTCTGAGTTCCTTTGGGTTTGAATTTCAATTCAGATCCTCATCAGCTTCATGAGTTCCAGCAAATTATATACCTTGTCTCTGCCTCTGTTTTCTCATCTGTTAAATGGGGATAATAATATTAACCATCTCATACAGAGATTGTGCTTTCCCTACCTAACTGGTGTATGCTTTCAGACATAACAGATCGAACAGGAAAAGCACCCAGAATGCTGGCCTTCACATAACAGCACACAATACATGCTGCTTCTATTATGAATACTTTTTAATATCTGTTGAGTCCATTCTCTTTCCTCTATCTTGTTGACCTTACACTTCCATTCACATGTAAAAGCCATAACATGTGAGAAACATATTTTCTTCTCCTAGTTAAAGTGCTCATCACCAGCTGCTTCTTTTTTTTCTTTCTTTCTTTCTTTTTCATGTTAAAGTAAAGTTTATTCCCCAATAATGAGTGGGACTCATTAGGGAGGTAGAGAAATCAGAATTAAAGGAGTGGGGAGAGGAGAAAGGACCCAGCCGGGCTGCCTCCACAGATGGACATGGAGAGAAGCAACACGTGGTGGATTTGGGGAGTCTTTTTTGAGGGGAGGAACAGGAAAAGGTTGGACCCAGGGCAGAACAGGAAGGGGTGGGCTCCAGGGCACTTGAGCACTCGCTGATTGGTGGTTCAATGTCTTGGGAATGTCTCTGTGGCAGATGCCAGTAATGTCATAACTCCTCCCACCACATCACCAGCTTTTGAGTAATCGAGTACAGAGTGGACGAGGGACTGGCCCTCAGAAGGATATTGGCAGATAGCAAAGCTAATGTACTTACCAAAAGTTATCTCAGAATCAATGATCATAATGGGATGCACCCAAACCAAATGGGAAGGCCAACAGCAAATCCTCCACGAAAGCAAGCAAGGGGAACAGGGAGGGAAAGCGGAACCACAGTGATGTGTCTGCGAGAGATTTCCTGAACAGGTGCTTTGTGTGCTTTTTTAATTGATGTCAGAGAGGAAGGGAGAGGGGAGAGAGATATAGAAACATCAATGATGAGAGAGAATCATTATCGCCTGCCTCCTGCACGCCCCACCCTGGGGATCAAGCCCACAACCCAGACATGTGCCCTTGACCGGAATCAAACCCAGGACCCTTCAGTCCACAGTCTGATGCTCTATCCAAAGAAGCCATAAAGCATTAAATCTGGAAAATGTTTAGAAAACATAGTTAGTCTTATCTAACCACTTTAGATAATCTGACTACAAGACCAGACTTTCCCAAGGAAAAGTCAAGAGTACATTAAAATTCATGGGAAAGTCAAGGTTAAGAATAGTTTCTTTCCTTTTTCCCTCCTGGCCTTCCTTTTTTAATAATTAATTGTCAAATCAATGTAGAATTCAAAGGATACAAATTATCATTTTCTACGTGTGTGTGTGTGTGTGTGTGTGTGTGTGTGTGTGTGTTTCCAAACACTATAGACATAAAATGGACTCTCCAGGAACTCACGGCCTATTATTGAAAAAACAAAATTGTAAATAAATAATCACCAATAAAAGCAGTTATAAGTGCCAGGACAGTGATATTTTCAAGATGGAATGTCGCTCCTTAGCGCCTAAACTAGCCTGCTGGTGCCTTCTGGTTCTCAGTCTATGGCATGGGTCTTCCCTCCAGATTGATTCTTATCGCCTTGTCAATGGCAAATCTCCTAGGAAACCAGACCAGACGACATTGTAAGCTAGAGCAGACCGTGGGGACCCACTGCAATAGCCCGGACTATGACGCTTTCCTTCCATTAACCCTGACTGAGGGCTGAAGATGGAGCACTCTACTTTACAATTCCCAGAGCACCTCTCGAGTTCAGTGTGCCTCAAGTAGGACCATACATCAGAATTACCGGTTTCCCACTTCAGCGCCTTATACTCTGGTTAGTTCGGGGGATTCAGGTTTCAAGTGCCAAACCCTGTTCTTAAAAGCCACTATTTCAAATATTCGGGAAGTCCTATTTGTGTTTTTTTAACTCAGTGAAAGAGATTACGTGGGAATGGCCTTCTACTTAAGAATCTAGTGTAGCCTGGCCAGCATGGCTCAATGGTTCAGCGTAGACCAATGAATGAGGAAGTTGTTGTTTGATTCCTGGTCAGGTACATGCCCAGGGTGCGGGCTCGATCCCCAGTATGAAGGCAGCTGATCAATGATTCTCTCTCATCATTGATGTCTCTTTCTCTCTATCTCTATATAGGATATACACTGAGCGGCCAGATTATTATGCATTCAGAAATCATAAAATCTAGCCACTCAGTGTATATACATACACACATTTACCTGAGCCAATGTTAACATCCTGACTGTTGTTAGGTTTCCTGTCAGGTTTCCTTTTTTGACGTTTTTAATCATATCCCAGCTCTAGTTTCCTAAATAATCAGCATACTAAAGGGTTGTGTCATTTCTAATAACAGTCCTTAGACCCAGAAATGAAGTTTCCTGGTTTAATCATAAAAACCTTTCATGTCTGAGGGAGGGAGGGAGGGAGGGAGGGAGGAAAGGAGGGAGGGAGGAAAGGAGGGAGGGAGGGAGGGAGGGAGGAAACAAAAAAACAAAAAGAAGTTTGGTTGTATTTATAATTCTAATCTGCCTTTTCCATGTACTAATGTTTTCATCAGATTCTTTAGTGAGACCAAGGCATTGTCTTGAAATGGGTGAACATTTTGGAAGAATTTTGTTAGGTGATATGCAAAAATAAAAACACCCTCAGTAAATACTTCTTCTGAATCATTTATTCAGGACATATTTTTGTAGTGATTGCTTTGCGGCATTCACCGTGCAACTTCTGAGAATGTAAGACTTGTCCTCTTTTTTGGAGACATGCAAACAAATAATTAAATGCTATTGCTTAAATAATAGCATGGGTGCAAACAAACTTACATGACATCACAAAAGATAAAAGAAGTGGCTTTGATTCAGAGAGGAAAGCCAGGGGGAAGCAGGAAAACCTAATAGGAGTGGTGAATGTGAGGACTGAATGGGAGTATTTTAGATATGGGACGAGGGGGGAGGAGGGGAGGAGAAGACAGGAAGTGGCAGGTGCAATGTGAGAAGGTTAGAGAACCCTTGTGGGTGTGATGGTTCACAAGTGGCCGAATTATGAGTAAAGAGGAGGGCAGAGTGGAGAGATGCAGCTGATGCTATTGCTATTCCCACACCTTGGTACCTATTGCATAAATGTAGTTCTTTCTCAGGTAAAGAGCCCATCCTTAGAAGTTAAACGTATGCTATTCATGTTAAAGATGATCACCCCTTCCAAAGAGTCGCCGCTGTCACTTCTCCCACTCTCCATCATAACCCATCCTCCAGCCGGTCCTCCCTCCCCAAAGAAGTCTCCAAGGCCCTTGTAGAGTATTTGGTATTCAGAAGGCTTAATAATGAAAAGTTATTCAAACAGCATGCCAGAAGCTAACTACATCAAGCGTATCTATTGACTGAAGAGATTTGCATTATGAACTAAGTCGGTGCAAAAAGATGATGGGAAATAACAGCAAGAGCAAAGAAATAGGTCATTTACATAAAGGAAAGGCAATGACACCACTGTGTACCTGTTTCTCCCCAGTTGAGATGTACTCTGAAGGAACTAACATGAACTGCTATGAAAATACTACTCTCATGGTTTACATGAAATCCAATAGAATAGAATGCCCAGTCTCTATTTTCAATCGTCAAACAGCAAAATGAGAGGTGCATTCAATGGCAGTACATCAGCTTTTGCTATATCCATGCTGTACAATTCTGGAGCTATCATGTAAACAAGACTTAGTCATTGCTCTGAAGAATGTTACAATTCTTTTTTTTTTTTTCAGTTGAATGTGTTGGGGTGGCATTGGTTAATAAAATTATATAGGTTTCAGGTGTGCAATTCTAGAATGCATCCTCTGTATATTGTATTGTGTGTTCTCCTATTTCATTTTGCTGATGGTTTCCTTTGCTGTACAAAATCTTTTTAGTTTGATGTAGTCCAATTTTTTATTTTTTATTTTGTTTCCCCTACATAAGACATATCAGGGGGAAAAAATGCTACAAGGAAAGTCTGGGATTTTACTGCCTATGTTTTCTTCTAGGATTTTATGATTTTGAGTTATATAATACATTGAAGTATTTAATCCACTTTACATTTATTCTTGTGTATGGTATGAGGAAGTGGTCTACTTCATTTTTAGTATGTATCTGTCCAATTTTTCCAACACCATTTATTGAATAGGTTGTCTTTACTACATTGTATGTTTTTGTCTCCTTTGTCAAATATTAATTGGCCATGAAACAGTGGGTTTATTTCTGGGTTCTCTATCCTATTCCATTGATCTATATGTCTGTTCTTATGCCAGTACTATGCTGATTACTATGGCCTTGTAGTATAGTTTGATATCAACTAGTGTGATTCCTCCTACTTTTTTCTTTTTTTTCAGGATTGCTGTGGCTATTCAGAGTCTTTTGTGGTTCCACATAAATTTTTGTATTATTTGTTCTAGTTCTTTGAAATATACCATTGGTATCTTGATAGTAATTTCATTGAATCTATAGATTGCTTTGGGTGTATGAACATTTTAATGATGTTAAGTCTTCCTGTCCATGAACACAGTATATGCTTCCACTTATTTGTATCTTCAATTTTATTTTTATTTTTCAGTTTATACATACACTAATTTGTTATTTTTCAACACTGTGGTCATACTCTGCCTTTACCTCTATTTAATGTATTTTAGATATTTTTCCATACCAAGAAGCATAAATCTATATAACTTTAATACTACAGAATATTTCTTGGAAATTCTGCCTTCCAACATTAACTTGTTGACAATTTTTTGCTATTATTAAAAAAAACAGCCGAAACCGGTTTGGCTCAGTGGATAGAGCGTAGGCCTACAGACTAAAAGATCCCAGGTTTGATTCCAGTCATGTACCTTGGTTGAGGGCACATCCCCAGTAGGGGGTGTGCAAGAGCCAGCTAATCAATGATTCTCTCTCATTGATGTTAACTCTCTATCTCTCTATCTTCCTCTCTGTAAAAAAAAAAAAAAAAAAAAAAAAAAAAAAAAATCAATAAAATATATTTTAAAAATATTGAAAGCATAATAAACAAGGTTATTAAAAAAATTCAATGAATATTTTTGCTAAACGTATCTTTGTCCTGATCACTTCTTTTATATAGTTTCTTAAATAAAACCTTTTAAAATGATCCTTAGGTTTGTTGATACATATTTCTAGATTGACATTCCAGAAAGACATTCCAGTTAAATTCCTTCTAAGTGCTAACAGGTTAATACAACTGCCAAGAAACACGCTAATTTTGCACCAATCCATTGTACCCCCTGCTTCCGCAACCATAACATCCTTTCAAGAAGCTGTCTAGCATTAATCGAACCAATATAGCATGGCTTTTTCTGCTCGGAGTGAAAAGGCTAAAACAGATGATACAATTTGCAAGGAACACATGGAAACATGGATCCAAGAGCTAAATTGCATGCAGTACAGATGCTAAGCACCCTGGGAGGCTCAACTTATTTCCTTCTGCTTTTAGTCCCCAGTCAGGGTGGAAATAAAACATACTCATGAGTTGTAATGTGCTTGATTTATATCCTAGAGAAATATTTAATATTCTGGCTTACCTTTAGAGAAATTGATGCAAAATCAGCCCTCACTAATCACTCTCTACCTTCACCTGGTATCATGACTACCACACTCGATAAACACCATCCACATGGGTTTTCTCTGTGTTTTTCTAGTATTAAGCTCACTTCTGACCAGAAGGCTTTCCATGTGCTAGCCTTCACACAAATGCTTTTCCCCTGGGTCATCCATAGCGGTTTTGTCTCTCTATTCAGTCATCCATATCATTCATCTCGCTCATGACACGCTCAGAAAGAGTATCTAATTTTTTTAATAAAAAATAGCTTTAAGTTATAAAATTAAAATCACACTGAATATATATATTTAATCGATTTAATAAAGAGTAAAAATATGAAATTATATATAAAGCTATTCAAATATGTTCATCAGTGAGCTTTTTCAGATAACTAAGAAAATATATCATCACATAAAGTATGTAGATTTAAAAAGCAGAAATATAATTCCATATCCCAAAAGCAACTGCTCTTTGTTTAAAAACATAACTAATAGAAAGACAGGTATCAAAATGTACATAAACAGATCACTGAAATCATAATCACTACATAGTTTTGTATAATAAATTTTTCTTAATGTTTAATAAAAATATTTCCCCCATCACAATAGAAACTCTGTGATAAATTTGCTATTTGCCTGTTTGATTTGGAATGATTTTGGTAAATTCTAGGTGTGGGGCTATTGTTCTTTGAAGCTTTGACAGCCCTTAATAATAATAATAGAAATTTGAAAGATTGAGATACCATCTTAATGCCACATTCTGGATGCTGCTCACCATTCAGCGGGACTAGATAAAGTTCCAGTATTTTCTCTGCAATTTGAAATCTTTGAAGGTTTAGTATAAATAGTTGTAGGTCAACAATTCAACAACTTTTCTATGAAACACAAAATAGAATATGTCCAAACGCTATACTTTTCAGGCTATTAAGTTCCAATGTTATTAAGCTCAAATTTGAACTAGCCCTGTAGGGTGAATTGAAAGAAACATACTCATAAATTCTCTGTGAATTCAGTATCATTCGCTCGGACAGTCTGCATACTTCTTGAATACTTGAATATTCCTAAGAGGTTCGTGTTTCTGCTATGGATTCCCCTCCACCCCTGAGATAAGTATAGTTATTTCTATATAAATATGATATCATTTGTGCAATAATTTACAATGTTTATAAATTTTATGTATATGCAACTCTACTCATATACTTTATAAATACAGAGAAAAATATTTTTAAGATTGGAATAAGCCACATTTTAAAACATTTATTTTATGTGCTATTGGAACAAGCAACCTTGAAATTGTCACTAAAAAAGAATCACTGTGATTCAAAGGTCTGGTTCTTAGTTCAATTTATTTCAAAACTGTGTTTGAGAAACCAGCACCACTAAAAGAGCTATCTGCTACATGTAGGAATCTTCTATTATAGAAGGGAAGAGAAAGAGCACCATGAGCCTGCTAAATAAGCCATGGTGCTCATCCCACCACACAGGGTTCACTTCATGTTTTGGATGTATCACTTTCTTAAACAAAATTTGTATTGACTTCAGAGAGGAAGGGAAAGGAAGAGAGAGAAAAAAACACATCAATGATGAGAGAGAATCATTGATCAGCTGCCTCTCACACGCCCCACACCAGGGATCAAGCCCACAACCCAGCATGTGCCCCGACAGGGAATCAAACTGTGACCTCCTGGTTCCTAGGTCAATGCTCAACCACTAAGCCACGCAGGCTGAGCAGGATGGGTTTATCACTTTTAAATATCTTGCTAAGGGTGATTTCATACAAGCTTTAATCAATATCTCAAGGCAAAATAAACAGAATGTCAAATATTAATAATTGAGTCTGTGATCCATATATCAAATCGTATACTAGAAAAAAAAAATTTTTTTCTGGCTGCTTCTTGTTTGGCTTGATGAGCTTGTTGTTTTTCACCTCACTGTGCTCCAACAGGCTTGCACTGGAAGTAGAAGAAAGATGGCTCTATCATTGTCCAATCTTTGCTTTTTTCCTGCATTATTGATATAACTTGAAATACATGATTTCATTGCAGGAATCATTTTTAACAGCTTTACTGAGGTATAATTGATATCTGATAAGTGGCACATATTAAAAGTGTACACTAGACTCGTTTTGACAAATGTACACACTCGGGAAACCATCTCCAAGCTGTCTTGATTGTACAGCTTTATAGTAAGTCTTAAAAACAGGTAGGGTAAATCCATTGCTTTTATTCTTCTTTTTCAAAGGAGTTTGGCTATTCTAAGTCCATAGGAACTGAGTTAAATGCTATGAAGCAATACAGTGCTTTATACTTAGAGCATCTAACCATGGAAACGAATCAACTATATGAGAAAACATTTCCTTGAGGAAGTTAATAAATAGATGACAAGTAGAGAGAAACGTCTCTAAGAAAAGGAAGCATTCCTATCACAGGAAGAGGGATGGAGCATCAGAGCCTAGAGAAAGTGTGAGGACGGGGACAGGGCGTGGCAAGGGCCCGATCATGCCACTTGAAAACTTGAGTAAATATTTTAATCTTTAGTTTGAGAGCAATCAGAAACCACTAAATGATTTTTTTTAAAAAAAAACAACAACAACAAACACTAAATGATTTTTAGCAGAAAACAACATCATCAGATTTGTGTTCTGAAAAGACTAGTGTTTTGGGTTCCTTCCAAAAAATCAAAAAGAAAGGGAAGCAGCAGATTGGAAAATCTTACCATCCTTGATCTAATCAGTGTTTTGGATGCTGTCTCAAACAAATATGGAAAGTTGGAAGAAAATGCATCCCATTATCAGCTCACGGATCACATCGGGTTGGGGTGCCCTTCTTAAACGGGTGAGGGAGAAAACCAACACTGGGCAGTGCCATTTGATTAACAGTGTCCTAGCCTACCCCAGCTGGTGTGACTCAGTGGCTGAGCATCGACTCAGGAGCCAGGAGGTCACGCTTCAATTCCAGGTCAGAGCACATGCCCAGGCTGTGAGCTCGATCCCCAGTGGGGAGCAGGCATCTATCTGACTGTAAAAGTCTAGGTCATAAATTATGCTGAGAAATAAGATGTCGACTACAACATTATAAAATCAAAATGTTGTTCTCCCAGGTGTCTTATTATCTGCGAGAGGCCCGGTGCACAAAAATTCATGCATGGGGGGGAGGGTCCTCAGCCTGGCCTGCACCCTCTCACAACCCGGGACCCCTTGTGTAGGGTCCCTAGGCCTAGCTTGAGATCAGGGCCTATCGGGGCTTTCCTTCCCCAGCTGGCCCCACCCCCGCCTCTGCCACTACTTGCCATCTGTGCAGTGCTGCCCTCCCTCCCCTGCCACCAGTAGCCTCTCTCTGCAGGCAACAGGCTGGGGTGCAATGGCTTGGCTGGCCTGGGCCTTTCTCTTTCTTTGCTGGAGGGTAGGGCCAGCCCTGCGAGGGGCCATCTGCCTACTTGATCACCCCTAACCACTCTGCCTGCCTGCCTGATTGCCCCTTACCACTTGCTTGGGGGCAGGGCCATCACTGACTTCTGGTTGGCCAGCCTCTGGTCGTTACTGGTCATTATGACCCAGGGTTTATATATATTAGGATTATCCTTTTGCTTTCATTCTTTGACATAAGTTGATATATGGTTACTCAAAAGAATCTACATTTGTGAATTTAAATGGAGATAATGGAGAGGGGAACATGGAGACTACACCTTCATGAAATCCTTAGAAAGTATATGTATGTTCAATTGACCTACTACATTACTGCACTTACAGTTTATCTTATAAATATAGTATTAAAAAAAAATAAGACTAGAGCTACCATATGACCATCAGATATTGACCTTCAATGCAAGATGTTGGGAAGTAAAAGTTTCAGCCACTGATCCTCCCCAACTGTGAACCTATCCCTATACAGCATGCCACTTTCCTGGAGATATTCCAGAAATTAATGCTGTAAAAAATTAGAATTAAAATGAATATCTTCTCTGAAATCCCAGTACATATGCCCAGGAGCCAGGAGGTCATGGTTCAATTCCAGGTCAGGGCACCATTCCAGGTTGCAGACTCAATCCCCAGTAGGGGGTATGCAGGAGGCAGCCAATCAATGATTCTCTTTCATCATTAATTTTTCTCTCTCTTCTTCTTTCCTCTGTTAAATCAATTTTAAAAAATTTAATATATTTTATTGATATTTTACAGAGAGGAAGGGAGAGAGATAGAGAGCTAGAAACGTCAATGAGAGAGAAACATCGACCAGCTGCCTCTTGCACATCCCCTACCGGGGATGTGCCCGCAACCAATGTACATGCCCTTGGCCGGAATCAAACCCGGGACCTTTCAGTCCGCAGACTGACACTCTACCACTGAGCCAAACCGGTTTCGACCAATAAAAAAAAAAAATTTAAGAGCTTTCTTTTATTTGAGTGTAAGGATCAAATTCCATAAGAATGAGCAATACTCAGATAGTACCCTGCGTTTCCACTTCAATTCATTTTTTCTGCCTCTTTAGACAAATCACAGAAAGCCAAAATTTCACTCCATTTGTAATCAAGAGTGCAGCCTCTAATGCCATCACAGTTTCCTCTGCAAATGTTGCCTGAATACTTGAAAAATCATCTTAAAATATATTTTTCAAGTGGCAAGCATAATTGGTGTAACATGAATTAGTCCGACTAATATTCAGACTGATGGTGTTTATTTTGATCTTGTTCAGACACTCACCACACTCTTATTTTTAACATGAATATGGAAAAGGCTGATTAGTGAAAATGGGAAATCTAACTTTCAATGCTGGCCCTGACCCTTGAATTTTTCTTTTAGTCTGAAAAAGTAAATTAGCTCTTCGAATTAGATTTATGTAAAATGGATTATTATTTGGACCAGGTGCTACCTAGGGAAGTTTGCAGTTGATATTTAATGAATCTCTGACCAAGGTCATGTTGATAAGAAATATTTCCTTATAATGGGACTCATGGCCCAAAAAAGGAGACTATATAAAGGTGAATCTAACCTCAAAGCTGTTTTTGTAAGCAAGTAGAAGACAGTAATTTTCAACCTTTTTCATTTCATTAGTTTAGTAATAAACTAATTATTAAAATTCTGCAGCTTACCAAAAAATATATCTTTTGCCAATCTGATAAAAAAAAAAATAGGTGTAATTTTGATTCATTCACAGTGGATGGTTATTGTTCTAATGGCTGTCATTTTTTTAATTGACAATCTAAGGTTTAGAAAACTGAATTAAGCACGTTCCTCAATTGTTCTAGGCAAAGCCCTTTTCTTGTTTTACTTTCTTATCCTTTATCCTCCCTACCCACAGCCTTGACTATATATGTAACTTTGTAAAACATGCTATTTTATGTGTTTGGCTCAGTGGATAGAGCATTGGACTGTGGACCAAATGGTCCTGGTTTCAATTCTGATCAAAGACACATACCTCAGTTGCAGGCTCCTGCCCCAGCCTGGGCACTAGTCAGGGTACATGCAGGAGGCAACCAATCAATGTGTTTTTCTCACATTGATATTTCTCTTCCACTCTCTCTAAAAATCAATGGGAAAATATCCTTCGGTGAGAATTAAGATTAGATAGATAGATAAATAGATAGATATATGATAGATAGATAGATAGATAGATAGATAGATAGATAGATGATAGATGATAGATAGATAGATAGATAGATAGATAGATAGATAGATAGATAGATAGATAGAATAGTATAATGGGTGAGATGGTATCTCATTGTTTTAATTTGGGGATTTTGTTTCCATGATAATATACTCTCTCTTTTCTTGTACTTGTTTGTCATTGGAATAGGACAAGCTAGGCCATTCTGAAATATCAGTGGCATAATTCAACAAATTGGGCCGAGCTCCAGGGCAACTGGCCTCCGGTGGTTGCTATAGACAGCATCCATGTCAATGATCTACTATCTCAACAGATGGCCTCCAACGCTGCCACGGAGGGGGAGAGAGGATGGAGGGGGCACACCCGCTCTTTCTGGCCTTTGTCCAGACGTGACATATGTCACTCAGAGGCTGTCAGCCAGAACGAGTTACTCAACTCCAAGGAAGTGCAGAGGACTGCATGAATATTTTTGCGAGTACTTTCTGCCACTGCAATTTAAGTTTCCAACGAGCCTGTGTGCTTTATCTTGTTGTTCTACTCTTCATGCCTTTATAATAAAATAATAAAAAAATAAAAAAACATGTACGCAATGATCAAGGAATCAATTTTGGATGTCACAGTCAGATGTAATCATGTCACCCCTCTGTTCACAAGCGCCCCCCTGCCTGACAGGCTAAGCTCCTTGGCCCAGTTTTCTCTCCAGTAACAGCAGATCAAATTTAGGATGGCTTTTCAATCCCATAAATTTTTTATCCGTTTTCTATTCAATCTTCGGGTACATTGGGAGGTAGTGATGGTCCCTTAAGAACTGGTGGACAACTGAATGAAATTTAATAAGACACTAGACACTTTGGTGATTGTGATTTGTAGAGCTTTCATTGTGTAACCTTAAGCAACATTGACCTCAGAGAAGAAAAGACAGAATGAGGGATGGAAAAAAATGATTATGTTATTAATCTTTGTTCTAAACTTCCTAACGTCCTACTTGATAACTGCCTCCATAAAAGCCTAAGTTAATTTCTGGATCAAACGTGCACAAATTTTGAGAAAGTCGATTCATTGCCAGTACATTTCCTATGCAATATGCACAAAAGGATGTCAGGTAAATAGGTTTGACAATGAGCGCTTTGAGAGATAATGGGAAGGTATAGAAATGAACAAACAAACAAAAAAATAACTGTCATGGGTGACTCTCAAGAGGACAGCCTAGGGGATTCAGAAGGTCCCTTTAACATATGGGGGTCTACTTTGAACCCCAAGAGATGGCCTGACTCTCTGAGGTAGAAAGAACCCATTTGAAACCGTGCTCTTCAATTATTTCAGCCGGGCACACACTACTAATAGCTCTTAGGGTGAGCTGAAGTATCTGGAAGTTTGCAGGCCTGCTTTGGAAAATAAAATGTACCTCTGCTAGATTTCGGAAAATGTCACTTCAATTATTTTTGCACAATAGCATGGGAGAAGCGACGCTTCCTCTGATGAGCTTGACACGTGGTAATTTGGGTAGAGTGTATTCATCTCTAACTAGAACAAAGTGTCTCTCTGCCCTTGTTTATCCAAAATGCTGTTAATTTTTGCTCCTTTCACTTGTACACTCTGGAGCTCGGTTCCATCCTGAATGCTTGCCATTGGTAAATTGAGGCCGGCTTGAACGGCCTCAAACTCCCAGCTAAGGAAGCAAAGTGGAGAGAGGTACAAAAGCCAAGGATCTTTTATTTTTTATTTTTTATTCTTGTTAACCAAAAGCCAAGGATTTTTTTATTCTGATGTTTGGCAGAACAATGAATAAGCAAAGAGTTCCTAACTTGAAAATAAAAGAAAAACTGCAGAGGAGACATTTCCGGTGCAACTAGGTTTCAATTCTTTACTCTCAAATGTATATTTTGATCATATGTTTAGATCAAGGGCACTCTAATCATTTTATCCCAGCCTGATAGGAAAAGCTCACATGTGTAGTTACAAGTCCCCTTTAGAGATTGTTGGCACATTAAAGGATGTTCACAAATTAGCCTTGATAACGTGTAACCACAGACAGCACTGTGAACTCACTGAATTTCCCCCCCTTAATTATGCTACATTTCGTTGGACCGTACTGGAGTAGATCATAGAATCAGGCAAAGCCTAGAGTTTTAAAGTGACCTCTGAGGCTACTTCTACCCACAAAGTTTATTTATTTTTGTTTTTCTTTTTTTTAATATATTTTATTGATTTTTTTACAGAGAGAAAGGGAGAGGAATAGAGAATTAGAAACATCAATGAGAGAGAAACACCAGTCAGCTGCCTCCTGCCCACCTCCCACTGGGGATGTGCCCGCAACCCAGATACATGCCCTTGACCGGAATCAAACCCAGGACCCTTCAGTCCGCAGGCCAACGCTCTATTCACTGAGCCAAACCAGTCAGGGCTATTTTCATTTTTCAACACACTTTATTTTTATTCTGTTGACTTACATTAAATTCTATTCAATGTCAATTTGGCCTTTCTATGAATTATCTACATAGATTATTTCATATAAAGGCTCAATACTGAACAGAGAAAATGAAAGAGAAAAGGGGACTTACTGAGTACCTACAACTTGTAAGCCTTCTTGTAAGCCTTTTATATACATTATCTCTTGTAATCCTCACATAAGAATCAAAATTTATGGCCATTTCATTGAGTGGGCTATGTTTATAATTTTTTATATTTGCATTTTTTGCTAAATTTTCTTTTTTATAAAATTAAAACGTTCTTCATAGGAATTGTGGAAATATATTCAGAGGAAACTATAAATCATCCATAATCTAAGGTCTAGATATTATCACTATTAAGCTTCTATTCATTTACCATGTAGAAGTCCTGGTTTTTAAGGTAATTAGAATCACACAGGTTATGTAGTTCCTTGCCCTTCAATTTTCACTGAAATTATATAATCAACATTTCCCTGTGTCAGTATAAATTCTCCATCCATGATTTTGAAGGGCCCATTATGCTTCATCATTTGGATGCCCCATCATTAGCCTAACCTCTCTGGTAGGCTGGGGGGGGGGGGCATTTAATTTGCTTAGAATCTTATTTTCTGTGAAATCACAATGCATCTATGATAGTAGTACCATGAACGATTATAGTCACAGCCTCCTTTTCAAGGTCATTACTGAAACCCAATTGAAATGTAAAGATCGCCACAAAACGTGTTATCAGGGGAGGGAAGGGTGGGTGGGGATTGTATGAAAAGATATTTCAGAGTCGGCAGGATATCCAGTGCTCTGCTCTCTAATTTACTCTATTATTTCAACCAAAATTTAAAAGGGTTGGGTTCAAGACACAAGTCCTGGACTCCTGAAGCTTCATCAAATCTATCCCATACCTCAGTGAACTTCTAATATAAATTCTTTTGTGGTAACTTTTTTTTTTTTAGTTAAATGGTTTTGCAATCTGCAACCAAAAGAGCCCTGATACTGGTACATATTTACTATTGAACAAACATATCTAGCGCAGGCTAGATATAGCCAAAGATGATAACCGGCCCACCCTATTCTGAGCAAGCCACATTGGGATTAAAGGGAGTTCATTCATTTAAAAGAGACATTGGCCCTGGCCAGTTTGTTCAGTGGTTAGAGTGTCAGCCTGTGGACCAAAGGGCCTCAGGTTTGATTCCTGTCCAGGGCACATATCTCGGTTGCAGGCTCGATCCCCAGGGTCTGTCAGGGTGCGCACAGGAGGAGACCAATTGATGTGTCTCTCTCACATTGATTTTTCTTTCCCCACTACTCCCGCTGTCCTCCCTCTCCTCCATTTTCTCTCTAAAAAAAAAAAATCAATGGGAAAAATAATAACCTTGGGTGAGGTTTAAGCAAGAGAGAGGGAGGGAGGGAGGGAGGGAGGGAGGGAGGGAGGGAGGGAGGGAGAGAGAGAGAGAGAGAGAGAGAGAGAGAGAGAGAGAGAGAGAGAGAGAGAGAGAGAGGAGTCCTTCCACCCCCCAGGACAAGGACATTGGTTGCCCAAATTGCACAGTGATTATCTGAAAATCTTGCAGGCATTAGACAAGCCCAGCAAGCGTTCTGATTCAAATGCATCCATAATGACTCTGTTCATCAGTAAGAGCACAGTTTGTGAATTTACATCTGGCTCGTGAAAACTGTACCTATTAATCAATCACCTCCTAAGTGGAGAGACCTGCACATGGGAAGTTGTATGTTAGGGATGATCGCGGTTTGATGGTCTGTTGGCACCCATATTCTAAATTCTGAACTGGCCTTCCGATAGCACAGCTATTTTTCCTGCAGTCAAACTCATGCCAACAACCCTCATTCTTACTCACTAACACTGGCATTTCACTCCTCAAAACATCCATCTCATTTTATACAGGATGTGAGCTTCAACCATGCATATAAATTGTAGGTGTCTATGAGGGGGAAATTTTTAATGCTTATAGGAGAGAAAAGTCATTGCTCATACATTTCTACATTTGTTTCTTGAATGGTGAACATTTCTTTTTCTCTTTTTTCCCCCCAGCTTTCTTTGAATTATTATTTCTTGAATGGTTTCTCTGGGCCATCTAGTCACATCACATATTCTTGGGGAGCTAGGATAAATTAACAGCCCTAGCTGGTTTGGCTCAGGGGATAGAGCATCAGGGTTCAGGGTTTGATTCCAGTCAAAGGGCATGTACCTTGCTCCCTCCTCTGGGTCTGGTCAAGGATCATGCAGGAGGCAACCAATCAATATATTTCTCTCACATTTCTCTCTGTCTTTCCCTTTCTTCTACTCTCCCTAAAAATCAATGGAAAAAATATCCTCGGGTGAGGATGAACAAAACAAAAATAAATTTAACAGATTGTTATAATGCTTAGTTAAATGCTCTAATTAGGTCAAGTTTATGGTGATACGGATATAGAAAAGGTTGTCTAATAAAATCCTCAAAGATCAGAGCGCATTACCTTGAGGACATGACATTTAAGTCATTGTGGACAAAAAGAGATGAAAGAAAAGAATGTACCAGCTGGGGTTGGGGGGACACAACATACAAATGCCTAGAAGTGTTTCCCAAACTTTTGTCATATGTGTACCCCTTCTATAATTTTCGTAACGCTGAGTACCCCTTGTACTCATGAGAACATAGAATTAGGTGCAGCTAAGCACGGTGCAGTGCATATCCCCACCAAACTCCAGTGCAATGCATACCCCCACCAAACTCTTCCCGTACCCCTGGGGGTACGCGTACCACACTTTGGGAAACACTGGAGAGGAAAGAGGAGACATAGGACAACTGAGGAGCTAAATGGAGTAGCCACTACCTCCACAGCACAAATGGGGTCATTGACAAGGGCACAAAGGGTGAAGTCAGAGGGGGAAGCAGTGGGCCTGTCAGGAAGAACTTCACAAGCTATGGTAATGGGTTTGGGTGCGGGATGCCAATGGAGTTGGAGAACCAGATTAACTTTTTGGATTTCTTTGGTTGCAGTCTGGGGAATGGATGGATTGGAGTATGACAAGACCAAAGGTAGGAGGAGGTCAGTTTTCCGCAAACCTAATATGACAGAGTTAGGGAGCGTGCTCTCCAGACTCTTAAGGCACAGTTAAGAGACACACAGATTCAGAGGTGAGGAGGGGGTCTCCAGGCACCCATCTGCAGAGCTGCCGCCTAGGGCTCAAGGCACATGGTCAACCAGTGATCATGAAATGAAGAGAGATCTGAGGCCCAGAGGAGTCTGGTGAGTGCCTCTCTGAAGACATTGGACAAAGTCGAATGGAAAGGGAGCAAGCCTGACAATGAGGATGGGGAAGGAAAGGGGAAGAGAGAAGCAAGGCAATTTGGAGTCCAAGGTTGTGAACACTGACCGGGGACTATTGCTCTTTTCTTCTCTGGCTGCCGCAGACCTTTACATCATCACCACCAAAGGGTCATTTAAAGCAATCAGGAAAGTATACACATACACAAACATACTTCATTTGGGAGTTAGTACCAATCTTGATGAAAACATACTAATCTGTTACGAACCAGCCTGGCATGGACACACAGGCAAATGCAGAATATTGAAAGGCCAGGGCGGATGGAAGTTTTGGTTCCAATGATTCAAATATTTGAATCTTGCATCTTAAATGTGAAGTGAAAGATAATAATGTCCAAGCCAATTAAGCATGTGGGCCTATTTGCTAAGGTACGCTTGATTTTCCACAATAAAAAATTGTCTGTGAATCGAATGTTGGGCTATTAACCAAATGTTAAATGCCTCTTATTGGCATAAAAGACTCCTGGCATTAATTAACCCTTTGGCATAATGAATTTTCTTCATTCACACTTTCCTAAGCAGATGAACCCCATACTCAGCCCCTGTGACTGCTGAATACTTCCAGGGCCTCTTGTCATGCTGGAGCTTCAAGTCATCAAACTTCCAGCTATAAAAATACAGTGAACTCAGCAAATAACCAAGCAAAAAAAAGGGGTCAAATTTTCTGCAAACCTAATGTGATGGGATCATGCTCTCCGATCTGATCACATGGGCAGCTGCTCTGGGCGTCTGGTTCTGGTTTCCTCTCTGATACCTGGAAACTCGTTCTGATGATGATGATGATGATGGAGAGAGCCCTGGTGCTGAGAGAAGGTCACCCGATGTGTGCGCTCAGGTTTGTCATCACTTAACAGCAATTATGCTTTCAAGAAGGTCTTGCTTATGAACTGCCCATTTCATTTCTAAGTCTTTGAAACCTTCTGGTGGAATAATAGAACACTTAGGAGGCGAATTGAAATAAAAAGCCTTTTACTGAGTGGCAAAGAGAAAGAAGTCAATGCTTGATTAGAAGTTCTATGGAGTTCATCATGAATGCAAGAGAGAAACAAAACACAGCCAGATGCATGCTCTCTCTCATATCCTGCCTTCTCTGCCAGTGTTGACCAGGCACGGACTTCCATTCTACACGGACACCTCAAAACAGCTTTGCAACTGGTTTCCTTACAGAGAACAAAGAAAAGCAGTTGGTTCGTTAGGTCTATTGAATATATTCTTTTCTTTTTTAATATATTTTTATTGATTGCAGAAAGGGAGAGGGAGATAGAAACATCAATGATGAGAGAGAATCATTGATCAGCTGCCTCCTGCATGCCCCACACTGGGAATTGAGCCTACAACCCAGGCATGTGCCCTGACCAGGAATCAAACCGTGACCTCTTGGTCAACAATCAACCACTGAGCCCACCAGACGGGCTGTTGATATTTTCTCGCTGAGATCACTTCCTTAAACGATTGCTGTGCTCCAGCTTCAGATGTTGAGCCGGGCCTACCTGGGTTCTGCCACTTTCCACCATCCTGACCTTAGCTCAGTCATGGAAACCCTGGGAGCCTCAGCTTTCTCAACCACAATATGGGGATAAAACATCCACTCCTTAGGTAGTTAAGAGAATTAAAACAGAAAATCCTCAGACACATACTAAATGCTTCACGATTAAATCTCTTTTCCCTTTTCTCCTGTCTCCTTGTTTATGTTCTAATTAAGCTCTGCCTTGTGCTTGCAGGAGTATCACAAATGGATGATAAATCCTCTAACAGCAAAACTATACTGATGGGATTCCAAGGAAAGAGACTTTGATTGGCATTCGAGAGATTTAGGCCTGGGAGAGCGAAAGTGACCTTGATTAAGCCAATTGCCCTCTCTGTGCTGCAATTTCCAAAGGTATAAGGAGTTATTTAACCACGTGGATTGCCCAGCTCTCAAATGCCATGTGAACACCTATTTTTTACCTCTTGAAAGACCTTACCGAGCAGGCAATAGGCATTCAATTAACACTTGCTGACTGCTGACTGAGCGTGCTCAATATGAGAGGCTTAATGGCAATAGATACTGAGCAACAATGGAACTATATCCAGTGCAAATCATTCTTAATTTTAACCAAATATTTTGAGGAAAATAGGAATACATCCTAGGCCTGTGTGGCTCAGTTTGTTGAGTGGCGTCTCTTAGAGCCTTCACACTGAAAGGTGGCCAGGAACCTGACCCACCAGGAGTCATTGAGTCCCCCAGCTGTTCTGGTTACCAAGTAAGAGCGTGTTGACATATTGGCAACTCACTATGACTCCCAATCCCTCCAACAAGAGTGAAACTTAGAGTTAAATAACCCTGGCTACACCTCATCTAATCAACCACATTTTTTTTTTTTATCACTGTGGACAGATTAGTAGTAATTTGTAATCTGTAGAGTATATCCAAATAGCCTGAAGAACTTGTTAAAATGCATAGTTCTGGCCTTAGCTGGTTTGGCTCAGGGGACAGAGCATTGGCCTACAGACTGAAGGGTCCCAGGTTCCATTCCGGTCAAGGGCACATACCTCCGTTTCAGGCTCCATTGTTGGCCCAGGTCAGGATGCATGCAGGAGGCAACCAATCGATGTGTCTCACTCATCATTGATGTTTCTATCTCTCTCTTCCTCTCTGACATTAATACACTTTTTTAAATGCATATTTCTGGGACCCAACACCAGCATTTCTAACTTGGCAGGTGTGGGGTGGAGCCTGCGATATTTGCACGTTCAACAAGCTCCCAAGTGGTGCTGATGGTGCTGGCCCTCAGACTACACGTGGTGTAACACTGGGCCAGATTATCTACAGCATGACAATAAGTTTCTCGTGAGAAACTGAGTTTTAGGTGGAGAAGGTGACCAAGAGGTGAGCCAATTAACAGTAGGCCTGGAGCTTTAAGATAATCTTCCAAGTTTGACTCTATGTCACTGCTCCTAGAATTGGGATTTCAAGGACCAATCAAATTATAAAGTTAAATGAAAATGAGGTAGACCTGCCTCCACGTTTTGAGACAGACATAGACAGACAGATAGATAAGGAGAAAGATAGCTAACAGACAGATATAGAGGTCATCTAATCTCTAAATGTGTGCCTCTTAAGTGAAGCAAAAATCATTTTGAGACACACTTGCTACCTTGCTCTTACTTTTATGCTTTTACTACAAAGAGGGAAACCTCCCTGGGGACTAGGGGACTGGACATTGCTCCTCCCTTCTGAAATACCTTTTCTTTTTGTTTTTACATATATTTTATTGATTTCACAGAGGAAGAGAGAGAGAAAGAGAGAGAGAGAGAGAGACTGGGAATCGAGCCTGCAACCCAGGCATGTGCCCTGACTGGAAATCAAACTGTGACCTCCTGGTTCATAGATCGAAGCTCAACCACTGAGCCACACCAGGCAGGTCTGAAATACTTTTCCAATGACCTCATAAACACTGCTCTATAGAGACCCTTCATCTGATTCCAAGGCTGTGTTTAATTTCTTTACCCAAGCAAAAGTTTGGTGATTACTTGATTAATTTAACCTCATTCTTCTTTGTCATTAGAACAAACCTAAATGTCTCAGCTGACAAACACCACTTTAGAAACATCCTGATTCTGATAAATGGTTTCTTTAAATGCCTAGAAAGTGTGATTAGCATAGATGCTTGTTTGATTCTGAAATCCCGGTGGCACTGGGGTGGGGACTGGAACCCTGATGGGGAGGGCTCTGCATGTCCTGGGGCAGAGATTGAGATTTGTATGCAAGACCAGTATTTGTGACTGTGTGCATTTTTAAAGTCCTTCCTTTTTCCTTTTCTATTTTTTTCATTTCCAGGTTCCCAAAGGAAAGCTCAATTACTCGCTGTTACCAAAAAAGGCCACTTATTATCTTGAAAATCCAAGCAAGGAAAAAAAGGAGGCAGTGGATAACTGATACTGACTACTTAGCTGCTTAAATAATCAGCTTTTTATTCCAGTGTAATCGTTTTTCACAGCATCCTAAATAGCATGAAGAGGGTAAAAGAAATGGTATTGTTGGTGATTTTTAATCAGGTTTCTATAAGTCTCAGTCATAAAGTAATTATTCAAACAAATGAAGGAAGACAGCACACTCTTAAGTACCTATTAAGGGAAGAATATCTCATTTTAAAATAAAGTACACAAATGGGATACAACTCAAGTAAACCATCTTTTTCCCCGCATTGTACCACTTCATGGAAAACAAATTGCAAGTAATTCTGTTTAATGATTACGTGACATGTACAAAATAATGCTCCATTACTATTCAAATATCTTTATCATTATGATGGATTGTTATTGTTAATGTTATTAACTATGACTATAGCTCATTCGATAAAGCACATTTTCTGTGCCAAGTGTGTTGCCACATATCTGAAGTTAGTACCCACAACCTGAGCATTGCATACTCTTTGTATCCTGTTGAGAAAACTGAGGCTAAGAGATTTTAAAGACCTGAGTGTCAATAAGCTAGTAAGTATAAGACCTGCCTAGGCATTAAATTTGTCTGCCTGCCCCAAAACCCATCCCAGTCTCTCCCACACTACCACCGGTGATGAGGTGCAAAGATAACACACTTAAGCCCTGGCCAGTGTTGCTCAGTGCGTGGAGTGTTATCCCATGCACCAAAGGGTTGTGGGTTCGATTCCTGGTGAGGCCACATGCCCAGGTTGCAACATGGATTTGCTCTTATAGAACTACATGATATGAATCTTGCTTTACTTCTAAATGGTCCTGTCCCCGTTGGCTATTAGTCTTTTTTCCCTATTAAAACTATAGACGTTCTGACTCAAGTGGATGGCATAACTCAAATATAAAAATGAGCAAAGCATTACAGACCTCCCAGATGCCCCACATCTGGCAGGGTTTCACGATGGGTAGAAGCTTCTAGAGCGGGAACAGCCAAGGTTAGGTCCCCAGCCTGGGTTAGTAGAGGCTCTGGAGCACAGGGGGGAAGCCTCTTCGCTTTTCTAACTCCACTCCCGCTCTGCAAATGCAAGAAGATGGCTCTAAGCACTTAATTCTGTTCCAGTGTACTTAGCACAGCACCTGACGCGTAAGGACTCCCATGTAAGATAGTCAGTGACACTATTAATATGGGGGATCACTTTTCAAAAATAAACATCCCACTTGACTATTGTCCTCAAAAACCAGAAGTATAGAAGAGTGTGTAACTGCCAACCTGTTCACAGTGGCCTCTCTAAATGAGGTACAACTACATGTTAATCAAATCGAAGCAGCCAGGGGTTCCTCTGTTTATCTTGTGGTAACAGGCATGATGCTGAAGAGACTTGTGCTTCAGGAGCATGGCCTCAGACTTGAGTAGCTCTTGTGCATTCATTTATTCACTTCTTCATTTACATATTCATTAAGCACTTCTTAGGTGCTGGACCCTTATTATCTGAGTATAATATGGAAAGGGATAAGTCACACTCCTCATCCTTAAGAGACTCTCCTCTTAACAGGTTTAACAGGCAGTAAATAAACACTTCCATTAAATTAGTTACAATAAATAAATAAAATAAAACACACACACACACACACACACACACACACACACACACCCCAAATGCCAAAGAAGCATTTTTAGAAGTGAAGATGGAAGTCATGGCATACATCAGGCTCGGCCTTGGGACGGCCTCTCTGGAAGGAATCACACAGGAGTCAACTTTTAAAAAGTAACTAGGAATTTGCAAGATAATTAAAGGAGACAGTATATTCTAAGCCAGCGGTTTTCCTAATGCCTCTACCCTTTAATACATACAGTTCCTCATGTTGTGGTGACCCCCAACTATAAAATTATTTTCGTTGCTACTTCATAACTGTAATTTTGCTACTGTTATAAATCATCTCGACCCCCAGGTTGAGAACTGCTGCTGTAGAGCCCAAGACCATCGGAAAACACAAGATATTTACATTAATTCATTAACAGTAGTGTTCTAGGCGGTCCTGCTTGAAGACCTAGTAATCAGATGAGTGGTAGTCAAAGAATCACTGGAGCATGGGGTTGCACTCAGAGGGCTAGCCATGAGTATAGGATTCATGGGGAGCATGGTAGGGGCAGGTTTAGAAGAGAAAAAGCAGACCTCCCATGGAAGAGTGGTCTTCTGAACTTGGATTTGGGTCTGGCACTGAAGAGCTTCATAGACCATCCATGTAAAGACCAATCAATCAGAAAATTCTAAAGAACCTAGCAGTGAGGGATCATCCTAGCTCCCTCCATGCCTAATTCTCTCCTTTGCATTTTGGAGGCTCCAGAATTTCAAGGCTGTTTCCTTCCCATTTGGCTTAAATATGAAGCAGAACTGAACTACTGGGGAGCCCCATTCTCTGGTCTTATTTTCCCCTTTCCTGATGGGATCCCAATGGGTTTAATCTTTTGAAGATTCAGTGTGGATCACTCATCCTTCCTTCTCAAGCCTAGCCCATGACACTGGGCTTCCCAATATGATGGTGTTAGGAGGTCATGAAGGTGAAGCCCTAAAGATGGGTGTCCTCATAAGAAGAAGAAGTGACAACAAAGCTTAGCCTTCTTTGGTTGGGACAACATCCCCAGAGGAAGGGCTCTTTACTGCCTCCTTCTAACCAAAACGGACAAATATCAATTGATTGACCATGACACAACTAAGTGACACTTTAAATGGGGCAACACTTTACATGGTACTTTCCAGTTAGAGCAAACACAAGACTGGGTGTTTTATACACTTCATTTCATCTTCACAACCATCTGGTCAGATAGGTGCTCCAGAAGTGCTGGGTTGATTGATCAAGCAATCAATTGATTGACTTTGCTGTTTTCACTACTTTCAGACAAACTTCTTTCTGAGAACATCAGATTCTTAGCTGCCTTCATGTATATATATCCATAGCTTACCCACCAGCACTAGCCACTTTTTTATCTGCTTCAGCTTTTATAGTTAGAGATGGAGGAATGACAGCTATACCTTGCAATTAGAGCTTCATATAATATCAGAATGGGTTTGATTTTTGACATCAACGAACAAACCCATTTGTCTATCCCTGCATTTCAGAACTAGAAATCCATCATCATTATCTGCCAGCTGTTAGTTCACCCCACTCACGGTTTCTTATTGAAAAAATGCTGCCTAACCTCCAGCAAAGTCCTCGCTCCATTTGTAATTTCCAGGTATCGAAAGAGCTTGCATTTTTAATGAATTCCTAATGTACTCGCTCAAGCAAACAAGGAAATTATAACCGTGGAACATTACATTTCAGACATTAATCATAATTACCTAATAAGACCAAACAAGGAAATTTTATTACAAACGGAGACTTCTTATTTAACTTCAGAATCAGAATAATTGTCACATCTGCACATACTCTAAATGATACCACATATTTCCAAATGCCTACATTAAACAGTTTAGTCATAAAGAAATATTTTGTCAGCTAATTTAATTTAATTGCATGGCATAATCATTTCACCTATTTCTCTAAAAACAGATATTTTAATAAGAGAACTGCAAGAAGGTTTTTAAAAAAAAAAAAATCTCGCTTTCTCAATTGCCGGGAAAGGTCTCTACCAGAAGTTACAGATTCAGGCGGGTTCTATAGCTCTTCAATGTATGTGTTATATACCATTAGTCACCAGGTGAAGCCCCCCACTAATAGCAATGCCCTTCAACAATAGCCCAGGAGAATTTAACATTGATTGATGGCAGGTCACCTGGAATTGGTTGGCAGAATTTCCAATTTTCTGTTGGGAAATTGCTTATTTCTCCAAGTCTCTTCCCATTTTTACAAGTGGACAGTGAGCTGAGATTATACATTATTATGTGTCTAAATATAAAATTGTGATGGATGGCGTCACACATTTAAAAAGAGTTAAGCATTTCATTTAAGATTTTAAAAGTTTAAAGAAGTTGAAAATGTATTTTTAATCTTTCTCAGGAATTCATGGGCTGATCCATATTATGGGAACTATTAAGAGATGGCCTAAAGATTGTCCTATAGAAGGCAGATCATTTTCAAAAAATTAGCCTTTTAGATTTTCACAGCAGTGACACCATAAGTTTCTTATAAATATATCTGAGGTTCTCAGGCTTATCAAAGGACTTAAAGGGATAAATGGGTTCTTTTTATGAGAGCACTAGCCCTAAATTTCACCGAGAAGCAAAAAAATAAGCAACCAAAACTCAAAAGCCACATTGAAATCACACATTATGTATTATGGTAGATCGGTCAGAGATAGATACCAGGTCAGTCCCAAAGAGCATTATATATCATTCAAAATTCTTGTTGGTTTTTTATCAACAATGTCTGTAATTACAATTTAATTTGTGAAAATATAAAATGGAATGCTATGGACACAGAGTCCGCCCTTTACAAACCAGGCCCAATTCGGACCCAGGCATAGAAAGATTAACTCTGCTGTAAGGCCACTGCGATTCAGTCACGTGGGATTGTGACAGGGGAAAGGAAGATGTCCCACACTCAACCTGATATGGCGTGTTTAAAAAACAAGTGAGCCATTCTTCCCATTAATTTGTTTATGTCATAGAAGAGTGGTTATCCTGCTAAGAGTCCTCACCATCTTTGCATGATTAAAACCAAAGTCACAGAAAACTGATACAGATAGATTCCAAGGACATCTGAATGCAAAGTTTCATCAAATTTAACCTACATAAAGGTATAGGTCACACATATGTGACCTATGTTTATTTACATATATACCTCCTCAAAGAGAGCACAGACTGTAAAATAGAGTATAAGTAGGTGTCAAGGACAGGTATGTATATTAATAGAGTGGCTCAATGGATCTTTGAGGAAAAGTCATCACTTCTTGCATTTATTGGAAAGTTGACTCAAGGGTGTTTTGGAAAAGTTCGATTTTTAAAGATAATCATCTCCTTTCTATGCTTTGCACAGAAAGAGCTAATCATTAAGCTAGTAAATCATGGACCACAGCTAGTTAGTATAACCTAGAGAGCAGAAAAAGTCTTTTCCATGTGTAAGAAGTAAGGAGTTTAATGTTATCAGGCATCTGATTGTTTTTACTCGTGGAAATAAGGTGTGGTACACAAGTTTTCCATAACATTTGCATGCAGATGAGCTCATGTTGTTTTCTCTGTCCCTGGATCCAACATTGGTATAATTATTTGATGTATATAATTTTTGTATCAAAAGCATTGGTGCACAACAGTGAGAACTTTCAACCACCTTGAAAATGACTTTTAGAATATTTCATTAGCAGGCTGTCTTTCAGACCCTGCGTTGACATTCATGTTTCTTCATACCAGTCTTTCATCCATAAAACCCTTTGTTCTGCTGAACAGCTCCCAGACAATGTGGGTAATCAGAAAGAAAGCATCCATTCCAACATCTGATCAGTCGTATTCAAATCTCATCTATTAATAATCTTTTGAGACCTTTCTAAGAATTTTATTTCCTTTCTTGCGGTATCATCCTATTATTTCCTTAAAAACATCCCCAAATGTAATGAAATGAAACCTTGATATTTCACAGGAAATAGGCACAGTGGTTAAATCTTACCCATTTTTATCACTTTCAATAAAGTATATGGGAAAATAACTGCTGTGCTCAATTCAAAGATTTATTTTTAATTACCATAGATTGAATTTTTAGCACTGAAATTATTAGGGGAAAACACAATTATTTAAATAGTGTACACAATTATTATGCACACCAAAAAAATAAGTTCAAAATGGAATAATCCAGCCAACTGGATAGTTTTTCAATATTTTAATAAAAATAAAATGAGTATTTAGAGGAACAACCTGTTTATAACAGACCCTGTAAATTGGATGCATTTTATAATCACAAATCCATGAGTCTATTCTCCACAATGCAAGAATCGTGTTATTTCAATCTTCTAATATTTGTGTGCAAAATGTATTAGCATTTCAACTGATCTAACATGGAAGCTTAAAATGAAAATGCTCTCAAAAAAGTAAAAATGTTATGTACCTTGGTGTGTGAAAGTACACATTTTGCAACAATGCACATTTTAAAATGCTTTTGCTGCACAACTATACCTATTACAGTAATTTAAACAACAATTGGAGGGCTTAGTCTTAAGGATTAAAAACAAATCATTAAAATCATAGAAACATAAAGGTCAATTTGAATTATTATCTTTTTTATATTATGTGTCTGTCTACTGTATATTGGACTCCCAAGAAGTCAGACTGAAATATGTCATATTCCTTTGTATTTTAATTTCACCTTTTGTTATAGAATTTAGAATTTCTAGGTTTCGTTATATTTTAATATTTTGTTTTTCAGGCTATTTTGTTTTTATGGTACTTCATAATATTATGTTTCATGGATGAAAATAAAAAGTAGAATTTGGTTTCAAATAACAATTTAGGAGAGAGAGATGAAATTGTCAAAAATGAAAGAGTTGGAAGAATCAAGATTCTTTCCACACTTTTCTTTCAAAAATATTACTGAAAATTTCTAAATATGTCAAAAGACTTCTTAAGCAAGAGAGCTGTATTTAACATGGTGTTAGACTATCTAAGAGCAACTTTCTACCCCCTTACACCAGTTACACAGGAATTATTTCTCCGTCAGTCCTGGTAGTATCAATTTGGAAATGGAATGAGTTAAGATAGGAGAAAAGTCTTCCAAAGAAAATCCAAGGAGAGAAACAGCATAGCAATGCACTTAAATCCACATGAGGGATGTGCCAGCACTAGTGCAAAGCAGATATGATTTATCAAACAAGGATCAAACACTCTCCTGATAATGGGGGTTAAAAACTCATTTATGGTAAACCACTTACGGAAGGAAGAGAAGGCGTGACAAAAGTGAGATGGATAGTAGATACGGAAGACCAATGGGACTCTACTGAAGAGCTAAATTGTTTTCTCAGCTATCGTAAATATTCCTAAATTGTGTTCGTGCATCAGATTATGCCTGCAGAGTGTTTGTATGGTTTTGAACACTTGAACGTTTTTGCCCTCAGTGATTTTCACTGAGTGCCTTCCATGTTTCAAACACTGAATTAGGCACCGAGGTTATAAGGACATTTAGTGTTGTTAATCCTCGCTCAAGGATATTTTTCCCCACTGATTTTTAGAGAGAGTGGAAGGGAGGAGGAGAAACAAAGAGAGAAACATTAATGTGAGAAAGACACATTGATTGGTTGTCTCCCTCACACACCCAGACCAGAGCCAGGAATTGAGCTGAAAACTGAGGCATGTGCCCTTGACTAGAATCAGACCTGGGACCCTTCAGTCTGAGGGCTGACACTCTATCCAATGACAGTGAAAGCAGAGTCCGGGCTCTGCAGTGAAGGGGAATGTGTGTGCAGAGCTTATGTGCAGCTACGGGGAACACTGAACATGGAGTCAGGAGGATGTAGGTCTTCTTACTGGTTGGTCCTAACGTTTGCCTCTTTCTATGGATCTGGCCTTTTTCATTATCACAATAATAGAAAATCACAGAGCCGAAACCGGTTTGGCTCAGTGGTAGAGCTTCCATCTGTGGACTGAAAGATCCCAGGTTCGATTCCAGTCAGGGGCATGTACGTTGGTTGCGGGCACATCCCCAGTAGGGGGTGTGCAAGAGGCAGCTGGTCAATGTTTCTCTCTCATCGATGTTTCTGGTTCTCTATCTCTCTCCCTTCCTCTCTGTAAAAAATCAATAAAATATTTTTTTTTAATTTAAAAAAATTTTAATTTTTTTAAAAATAGAAAATCACAGAAACATCTTGGGAAATTAAGACACTCTTTTGAGTCAGCATCTTTATATTGCTCAGCATATACTCATGAATAAAGATCTGCCATCTTAACTCATATCTGCCACCCATTTTTCAAATTTATATCCAGTCAGTCCCCAAACTCTACCCTTAACAGCTCCTCTTCTTCACTCCTGTTCTAATCTGGGTTTACTCTCTGCAATCTACCGTCTGCCCCATTCAGATCTATTCTCATCTCTCCTCCAACTTGCTCTACTCTGGAGGCTGGTCTAGAGGAACTACTTCCTGGACTCGCTTCCTTCTGGCTGAGTGTGAGCAATGGAGAGCACAGGCAAGAGAAGTGAGGCAGAGTCAAGAGAGGGGTCAAAGTAGTCACTCTCCATCCTCTCCCTGCAAATCGCCTCAACCAGAGGTCAGAGCTCCTTACACTGAGTGACCAGATTATTATGATATCTGAACGCATAATGATCTGGCTACTCGGTGTATATCCTTCCTCCTTCCTTCCTCCTTTATAATAAAAGGCTAATATGCAAATTGTCCCCTCGACCAGGAGTTTGACCAGCAGGCAGGCCAAGCAACAGCCCATATCCCCTCTCCCTGGCCAGGCTGGCCGGACCCCACCCATGCACAAATTTATGCACTGGGCCTCTAATAATAATCTGGCCACTCAATGTAGGCAGCAGTCTCCCACGAAGCTCTCCCATGCTAGATTCTGGTAACTGCTTCCTCCTATCCTATTGGCTGAGGACCAGTCATGGCATCACCCTCCTACTAGTCCTGATGAGAGGCACTGTTCCATAGTTTCCTTACACCCAGCCCACACTTTGGTCTTTATGAGACTCTCTTCAAATTACTCAGTTTAAGAGTGCAATCTGTTTCCTACTGGCAGCCTGACAAACTACAGTCCTTATCTCACCTGCCTGCTCTCCAGCACTGGATACCAATGTCCACTCTCTTCTTATCTCTGACTCTGCCTGCTTAGTCTCCTTAATGAGTCTGTCTTAGTTTGGTCAAGAAAGAGGAACAGCATTAATCTTGACCAGCCATCCCTCATAAACATAGAGTCGGGGTTAAAAAGGTGCTTTGATGGGAACACAGCTTCAGGACAAGTCCTTACATAGTACTCTCTTTCTCTCTCTCTCTCTCTCTCTCTCTCTCTCTCTCTCTCTCTCTCTCTCTCTCTCTATCTCTCTATCTCTATCTCTAACTCATTGCAAATCAATTTTATGCCTCCAATAAATTGTGGATTCACTTTAGTGGATCTTTCCTTCTGCTTATCCCTTAAATACTGCTACTTTCCAGACTTATATTATCCATGCTGTTCTCTTTTTACTACATAGGAGTTAAAAATTCCCTACTGAGGGTCTCCTATCTTAATCATTTTCTTAGAAAGCTGTCAACAGGAAAATAATTGTGTGATGGATTTTGTTCCTGTGAAATAATTATTTAGCTCTCCAAAACCAAAAAACCAAGAAAATCCAGAATATAGCCAACCATCCATTCACCCAGCCATCCAAGTATTCATTAAACAAACTCTGTTTATCGATACATCCCAGAGTCTGGTACATGGAAGTTGCTCAATGAATCAAACACTCATGAACTGAGCCCTGTGCTAAGTTTACAAAAATGAATAAGACACCATCCAAAGCACTGCAGAATTCACAGTTTAAGAGAGCACTGGAAATGTAAATACTAGTTACAATGCATTTTGAACGGAGATATGTGTTAGTAAGGATGTATAACTTCCTTTTTTATGTTTTTAATTGACTTTAGAGAGAGATAAGGAGAGCAAAAAATATCAATGTGAGACAGAAACATTGATTGGTTGCCTCCCGTACATACCCTGACCCAGGAGACTGAGCTAATAACTTGGGTATATGCCCTGACCATGAATCAAACCAGTGACCTTCCAGTGCACTGGACAATAACAACTGAGCCACACTGGCTAGAGCTATAACTCCACCTTTAAACAATTAATTTATTTAGCCAAAACCGGTTTGGCTCAGTGGTTAGAGCGTCGGTCTGCGGACTGAAAGGTCCCAGGTTCGATTCCGGTCTAAGGGCAGATACGTTGGTTGTGGGCACATCCCCAGTAGGGGGTGTGCAAGAGGCAGCTGATCGATGATTCTCTCTCATTGATGTTTCTAACTCTCTATCCCTCTCTCTTTCTCTCTGTAAAAAATCAATAAAATATATTTTTTAAAATTAATTTATTTAGTAAAATAATGGAAATTCAAACAAAGTTTGGGGAAATGTTGAGGGAGGGGGATATTAGCAAAAACCATAATCATTTATAAACCAAGTTAGACTAAATTTTTAAAATAATTTTTACACCTAAATACAGTTTAAAGATGCCTTGTTATGAAACTGTTCATCTTATCCATCACAGCTTCACTCTCTTTTTTCTCCTATGAGTCTAAACAGGTTACACAGAATTCATTTCTGAGCAGACATGCTGTCATGTGCTGCAAATGCTGGTCAAGGTTTCATATCAACAGAGCTCCTCACCCTCATCCAGAAACTGTGGGTGACTGAGAATATGTCATTTAACAACTTGCAAGGAATCATTTTTTAAGAGAAAAACAGTAAAAGAAAAAAAAGAAAATAGAAATAGAATACATTTATGATCTTGACTTTCTAACCTCTACCTACACACTTCTTGTTCACACCACTTGCCATAGATCTCTCTTTGCACAAAGAAAAGTGTCTCCTTCCTCTGAGTGACTGGGATGCCTGCATTTCTCTCCACTCCCAGCCCCAGTACAACATCAACCTGTGATTGACAGAGAGAACAGATCCTGGAGAAATGGGCTATTTTTCCACATGGAACATTTCCCCAGGACTGCCTTCTTCCTGATCTGAAAGAAAAGTTTCCATGACAACCAAGTCGCTAATGTTCACTCCCCACCAGCTCACTTGCCTGCCTCCCAGAAGATCTGCTGGATATTGTGTTGAAATTATTTTCAGAGACTGGCTAATCCGCAGGGATTGTTTGTTTTTGAGAAGCTGGCTCCTTGGCAGAAACTTCTTAAATGGGTCTAACTTCCTTTTCTGGTCCCTTAAAAGCATCATCTCAATTAAACAGAACAAGTTTAAGCTGCCATCAGACAGTCACCTCGTGGGAAATAAAATATAAAGCTTCCTTTCCTGTGAAGAGTACGCAAGTGCTTTGAGGACAGAACTAAACTTTCTTTTTCTCTCCCTTCTCGTGTGCCTTACACGTGGTCTGGCAGGTGGTAGACATAAGACAAATGTTGAATATCCCATCATCCAAGCATTTCCAAAAAAGAGGATTCATGTGGAAGGTTGATGGGTTGAGGGAGAATTAACCTCCTAAAAATGTAATAATCTTTTTGTTTTTAAAATATGTCTATGAGCCAAAACCAGTTTGGCTCAGTGGTAGAGCATCGGTCTGTGGACTGAAAGGTCCCAGGTTCAATTCCGGTCAAGGGCATGTACATTGGTTGTGGACATATTCCCAGTAGAGGGAGTGCAAGAGGCAGCTGGTCGATGTTTCTCTCTCATCGACGTTTCTAGCTATCTATCTCCCTTCCTCTCTGTAAAAAAAAAATAAATAAATAAATAAATAAATAAATAATAAAATAAAATAAATAAAATAAAACATGTCTATGAAAAAGTCAAGAACCCAGCTGGCATGGCTCAGTGGTTGAGCATCAACCTATGAACCAGGAGGTCATGATTTGATTCCTGGCACATGCCAGGTTGCGGACTCAATTCTCAGTGTGAGGCATGCAGGAGGCAGCTGATCAATGATTCTCTCAAAAATTGATGTTCCTATTTTTCTCTTCCTCTGCCTCCCTCTCTGAAATCAATAAAAAATGTATTTTTTAAAAAAAGAAAAATATTTTAAAAGACAAGAAACTTGCAGTGGAATATTAATACATACCAATGGGTACCCTGTGAACATAAGAAGGACTGGAAGGAAGTACAGTATACCAAAATATTTACCATTGTTATGGTTAGTAGGTTAGAACCTGGGTGTATTCTGATTTTCCTCAATTTAAATTTTATTGTTGTTTAATAAATGAAATTTCTGTTGAGTATTGCTCTTAGTCTGTTCCATCTTCTACAACAAAATACCATGGACTGTATAGTCTATAAACAGCAAATATTTATTTCTCACAGTTTTGGAGGCTGGGAAGTCCAAGATCAGGGCGCTAGTGTGGTCACAGTTTAATGAGGGCCCTCTTTCTGGTTCATAGTCAGCACCTTCTGACTATGTCCTCACCTGGTAGGAGGGGCAAAGGATCTCTTTTATTTAAAAAAAAAAAATTTAATTTCATTCATGACCTAAGTACCTGCAGGGCACCAGCTCACAATACCATCACATTGGACATTAGGATGTCAACATATGAGTTTTCGGGTGGGCAGGGGGAACACAAACATTCAGACCATAACAAGTATCTACCTTGTTCAAGACATAGTAATGTCCCCAGGATCACAAAGATTAACAAATGTCTCTCAGATTCAGAGCCTTGAAAAGAAGAAGTGAACTAGGCAGCAAACAGCCTGCGAGGAGGCTTATCTACCCTGGCACGCATGGGTAGACGGGTGCTAGGACTATGACCAGTGCTGTGATCAAGGTCAGATGAGCTTGTGGAGAAGGATGAACAAACACTTTTCTCCTTCTCTAAAAACCAATCTGGTTATAGGCTAATTTTCCAGCTCTTTTCACTGAAAACTTGATTATGGTGGACTCCAGTTTGGATTACCAGGCACCATTGTTTATGGGAAAAGTGGCCCTCGATAGATAACTTGCATCTGGCCTGGGAAAGTGTAAGTGCCCGATGGGAAGCCATAGCTCTGTTGCTTCTTGAATATAGAAACTCACAACTGGGCATCTCCTTTGTGGGGACCAGAGAGCTATGTTTATTACAAGAGACTGGTCTTATCAGGCATGAAGCTTCTATGCCAGGGCAGCTCAATTAAGATATGCGTGTGTGTGTGTGTGTGTGTGTGTGTGTGTGTGTGTGTGTGTGTGTGTTTGTGTGTGTAACAGAAACACTTAAAGTAGCTCACCTTCTTTACTGGACCAGACATACATAGTGTTGGTAACAGTCTTGGATCTCATTGGCACAATATTACTCAGCAGCTATGAGCTAGTGGGTGTATGTACAGAGAACAAAGCTTTCAAGTCAGGCACACCTGAGCTTTTATCTCAACTCCACTACTTACTTGCTAAAAAGAATTGGGCAAGTTACATGACTGAGCTACTCTCCCATCCGCTGTCAGACTGCTAATCACACTCAGGCTTAAGTGAGACTCTATGTAAAAGCATTGGCACATAGTAGGCCTTCAGTAATTCTTTAGTCTCCCAACCGAAATAGTGTGTAGTATTCTTCTCTCTCTCTCTCTCTCTCTCTCTCTCTCTCTCTCTCTCTCTCTCTCTCTCTCTCTCTCTCTCTCTCCCCCCCCCCACTCTCCCCCTCTTTTTCTTCCTCTCCTCTCCTCTTTTATTGCCTTCTCACTCCAGTTTTCCCTTTAAACTCACACTGTGCATATAAAGCAGGATTTCAACTACCTAATAAAAATAAAACCCTGCTCCCACCCTCCCTTTGTACTGTCTGACCCCAAATGTGTTTGTAATCCTCTCCTGGCCTATCTACATCTAATTTACTTTCTTTCAGTTGAATGTTATCACACCTCATGAATTGTTCTCACTTCACATTTACTGCAAACAGATAGCCATTATCTCCCATGAGCTTGCTTGGTTTAACTTAGTGGTTTCTAATTCTGCAACTATTTAAGAGTGTGTGTGTGTGTGTGTGTGTGTGTGTGTGTGTGTGTGTGTGTGTGTGTGTGTGTGTGTGTGTTGGTTTTAGAGAAAGTAAACATCGATGAGAGAGAAACATCAATTGGCTGACTCCTGCACATCCCCTCTGAGGATGGAGCCCACAACCAGGATGTGTCCTGACCAGGAATCGAACCAGTGACCTCTTGGTGCATAGGATGAAGCTCAGTCCACCAAGCCACACTGGTTGGGCCATTCGGTAACTTTTTAATTATTACGTTTTATTTCTCTACCAATAGGTTGTTTCCTTCTGCATTGATACTTGGATAAAGATATAAAAACAAATTTGTAATTTAGTATATACCTTTTCAAACGTAATACAGCTATGGAAGCAAGTTGAGGACCTTAAAGTTTGTTTTGATTGTCAAGTTCAATGACCATATCAGAATTCTGTGGCTGGTAAAGACAAAAGTCTTTCAGATTCCCCTTTGCAGGGAGCAGAATTAATTCAGCAAAAGGTCTCGGTCAAGCAAACCGAGGCTTAGCTATACCAGGAAACAGGACTCCTTCATTTGAGCTATGGTCGGCAAACTTCAGCTTGAGAGCCACATGCGGCTCTTTGGCCCCTTGAGTATGGCTCTTCCTATTTTGAAGAAGTGGTGTTAGAAGAAGTTTAAGTTTTAAAAATTTGGTACTCCAAAGAAATTTCAATCGTTGTCCTGTTGACATTTGGCTCTGTTGACTAATGAGTTTGCCGACCACTGTACTAGATGGTCCCTGTTTGGGGGTTTGGAGCACTGCAATGAACCTCGAACTAAACCAGCCAATCCCAATGGAACCGGTGACCCTTTGGTTCCTGAGCCACAGCAGCTGGGCTCCTTTCTCTTCTCTTGATCGCTCTGCTTGACTACAGATCTCACCTCTCCTCTCTTACGTTGTTTAGCCCATCTCTCTCTCTGCCCATTGAGAGTTCTAGAGAGTTCTAAAAGAGAATATAAAGATTGAGGCCAAAAGATCTTCCTCGGCCTCCTTGTTGACCGTATCGATCAGCCCTGAACAAAGGAGCTGAGAGGAAAGGGAACAGCGTTTTCTGAGCACCATCTATGTGCCCAGCATGTAAACACTTTACATGACTGATCATCCCACTGAATCTCATGATGTTCCTGTTTTCCATCTTGAGGAAACTGAAACTCCCTAACATGCCAAAGCTGGTGTGGATGGAAGCTCTGGAATTTAGACACTGGCCATTCCGACTCCAAATTCCACTTTTGAAGAATACTAGTGCAGGCATTGCATTTTTTTTCCCAAAAAAAACTTATGAATTGTTCCTTTCTGGAATTTTCCATTTAATAAGTACAGACGTGGTCGGCTATAGTAGCTGAAACCTTTGATGGTGCAATATCAATCATCTCTCCACCATGAGCTGCCAGCGCCCCCTGACCCAGCTTCCCCTCCCCTATGCAAATGGCATTTGGCCCACCAAAAGCACAAAGTGAACTGTGGGGGGTGAGCTAGAGAACACACAGCTCCGAGCCCCTTATTCTCAACTCTGGGTCTCTGGTATGATTTGCTTTTCCCCGCACATACATTGAAATATAATGTATTTTGTGAAGTTAATACTGGAGTGGCCGTTAGAGACCCAAAACCTGACACTCAGCTTTAAAATCCTATCATGAGATGAATATCCCTCTTCCGTGCCAAGAAGGAAAAAAAAAAAAAATCAAAATGAAAAGGCGATGCATTTCATAATCATCCAAATGAACAGGAATGAAAGGAGCTGATTTGATGCCCAGGCACCTCTGCCCTGTCTGAGCTGATCCCCCCACCCACCAACCCCTATTCTGTCTTCAGCTGTGTACTCTGCCCAAGGGCCGCACTTCCTGTTTGATATGCAGCCCGGAGCTGCAGTGGCAGACACCCTAAAAGAAATCACCCGGTAGGCTCCAGACAAACTGGCACTTGTTTAGGAATGTGTAGAAGTAGCAAAAACTTCCCATGGACCACAGTCCCTTCGGGGATGCTGAGAAAAGGTCCGGGCTCTCCCCTTCCAAGGGTTGGAGCCCAGGAGCACAGAGCCACAGTCACACCTTCCGTGTGTACAAATCCCTTCCTTCTGCAACCTGGTTCAGAGAGAAGATCTTGGACTTTGGAGTCAGAAAGATCTGGGTTCAAGTCTGGGCTCTGCAACCTTCTGCAATGGGCACTAATGTCGGACCCTCGGGACCTCCCTATGTAAAGTCGGTGAGAAATTACCGTGGGAAAACGTGGTGGTAACTCACTGAGATCATGTCTAAAGCACCTTCCTGGTCCTGGGCATGTGGTCCATGTGAAGAGAGGTGTCTCCTGTAACTTCCTACCGACCTTATAGAGTGGGAAAAGACACAGCATAGTGCAAATGCTGGTGAGACTGAGAGATGGGGGGGCGGGGGTAAAATAATATGCCAACTGCGCTTCAGAAAACTGAGGTCAAAAATCTGGTCCTGCCAAGGCACCTGTACCGTCTCCCAAACCTCAGGACTTCCCCCACACACACTAATCTGGCTCCAGAAGCAACGAATGGGGTAGGAATCAGCTTCTCTCCTTCCCTGGCTCCCAGGTGAGTTTTGTTTTCAGTTCTTTTTTTTTTTTTTTTTTTTTTCAGTTCTTGACCAACTGGAAGGGAGGCAGGAGAGAAAGGTACGTTGCCAAGACAGGCTGGTGGAAAGCAGGAAAAGTGCAAAGATCTCTGACATCCTCGTTTCTGCCACACGACGGGCACTCTAGAGAAATTGTCTCTTCGGTTTTATTTCTATCGGAGTGAATATCTGCCCATTCATAAGGAAATCTAGGCCAGAGACCATCGCATTTGCAGAGAAATCAGCCTAATCTCTGCCCGTCTTCCTGAACTTTTTTGTGACCCACTCCAAACTAGAGCACAAGATTTTTGAGGATAAGGACCACATGTGTTTATTTTAACCTAACTACTCAACAAGCACGAAGTACACAATAAATATTTATGAACTATGCCTTCAGTGAATAACTGTTTAAAAGGAGTACACTGCCTCCTTTTGATCAATTGACCATAATAGAAAATGGAGAATAATTAGTTAATAGTTATGATATTTTTAAGCCATCCCATTTTTGTCATATTTTGAAAGCATGAGCTGCCGACAAAGACATCTCTTAAAGCTGTAGATGATTCATAGATTCAGAGAATAAATTGATGGTTGCCAGATTAGGGGGTAGAGATGGGCTGAGGAAATGGGTGAAAAACATGAAGAGATTAAGAAGTACAAATGGGCCCTGACCGGTTTGGCTCAGTGGACAGAGCGTTGGCCTGAAGACTGAATGGTCCTGGGTTCGATTCCGGTCAAGGGCATGTACCTTGGTTGCAAGCACATCCCCAGTAGGGGGGAGTGTGGGAAGCAGCTGATCAATGTTTCTCTCTCATCGATGTTTCTAACCCTCTATCCCTCTCCCTTCCTCTCTGTAAAAAAAATCAATAAAATATAAGTACAAATGGGCAGTTATAAAAATAGTCACAGGGATATAAAGTACAGCATAGGGAACATAGTCAATAACATCGTGATGATTATGTATGGTGTCACATGGGTACTAGGATACTAGACTTATATCAGGGTGAGCACTTTTTTTTAATATATTTTATTGAGTTTTAGAGAGGAAGAGAGAGGGATAAAAAGCTAGAAACATCAGTGAGAGAGAAACATCAATCAGCTGCCTCCTGCACACCTCTATTGGGGATGTGCCCGCAACCAAGGTACATGCCCTTGACCAGAATCGAATCTGGGACCTTTCAGTCCGCAGGCCGACACTCTATCCACTGAACCAAACCGGTTATGGCCCAAGGTGAGCACTTTGAAGCTACATAAATGTCGAATCACTATGTAGTACACCTGAAACTAATACAATATTGTCTGTTTTCTGTGGTTGAACATTTTTGTCATTATTTTTTAAAAGCTACAGATGATTCACTGAAGCCTGTTAGACCCCGAATTCATAATCGCACTAGGCAAGGTGGTTCATTTCCCAAGTTCAACTTGACCCGCCTTTTGATCAAGGAGAGCCAGGCTAATGGCACCTGTGACTTGTAACCCTTCAGAAGAACCACGGAACCCATCTGACTGTGCTTCAAACACATTTTTTGGCGTCTTCGGACTACACCAATTCCCTCGGCATTAAAAAACAATTGACAATGAATAAAGAAGCGGGTTCGTGTCTAACTAGACAGAGTGTGTTTCTTTATAAATCCTCTCTGAGGGCCCCTAATGACACGTAGCTCATATTGTAGTCATCGAATGAGCCACATTTGCCCCTGGGCCTCCTCAGTCTGGTAATGCATCAGACATTTGGGATGTGCATTAGTACTCTCATACCATTCACTGCCTTGTTTATCTAAAGAGCTGGTAGCTCACTGCTAATGAGGTCAAGGTCCCAGCTTTGATTTCTCAGGAGCACAGATAGTTATCCTTCTCTTGTTTAGACATATAAGTATCACTGAACCTTACCAGTTCTTCATGGACAAATTCTTGTAGGGAAAAGAGGCTCATTTTATCTTCTGGGTCTCAATGTCCTACTCTATAAAATGAGAAGAAGAAGAAGAAATCCTGCCTGAACTGGTTTGGCTCAATGGATAGAGCATTGGCCTGCAGAGTGAAAGGTCCCAGGTTCAATTCCAGTCAAGGGCATGTACTTTGGTTGCGGACACATCCCCAATAGGAGGTGTGCAGGTGGCAGCTGATCAATGTTTCTCTCTCATCAATGTTTCTATCTCTCTCCCTTCCTCTCTGTAAAAAAAAAATCAATAAAATATATATTTAAAATAATGATAATAAATCCTTATTACCTATGTTATAATGTCCAAAGAAGGATCTAAGATAATGTCTATGAGCATACTTAATAAACATTATAGAAAGAAAGGAGGGAGAGAAAAAAAGATAGGAAAAAAGATAGGAGAAAAGTAAGAAAAAGCTTTAACATGCTATTAATACAGTATTACACTGCCTTTCATTGTTGTTGTTTTTCCTATCCCATGTCCATATGCCATGTTTATAAGAGCAACCCAATATTCTTCTCTTTTCAGAATATTTGTGTTTAAGGGGCTTGTTCATCCCCAAGATCTAGGGATGGGCCTATGTCACAGGTCTGGCCAATCAATTTAGTTCTCCCTTTTTTCCCCACAGTGATTATTTCAGGATTGGCACACACCTACATCAATCCAAAGTCAATCTCAGAACTTTTCCAAAACAATTGGACAAGAGGCCTTTTCTACAGATTTGGAAAATGAAAAAGTGAGAGGGAGAGAGACACATTCCACAGTCTGATTTGAGAGCCCGCAGGAAAATTAATCCAAGGCAGAACTGCAGAATCTAGGGATATGGAGAAATCACTTTTGATGATATTGTTTGAGCACCTAGATCTAGCTATGCCTGAAGCTAATGTTTTAGATTGTCAGCCTTTAAATTCCCTTTTTATTTAAAGCCAGTTTAGATGTGGGTGTCAATCAGGAAGCGTCCTGATTAACAGAATTAGAGGAAGTAGGAAAGAGGGTCAAATACCTCAGATCTGCTCCTGCACCTTTCAGCCTGTACAAGGGGAAAAGAAGAACAGCCCTTGCTGGTCTGGCTCAGAGGACAGAGCATTGCACTGTGGACTGAAGGGTCCCAGGTTCGATTCTTGTCAAGAGCACATACCCAGGTTTCAGGCTCAGTCCTCAGGAGGAGGTGTGCAGGAGGCAACCAGTCAATGATCCTTTCTCATCATTGATGTTACTATCTCTATCTCTATCTCCCTTCCTCTCTAAAATCAATAAAAAAAAATATTTAAAAATAAATTTAAAAAGTGAAAAAGGAAGAAAAAACTTTGCACACATAACTCTCTCAAATCTTGACTCTACTAACCACTAGTGTTGAGCAAAATAACCTCTGCAAGCTTATCTTTAATATGGAGATAGAGCTAACTGCCATGTGAGGTTACATAAAGGATTAAGTAAAATGAAATACATTAAGACTGTGGTGGCTTGTATGAGCTCCATACACTATTCCCCACATTCCTGATTGTCTCCTGGAGACCCGGAGCGGAGAGGGAATTGGACAAGTTCTCAGTGGCTGTGTTCTTAAGGCCATCAGCTCACGGAGTTCCAAGCTCAGTTTTCCATTCACTTGGGTTCCATCGCAGTGTGACTAACTAGATTACCATCTCCAACCAGATGCAATTACTGTTTCATTCTCCATTAAGCCCAGAATCCTTCCATCAGCGTAAGTGCTTTCATAAAGGGCTGGGAATGGGGTTCTGCAGCAGCGAGAATATCTCAGGTACCTGAGATATATAGATATATAGACATATAGATATAATAAAAACATAATATGCTAATTAGACCGGACATCCTTCCTTCCGGACAAAGCCTCGGTGGGCAGGGGTTGAGGCCGAAGCCGAGGCAGCGGAGGTAGGGGCCAAGGCCCCTGCATAAATTTCATGCATCGGGCCTCATATATATTGTATATACTGAATCAAAAATATAGTTAGATTGCATTTTGTTCAGGGCCAGTGAGGAACTATGAGTTTAATTCTAGGTATCTTCATTTTAAGGGGACCTTGACCAATCAAAATACTCCTAAGAAAATGGGGGGACTTTAAATGTCTAAGAAATCATCTGACAACTCTTGCCGTCAATTTCTAGCTCATTCCAAATCTACCTCTTAAATGCCGCTTCTTTTCTAAATACTGTCAAATGCATTTGCACAGAAGCGGGTGAGGGCCCTTTAACTGGGAGAGGCAGCTTATTCACTTGTATGTATACACCATGCCTACCACTTCTTATCCCTGCGATGAGATTTTGAGATTGAGAATGTTTGCATGAACTGGCAGGAGAGAATGAAAGATCATGAAATTTACAGTTTGAAACCAAAAGCTGGCATTTTTTTACAAGTCTATTTAAAAAGACTCTGCAAGCGAAGAAATACATGTGCTCATCATAAATGTATAGCTACAAACCAATGCGCTCTATTAAACCTTCACCTTAAATAAATCAAACACACCCAAAGAAGTAAACATAAGAGGACAATAGCTAGAATTTCATCTTTTTCCAAAGAAAAGGCCATTTCCCAAACTAAGTTCTAAGAAAAAAAATCATCTTTCTGCCCTGCCCAGTGTGGCTCAGTTGGTTGGGTGTCATCCAATGGTTGCTATTGTAGTTCAATTCCCAGGCAGGACACGTACCAGGGTTTCGGTCTCGATCCCCCACAAGGGGCGGGCAGGAGGCAGCTGATCCATATTACACTCTCACTTGGATGTTTCTCTCTCTCTCACTCTCTCTTCCTCTCTCTCTAAAAATCAATTTTTAAAATCTTTTTTAAAAAGAAAGAATAATATATTTTTTATTTTGGAGATATTTTCTCCTTTTATGCTGGCACTACACCACTATTGCAAATCTCCTTTTAAAAAAAAAATGAGTTTATATTGATTCATCTTAAGAGCATGGAGCTATAATTCTGATTAGGTCACCGGCTGCAGACAAGAATGCAGATGGCAACACTGCTCTCTGCATCGTAAACACACTGTACTTTGATGCTCAAAGGTCCCAGGTGTCACACTGAGGAGCGCCCGCGCCTGTCCTTTCTCCCTTCATTTTGGACGGCACTTCAAGTCCCTGCTAATATCATTTCCCATTTCCCGGGAAAGAAATTAAAAGTCAGAAACAATTTAAATGACTTGAATCCTCTCTCGTGAGACGAATTTGTATACCTCGGGGATGAATGTGGCTCTTTGATGGGGAATGCTTATTTGCTGTTGACAGCTTTTTAGTGAAAAAGATAGAAATCAGATTGAATTTCGACAGTGAGAAATTGAGAGCTTGTTCTGCCAGCAGGAGGCTGAGGCCCCTAGTTTTACCTCCGTGAAACAATATGAACCAAGAATATAATCTACCTACTTTTCAAAAACTAAACTAAAAATTCTGCACATCACTGCTCTAAGGTAAGAAACATTCCACATAGCGCCAGCTCTGATCTGTCCATCTTGGTATAAATATAACAGCTGGACTGTATTCAAAGCAGATAGAATAGGTTCCAAATTCCATTATACTCTAGTCTGAACTTTGCATTTGAAGAATGAAGTCCACAGTAACCCCATCAAACTTCCTTAAACCAAATATCTGATAGACCAAAACCTCTCAAATACACAAAATTAAATTTTATTCTATGCACAAAGTATGGATGAGCAAAGATGCATTTTTGCAACAGTGCTGACCTAGATGGTCTTCATTGGACTGCAGTAAGCTCCTAATTACATGTGATCAATCCAAACAGACGATAGTTGTTTTGTAATAGAAATAAAATTTGGATTTGGTGATGTATCAGATTCTTCAAAGATATCTTGTTTTCTAGCATTCTGATCTGAGACAATGGGAGTGTTTATAAATTTCACTTCCCAAATGAGGCCCAATAAGGGGGAATGTCATAACAAGTTTCCAAGTGAGTACGTGATGCTTGTAGAAGAGATTTTTGCTAATACTAGAGGTTTTTAGCATCAAGGGTGTTTCTGGTACTATATATGACCCTGTATGTATTACCTCAGGGGGGAAAAAATGAAGTTATAGGATCAAAACAGGGTTTTATCAGGTAACATCCCTGGACTCTCATTCCCTCTGACAGAATAGAGAAAACCTAATCATAATACTAACTAATATTACTACCAATATGCCTGGCAGAAAAGCAGATAATGTTTCTGGGGACAAAACTAAACACAAAAATACATAAAAGGAAGTAGTGTAGTTTTTTATTTTTTAAATATATTTTATTGATTTTTTACAGAGAGGAAGGGAGAGAGATAGAGAGCAAGAAACGTCGATGAGAGAGAAACATTGACCAGAGCCTCTTGCATACCCCCCACTGGGGATGTGCCCGCAACCAAGGTACATGCCTTTGACCGGAATCGAACCCAGGACCTTTCAGTCTGCAGACCTAGCCAAACCGGTTTCAGCTAGTGTAGTTTTTTAAACAAAAATCCAAGGCAATTATAAAAATGTAAGAAAAAGGACTACACACCCAGCCAGCATAGCAGTTCAGTGGATGAGCATCAAACTATGAACCAGGAAGTCACAGTTCAATTCCCAGGCAGGGCACATGCTCAAGTTGTGGGCCTAATCCCCAGTGTGGGGTGTGTTGGAGGCAGCTGATCCATAAGGTGGCCAATAAGGAAAGGAGATTGAAATGGAAACCCTACCCTGCCTATCTTTGGGTCAAGAATTTCACGCGGCCAGCTGGAATGGCTCAGTGGTTGAGCATCGAACCAAGAAGTCACTGGTTCAATTCTAAGTCAGGACATATGCCTTAGTTTTGGGCTTGATGCCCACCTGGGGCCATTTGGGAAGCAGCCAATAGATGCTGCTTCTCTCTCTTGGATGTTTCAATCCTTCTCCCTTCTTTGCTTTCAAAAGAAAAAAAAATCACTAAAAATATATTTGAAAAATAAACATGCTATGGATATTCACCTGCAAGTCCTTGTGTTTAAAAGAAAAAGAACTTTACATATATAATTTTAAAACAGCAAACTTACCTAGAGGCCCTCACTTCTAGCCATTTACCTCACCTCTGTAAGCCTCACTTTACTCACCAATAAAATTGAAGCAAATATTCTTGGCCTGGTTATCACATTGGATTGTCCCAAACATTGCATGAATGAGTGAACATAAGAAGTGTTTTTTGGAAACTTAAATGCAAGGGAATGTGGTGACAGCTACATTGACAGCTCAGCCCCCATCTGGGCTCTCCGACCATGCAGGGCAGTGTTCTGTTCTCAGCTCTGCTGCTCCTCGGAGAATCTCAAGCTGGAAGCATACTTTTATTTTTTTTTAATATATATTTTATTGATTTTGTACAGAGAGAAAGGGAGAGAGATAGAGAGCCAGAAACATCGATGAGAGAGAGTCATCGATCAGTTGCCTCTTGCACACCCCCTACTGGGAATATGCCCGCAACCAAAGTACATGCCCTTGACCGGAATCGAACCCGGGACCCTTCAGTCCCCAAGCCAACGCTCTATCCATTGAGCCAAACCGGTCCCGGCTGGAAGCATACTTTTAAATGCAGCTCTGCTGGCTCCAAGACACGGACCCACTCTATAAAAGATAAATTGAAGCCCGTTCCTAAAAGGACACGGAAGCTGCCAAGGGAGAAGACTTATCAAAGAGAGGACCTCAGCGTGTCCCTCACCCTCCCCGTCTGCACCTGTGACCGAGGAAAATGTTTTCTTTCATACGACTTGACATTTGGAAAGGAAATGGCAAAATGGGATCCCTTCCTTTCAACATTTACATTATGCCATCGAGGTATACGTTTAATCATAGGCATTTTGATTTATGCCAGTTGGTGGAGTGCACCCCATGATGGAAATAGTCACCTTTATTTCCTAGGAGATACATATATATGTAAGATCTGTGTATGGATATATAGACAGTTATATGTGTGCATCTATTAGATCAGAAAACTCTCTTGCTCAAAAGTACCTAAATGTTTCCCATCATATCCTATATAATAAAAGGCTAATATACAAATTGATGGAACAGTGGAACGACTGGTCACTACGTTTATACGAATACCTACGTTTTTAACACTGTGACGTCAGAATTTGTTTGTGCATGTATAATCATACTGACCACCAGAGGGAAGACTCTCAATGCAGGAGCTGAACCTTGTGGTCAGTGCCCTCCTACAATGGGAGTGCTGGCGGACAGGAGTCCCGGACTGCGAGAAGGTGCAGACCAGACTGAGGAACAGCCCCCAGTGCACAAATTTTGTTAAGAATACCTGGCATCTCCCCAGTTATGGCCAATTGCTGAACCTTTGCCCTCCACTTAACAAGGCAAAACGCTTCCCTGAGAAACAATTCCTGTGGCTTAAAGCAGTTGTTCCTTTTTGTCATATGCCTTCATTGAGAATTCCAAGAGTAAGGATTAGCAACTAGACAGATGTGGATTCAAAACCTGATTCCCTGACCTCGTCACTGATATGTAATCCTCAGAATTATCACCTATAAAATGGACATACCAATACCTCCGTTTTTAATACTATGATGTCAGACTTTGTTTGTGCATGTATAATCAGAATGTAAACTATGGCCTCTGTGGTCCAGTCTGTCCAGCCATAAAATTAAACCTGGGAATTATAAAGGCAACCCTTTCTAATGCTTTACATTCATCTCTTTGTGGGGGAAGACATTAAAAGGAATCAAACTCCTAATTCACAGTCGCCTCTCTAACTTCCCAGCATCACTTTCTAATCTCAGGATTTTTGTGGCCACTCTCCCAAACTCCCCAGTCCTTCTAATCCTTCTCATTCTCCTTCTTTCCTTTCACCTCTGTATTATTCCCCTTTATTTTGGCTTTTGATTGTGCTCTCCTGTTCTCTCTTTCAGGCTCCCTCTCTCTCCCTCTCTCAATCTGTTTCTCACACTTACCCAGAGAAATCCAACTACCGAAACAAAATAAAAGAAGCCAAAAACCCACTCAGTTTGCAGGAACCAGGGGAGAGCAACACAAACAATCCAGGAATGGGCAAAAGTAGACCTACAGTTATTCGAATGGAAAACTATAAATGAATAAATAAGAATATAAGAATAAACTCTGTCCAGCCAACATGGTCCAGTGGTTGAGCATCAAACAATGAGCCAGGAGGTCACAGTTCAATTACCGGTCAAGGCTGTGAGCTCGATCCCCAGTGTGGGGCATGCAGGAGGCAGCCTGATCAATGATTCTCTCTCATCATTGCTGTTTCTATCTCCCTTGCTGTCCCTTCCTCTCTGAAATCAATACAAATTATTTTTTTAAATAAACTCTGTTTTCATACAACTATAAGCCTACTGTTGCCCACCCCTGTATAATAAATCATATCCCTCATACAAACTCCAAGGGAGACGGTACCTGCTTAGATGACTCAGCCAATAAACACTGGAGCTCAGACTAAAACAGGTTTGATTCCAAGGACAAACTGGACCCTACCGGGAGATTCAGAAACCCCAGATCCTGCTGAAACCGGTTTGGCTCAGTGGATAGAGTGTTGGCCTGTGGAATGAAGGATCCCGGGTTCGATTCCCATCAAAGGCATGTACCTTGGCTGCAGGCACATCCCCAGTAGGGGGTGTGCAAGAGGCAGCTGGTCAATGTTTCTCTCTCATCCATGTTTCTAGCTCTCTATCCCTCTTCCTTCCTCTGTGTAAAAATCAATAAAATATAATTAAAGAAAGAAAGAAAGAAAGAAAGAAAGAAAGAAAGAAAGAAAGAAAGAAAGAAAGAAAGAAAGAAAGAAACCCCAGATCCACCTAAAAATTAGGGTCTTTTGCAACCACGTGCCAACTGATGAAGCAGGAGGAAGCCTCGGCTGCCACATCCTTTCCGTCCCATTTTGGAAGGAACGGGAGACGCAGCCACATGTGGATTTCTGTTTACGCCTTTCAACGGGTGGCCCCCAGAGAGCTCGGTGCCCGGCTTGATGGAGCTGCAATCAGCTCGTTGCCATGCTAGCTCTGTTTAAAAAGGGCAGGCTGTGTCTGTCTGCTCCAGGCCGGCACACGATGCGCCAGTTGGGTGAGGTTTATCATCTGCTTCTAATAGCGGCGGGCCCCAAACGTGGCACAGAGCAATTTTCTGCTTTCATTTCCGTAGCACTTCGAGAAAAATCTGGGGGCAGCTTTTTCGTCTGGGGCGATATTTCTTCACGTGTTTATCTCTGAGAATTGCTACTCCGCTCTCGCCTCCACTCCCTTGCAAGGTTTCAGGCAGAGGCGGGCACGGGGTAGCTCGGGTCCCACCAGCAGGGATAAAAGAGGGGTCGGAGGCTGAGAGAGGCGCTCAGGTAGGGGCCCTGGGAGAGGGAATCAGGTCAACCACAGGGCAACTTCTGGGGGGAAACAGAACCGCTTGTCTGGCCTTATGGCCGGCCCAGGTGTGTCCGCAGAATTATTCCCTCGACCGGAATGCGAGCGGTGCCTCTGATTCCGACACGTCTTTCGTTTTCACTCATCACAAATGTTAACGTTTCTATCCATCTTTTTTAAGTTAGAAGTTTCTATGCTGAAAGGATGGCAATGCATTTGTTGAAGATTGCAGCATTTAGAAATAACCCCTGATGGCTTTCCATGGCTTGCCATCTCGCAGGCAGACACGTTCTTAATTGGCACGAAGTGGCACAGGCTATTTAACTTGCCACCTTCAAGTGACGTGACATAATCATCGTCAAAGCTGCCTAATTTCCTTTCTCCCGCGTCTTTTGTGATGGTGCCACAAATCTAGCGGTTTATGGAGCCCACCATCTGCGGTTGTTCGCGTATTCTGTTTACAAATCATTCACTTAGACGTGATCCCAGCACTTCCATCCATACCCTGGAGGCTTAATGCTGAGACGCCACTGAAGAGCTGATAGACGTTTTCCTTTGTTCTCATGAGGGCGGAGATCTAATGTTTGCCCATAATTGGTAAACTGACCCCAGGATTTGGAGTCCCTCTTCAACTTCCATTCAGCTCTCCTGCAAACCCGACATCCTCACAGCATCTGGCTGGGTAAGAAGGGGCTGCTGAGTAAGACCTCTTAGGAAAGAAAGTCGATTTTCGCTATTGATTCTTCTCTCTGACGCCACAATTGTTGAGGTGATGTTGAAGACAGAGGAAAGACGTAACATGAGGACAGTGAGAGGGAGTGGGAGTAAAAAAAAAAAAAAAAAATGAAGGTGAGCCGAAACCAGTTTGGCTCAGTGGATAGAGCGTCCGCCTGCAGACTGAAGGGTCCCGGGTTCGATTCCCGTCAAAGGCATGTACGTTGGTTGCGGGCACATCCCCGGTGGGGGGGGTGCAGGAGGCAGCTGATGGGTGTTTCTAACTCTATCCCTCTCCCTTCCTCTCTATAAAAACTCAATAAAATATTTTTTTAAATGAAGGTGAGGGAGGAAAATAGCTAGTTCCACACCTCTCCTCTCAAAAATAGCCCTATTCCTTTAATAGAATAGTGAGCTTCAGTCACTGCAGCAGCTCTCAGAGGACATTGAATGCAATCACACCTTTGCTGGCATTGAGCAGAAACTGGGGACTAGCAAAAACTGGACATGGATCTTAGAGGCAGCTTTCCCAACCCCCCACCTAAAGCTCCTCACTCCTCTTTGCTACCTTTCACCCAAACCCTACCAGGGATCCTCAAACTTTTTAAAGTGGGGACCAGATCACGGTCCCTCAGAGAGCTGGAGGGCCGGACTATATGAACTACTAATTCCTACTGTAACACCTCGGCTGCGCTCACTGCCCAAAAAACCTGGCGGGCCGGATCAGACTCCTCTGCGGGCCGCATGTGGCCCGCGGGCCGTAGTTTGAAGACGCCTGGGCCTAAACCAACATTCAGGGAGAGGTCCTTAACACTGAGCAAAACACTTTTACATATGTTATTCTGTTCTTTTTTAATATTTTTTTATTGACTTCAGAGAGAAAGGGAGAGAGAGAGAGAGAGAAACGTCAATGATGAGAGAGAATCCTTGATCGGCTGCCACCTGCATGCCCCACACTGGGGGTGGAGCCCACAACCTGGGCCTGTGCCCTGACTGAGAATCAAACCGTAACCTCCTGGTTCATATGTTGATTCCCAACTACCTTCTCATTGACTGTGCTAAGAGCAGAACCACAGATGTTTCTATCACAGCACAATAAATAATGTGCTTTTCTGGGGGGATCTATTTAAAATAAGCCCAAGCCGAAACCGGTTTGGCTCAATGGATAGAGCGTCGGCTTGGGGACTGAAGGGACCCGGGTTCGATTCCAGTCAAGGGCATGTACCTTGGTTGCAGGCATATCCCCAGTAGGGGGTGTGCAAGAGGCAGCTGATCGATGATTCTCTCTCTCATCGATGTTTCTAGCTCTATATCTCTCTCCCTTCCTCTCTGTACAAAATCAATAAAATATATTTTTTTTTAAATTTAAAATAAATAAATAAATAAAATAAAATAAGCCCAAAAGATAGCTTTATGCAATATACCGACCTTCCTATAATAAAAGGTATTTTCAGGGACATGGAAAATCTCCTGTGCATATTCTAAATAGTTTGGTGTATGAAGACACAATTTTGGCAGGAAAAGCTTGATTCATTATGTATCCATGATTCAAGCATTGTAGCCAAAGACAAATGAGAGTTTAAAAGGGGGGGGCGGGGGAGGCACTCACATGCATTTAGGAACAAAAGTACAGGTCTATTACACTTTGACTGCAAAGGATCCATTTACAGTGCACAAGTGCATCATCTCTTCTTGGCTATTTTACATTCCCATTTAGGAACTTTGGGGAGGGGGGAGCAGGAAAAGTTGATTGCAGATACTCTGATTATCTTGACAACAGCCTCTCAGGCATGACACTGCAAACCTCTTCAACAGCCCCCATGAAATTCGGAACATCGCTTGGTTCCACTGCCTACAGGGAAATGCAATTCTCATCGGGAGTTACCTGTGGCTGACGCAGGTGACAAATGTTATCTAATCAAGTCTGTAAGCATCTCAGACAGGTGCATCTCTCCCCCAACCTGGGAAATCACCCTGAATAATTCATTGTTTCTCTAAGCGGGGGTGGGAGGGGGCATAAACCCCGTTGTGGGAAGCTCTTTATGTGGAAAAAGTAAGGACTTGCGAATTCTCAAATTCTCATAAGAAACATCACAAAATCTTTTTTTTTTTTTTTTTTTTTCTGTTAAAGAGAAACCAGCATTAGGGAAATGCTGGCCTTGCTGCTCCATAACCAATTTCATGAGTGACTTCCACACCCATACTTTGGCACTATCCTGCGTCAAAGATAATCCTCTCCATTGTTAAACCCATTTCTAAAGCAACCTCCACTTCTCACATTCAGTCTTGCCACAGACATGAACATATTTGCTTTGCAGCTCCTGTGAATCTGCAAAGGGGTCCCAAGCTCTACCTTTGTTTTGTGTTAATATGAAAAGAGCAGAGAATGACTGAGATTCTGACTCAGCAATGTCATATACACATATTCCATGGGGCAAGTTGCTTACTCTCTCTAACTTTCAGTTTCATCTATAAAGTGAGGGTAATATGTCTAGTGCATTCAGTTACTCATGAAGAGCAACTAAAATAAGAGCATTCATTCACTCTTTCATTCATTATTTTATTCATTCACTTAGCAAATATTTATTGATCACCCACTACATGCTAAGTGCTGTTATAGGCCATATGGGCAGACCAATGACCAAGAGAGACCAACAACCGAAACCGGTTTGGCTCAGTGGTAGAGCGTCGGTCTGCGGACTGAAAGGTCCTAGGTTCGATTTCGGTAAGGGCATGTACATTGGTTGCGGGCACGTCCCTGGTAGGGGGTGTGCAAGAGGCAGCTGGTTGATGTTTCTCTCTCATCGACGTTTCTAGCTCTCTATCTCTCTTTTAATTTAAAAAAAAGAGAGAGAGAGAGACCAACACATCCCTGCCCCCACAGGACTTAGCAAAGTTCTGGAAATGCTTATCACAACTGTTATCCAAATAACTGGAGATAATAATGGCTACCAGCTCAACATGTAATGATCAAATGAAAGGCAACATGCTTTTTATATTTCAAAAGAATGTTCAAACTAATAATTACTGGTTCAGCCATTCTGGAAAACTGTATGAAGTTTCCTCAAAAAAATTAAATATGGAACTGCCATTTGACCCAGTGATCCCACGTCTGGGAATATGTCCTAAAAGACCACATACGCCAATCAGAAAGAAAGTATGCACCTCTATGTTCATAACAACACAATTTACAATAGAAATAGCCCAAGTGCTCATCAGTAGATGAATGGATAAAAAAGCTCTGGTACATTTATACCATAGAATATTATGCAGCAGTAAAAAAGAAGAATCTCTGACCCTTTGAGACAGCATGGAGAGACCTGGAGTATTATGGTAAGCGAAATAAGCCAGTCAGAGAAAGACAAGTATCACATGATCTCCTGCATATGGAATCTAGTGAACAAAGTTAACTGATGAACAAAATAGATCTAAAGAAATAGAAGCATGAACAGAGTGGGAAATCTCAGAGGGAAGGCAGGGGAGGGTGGATGAGTGAAAAGAGATCAACCAAAGAAATTATATGCATATAATCATAACCCATAGACACAGACAATAGGGTGGTGAAGGCCTAGGGTGGATGGTGGGGATGGGCTAGAAGGGGGTCAGTGGGAGGGAAAAGGGAATATAGGTAAAACTTTAACAATAAAGATTTAATTTTAAAAATTAATCATTACAGTTGTCTTTACGGTTATAATTGACATTATATTATTATGACCAATTTTGCAAATTTGAAAATTGATTATTTTTTTCCCTTTCCTATGCATAACCTAAAGGATGATATATAATAGCTATGAGAACTCAAGATGATCCCAGAGATTATTGAATGAAATTCCCTCACATTGGATGAGAACTCCACAGTCCTCTGAAGTGAAGTTCCTTCCATTTAGACTTGGTTCTTTGCGAACAGGCATAAATTGTTTTTGATTGGTGAATACTCCCTAATGTTTGCTCACTGTCTTGCAGAGTGTAGGTTCTGAATGAATGTTTGTTACTGAGAAAATAAGTGGAAAATGTATAAATAGCTCTGGCCTGTTTGGCTCAGTGGATAGAGTGTCAGCCTGCAGATTGTAGAGTCCTGGATTCGATTCCGGTCAAGGGCACATGCCCAGGTTGTAGGCTCAATCCCCAGTAGAGGGTGGGCAGGAGGCAGCCAATCAATGATCCTCTCTCATCGTTGATGTTTCTATCTCTCTCTCTCCCTCTCCCTTCCTCTCTGAAAGCAATAAAAGTATATTTTTTTAAAGAAAAAGGTATAAATAAAGGTCAATGGTAATCTTTGCTCAGAGAACATGCATTAAACATCAGACAGCCAAACGGGCAGCTTTTCAACTTGGTATTTTAAAACATGACAAAAGGCCTATAAATATCTCATTTTCTCTGAAATACAGCCATACGTAAGCATGGTAGAGTATTAAATAAATGTTATAACAAATAAGTTTCTTTTCAATGTAAATTAATAAATCTCCTTTTCACATTATTTTTAGCTCTCTAGGTCCTTAGCCTTCACTTAATGATGATGCACTTGATTAAATAAAATGAAAGAAAAATGGAAGTTCTTTCAGACATTAAAATGAGTAATGAGTTTAGCCTTAATCCAAAAGCAATTTAACTTTAAACATTCATATGAAATTAAATGAGCCATTGAATTTGCTATATAAGCAAGCATTAATCTTATCAAGCTATGAAAACGAGAAAGTTATACAGTGACCCATTAATTTCAGAGCCTACTACAAGGGCTGTTTAATGCCTGCACTCCATTAAAAAGTCGTATTCCATGATATAACTGCTTTTTCATAAAAGTTTAAACCCCGATTCATTTTTATTTTTACTGCTACAATCATGTGATCATCAATTCTGACAAGATCGTGGCTGCAAATCTCAATATGGTACATAATGTTTTCACATGAAAAAAAAAATTTTCCTCATGGCCAGCTTCCACCAAAAGAAAGAGGGCATTTAGCCCTAGCCAGTTTGGCTCAGTACATAGAACATCAGCCTGCAGACTGAAGGGCCTGTGTTCCATTCTGGTCAAGGGCACATGCTCCGTTTGCAGCCCAGTCGGGGGCGTGCAGGAGGCAGCCAATCAGTGATTCTCTTTCATCATTGATGTTTCTATCTCTCCTTCCCTCTCCCTTCCTCTCTGAAATCAATAAAAATATATTTTTTTAAAATAAAGAGGCCCTACCTGGTTTGGCTCAGTGGACAGAGTGTTGGCCTGCGGACTGAACAGTCCCGGATTCAATTCCAGTCAAGGGCATGTACCTTGGTTGTGGGCATATCCCCAGTCTGGGGAGTGCAGGAGGCAGCTGATCAATATTTCTAACTCTCTATCCCTCTCCCTTCCTCTCTGTAAAAAAAAAAAAAACAATAAAATATTTAAAGAAAATAAAAGAAAAAAGAAAGAGGACATTTATACCATTGACAGGAATGTGAACATAAATTACTACAGCCCCCTTCTCTCCATCCAAGGATATTTTCTTCAGATAAGGTAGTTTATAAATTTCCCATGGATTGATACCCGTTACCTCGAAGCAAAAGTCTTGCATGGAATCACACAAGCCAAGAGCAGCATTCTGGCATGCGTGAATCTTATGCTATAAGCAAATACAGTCCAATGTTGAAATCAAACACCATGTTTATTCTTATACCTTTAAATATTTCTCCAAATAAAAAAATGAATCATAATTTAATCTTGTTTATATCCCAACTTTAGGCTCCAATAAGCCCATTTTACAGTCGAAGCCATAGTTCAATAAAGAGGGAAAAGAAAAACAACAACACTGTTGTACTTATTGCCTTATAAAATACTTATATAATGGCAAATCTATTCTGCCATTCTACACGGCATGTCATGAATCAATGTCGAAAGATTTGAGAGAAAGGAGAAAACAGGTAGGAAAAGTGAAATATATGTTTTCTGTCGGCAAGCAGGGGCACTATCAATTTTATTATATATATATACCGTATGACAAACTGATTGATTATTACATAATAATAAAGAGGGAACCCAATGGTGTAGAATGTGTTGAGAATATGATCAAAGTGCTGTGGACTCACATTTGTTACTTATTTCATCGCATTGGGATTAGATTAAGAAATTACGTAGTTCACACATCTTAAATCCTCGTTAATAAATAGTAGTTCTCATTATTTAGACAATGGCTTATAATTCACCAGTGGCTTGATATTTGATATGTAAAATTTGCAACAGTAAATTTAAATAATGAAGTTTGTTATTAATGAAGCAGGATTTTGTGGTGCAACAGAGCAAATAGTTATAGAATTCTTTTAACAAAATAAATCTATTCGTTCTTGGACTGGCACTCAAGGTTTCTATTATCTGTCTGCTAAAACAATATGGGCTCTCTTTTCTGTGTCACTAATGGCATTGTGGCCATTCAGAGCATTGGAGATATTGCCCAGCTGGTGTGGCTCAGTGGTTGAGCATCGACCTATGAACCAGGAGGTCACAGTTCAATTCCCATTCAAGGAACATGTCCCTGTTGCGGGCTCCATCTCCAATAGGGGGTGTGCAGGAGCCACGCTAGCCAGGCAAGCCCTTCCTTTTGTGAGTCATAGTAAGACGCAGGTTCCCAACATCCTACCAATAGGTTATCATTTTTTCAAAAGATAGCCTGCTGTTTCCCACTAGCTGCAATCAAGAACTTTGAGGGGCACGTTATGTCTTTCATACTTAATTCCCCTTTCTCTAAAACTGGGGAATATTTTGACCTGTGCTACCTACCTCATGGGATTGAGCAGATAAATGACATAATACAAAGAAGTGAACTGTATTATAATTGACAAACAGCCTTCCACAGTGGTCTGTTCTTTCCTCTTAACCATCTCTGAAAACATTGAGAAGTCCACTCCAGAAATGGATTTACAAAAACCTCCTACTTTTTTAAAAATGGAAATGATTTGTTCTTAAACTGTTATTGTGAAGATCATATAAAAAATAACTATTGCCAAGACCGGTTTGGCTCAATGGATAGAGCGTCGGCTTGGGGACTGAAGGGTCCCGGGTTCGATTCCGGTCAAGGGCATGTACCTTGGTTGCGGGCACATCCCCAGTAGGGGGTGTGCAAGAGGCAGCTGATCGATGACTCTCTCTCATCGATGTTTCTAACTTTCTATCTCTCTCCCTCCCTCTCTGTACAAAATCAATAAAATATATTAAAAAAAATAAATAAGTAACTATTGCCTAACACACGTGTCAAACACAAGGCCCGCGGGCCAAATCCGTCCCACCAGGCCTTGCAATGTGGCCCGCACTGTGCTGTCATCACTGCACTCCGTTGCATTTCCATCACAATGACAGTTTATGACTGTTCAGTAAACCATTCGGCCCGCGATTTAGGCTGGATTTTAGATTTTGGCCCCTTCTTTGATTGAGTTCGACACCCCTAGCCTAACATATTATAAGCACTCAAAAACATTCTTTCCCCTGAACGCACCAAGTCCCATCTGATCTGGTAAGCTAAGCAGGGTCGGGCCTGGTTGGTACTTGGATGGGAGACCATCTGGGAATACCGGGTGCTTAAGACCAACAAACATTCTTTCTTCTTTCCTCTTAATAAGAGGGAAAGAACGATCCAATTTCAAACTTTGTGACAATTAGCCATCCAAAATCATAGAATGTCTAGCTGAATATACTTCGCATGCGCAATCAAAGATGTATCAAAAAACAGAAGTAATGTGAATTGGTAAGAATATGGAAATACAGTCATCCTTACAACTTTATATTCTCTTATAATCTGTAAGGCCTTTGTAACTTACTTAATGTTTTGATCCTCAGTTCCTCCATTTGTAAAATAGGGATAATTACGTGGACCTCTCCGAGTTACAGTTGGGATTGAAATACGCATGATTTATGGACTCTTGCACACTATGCCGAGGCCATTTATCATCATTATCATCACCAACTTAATATTTATTGAGATGTAACTGCTCTCAGAACCATCATGTGCGTGCATGCACACACGCGTTAATTTTACTTAACCATGATAAACATGCCAGGCTGCAGAAAAATGCAAATATAACGATATGGCTGTTCATTCTGCTCCTGACACAATTCCCAGCCACGGGAGAGATTGCCAGCACTGTACCGGCCCCTTGGTGAAGATTGACAGGACAGTGTTGCTAGGGCGCCAGCAGAAACCAGGAACGAGACAAACACAGCCATGTTAATTTCAAGCTTCATTAGAACTTAGGCGAGCATGCCCGTGGCGACCACCTGAGCAAAGGCTAACACTAGCCAAGCCCTCACTCGCCATTAATCACACTCCCTTTGCTTACCACGGCAACTTACACCCCCATGGTCCTGCGGACCTGCCTGGAATAAATCAGATTGTTCTTTTGCATTTGTCTTGAGTTGTATCCCAAATTAAGATAATCCACTGAGGCCAAAACAGGTTTGGCTCAGTGGATAGAGCGTTGGCCTGTGGACTGAAAGGTCCCAGGTTCAATTCCGGTCAAGGTCATGTACCTTGGTTGCGGGCACATTCCCAGTTGGGGGTGTACAAGAGGCAGCTGATCGATGATTCTCTCTCATTAATGTTTCTAACTCTGTATCCCTCTCTTTCCTCTCTGTAAAAAAATAAAAATAAAAAAAAATCAATAAAATATTAGGGAAAAAAAGAGAATCAACTGAAGATACCATGTTTTCTGGATTGTATCAACCCAAACTTTAAAATAATAAGTGAATGATTGATGATAGATAAATGACATCAATGGATCAATGGGTAAGTAGTTTTAGCTGCTTGATTCTGTGTGAGAGAAGCTGTGGGAAAGAATTTACTTCTTCAGTGTACTTCAGATCACTGATGTCTTTAAAACCTGGCCTCTAAAACAATTTCTTTTCAAACAGGAAAGCTTCAACAGAGGAGTCCCTGCGGGCATCTCATTAAACTTAACAAATTTAGGATGAAACACTTTCCTCCATGTGGAAAACTCATAACTAAATAATAATACAAAACCATGGGGGGAAATTAGATATGCATCATTAGTCTTTCTTAAGGCATCATAAACTATGAATTTTTTTAAATAAAATTATTAAAATCAATTTGTTGTGCCCAGCCAGTGTGGCTCAGTGGTTGAGTGTCAACCTATGAACCAGGAGGTCCTGGTTATGTTCCCAGTCGGGGCACATGCTCGGGTTGTGGGCTGGATCCCTAGTCAGGGGTGTGTAAAAGGCAGCTGATCAATGATTCTCTTTCATCATTGATGTTTCTACTCTCTCTCTCTCTTTTCCTCTCTGAAATCAATAAAAAATAATTTTTTAAGTTTTTTTTTTTTTAAATCACCCTTTTGCAAGTCCTTCTTCAAGTCCCAGGTTAAAGGTACTCTACACAAGATCATCATTTTAAAAAGGTGTGTTAATTCAAGATGAAATATTCAAAATGTTATTAGGGAAAATACCACATGAGAAAAAAGGAAGAGGGAGCTGAAAAGGCTGACAGACATACAACTGACCAGCAAGCACGGGGAAAGGCACTCGGCAACACTGATCATCAGAGAAATACAAAGTCACAACCCAGAGCTACACAATCTGGCAGCATACAGATGATGTTAACCTTCTAACACAAAATTCTATTCTACATCTAAAAGAAAAAAGTCAACTAGTGTGCGTAGTGTGTGTGTGTGTGTGTGTGTGTGTGTGTGTGTTCAGATGTAAATGCCTTAGTTGATTATTATTGTGTCGCTCTGGATTCGCATATCCTGCCTCCTCTACTTGCTCAAGATGAATCCAGTCTTAAAACATGCAACTGATTGATGCATCACTTGCGTGGAAAATCTGACCTGCAGGCCACTCCCGCCAGTTAATTAATGTGCCTTTACTAGCCAGGCAGCTGTCATGGAGGTGGAGGATGCTCAGATTAAGATGCGAGAAGCCACTCCGGGCTGGCCCTGAAGGGGAACACTGTGAGGCTGGGAGATATCCTCAGCCCTCTGTCTCCCTTACTTCCTGTTTGCCCTATGTGCCCTCTCATGATCCTCGGATTATGAAATTCGTATAATCAGTTCTCTGCCCTCCTATTAAAAGCTGCTTCTTTAGTCCAGCCAGCAGAGCTCAGTAGTTGAGCGTCAACCTATAAACTAGGAGGTCCCGGTTCAATACCGGGTCAGGACACATGCCCGGGTTATGGGCTCCATCCCCATTGCGGGGTGTGCAGGAGACAGCCGATCAATGATTCTCATCATTAGTTTTTCTTTCTTCCTTCCTTTCTTTCTTCTCTCTCTCTCTCTCTCTCTCTCTCTCTCTCTCTCTCTCTCTCTCTCCCCCTCCCCTTCCCTTCCTCTCTGAAATCAATAAAAATATACTTTTTAAAATAAAAAAGGGTTTCTTCCCATTTATGCATTCATGCATTCTGTCAGTCCGTCACTCAGTCATCCACCCATCAGTTCACCAGTCGTTTATTCATTCACTCACTCATTAGGTCATTAAATTCTCCTTTTCTACTTCTACATACAGAGGACCCTTCTGGGTTACTTCTTCTCGTCCACATAGAACCTGTTATAGTTCAGTCACAGTGCCTTCAAAAACAGGGGTTTGAACATGGTGCTGTGTCCGTCTCCTGTGTGGGCAAGAACCGAGCCTTACCCTTCCCTCCCTGAACCCCCGCTAGCATCTCTTTCCCTCACTCCTTTGCTCTCTCTCCTCCTTTCCTTTGGGACTCAGCTCACATGCCACCTTCTCATGATACTGCCTCTCAATAGCCTGGTTTCTTTATCCCTTCCCAGTACTTGTCACAGTGTGCAAGTATTTTATATATGGCTTGATTTGCTTTCTCAATCTTTACCCCCAGTTGGCTGCTGGTCCCACAATAGCGGGCACCAGGTGGGTCTTTGTTTTTGAATGCTGGAACCCCAGTGCATTGCACAAAACTGTTACTCAGTAAATACCATTGACGGAATGGATGAACATTTTTATCTCTGCATCTCTTGCTAATAGGTCAGAGCTCGGCATGCAATCGGCACCTGATAAAGGTTGGCTCCTCGGAAATAAACAGACTCTAGCAAATGCAGAGAGGGACCAGAAAACGCCTGAGGATGGTCTATTTCTAGTTTGCATTTGCTTTGACACTAGTGTCCCTCCCTCCCCTCTCTCTCTCCCTTCTCTGCCCCTCTCTAGCAATAAATAAGAGGTACAGATAGAGAGATATATAGATACAGACACAGAGAGAAACACATCACTTTGCTAACAGGAGTCCTTTGGAGCCATTTGAAGTTCCAATGCTGTTCTGAAGCCATCCTGGGCGAGCTGGATAATGTTGTTTCAGCAAAGCATACACCGTGAAAGTACAGCCTGCTGACTTCTTAACTCTCTTCTCAATAGCTTCCCATTTATATTAAAAATATGAGTGAGAATGGACAGAATGCATAATCTTAAACTGGGAGTCACTCACTCACTTACTTGTGATATATTGCTTCCATTGGGCGGAGAAGGAAATTTGGCAGAGAGGGAAATGTTGCGTTGTGAATGGGGGATTTAACCTGAACGCTCACTTTCCAACCTCCACCAAGGAACATTCCGCCATCCCTGCTCCTCGTTGCCTGTTCAAGTAATCTGAGTGGTGAAGCTACATTAGGCTCCCAAAATGCAGAGATTGTGGCTCATCTCCTGAAGCAGAAATGTTAAACAGAGTCGAACAAAGAACACTGAGGAGGGCATGCCTCGAGAGCCACTGGTGATATGGGGCAAGGCCTTTTCTGCTGCATTCCACACTTAGCACACTGTCTGAGCTCAGCAGAAAAGAGCCCACAGAGCGCCAGACTGTTAACACATTTTACTCAAAATAATGAGCAAATATCCCAATGGGAAAAACTGAAAGCAACATACTTGCCTACCACCTAGCACCAGGATAAACAAAATGCGGTCAGTCGATACAGCGGAACACTCTTTGGCAATGAAAAGGAAACAAACTACTGGTCACGGTTCAATTCCCAGTCGGAGCACATGTCCAGTTGGGGGCCCAATCCCCAGTGTGTGGTGTGCAGAAGGCAGCCAATCAACATTCTCATCATTGATGTTTCTAGCTCTCTCTCCCTCTCTGAAATTAATAAAAAATATATTTTTTTAAAAAAAAACAAACTACATGATGCTAAGGAAAAGAAGCCATAAATAAGAGACCACATATTGTGAAATTCCATTTATATGAAATGTCCAGAAGAGGCAAATGTATAGAGAGAAAGCATTAATTAATAATGATTGCCAGGGGCTGGGGGTTAGGAGTGGGGACTGGTTGTAAATGGACATGAGGAATCGTGTTGAGGGAGTGAAAATACTAAAAAATCATTGAATCGTACTCTGGAAATGGGTGAATGTTATGGTGCATAACACATACCTCAATAGAGTTGTTTTTAAATGTTAAGATTACTTTTGTATGCATGGCACTGCATGCTTTGCTGAAGTTGGTGCCCCTTTGATAATATAAAAAATTAAAAAAAAACTCAATAAATTTTTGCCTACAACTCTTGTTTATTGACTTATATTTTTAAATTAAACTTGTCTGGGAAATAAAAGTGGGCCAGTTTATTTTCACAGAATATTAATTCTGAAAAATGAATTGCCTAATGGAAATAAATGGATTGAAAAACACTGTTTCTGAACCAAAGTTTTTCTGAAAGATCCTAAAGAACGAAGTTTGGAGCTTTTTTCTCTTCTTCTTCTACAAAATGAAATCTTTTCTTCCTTCATTTGATTCATCTCACTTGACTTCAGAGATTCTATAATTTCTTCTGGGCTAATGGGAGTGGCCCGGTTTTTGTACATCTTCTCAAAGGGAATTAAATTTGCAATTATTCCTGGCATATCATAGACCCTTGCAAACCCGTGTTTCGCACAGCCTTCAGATCCCTGTTGCAATTAACATATTTTCAAGGTGAAGTGCAGATGTCAAATTAATGTGGAAGGCACCCGGATTGCCGAGGGCCCAGGTCAATCGGTACTGGTCTAATTGGAGTGAAAGGAGTCCAGGGACTGACATCAGAAACAGAAGTCCTTCATGTGTGAGCAGGGGGAGGAGGAGAAAAAAAAAAAAAACACACAAGAGAGGACTTGTTTTTATAAAGAAAGTCAGGACTCAGAGAAGAGAGGACCAAAGGAGAATTTTATTATTACTTCTATTCAGGTGCTGTTATGTGCCAGGCATTGTACGTGCATGACTCCATTTAAGCCTGACAAAAACTCTCTTGGTAAATTATTATTCTGATTCGGCAGAAGAGAAAAGGGAGGCCCAGAAATATGACATTACCTGCATTAAGTGATCACTAAGCACATCCTATAGCCAAGCACATTTTTTAGTGTTAAACTTGTCATCACATTTACCTCTCACAACAACCCATGAAGTAGATGTTATTATCAACTGCATGGTAACGGCATGGGTGGACCTAGAGAGCATTATGCTAAGTGAAATAAGCCTGGCAGAGTAAGACAAGTACCATGTGATTTCACTCATATGTGGAATCTAATGGACAAAAAACTAACAAGCAAGAGAGAGACAGGCTCAGAGAGAGAGTAAACTGAGAGCTGGTTGGGGGTTGGGGTGGGTGTTGTGGGACTGGGTGGGGAAATTGGAGAAAAAAAATCCAAAAAAAAGAGAGAAACTCACGGACACAGACAGCTGTGTGGTGATTGTCAGGGGGAGTGCGGTAGAGGGAGATGGAGGAGGGTAGAGGAGGATAAATGGTGATAAAAGGAGTCTTGACTTGGGGAGTTAAGCACACAATCCAGGGTCCAGATGATGTGTTGCGGAATTGTGCACGTGAAACCTGGATAATTTTGTGAACCCAACAAATGCTGGAATGAGCACCTATTCCAGTCGCTAGGACCAAGGTCCTATTTAATAGTTATTACCACTCTCTCTCTATTCATTCAGTGCTTCAAAAATGGAAATTAAAAATACGGTCAGCGAACTCTCAGTCATCATTTTTAAGTGTCCAAAAGCGTCTTTCACAATCACGGGGGCATTTCTTCCCTGGGTTTCCAAAGAAATTCTGCCTCTAAAATGTGGTCTCAAGAACTGGCAGAAATCCAGCTGAGCCCCCCCACAGGCCTCCAAATACATCCATATCTGCATCTGTAGACTTAATTTCCCAAAGTAGGTCACTGGCATCCGACACCCTTTAATCTCCTATAAAGAAAAGCAGCAGAGTCCCATTGCTTTTGCATAAATATATTTTTTTTTCTAGTTAGCCTTTTTTTTTTTCCTTCTCTTTCTTTAGATCTGGGCCTTAATAGATGCTATTAGGCAGGCGTGTGTGTGTGTGTGTGTGTGTGTGTGTGTGTGTGTGTGTTTTCCCCAGAACTGTAATAAGGCAAGTAAAAACATCTTCACCAAATGACCCTGAAGATAATTTCAACTTGATTTTTTTTAATATATTTTATTGATTTTTTATAGAGAGGAAGGGAGAGAGATAGAGAGCTAGAAACATCGATGAGAGAGAAGCATCGACCAGCTCCCTCCTGCACACCCCCTACCGGGGATGTGCCCACAACTCAGGTACATGCCCTTGACCGGAATCAAACCTGGGACCCTTCAGTCCGCAGACCGACGCTCTACCACTGAGCCAAACCAGTTTCGGCTCAACTTGATTTTTTTATTATTACTCTGGACCATCCTTTGCAAGCCAATTTTTGCTTTGATATTATGAAGGTATTTTCCCCCCCAAACAATGTAGCTCCAAATATCTTGAATGACATGTCTCTCTTGTTTATGATGCTTCAAAATGGGTCACTCCTCAACTCCCTGGTTACTACATCTAGTTGTTGTTTTTAAAAGGTTTTTACTGATTTCAGAGAGAGGATGGGAAAGGGAGAGAGAGATAGAAACATCAATGATGACAGAAAATCACTGATAGGCTGCCTCCTGTATGCCCCCTACTGGGGATGGAGCCTGCAACCGGGTCATGTGTCCTGACCAGGAATCCAACTGTTACCTCCTGGTTCATGGGTCAATGCTTAACCACTGAACCCCACCAGTGGGCACTACATCTAGTTTTGTTCTCTTCTCTACCTTTCACCAGCACACACTCTTCCAAATTACATTCCATTTTCAGCTAGAAAAGAACTCTAAAGAAAAACATAAATAATTATGATAAATATGGAAGTTTAAGTAGTGTAAAAACAAAAATGCTACTGGCTGCCCTTCTCTTCCAGCTTAAAATGCATGGACTTTGTAATAAATACTTCCCCTAATGGAATAAAGTCCTCTCTTACTATTCCTAATTCTTGAAACTCTTCAGTAAGTCTGCTTAGTAGGAAAGCATGGTATTTTATTACAGAATAAAAATGTAGAGTCTCGCCCTGCTCAGGGTGGCTCAGTTGTTTGGAGCATTGTTCTTTGCACCAAAAGGTTGCTGTTGGATCCCCAGTCAGGGCACATACCTGGGTTTTGGGTTCAATCCCTGGTGGGGGTACAAACAGGAGGCAACCTGTCAACCTTTCTTTTATCTCTCTCTCTCTCTCTCTCTCTCTCTCTCTCCCCTCTCCCCTTTTTATTTCTCTTTAAAATCAGTAAGACAGGAGAACATATTTGCAAATGTTGTCACTGATAAAGGTTTAATCTCCAACATCTACAGACAGCTTACACAACTTTATAAAAGGAAGATAAATTACCCAATTAAAAAATGGGCAATGGATCTAAATAGAATCTTCTCAAAAGAAGACAGAAGGAAGGCCAAGAGGCACATGAAAACATGCTCAAAGTCACTAATTATCCGAGAAATGCAAATCAAAACAACAATGCGGTTCCATCTCACACCTGTCAGAATGGCCAACATCAACAAATCAACAAATGACACGTGTTGGCGAGGTTGCGGAGAAAAAGGAACCCTTGTGCATTGCTGGTGGGAATGTAGACTGGTGCAACCACTGTGGAGAACAGTATGGAGCTTCCTCAAAAAACTGAAAATGGAACTCCCATTTGACCCAGTAATCCCACTCCTAGGAATATATCCCAAGAAGCTAGAAACATCAACCAGAAAGAATATATGCACCCCTATGTTCAGAGCAGCACAATTTACAATACCTAGGATTTGGAAACAGCCTAGATGCCCATCAGCAGATGATTGGATCCAAAAACTATGGTACATCTACACAATGGAATACTATGCTGCCATAAAAAAGGAAAAATTCTCATCGTTTGCAGCAACCTGGATGGAATTGGAGAACATCATGCTGAGTGAAACAAGCCAGTCAATGAAAGAGAGACACCACATGACCTCACTTATTTATGGATGATAAAGAACATTATAAACTGAAGAACCAAAAGATAGATATAGAGACAGTAAAGCAACAAGCAGACTGTCAAATTACAGCGGGGAGGCTGGGGAGATCTGGGGGAGATAAGAGATCAACTGAAGGACTTGTATAAATGCATATAAGTACAACCAATGGACACAAAACTCTGGGGAGGGAGGGTATGTATGGGAGGGGGGGCATTGGTATATGTACAGAAATAATAACTTAATAAAAAATAAATAAATTTAAAATTTAAAAAAATAAGTAAGATATATCCTCAGGTAGGGATAAAAAAGTTGTAGAGTTTCAGTGATGTTGCCTGAATTAAGAATAAAAATACTCAGGAATATAAAGTATAGCCTAGAGAATGCAGTCAATAATATTGTAATAACTATGTATGGTACCAAGTGGTTACTAGAATTATCAGGGGATCACTCTGTAAAAAATAGAACTGTCTGACCACTCTGTTGTACACCTGACACTAATACAAAATAATACTTAATGTCAATTGTAGTTGAAAATACTTTTTAATTTTAAAAGAATAAAAAGATTCCATTTCTACTTTGCCTATGATAAAACTCACTCCAAAGGAACTCTTAACTATGAAATAAAGTTCCAATTGTGGACGAAACAGAAACTCATAGGCTGGGTGGGTCATTGACAATTCAGATTCCCAGTTCCCACCCATAGACATTCTCATCCTGTAGGTCTGGTGGTCTAACCTGAAATTTTACAATATGAAACATGGTTAAAGGATGTGGTGAAAAGCTCATTTTTAATAAGCTGCATGCCATGTGTTCAAACTCAACATTATCTGCCTCTTCCTACTTTTTACCGACAAATACGTTTTTCTAAATACACTTCCCTTTTATCTAACATCAGTTGGAAAGAATTGGGTCATATTTTTTAAAGAAAGCCAATTATTGCTCTGCAAAGTGAAGGTGATATCAGTTTCAGGGGAGCAGTGTCTTATACACCAATAAAGTCTAAGATGATATGCATATGATCAAACCTTTTAAGGTGGTTTCACCAGAAAAAGGGACTTACAAGAGTCCGGTTTTTCACTTTCAAGATGAAATCCCCGGAGAATCCAAGATGGCTGCTCGGGTAGGCAACTAGCCGCAGCCGCACACAACAATTTCAATAAAATACAACTAAAATATAAAATGGACATTACCCAGAACTACAGGAAAGTTGACTGACTGGAAATTCTACAACAAGAAGCAAGGAGAAAACCAGAAGGAAGCGCGGAGGAGCTGTAAAAGCCCAAGGTACAGAGACACGCGGTGCGCAGAGAGGACAGAGGAGGGAGGCCGAGTTCCTGGCTGGCGGTCCCAAGCGGGAAGGAGAGAAAAGCTCCGATTGTGCTGGGCCCAGCTCCAACTGCTCTGAACCCCAATTCTAGGCCAGGCTCATCCATAGGGAGCCGGGCTGTAAGGCGGGACTCCGGGGAAGCAGCGAAAGGAGGTCCCGGAGGCGCGTACACTGCGCACAGAGAAGGGCCAGCCGGCTGTGCCACGGGATTGCCCTGACGGGAAGGAGACTGGGGCTCCAGACTGCTCTGAACGCCACCTCCAATCCCACTACCAACTGAACTGAACCCCAATACCGGACTCATTGGGGGAGAGCATAGACAGTTTTGCAGCAGGCGAAAATCGAGGGCACCTTTCTCTCAGAGGCGCTCGCAACAAGTACTGAAGGACCCTGAGTCTCAGGAGTCCTATAGGGCGGGGCTGACGGAAGCCAAGGCTGTAGGCTCCACCCTGAAACCCCGCCCCGTCAGGAAAGCTGCCTGCGAAAATGCCTAAACCAAATAGATCACAAATGAAAGAAATGGAGGACAAAAAGCGACTGGATATAGAGTTCAAAACCACACTTATAAGGTTGTTCAAGAATCTCCTAGAAAAGGCCGATAAAATAAACAAGACCTATGAGGATATGAAAAGGGATCAACTAGAAATAATAAGGGATCAACAAGAAATAAAGAATACATTGTGTGAAATAAAAAATATTTTATGGAGTCCTAAAAACAGAACGGAAGATCGCAAGAATCAAGTCAAAGATTTGGAACATAAAGAGCCAGAACACACTCCTCCGCAGACGCAAGAAGGCCAGAGAATCCAGAAAGTTGAAGATAATGTAAGAAACCTCTGGGACAACTTCAAGAGAACCAACATCAGAATTATGGGGGTCCCAGAAGAAGAGAGAGAGCAAGATATCGAAAACATACTGAAAGAAATAGTGACAGAAAACTTTCCCCACCTGGTGAAAGAATTAGACTTACAAGTCCAGGAAGCGCACAGAACTCCAAACAAAAGGAATCCAAAGAGGACCACACCAAGACAAATCATAATTAAGATTCCAAGAGCAAAAGACAAAGAGAGAATATTAAAAGAAGCAAGAGCAAAGAAGGTAGTTACCTATAAAGGAGCACCTATACGATTGTCAGCTGATTTCTCAACAGAAACCATGCAGGCCAGACGGGAATGGCAAGAAATATTCAAGGTGATGAATAGCAAGAACCTACAGCCAAAGATAATCTATCCAGCAAAGCTATCACTCAGATTCGAAGGTCAGATAAAGAGCTTCACTAATAAAAAAAAGCTAAAGGAGTTCATCACCGCCAAACCAGAATTATATGAATTGCTGAAGGGGGTTCTTTCAGAAGAGAAAGTAAATAAAGATAAAAATTATGAACAACAAATACGTAACTATCAACAAGTGAATCTAAAAACCAAGGAAACTAAAAAAAAAAATCTGAGGAACAATATTAACTGTTGAATATAATCTTGTAGAATCAGAGGTATGGAAGGGGAGTGAACTGTTTATTCTTGGGGGAAAGGGGAGAGGGGGATGTGGGAAGAGACTGAACATAAACTGTGCACCTATGGATGAGGACAATGGGGGTGGGGAAAGGGCAGAGGGTGGGGTGAGAAGGGGGGTGAAAGGAACATTTGTAATAATATGAACAATAAAAATTTATTTTAAAAAACAAAAAAGAATCCTAAACAGTAAAGAGAAGTGAACGTGCTAGTGCAAAAAGGCATCTGGTTAGTAGTCCCCATATCCATATCTCAACATAGGCCATTGCAATGCCTACAAAGGCTTAAGAGAGAGATGAGAACTCAGGAAGCCTGGTAACTGTGACAGAGACAAACAAACCAGGACCTAATTGGTAGGAAATCCCAACAAGGACAAGCCAAGGGAGGTCCCGTGACTCGGGAGCCACACTCAGTTATTAATGAGTCAGATGATAAGAATAACCAATGGATGCAAAACATTGGTGAGTGAGGGCATGTATGGGAGTGGTGGTGGTGGTGGGGGGGGGGGGACCCAATGGTAAGATGTGTACACATATATTATAATTCCTTAATAAAAATAATAAATAAATAAATAAGTCAGGTGTCCCTATACTGGGAGACTCGCATCCTTCTGCTTATGCCTTCATCCCTTCCAACTGTCTCTAGTTCAAAATATATTGGAAAACTTGAAAGTTAAGAAAAACAATAGGGCTGAAAAGAGGATGAGTGCATGCATAGTGGTACAATGCATTTAGGATGGTGAAGCGTAAACAAATAAATTGTGGTATATTCACTCAATGAAATTTCAGCAACTATGAGTATCAATAATGTTTAACCATTATTATATGGTTTGATCATATGCATATTGTCTTAGACTTTATTGGCGCATAAAACACTGCTCCCCTGAAACTGATACCACCTTCACTTTGCAGAGCAATAATTGGCTATCTTTAAAAAAATATAACCCAATTCTTTCCAACTGATGTTAAATAAAGGGGAAGTGTATTTAGAAAAATGTATTTGTCCGTAGCAAGCAATACGGAGGCAAATGTGGTGTTGAGTGAAAGAAACCTGGTACAAAAGAATATATGTTGTGTGATTCCATGGACACAAAATAAAAAATTGCCTGTGGGTACCTTTGTAATCTGTTTCTTACTCAGGGTACTAGGTACATGGGTAAGCTCAGTTTGTGAGAATTCGTTGAGCTGCTAGACAGTCATGTGACGTGCACTTGTCTTTATTTACATGCCATTTTAACAAGAAGTTTTTAAAAGTAGTACATCTGTAGCAGCATTTAATAAAAGATTCTATCTTTGCAATCAATTCCCTGAAACAAGACATGACATGCATTCATTTATAAGAATTAACAATGACTATAATTGGCTAACACTCTGTCATAAGGTTACATTTTCTTATTGTAGCAATTTAGCAGTCATGGACTTTTTATTATATTAAACTAAGCATAGTATCCTGTAAATATCAGTGTTACCAATTATCTCCATGAAATAGATGAAATCTTCAGTTATTGCAACACAATATTTTGTGATTAGTCATGTGGAAAAAATTGCATTTTTCTACAAAAAAAATATTTTTTTAATTATTTTTATTGAATTTATTAGGATGACACTGGTTAATAAAATTATATAGATTTCAGGTGTACCATCCTATAATATACCTTAGTATTGTGTGTTCACGACCCAACATCAAATCTCCTTACAACATCATTTATCCCCCCTTTCCCTCTTCTACTTCCTGCCCTCCCATCCCCTTTCCCTCTGGTAATCACCATACTGTTGTCTGTGTCTATGAGTTTTGTGTGTGTGGTTGGATTTTTATTTTATTTTATTTTATTTTATTTTTGCTTAATCCCTTCACCTTTTTCACCCAGACATCCAATTCCTCTCCCCTCTTAACAGCTGTCAAGTCTATTCTCTATCTGTAAGTCTGTCTCTATTTTGTTTGTTGGTTTATTTTTGTTCATTGGATTCCACACATAAGTGGAATCATATGATATTTATCTTTCTCTGACTTATTTCACTTGCATGATACTCTCCAGGTCCATCCATGCTGTCACAAAAGATAACATTTTATTTTTAAATATATTTTGATTGATTTCAGAGAGGAAGGGAAAGGGGAAAAGAGATAGAAACATCAATGATAAGAGAGAATTGATCGTTGATTGGCTGCCTCAGCACACACTAAGGATGGAGCCCCAAAACCTGGGCATGCGCCCTTGACCAGAATCCAACCAGGGACCCTTCAGTCTGCAGGCCTACATTCTATCCACTGAGCCTAACCAGCTAGGGCAAAAAGTTAATATTTTAAAGTGTTGAAAATTTTCCCCTATGTATCTCCTTAGCACAATGTTTGGCATAAGCTATGCACACATCCCCTGTTTACTAGTAATGAATTTAGTGGTTGTAAAATTCACTTTATTTGTTTAAAGATATTGTAAATGAGCTTTAAACAGGGAGTTTTAATGTGGGGTCCATGGACCACCACTAGTTCCAGACTTGGATGGGAAAAATTACATCTGATTTCCATTAACTTCTAAGTGAATCTGAACATTTCCTTTTTCACGTGGTCACTAGTAGAAACTGTCATTTACCATTAAAATTATTTTTCCTATGCTTATCATAACATTATCAGGTTGACATTATCAAGAGACCTACCACAGGAACAAACTACTTAATGCACTAAGAAAAGAAGCTCCTATTTTACTATATCACAATTTTTTTTATATATCATCTTAACAGTATTTCAACATAATTGTTTCCTTCTTAACCTTGTTTATTATATTTTAAAATTGTAAAAGATAATTTTGAGAGTCTATAAATTTTATAATTACTCAGGGGACCTGACCTTTTTTTTTTTTTTAAGATATCTCATCTGGCCCAAAACGGAAAAGAGGGATTGTCTTCCCAGATGTCGCTAACACACCCTCAGTACACTAATCCACTCCCTAAATTCCAGCCACATTAAACCCCAAAACAGAAGGTTCTCTTTCATGCCGCTGACCCTTGGCTCAGTCTCCTGTGACTGGCGGCCTCCACCCTTCTCCCCCACTGCCAAGTTTTCTCCGGGAGCTGTTTCTTGTTCATCGAAGTCCAGCTAAAACTACACTGCCAGCTTCCGGGACCGGTTTGGCTCAATGGATAGAGAGTCAGCTTGGGGACTGAAGGGCCCCGGGCTCGATTCCAGTCAAGAGCATATACCTTGGTTGTGGGCATATCCCCAGTAGGGGGTGTGCAGGAGGCAGCTGATCAATGACTCTCTTTCACTGATGTTTCTAACTCTCTATCTCTCTCCCTTCCTCTCTGTACAAAAATCAATAAAATATATATTTTTTTTAAAAAACTACACTGCCAGGTACTCTTTCTGGCCCCAGGCCCATACTTGCCCATCTATTTTCTTTCCCCAAAAAGGTCACAGCATGTCCCGACACCTATGATGATGGAGACCATGACTTCCAGTTGTATTCAGCCAATGGAGAGCCCTGGCAAGAAGGCGGAGTTGGGCAGAGACTGAGTATTTCTTCCCCCTGCTCGCTCTGAGCGTAGGGGAGGTGCATGCCTGCTAGTGCTATAGTTTCTTTAATCCCTGGCCATGTTTTGGAAATGGCCCTGTGTTCAATGACCTTAAGTTATCCTATTTGGCGCCTGTCACCCATTTCCTGCTGGTATCTGGACTGGTTCAGTCATTAAATTAAGTCTTTACATTCTCCCATCCAAAAGCAGTCTCAGGCCTCTGATTCTGTTAATAACACTTGTTGTTACTTTTATTGTTTGGGTGGTTGTTGGGGGGAGGGGAAGTTCCATGTCTCTGTTTCCATTAGCTCCTTAAGAGCCAGGACAGTAATTGTATAAGTTCTCAAGTCCCAGTACCTGGCAAAGATCTCATCTATAAAAGGTGTTTAATAAAAGTTTATTGAATAACTGTACAAACAAATAGTAAAAGTTATAAGGGTAAGTCTCAGCATAAATAAGAGCTTTTATCAGTTAAAGTAGCCTGTATCACCTCATTAATTGTTGCCAGTAAATACCTTAAGCTTTAAATCTCATTTTAGGGATTGAAAAAGAATTTTATAGGCTTGATCATTTCTGTGTAGCAATGTATTTTCATAACAGTTTTATAACACAACGTATATTACTGCCAAAAAACACACAATTGTGTTCTTGTATCAAATGCCATTTAGTTTTCATCTTTGTAATTTCCTCCACCAGAATCTCAGAGTTCAGAGGTTACTAGATAACATAAGGAATTATTTCGTTCTTACTCAAAATTAAATAGTTTAATAGATTGCTAAAAGCAAATCCCTATTTATGTTTTCGCTTCAAAATATTTATTATGGATTCTAAATGGCAAATCTCATTCCCAGAAAATGATTATATCAATTTAATTAGATAGTCACCTCAGGGTCGACGCTTTTATAGTTAAGAAGTTTGTAATAAAAGAGATTCTGAAAACAGAAAAGCATTGCAACTAGGCACCTAAAAGATGAGGCTCAACTCTGATAACTGAGAAGCAAACTCTAAAATATATAATTTCATAAAAGATGTCCATAATTATTTTTTATTTAATTTCAGAACTTTTGCTTAGAAATCACGGATTAAAGAAACTATTGAAACCCCCTTTGTAGCCTGAGTTAATTTGTTCCCCTCTTTTGCTCTCCCAAGTAGGATACCTTTCTCAGACATATTTTTCTATTTTTAATACATACTAAAGTATTCATAAACAACAGGTAGTAATGCTTTGTGTATTATTTATTTTTTATTTCAGAAGAGGGAGAGGGAAAGAAAGATAAACATCAATGATGAGAGAATCATTGATCAGCTGCCTCCTGCATGTCCCCTGACTGTGAATCAAACCATGACCTCCCGGCTCATGGGTTGACACTCGACTACTGAGCGACACCAACTAAGTTGTATGACTTTTTTAAAAAATATTTTTTATTGATTTTGTACAGAGAGGAAGGGAGAGAGAGAGAGAATTAGAAACATCGATGAGAGAGAGTCATCGATCAGCTGCCTCCTGCACATCCCCTACTGGGAATATGCACGCAACCAAGGCACATGCCCTTGACCGGAATCGAACCCGGGACCCTTCAGTCCTCAAGCCTCAGTCCTCTATCCATTGAGCCAAACCGGTTTCAGCTGTCTTTTTTTTTTTTTTAATTATAAAACTGTATCATATCATGATATTGTTCTGTTGCTTAGATTTTTCACTCAAATTGTACTTCTGAGATTTATCGAGTTGTATCAATCTGAATAAAGTTCTTTTTATATAACTTCTTTTTTAAAATATATTTTATTGATGTTTTACAGAGAGGAATGGAGAGAGATAGAGAGTTAGAAACATCGATGAGAGAGAACCATCAATCAGCTGCCTCCTGCACATCCGCTGCCTCCTGCACATCCGCTGCCTCCTGCACATCCCCTGCTGGGGATGTGCCCGCAACAAAGGTACATGCCCTTGACCGGAATTGAACCTGGGACCTTTCAGTCTGCAGGGCTACGCTCTATCCACTTAGCCAAATCAGTTTCGGCTTAACTTCTTTTTTTTTTAATCCTCACCCAAGGACATACTCTGAGAGAGGAGAGGGAGAGAGGAAGGAAGGAAGGGTGGGAGGGAGGGAGGGAGAGAGAGAGAAAGAGAGAGAGAAAACCAAGGCATTTACCCTGACGGGAAATCGAACCTATGAACTCCTGGTTCATAGGTTGATGCTCAACCACTGAGCCACGCTGGCCAGGCTAATGTTTTCATTTCTATAAATTCTATTACACTGTGACATTATTCTGAGGACTGTGTGGACATGGAAGTTGTGTCTATTGGAACTGAAACCTGTGGACTTCAGAGCCTGTACATTTTTTTATTATACAATCCTGCTCAGAAGATTGTTTTCAGCAAAAATTGTATGCAAAAAAATTATCAGCAGCTGTGGAGAAGGAAACGAAATTAAAACAAGCAATCTTCTAAATTACGAAGACAAGAACATATATATTCATGCTGGTTTTCAAACATGGAGATGACAGACATATTTAAGAAACAGTCCTGGTCACAGAAAATACGAGGTAAATAAACATTCAAAACAAGAGAGGCTGCATGTCACCAGAGAAATGTCCCATAATTGCCACTTGGACACCACCTCCCTTTTAGTAGGTTAAGTGAATGCAAGGGATCCATCTTACTTTGAGAGAAGCAGGTGCTGCCTTCGCTCATGAAATTCTTCTTGCAGAATTAATTGGAATTGGCTTGGCTATGAGCACTCTCAGTTGATTTGGGAACTGGCTCAAGAGTCACGAACGGGAAATAATCATAAACCTCCGAGTGCTTAGTTTGCTGGTGGGGTGGCACAGGGCTTGATGGATTGAGTTTCATTTAGCATCTTCATTAATGGCCTGAAGGAGGGGGCAAATAGCTTGCTAATGAAACTCACAAATGGTAATAAATGAGAAGCCATTGCAAACCCTGATAAAGACGGCTAACATTATCCAAAGAAACCCAAAGAGGTGAGATCTCTAGACAAAAGTGAGCAACCTAACTGTAACATGGAAATTCCGAGAGCTGAGAGCAGGATTGTGGGGTGGGGGGAGGTTGTACTGAGAAGAGAGGTAATGGAGAAAAATATTCATTTTTATGCTGTCATCTACGAAGAAGCTTCAACAGCATTATATCTAAAAGGAACCCAGGAGTTAAAATTAAAAGTCACCCATGGACGGACACAGAGGCTATTTCCATGTCTTGGCTACTGTGAATAATGCTGCAATCAATGTGAGCGTGCAGACATTTCTTTGAGATCCTGTTTTCAGTTCCTTTGAGTGCACACCCAGAAATGGGATTACAGGGTTATAAGGTAGTTTTATTTTTAATTTTTTAGGTATCTTCGTACTGTTTTCCACAATTGACTGCACCAATTCACATTCCTACCAACAGTGCACAAGGGTTCCCTTTTCTCTGCATCCTCGCCAACATTTATGTCTCATCTCCTTGATGACAGCCTTTCTTACAAGTATGAGGTGATGTTTTATTTGTGTTTCCCTGATGTTGAGCACCTTTTCCTATACCTGCTTATCCTTCATATGACTTCTCTAGAAAAATGTCAATTCAATTCCTCTGCCTATTTTTTTAATCAGATGGTTTATCATGGAGCTGTATGGATAGATAAAGAAGATACGTATGTGATATTATCATATAGATGGTATTATTCAGCAATGAGGAAGGACATCTGCCATTTGCAACAACATGGATGGACCTTGAGTACATACTGCTAAGTGAAATAAACCAGAGAAAGACAAATATGTATGATATCACAAAAAAGGCTGAACTCCTTGAAACAGAGACTTGACTGGTGGTTACCAGAACTAGGGGGAGGAGGAAGGAGAGAGGGGAAGAGAGATGTTGGTCAAAGAGTATAAACTTCCAGCTATAAAATGAATTAAATTCTGAGACCTAATGCATAATGCAGTAATATAGTTAATCATACTGCTTTATATACTTGAAAGTTGCTAAGAGAGATCTTATATGTTATAACCACAAAAAGGATATGGTAATTATGAAATATGATGCAGGTGGTATCATTTCTGCAATATATTAAGTATAAAAAAACAAGACCTGGTCCACCTTACACTTATACAATGTCAACTAGAGGCCTGGTGCATGAAATTCGTGCACAGGTACAGTTCCTAGGCCTGGCCTGTCATCAGGCTATCTTCTTCAGCTTCCAGCAGCCACTGCCACCTACCTCAGGTTCCCCGTTTGCTATCGAGGGATCGGAACATGCCAGCCAGCAGGGGGCACCGAGAGGTGATCAGTGCGTCCCATGGTGACTGGTCAAGCAGTCGTTCTGGTTGTTCCACTGTTCCATCAATTTGCATACTACTCATAGATAGATAGATAGATAGATAGATAGATAGATAGATAGATTATATCTCAATACAGGTAGGGGGAATAAACTGAAAGCAAATTAAAGCTCAGCTTCTAATGTGAAATGGTTGCCAAGAGGAACTCTGGCTGATTGCTGGATGGTAGAGCAGAAAGAACCTTGGATTTGGAGTCAGTAAGACAGAACTGAGGTTTAAATACAGGTCTTGCATCGGATCCCATTTTTTCACCTACAAAATGCAAATGAGGATGCCCACCTCACAGGGCTGCTGCAGGTCAAATAAGAGCATACACAAAAGGCAGCAGGCACAATGCCTGGCATGACCAGATGGTCCAGTAAACCTTGGCTGCACATGACAGGAAGCCCTGAGATGGGCTGCTGGACCAGAACTGAGCACTGTAACTCCTGGAATTGGTAGTTAAATGGAAGAAAGCCCCAAGGAAAGTAAGACAGAGCCCAGCCAGCGCGGCTCAGTGGTTGAGCATTGAACTTGTGAGCAGGAGGTGCAGTAACACAGTTCGATTCTTAGTCAAGGCACACGCCCAGGTTTCCAGATTGATACCAAGTAGGGGGCGGGCAGGAAGCAGCCAATCAATGATTCTCTTTCACCACTGATGTCTCTATCTCTCTCTCCCTCTCCTTTCCTCTTGAAATCAATAAAAATACATTCTTTTTTTTTTTTTTAAGAAAAAGAAAAGAGGGAATAAAGGAGTAAAACCAAGAGAAAGACACAAGAATGTAATCCAGTTCACCAACTCCAGAAACACTGCTGAAGTGAGCAAGGATGAAAATGGAGAGTGAATATTTATCATGAACAAGGAGATATAAGAATAATGGGATGAAATTAAGAAAAGGAAAGCTTACACTTTAGATCAGGGAAAAAAATGTTCCTTGACACTTCTATTAGATATTAGCAGAATATTCATACAAGGAGAATTGTAAGTGGATCACTTTTAAAGTGTTTTAAATTAACTGGATAATGGTTTTCAAAGTTTATTGCTAGAAAAAAAAAATCCCTCCTGACTTCTTTTTCGCTCCAAAGCCTTTGAGGCAAAGGGAGGAATGGGGACATCTATAATAGTGTCAACAATAAAATAATAGAAATTAGAAGAAGAAAATAAAAGGGAAAGGTTGTCGCTGGATACCCACAGCAGGCATCGAAGGAAAGAGGGATGCCAGGGCTTGTGTCACTCACCTGGACTCACTCTGGCCTGCCTGCAGGAAGCACTGAGGGGCGGGAACCTGGGTGGCAGGAAGGAAAGAACCATGACCGAAAGGGTCCTGGGTTTTGCTCCCCTAAGAAATAGCTGCACACAAAAATGGGCAGTTTCTAATCTACCAGAGAGAGAGGTGGTACTGGAGGTTAGACAACAAAAGGTACAGGATTTCCAGGGTAACAGGTAAGAGAATACAAATGTCCCAGCAACATCAGGGTCAGAGAGAGATGGAGGAGGAGAAGAGATGCCACCAACTCATGACAGCTTAGGAAGTGTATCAGTAACTACCACATAGCAGAGATCTGGAGGCAGAGGTCATAAAAGGGCAAAACCAGTTAGAAAGTAGGGCTGGGAATGGATAAAGAATAGGTCTAGAGATTCCAATGGCTCATATCAAACATCCCCAAGCTGGTAGGTATCCCTAAAGGATATCTGATTATCTGCAGTGTTGCTTTCTTTCCATGTCATCTGCATGAATCCTGCTGAGACAAATTTATTTTTCTTATCACTAGGATTAGAGAGGATAAAAGGTGACGACGATGACGACGACGACGACGACGATGATGATGATGATGATAGAGGAGGAGATATAAAGAAGGAAGAGGGGAAAGAGAAATAATACAACACAAGTACTACTGAAGGTTAAGAAAATGTGTGCATTCAAGAGCTATTTGTTGAACACCTGCTAAGTGGCAGGAAGGAGAGGGGACATGGTTTTCAGGCCTTAAGAGCTTCCTTTGTCCTGGAGAAATCAGACCTGCGAATTGGTGTTTCACGGTGCAGCCTTAGCTGTTACACGGATAAATAAATTTAATTCAACTAACTTTGATGGCTATCTTATTAGTAGTAGTAATGATTATGAGTATGAAGCTTTACTATGTATCAGATAATTTGTTAAACTATTTATGTCAGACCTACCTCATATGCTCATAAGAAGACTAAATGCAATCATCTACTATCTTCACTTTATAGAAGAGAAAGTTGATGTTTACAAGTTTAAGTCCCTCATTTAGAGTCTCCCGGCTAGGAAGAGGTGGGAGGTAATTAAAAACCCAAGCATGCCAATTCCAGAGACACGCCCCTAATCACTGCAATGGTTTCCCTTTGAAAGATGCCTATACTCTGCACCCTGTCAAAGTCCTCGGGAGTTTTCTTTTTCTTTTCTTTTCTTTTTTTGAATATATTTTATTGACTTTTTACAGAAAGGAAGGGAAAGAGTTAGAGACTTAGAAACATCAATGAGAGAGAAACATCGATCAGCTGCCTCCTGCTCACCCCCCATTGGGGATATGCCTGCAACCAAGGAACATGCCCCCGACCGGAATTAAACCTGGTACCCCTCAGTCCGCAGGCCGATGGTCTATTCACTGAGCCAAACCGATTTCGGCTTAGGAAGTCTTCTTGGCCCGTCAATGTGTCATGTCCCCTGTTATCCTTCCCAATATCTATCACTCACTCTACTAATTGCATCCAATATTACATTAGCTCAATATTTCACTGTTAGTTGCATATTTACTAGATGATGACAGGGTGGAATGGCGCTTCCTTTCCTTGACTCCCATTAAGACAATGATCACTCCCCAGGGAGTGATGCGGGAAAAGGAGGGAGCCACACTGCGGCACATGTGCCTACCTGTGGCCTTTAGTAAGGAGGATGGCCCTGCCCAGCTCGTTCCATCTGGCAGAGCCATCACCTGCCGCCGTTCACACATGACTGGCAGCGATTTGCATGCAAATCGAAGCCTACACGCTTTCGTGGAGCTAAGAGCTGTATTTCCACGTTTCACGGTGGAATCAGTCCATGGGCAGGTGCCACGATTGTGTGGCCGTGCCAGCTAAAACCCTTCTAAATACCAAGCTCTGTGCTTCCCAGCAAGACTGTTTATTGAGCCAGTTCATGGAAGCTCCAAAGACTCCTCTGCTGAAATACTGCCAGCTCCAAGCTCTGACTTTGACATTGATGTTGTCAGTTGAGATTAAGCATTGGTCTAAATGAAGGCTGGCAGACATCTTCTGAGGTATGATCACCCATGTTCTTGTGGCTAAACAGCAAAGCTCTGGAAAGCAGTCAAACTAAGGTCTTAGGAGGGACCGGTTGCCTTTTTTTTTTTTTTTTTTTTTTTTTTTTCTTGCCCCCTTTCATTGGTTCCCCAGTTTTTATAAGATAAAGGTCAAGTTCCTTGACTAATCTTCATGGGTTTACAGAATCTGGGCCATACTGATCTTAGCCGCCTCTTGCTCTCTTATACTCCAACAATCCAAAAGCACTTCTATTGCCCCTTACACATGATGCAATTTTTAAAAAGCATGGAGGGGATTAATGGGGGGGGGGGGGGGCAGGACATAGGTAATTTGGAAAGTAAAAAGCTTTCCTTCCTTTGCACATACTGTTCCCACTGCCTGGAATGACTTCCTTCACTGTGCTGAAGGGTAAATTTCAAAACCCTTGATGATGAATCCTTCAAAACCCCATCCAAGTTATTCTGAAAGATCTCTCCTGGTTGTTGCAAATAAAGGTAACCTCTCTGGTTCCAAAGCCTCATCTATATCTTTACTCTTAGAGCATGAAACAAGACATACAAAAAAAAAAAAATGTTTAAAGACATCCAGGCATCCTATATAATAAAACCCTACTATGCAAATTGACCGAAGAGTGGAACAAACAGTTGCTATGATGCACACTGACCATCAGTGGGCAGATGCTCAACACAGGAGCTGCCCCCACAGGGGGAGCGCCACTCAGCCAGAAGCCAGATTCACAGCTGGCAAGCACAGCAGTGGTGGCAGGAACCTCTCTCACCTCCGCAGCAGCACAAAGGATCCATGGGGAGTGGGCCTAAGCCTGCAATTGGACATCCCTTGAGGGATCCTGGATTGCGAGAGGGTGCAGACCGGGCTGAGGCACACCTCCCCCCCAAGTGCACAAATCTCATGCACCAGGCCTCTTGTACTAACATAATAGTCTTGACACTTGACACTGAGCATCCATAACCTGCTCATCCTTCCTTTTTTGTCTAATTTAACCGAACTCTTCTACCTAAGTATTTGGTAAGGGAGGTATTCATTTAAAACAAATAAGAACATGCATTGTAATTCATGAATTAGTGCTAAATTTTTATATGTTTACTTCTGCTCATAAAAATGCACACGATTGTTATAAAACTTTACCTCCCCCAAAAGAAAACACAAAAGAAAAACATCATGAAGAATGTAAAAAAAAAATTTCCTTAATCTCACTAACCAAAAGATAAAAGAACTACTTTCAACATATCTGTATCTATACATGTATATATTTATATACGTATCAGAAGTAGGGCTTTACTATGTCTTTTTCTCTTTTAAAAAAAAATACTTTGAATAGTAGGAATGATTTATCCTTTGTAGACAAAAGATGATACAATGGAGAAATAAGTATTTCCCTTGATAGAACAAGATAGTGAAGCTTGCTGGAATCCATTTAGTACAATCAGTTGGTCTATTATCTCCCGATTATGAAAGTGGAGAAATGAGATATTTAATCAGGACATAGTTTAGAAAGTTGTAACATATTTGCGTATTTCCCTAAGGCCTGTAATGAAAAGCTCTTAATATTTCATTTTCATTATTACCCGAAGAGAAGGACTATAATAAAAACTCTCCTTGTGGTCTCGGTCCCAGAGACAAAGACGAATTTAAGCACCTCTGGGTCATTCAAGCATTGACCCCCACACTCAGACTAAGGAGAGAACAACTCAAGGTCGGGGCTCTGGGTCCACTTCCCCACCCATTTCCATTTTGTCTCTGCCCACACTCTCTGCCCCTAGCTCACAGAAGGACATCTTGTATTTAGACACTTTTTTAAAGGTCAAAAAAATAATCATTTTTCTTTTTTTAATATATTTTATTGATTTCTTCACAGAGAGGAAGAGAGAGGGATAGTTAGAAACATCAGTGAGAGAGAAACATCGACCAGCTGCCTCTTGCACACCCCCTACCGGGATGTGCCCGCAACCAAGGTACATGCCCTTGACCAGAATCGAACCCGGGACCTTTCAGTCTGCAGGCCGACGCTCTATCCACTGAGCCAAACCGGTTTTGGCAAAAATGATCATTTCTATATGCAGGATAAAGTAAGCGCCTTCCACTGAATCCCAAATCCTTCCACAGGTTCAGGACCAAGGGCCATATTATCTCTGCCATGTGAAAACTGGCCTCCCCTGAAGGGAAGGGGGCACAAGAGTAAACTGAGGCACGTTCGTGGTAAATTAAAAAGATATTGGAGTAAGCCATCTTTAAGATTCTTTTCAAGCTAAAAAGTTTTCTGATTCAGCCATAGCCAGTGTGGATCAGTTGCTCAGAGTGTCATCCCATACACAAAAAGTACCTATTTGATAACGTTTTTCTAAATGTTCCCAAAGAAGGTGACTCAATCACTCCTATGTATTTGGGGTAGTTTGTGCTACTTTCATAATCCCATGAGTTCAAATCTCAGCCTTGCCATTCGTTTGGGGGCAATGTTGATTGTCCAGCTTCCTACCTACAAAAGCAGAAGGAAAACTATTAATAGAATTTACCTCCTAGAGTTATTACACTAAATAATCACAATGAATGTTTGCCTGGGTCCCCAGCACATGGAAATAACAGCTCCTAGTTAGAGAGGGTTTGCTCTGATATCATGCATCAGAGCAAACCCTCTCTAACTAGGATTAAATTAGGAGCTCCAGCAAGGAACAGACTGTGGAATCTCAGAGGGAAGGCAGGAGTGGGTGGGTGGATGGGAAAAGATCAACCAAAGAATTCGTATGCATATGTGCATACCCCATAGACACAGACAATAAGGTAGTGAAGGCCTAAGGCGGGGCACAGGGGTGTGCTGGAAGGGGTCAATGGGAGGGGGCAGGGGTAACAACAATAACAAAAGATTTCATTTAATAATAATAAATAAATAAGAGAAAAAATATTAGGAGCTCCTCCACGAATGAGACAATCTTCACCACCTACACATTCTGTCTAGCAGTGGTTCGGCCTGTAGAGGGCGCTCCATATATATATTTTTTTCTTGACAGCCGCAGAGAAATGACAGCCCAAGCTTGCTCCTGGCACATTGATGAACAGGTGATGAACTGTTGGGGCTGGTTCGCAGAGCCACAGGCGAGCCTGCTGAGCCACTGCCGCATGTGGACTGCCCCTCAGCCTGCTCTTCATCCTTGTCACTGGCTTAATCATCTCCGCCGGCTTCTTTCCCGCTTCTCGGGAAGTGGAACGTGTCTGCTGCTGAAAGCACAGCTACCTGTGATCCATCCTCTCCATTTGGGCAGTCTCCTATTATTGTCGATCCCCCCTCCTCGCTCTAACAAGTGGCTCCCGCTCCATCACAAAGCGTTCCGTGCTTCCATCCCCCTTGATCCCTGTGCAGAGTGGAGCAGAGTGGAGTCCCTCCCGGCCCGCATTGTGCGGGCGCTGAAAGAGACACAATCATCCGGCTGGAAGGAGCGGTGGCTTTTGAATGAGAACAAACGCATCCCGGCTCAATGCTATGCCTCATTTAATTAAGAATCAATTGGCGCTGGCCACCAGGACTGAGTTCCTCTTTTTGGTGCGGAAACCAGAACTGTTATCTATCTACCTCTCCCACACACGCACCTCTCTCTCTCTTCCTATTTATGTGGAGTGCAGACAGAAAAGGAGTAATTGAGTGGTGCTTGAAACAAAAACAGCATCTGCAGACAGAGAATCAGAGTGAGCAAAAGTGCATATAGGCAAAGATGATAAGGTAAGGAACTTCATTCCAACCCTGAAAACATAGTGAGCACCTAATATTGCCAGGAAGTGTGCTAAGGTTTGGGGAGTCGCCTTTGATAAAGCCTGACTGGCTCGGATGGTGTGGCTCAGGGGCTGAGCATCACCTATGGACCTGGAGGTCAACATTTGATACCTGGTCAGGCCACACGCCCGAGTTGTGGACTCGATTCCCAGTAGGGAGCGTGCAAAAGGCAGCCAATCAGAGATACTCTCTCATCATTGATGTTTCTCTCTCCCCCTCTCCCTTCCTCTATGAAATCAATTAAAAAAATTTAGAGGTTTTTTTTGTTTGTTTGTTTTTTAGAAAAAGGACTGATTGCTTACGTGTAAGGACTTTTGGTTAATAACTTCATACAATCATTATTTGGAGTAACCAATATTTTTTTAGCTTTGGAAGGGAAAGAGGCGGAGGTAGCCTGCGTCTGGTCTTAAATATATAATAGTATGTAGAAGTGGCTTCCTCCACGCTCCCTGCAACTGTCTACAAAGCTGTGAACTCTCCAGGGGTCCTCAAACTTTTTAAAGTGGGGGCCAGATCACGGTCCCTCAGAGAGCTGGAGGGCCGGACTATATGAACTACTAATTCCTACTGTAACACCTCGGCTGCGCTCACTGCCCAAAAAACCTGGCGGGCCGGATCAGACTCCTCTGCGGGCCGCATGTGGCCCGCGGGCCGTAGTTTGAAGACCCCTGCTAGTAGCCCCTGCCTGACTTGTCACGTTGTAGATGAGAGTCTCCCCAGGTGGTGCATGAAACCACCTGTAACCACCGCGCTCCTAAGAGGCAATAAATGGGTACTGCTCACCTTCTACCAGTCATCATGCCTCTTTTCCCCCAAACCTAAGACGGATCCGTGTGCTTGTGTTTGCCAGCCGTAAATAAAGATTAGAAGCTCACCCCTCCAAATGACCACCGCCTTTATGGGTAGCATGTAAGAATCCGGGAAATCGAGAACAGGATGCACAACTTGACGGGATCCCGAATTCGAAGCTGAGTTTTTCACACACCCTCGGGAAGTGTGACTCCGGTTGTCATATCGAGGCTTTCCAGTCACAAAGTGTCACTGATGAGATTTGCAAACTTTCACTTCATCCCTTTAAATTCACACGTGCCATTTGTCACACCCAGTGGCTCAGAACCAACTCCGAGGGAGCTCGGTCCCTCTGCTTGGATGTTTGCACGTTTCCGTATTTCTAGGCCACCTGCTTTCATGCCTTCCTTCCTTCGTCTTCTTCCTGGTGAGTAAACAACCCAATTCCAAAGGTTCTGCTTTGCTTGGGACCCAGATGGTGGTGAACATACATTTACTAGTCATCACCCTTACTTAAAGTTGCTAATTAATGAAGATTCTATTCAAACTGGGTTAAGCAAAACAGGGAAATTATTACATCATATAACTAAAAAGACTAAAACTAGAGGTGATTTTAGTCCCACATATCTCTCTCTGCCCTCTCCCCTCATCCTTCCTCCTCACTCTACCTCTATCTCTCTTTTTTTTTTTAATATATTTGTTTTGATTTCAGAAAAGAAGGGAGAGGGAGGGAAAGAAACATCAATGATGAAAGAGAATCATTGATCGGCTGCCTCCTGCATGCCCCGACGGGGGGGATCGAGCCCGTAAACCAGGCATGTGGCCTTGACCGGGAATCGAATCACGACCTCTTGGTTCACAGGTCGATGCTCAACCTCTGAGGCAGGGCAGAATTCTATCTCTCAAAACCTCCCATCTCTCTCTCTCTCTTTCCTTTCCCCATACCTTGGCTCTGCATTCCTGTGTGTGTGTTTCATGTTCAGACTCTCTCCGTGTGGCCTCTAGAAGCTTTAGTCTTTCATCTTTATAACTATTACTAGAGGCCCAGTGCACAAAATTCATGCACAGAGGGGAAGTATCCCTCAGCCCCGCCTGCACCCTCTCCAATCTGGGACCTCTCGAGGGATGTCGACTGCCCATTTAGGCCCGATCCCATCGACATCCCTCTCACAATCCAGGACAGCTGGCTACCAACTGCTCACCAGCCTGCCTTTCTGATTGCCCCTAACCACTTCTGCCTGCCCACCTGATCACCCCCTAACCACTCTGCTGCCAGCCTGATTGATGCCTAACTGATCCCCTTCAGGCCTGGTCACCCCTAACTGTCCTCTCCTGCTTGCCTGATGGCCCACAACTGTCCTCCCTTGCAGGCCTGGTCCCTCTCAACTGCCCTCTCCTGCTGGCCAACTTGTGGTAGCCATCTTGTGTCCACATAGGGGCAGGATCTTTGACCACATGGGGGCAACTATCTTATGTGTTGGAGTGATGGTCCACCTGCATATTACTCTTTTATTAGATAGGATAAGACCAGCACAAAGTAGAATAACTTCCTCCCAAACTCCCCAGTAAGCATCCAACTATTAGCTCTGAGTGGATGGACTGGAGCAGGTGCCCATCCTGAAGAAAGCACTGCTGTCCAGAGAGCAGATGAACTGATCAGCGGGCTGGCTGGTCACTCGCCCACCCTGGGACCTGAGGGTGGGTCAGCTCCTGGGCTGAGAGAGGAGAAGGATTACTTCTACCAGACGCTGGTATAGGTAGAAAAACTAATAAATGCTGAGAAGGGAAAGAGAAGGGGGAAAAAAAAAAAAAAAAGAAAAAGCAGGCATTTCCCCTTCGTTCCCAGTTTGAACATCGAACCCACAGTTTCAGAGACAGAGCAAAAAAATAAATCTCTGGACCAAATGTCAGGTGTCTAGGGCTTGGCTTGTTTCCCTTTTAGCTCATTGTCCTCTTATGTCTCCTGGAGGGGAAAACTGACAGAAATTGAGGGTCAGAGAGCAGCTAACAGGGAGAAGGACATTTGTTCTCAGTCTTTTGTGAGATCAGTGAAATCAGATGTTAATAGAGGGAAAATGTGACCGATACAGATTACAATTATCGACAGGACTGAGGCGGCTGTTCTAGCAGGAGGCGCTTACTGCGTTTTTCCTTTAGGATGTCTCACTGATACGGATCTGAATTACCAGGTGGTCATGGTTTGATTTCCGGTCAGAGCACATGCCTGGGTTATGGGCTACATCCCCAGTGAGGGATATGTAAGAGGCAGCCGATCAATGGTTCTCTTTCTTCACTGTTGTTTCTGTCTCTCTCTCCCTCTCCCTTCCTCTCGGAAATCAATTAAAAAAAATTTTAAAGAAGTTATTAACCACCCATTTGAGCCAGAATTCTATTCCTTCATCTCTCCAATCAAATACAAAGGCCATGGGTATGGAGAAATATTTTGCTACGTTTTAATAGCAGGGAGAAATTTTGTCAGAGCATCTTAGAATGGGGTTTTTTGTTGTTTTTCTGTTAGCTTTGCTTTGCTTTTCATTTGCTCCTTCCTAATGCCTGCCCCATCCCAGGGTCACTACATTGTACACCATTTCATCCATGTCACTGCTATTTGGATCTTCGAGAGAGACTATCTTATAGAAACAATATGTTTTCTCTTCCCACGGCACCCAGTGGAGTTTCTGATAGCAATAAAAACACCATTAACCACATCATTACTATTAACACCAATAACTATAGGACAAAAGCTTAATATGACAAAACAGCCATATTGCTGAGCAATTACAGGGTGTCACATTCTCTGCCAAGTGCATTACCTGTATCCTCACAGCTAAGTCTCACAGCAAAGGATGGGGTCAGCACTTTTTTGCACCCCTACTTTAAAAAAAAAAAAAAAAAAAAAAAAAAAAAAAAAAAAACAGATCTGAGACTCAGAAACCAATGCCGATGAGTGTCCTCCCCAATACCTCTGGTCACCTCACACCCAGCACCCGTCCTCCCTGCATTTCATCCCCTGCCCTGCTCTCTCCGGCTCTGCCGGTGCTGCTTGCCATTCCTAGTGCTCATTCAGAAAGCTGTTCTCAGGGCAAGATCTTCACAGCCATCTGTGATGTCCGGTTCCTGGTGGTTAACGTCAACTTATGCTCTTAGAGCAAAAGCCACCTCCTCAAGAGCTGACTCCAGATGAGACAATAGTGAATGATCTCTCCTCTTTATAATGTATGTTTGCCATTGACTACCAGCATCGCCTTGCACTAGACAAAGTTCTGTTCAGCCCGGAAGAGAGTTGCTCCGTGATTGAGCATCGACCTATGAACCAGGAGGTCACGGTTTGATTATACAATAGGTCAGGATACATGCCTGGGTTGCGGGCTCAATGTCCAGTGTGGGGTGTGCAGGAGGCAGCCGATCATTGATTGTCTCTCATCATTAATGTTTCTATCTCTCTCTCCCTCTCCCTTCCACTCTGAAATCAATAAAAATATATTTTTTGATTTTTTTATTTTCACCAAGACTTGGGTCCTTCATTCTTAGCTCAATTTCAACTCTAAACAAACAAGTTATGATTCTCTCTCATCATTGATGTTTCTGTTTCTCTCTCCCTCTCTCTTCCTCTCTGAAATCAATAAAAATATTTTAAATTAATCATTTGATATTTGTGAACAGCTTGGAGCAGTTTTGGGTACATAGTAAGTGTTTACATATATATTTGGGTATGTAATAAGTAATTGAATATGTAATATTCCACTTCATGTTGAATATATAACAAAATATTGAATACTAGAGGCCTGATGTGTGAAATTCGTGCATGGAGGGGATCCCCTCAGCCCAGCCTGCACCCTCTCCAATCCAGGACTCCTCAAGGGATCTGGGATCTGGCCTAAACTGGCAGTTGGACAACCTTCTCACAATCCAGGACTGCTGGCTCCTAACCTCTCACCTGCCTGCCTGCTTGATTGCCCCTAACCACCTCTGCCTGCCGGCCTGATTGCCCCTAACTGCCCCCCCTGCTGGCCTGGTCGCCCCACACAGCCTGCTGTTCCGTCATTGTGTGAGGGTGTCCTGATCAATTTGCATATTACCCTTTGATTAGTATAGATGTAATTAAGTAACAACAGTAACAACACAGTTAAAGAAAAACACTATAAGCAAAACAAAACACATCCACCGAGCACTTACGTCCTGCAGGTTACCAGATAGGGCCTCCTGCTTCTTTTTTCACTCAAAGCCACATGCATACTGCCTTTGATGCATCAGACCTCTTGACTCTTTATCCTACACAGTTTCAAAAGCAGCCCTTTCTCTGACCCCAGAGTCCCCAACTGTCTAAAATCACGACTTCTCAGCCCACCTCTGAGTTTTCAAGACTACCCAAGGGACAATTTGCAATATGTGCCTCCTCCCCCGGCCACCCCATAAGAGTGTGGTTGCAAAACTTTACCCTAAAAAAACAAACCCTTTAGGACTCCTGCTTCCTCGGCCAGGGAGGGGTCTGTCAGCTGCAGCCCACTTTTCAATCCATCTTATCTGCAATGTTTGCAGGTGGCACGGCCACCCCCAGCGCCAGCTGTGTGTCAGCAATCAGCAGCACAGCGAGGACAGGCCTTGGGCACAGTGGAGAACACGGCTAAATATAATCCTTTCCAAATTAAAATCCTGAGTCGGAAGAGAATCAAGACAGGGTAGGGCAGGTTTTATTATTTACACCAATGAATCAAAGATAAAAGAAGGGGGGCCTGATGTGTGAAATTCGTGCATGGAGGGGATCCCCTCAGCCCAGCCTGCACCCTCTCCAATCCAGGACTCCTCAAGGGATCTGGGATCTGGCCTAAACTGGCAGTTGGACAACCTTCTCACAATCCAGGACTGCTGGCTCCTAACCTCTCACCTGCCTGCCTGCTTGATTGCCCCTAACCACCTCTGCCTGCCGGCCTGATTGCCCCTAACTGCCCCCCCTGCTGGCCTGGTCGCCCCACACAGCCTGGGGGGGGGAGGCATTTGGAAGGAGTTGGGACTACGACAGAATTGTTTTCATCTCCAGAAAGGTTGTCAAAACACGAAAGATGACGCAAAGCAAACGCCTGTCAGACAGACCCAAGGAAGCTCATTTACATGTTTGGGATGAGCACGGATGTACAGGATGGAGTCATTGAGAAAACCCTGCCTAGTCATTTGAACGAGCAGACCTAAACACAGATGTCATAGTGCTGGGAGGAAAATAAACTTCAAGCAAGTTATTTCCCATTGCTTTACCTAATCTATTTCTCTTTCCTACTGCCTCTCTCTGTCCACTTTCATTTTCATTAGAAGAAACGCTCCTCAGCATTTGCCAGGCTTCCCTTAACCTTCCTGACTTGCTCACGTGGAGCCTGTAAAAGACTGAGCATCCCCTCAGTGGCTGGAGGCAGGCTCCAGGCAGCACCCAACTCACTACACCAGTGTTTCCCAGACTTCCCTCGTGATGAGAACCACCTGGTGGAGTTGTTAAAATACAGATTCCTGAATCCCAACTAAGAAGCGCTAAACTAGAATTTTTGGGAACATCTAGGTAAAATTGTATACTTAACTAGTGCTCTAAGTCTAGAGCCCAGAGCTGTACAATTTTACCTATGTGTTCCCAAAAATTCTAGTTTGTATACTTAACTAGTGCTCTAGACTTAGAGCACTAGTTAAGTATACAATTTTACCTATATGTTCCCAAAAATTCTAGTTTAGCGCTTCTTCGTTGGGATTCAGGAATCGGTAGTTTAACAACTCCACTCGGTGATTCTCATGAGAGAAGTTTGGGAAACACTGCACTACAGCAACCTCTGGGGCTGGGATGGTGCCTTCCTAAAAGCAACAGTGCAGGGGCTAATGGATTAGGAAAGGTGTGTTCTTACCAGCCTTCGGCAAAGCTTCCTCTGTTTCTAACTCTTGGCCTTGAAGAACCAGGATCCTGGAAACACAACGGGCATGAAAGGCTCGCCTCATTCAACAGGAACTGCCTCCTTTTAGTCTAAGTTTCTGACAGCCTCACAACGGAACAAGAATTACATCAGCGCTCCTGCTTAGCATGAGCCCTGCCAAGGGACTGGTGACATGTGATGTGTGTGCTCGCTTTTCCTGCCACAAAGCTGCAACACGCTGTCAAAGCCACACAAAGTCCTCCCGTCACAGTGCAGCTCTGGGCAACTCGTCTCCATCTTCATTCTGGGACAAGGACGTTCACCGTAGCCTTCTCCGATTGTCTTTTAAATGTTATTCCCCTCTCCTGATTGCTTTTAATATAATACGTTACTGAGGCTGAATCCCAGATTCATCACACAATGTGTGACCTTGCTTCATCAAACCTCAACATTTTGTTCCATAAAAATACAGGGAGCAAGCGCACATTGTAAGATTGTTATGAAAATTGCAAAGGTCCCTGAAATGTGTGTAGTGAATTCCCCGGCACAAAAGCATCTCTAAATTTTAAATATTATTATTAAAATTAGATTCCATTTTAATAACTGCACAATGAAAACAAAAAAACACAGTCCGTTTTGCACTCAGAATCGGGAACGCTCAAAAACACATAGAAGGTCTTCTCAACCTGACCTTTTCATTTGTATGCAATTTAACCTTCATTAAAATTGAACTATTATGTGTAAAGACATGAATTTCTCAAAAGATAATTATCAAAATACCCATCTAGGGGAATCTCAGAATATATAAGGGAAATCAGATACATGTATAGACTTGATTGTGCATGAAGCAGTTATTAAATGCCAGCTTTGCACTAGAACTGCACTAGAGGACAGAGGCGCGAGAGTCTGTGGCCTTCCAGGGAAGCAGTCATCCAGTGAACCAATAGCCTTCTATCGCCATGACATACATTATGTTCAAGGTAGCATGAGAAGACCTTAAAAGGAATAACCAGATCCGTGAGGGGGGATTGGAAGTAGGGACAGATCAAGTCAAGTTCCCAGTTGCAACTGTTAAGCTGGAATGTTTAGGGTGAACAGGAATTGGCAAGTTGATCCATGGGAAGTGAAGATTCCAGGACACTGCACACACAAAAGCAAGAAGTATGGAAGAGCACAATATGTTCAGGGACCCCCAACTAGGCAGATGAGATTGGACCCCGGAGAGATGGGGGAGAGTGAGGAGGAAAGAGGTGGGAAACAGTCCTCATGAATTGTAGGTTGTGCTTATTTTGAAGGTAGCATAATGGATTGATAAGCAAATGTGTGTGAAATACTCGAGCCACACAAGGAAGGATCACGTGTCCATTTTTACATAACTAATTGGTGGCAAAACTACCGTATTTTTCGGACCATAAGACGCTCCGGACCATAAGACGCACCAGTTTTTAGAGAAGGGAAATGAAGAAAAAAAGATTCTGAAACAAATAGTGTCCTAAAATATTTTATGTGCATTAAAACCCAACATCACAGTCATAAACACATGTAATCAACCCTGCAAAGTAAACAGCAGCATTTAGAACCATTTTAGAGCCGGACAAGCACACAGAGACCACACAGAGCCGGGCAAGTAAAAAAACTTTTTTTTTTTAAGTATATGTGTAGGCTATATTTGGACCATAAGACGCAGGGACTTTTTCCCCCCACTTCTGGGGGGGAAAAAGTGCGTCGTATGGTCCGAAAAATACGGTAAATCTAAAAGGTGAGCCTCCCAACTCTGAAAGTAGTGTTCTATCCTCCAGACCAGTGGTCGCAAACTGCGGCTCATGAGCCACATGCAGCTCGTGAGCTGCAGTTTGCCGCTCTGTTGACTAATGAGTTTGCCTACCACTGCACCAGACCAATGGTTCGGAGAGAGGGGTCCCAGTACCACCAGATGAAGCATTACATGGGAAAGTGTTAGAAATGTACATTCTATCCGAAACCGGTTTGGCTCAGTGGATAGAGTGTCGGCCTGCGGACTGAAGGGTCCTGGGTCCCATTCCAGTCAAGGGCACATCCCCGGGTTGTGGGCTCGATCCCCAGTGTAGGGCTTGCAGGAGGCAGCCGATCAATGATTCTCTCCCATCACTGATGTCTCTGTCTCTCTCTCTCCCTCTCCTATCCTCTCTGAAATCAATTTTTTTTAAAAAAAAAAAATTTTTAAAGGCCTGTTGAGCTATTTGCAGTATTATTCACCTCCATGCTCTCAAAACCTGATTTAATTTCTTGCATGTAAAATGCATTTAATAAAATACTATTAACTGAATGAGTTAATAGTACAAAGAACTAAGTAGTACAAAGAACAAACGAATGTTTTGAATATGTCTGCAGACCAATAAAAATGTTAAAAGTTGGCTGAAAACAAAAGTTAGAGCCTATTTTACATTGACTGAACATTTACTATTGGAAGAAGTGCAGGCTGAACACTATGCTGATAAGATTGATTTTTCTGAAATTAGAACCACTCTGCATTTCATCAGCCTGCCTCTCTATTGCTGACATCAACTATTGAAGATATGAAGAAAAATCTCATTTGTGCCAGTGGCTGGCAAAGTAACACAAGTTAATTTGTCAATTAAACTATCAATGTAATAAAGAATCTTACAAACTAACATTAGCAGGTTAAGATGGGCAAGCTGTGTAATTCATAAAGAGAAACTCAAGTCCACAACAGGAATTCAGATGTAACTTCAATAGCGATGAACACTAGCAAAGCTAAAGTAAAGATGGGGCATGAGTGACCTCTAGTGTTGCTGGGAAGAATATAAGGTAAGAAGTATGAGAAATAAGAAATAGCCAAGTACAGAATTCTAAACTTATGTCCATATAAATAATAAGATATATATTATTGCACTTCACTGCAAGGTAATTATCCTTTTCCTCAGTTTAAAATTCACCTAAGAAACACATGTAGGTTTTCATATTTCAGTCTTTATCAGTAAAATACTGACTTCGACCTACTGATTTAGTATAAAAAGTCTTTATTCATATATATGCAACAGTTTGAGATCTTAGCCTCGCTGTTCAAATCCCTTTGCGGGGGAGAGGTAGTGCTTTGTTTTGCATCTTAAACAAGAGTAGGTTTCCCAAATGGCATTGGAGAAAGGTCAAGGGAATGCAGAGAGGCAATAAAGCCATCCCCATCTTAGTAGTGTGGGGAGAGTGTGCTTATATTCAGCTGCTTCACCTTCTAATGTACGCATTGATTTTTCTAAAATCGCGGCTCTGATCACCTTCAGTGAAGGTTCTTCAAAAGCCCCGACTGCCTACCAAATGAAGAACAAATCTTTAGGCGACTCACTCCAGGTTTTTCACAAGGCAACCACCCAACCTCCATTTCCTATGAAGGAGGTGTTGCCAGATATCACATCACCTGCATTCTTTCTGGGCGGGCAGACTTCCCACTTACTGGTGTCTTTTTTAATGGCTGGTATTTTGCAAAACTTTTGTGTAAAGATAGCCCCAAATCTGAGAAGGGTTTGTAGCTTCTTTTTAATAATCCCTTGAATTTCAACTCCTATTTCACCGCTTGCTAAACGTGTAACTTGGGGGAAATGACTTAGCCTAACTGAGCTCAGTTTGTACATCACTAATATAAGGATCATGCATATCATGAATATGTGACTACAGCTGCGTCTGCATGACAGAAAGCAAAGAAGGGCAGAAAGGAACCAAGGTCAAAGACTACTAGCACCGCCACTGACTCACTTTGGGATTCTGGGTACATCAGTGAGCTCTCTTAGTTCTCGTGTCCTCCCTTGTCAAGCAGATACAATAATAACCAACTTCATAATATTATTGTGAGGATTAAAATCAGATGACACGCCAAAACCGGTTTGGCTCAGTGGTAGAGCGTCGGTCTGCGGACTGAAAGGTCCCAGATTCGATTCCGGTCAAGGGCATGTGCATTGCTTGCGGGCACATTCCCAGTAGGGGGTGTGCAAGAGGCAGCTGGTCGATGTTTCTCTCTCATCAACATCAATGTTTCTAGCTCTCTATCCCTCTCCCTTCCACTCTGTGGAAAATCAATAAAATATATATATTTTTAATCTTTATATTATACTCTGTGCCCACTACCCAAAGTCAAATCTTCCCTCTCCCTTCCTGTTTAAAAAAAAAATTAAAAATTCAATTAAAAAATTAGGCCTCCAGGACAATGTGCCCTGTCTCCCACTTGAATTTTAGCAGATTTAGCACCCTTGTAAACCACTAACATATTAAACCACTGCAAATACTGCCACTGAAGTTTGAAAAAGACAAATCTGCACCACCTGTAAAAATTCACCACAGTAATAGAAGAACAAGAGGCACCTCTATCCATCTTGCAGATGATCCACGAAAACCTGGCCAAATGGTGTTTTGATATATACTAATTGATCTGATCTACTTTTCCCAGGAGACAAATAACTCTTCAGATAGTTTAGCCATTTTATTTTTTTTAAAAGATATTTTATTGATTTTGTACAGAGAAGAAGGGAGAGAGATAGAGGGCTAGAAACATCGATGAGAGAGAGTCATTGATCAGCTGCCTCTTGCACACCCCCTACTGGGGATATGCCTGCAACCAAGGTACATGCCCTTGACCGGAATCAAACCTGGGACCCTTCAGTCCCCAAGCCAACGCTGTCCATTGAGCCAAGCCGATGTTGGCTAGTTTAGCCATTTTAAATGACCATGCAGATCCTAAGAAGTATCTGAGGCTTTACATCACAAACCTCAGTAAGACACAGCCTGAGATTCTGGTGTCGCTCATTCATTTAATAACCAAAAAAGGTCATATTCGTGATTTTTCAGAACTGTTTGAAAGTAGAAATTGACTCCTGGCAAGGCAGGGAAGCCAATTTGCAATGAGCAGCTTTCATTTCCTGCTCTTAATTCAAATCTTCCTAAAATTGTTTGAAGTGCGGCACGGGCAGTAGCATTCCAATGTAAGCCACACGGGGAGAGACATTTATATGCAAAATACACTCTGGGTGTCAACCTAAATAGTCGGTGGACTTTGAGTCCTGAAACAGTGCCTCTCTGATCCCCACGAAGAAGAGTGATGACGGGCACAAGACGATCAGAACTGAAGGTGAGGCTAGGGAGAGATGGGTGAGATAAGAGATCAACTGAAGGACTTGTGTGCATGCATATAAGCATAACCAATGGATGCAAAACGCTGTGGGGTGAAGGCATGTATGGGAGTGGGTTGGGGGGGGCAATGATAAAATATGTACACATATAATACCTTCATAAAAAAATGGAAGGAAAAAAAGAGATGTCCAAGTTTCATCATCTATCCATCTCCTTCGGGTGTGCCTATACTAGCAAACTTTGCTGAATTGGACTGACTGAAAAATTCAAATGACACTTTCCTTGAAATAGGGCTGCAGGATGCTTGTTTAAAATTGAATTTCAGATAAACAATTTTCAGTAAGAATGTCCTAAATATTGCATGGGACATGCAGACACTGAAAAATAGTTATTGCTTATTTAATTCAAATGTAACTGAGTGTCCTGTCTTTTATCGGACAACCCTGCCTGCTAGCCCACCCGCGCTGTTGGATAGGATCCAGGAAGTGCACTGAGATCACACTGTGATGGTGATGACAGCGATAGCATATGGTTTTTATAAAGGGTTTGTAAAGGCCCAAAACTAGGGAAATTTTCTGATTGTGTAATTGGGTGTGATTTGCTTGAATTGATCAAAATGAAGCATTCATCTATTTTGTCTAATTGTCTGAAAATTCATTCCATGCATTATTTTTTTTAATATATTTTATTGATTTTTTACAGAGAGGATGAGAGAGGGATAGAGAGTTAGAAACATCGATGAGAGAGAAGCATCGATCAGCTGCCTCCTGCACACCCCCTACTGGAAATGTGCCCGCAACCAAGGTACATGCCCTTGACCGGAATCGAACCTGGGACCTTTCAGTCCGCAGGCCAACGCTCTATCCACTGAGCCAAACCAGTTTTGGCCATCCCATGCATTATTAAGAGAAGTCCTATATATGCCAGTCTTACCAAGCCCTGGGGTAACAGCGGTAAACAAAACAGAGTGTAGTTTTTCCTCCTGGATCTCGAGCTGGTAGGAAAATGGCACCTAACAATGCTCTCCCAAAGGCACAGCAATGGGAGAAAGATGGAGTGCACACACATAATGCGTTGTGAGGGAATAAACCAGGGAAACCCACTTTAATAAAAGTGAGTTTATTTGAGCCACGCTGATAACATGCTGGGAAGCAAGATCTAAAATGCTCCTAAGGGGAATGAAGTTTTCCAAGGAGTGTAGTTGGATAGAGAAGCCAGAGAAGGGCTGTCTGACTCTGAGACCTAAAGTGTGAGTAGATCTGAGCCAGAAAAGCATTGCGGGCCCTGGCTGGTTTGGCTCAGTGGATAGAGCGTCGGCCTGCGGACTGAAGGGTCCCAGGTTCGATTCCAATCAAGGGCACATGCCCAGGTTGTGGGCTTGATCCCCAGTAGGGAGTATGCAGGAGGCAGCCAATCAATGATTCTCTCTCATCATTGATGTTTCTATCTCTCTCTTCCTCTCCCTTCCTCTCTGAAATCAATAAAAATATATTTTTTTAAAGAGAGAGAGAAAAGCATTGAGGGAAGAGTAGGAGAATTTGGTGAGTTAAAGGCGAAGTGTGGTAGTACATGGTGGGCAATGTGACAAGGGCAGAAAACGAGTCTGCAAAAATAGATGGGGTCCACCCTGGCCAGTGTTGCCTAATGGTTGAGCATCAACCTATGAACCAGGAAGTCACAGCTAGATTCTTGGTCAGGCACATGTCTGGGTTGTGGGCTCGATCCCCAGTATAGGGCATGCAAGAGGCAGTCAATCAATCAATGATTCGCTGATGTTTCTATATCTCTCTCCCTCTCCCTTCCTCTCTGAAGTCAATAAAGATTTTTTTTTTTTTTTTAAGAAATAGATGGGGGCCAGACCACATGAGCTCTTCTGGGTCCTGTGAAGGAGGAGGGATTGTGTTTTACATGGCACGAAGAAGCCCGTGGAGTTTTTTCAGCAGGGTGGTGACACGATCAGAAGTGTCCATTAGAATATTTTATCTAGCTGCTGTGCAGGAAATGATACAGAAGGGAGAAATGGTACAATTGGGGAGCAGAGGCCATTGAAGGAGAGGAGGCATGAAATGAGAGTGTCCTCAGCGTAATGATAGTGAGATAGAGAAATATTTTGGAACTAGAAAAGACAGCATTTGTCACTGGATATAAGTAAGAAGTGAACACAGAGATGTCAAAGTTGACTTGTTACCAGTAAGAGATCAGAGTGGAGGGGTGGGTGAATATGCCATTCCCAAAGCAAGGCAATTTGGGGCAGAGCAGACGAGATTAGAGTGGGTCAGGGGGAAGCAAGCACCCTCATTTTGGCTGGTGAATTTGAAATGCCTATGTGTCTCTACCCTCATACCTAGACCCAGCCCTCATATCCCATCAGTGTGAATCTGGGAATAAAAGACTGGAGTTGTTAACACTTGCTTGCGAGACTAAAGTATTCTATATTCAGAAATGTTCTGCTTCACAAATACAAGTGAAGGGTAATGTTACTCATCCAGCATGGCACCTAAAGAGCTGGGATGACGTGATGACTTATAAAACTGGAACCAGTTAGACACTGATGTTGGAAGAAGGTCTTGCAGTGTTGCTCGTAAAATGCGGGCAGATTGTATGAAGAGATTTGTCTCCACTATGTAGAGAAGAAGATTCGGATAAAGGAAGTCTTTCTTCTTGACAATTTGGCAGACAAGACACAAACGGCTTGCTCTTATAGCTGAGCCGGTTTTAAGCACAGCAACCGACAATCTGGCTGACTGGCTAGAACTATGAGTTGAGCAAAGTAAATGAACTTTCCATCTCCCCCTCAGCAATCCCATCAAATTGACTGTATGGACATTTACATGGAATGTTCAACATTTCTGACTTCATTTTATTTACATAGGGAAGTTTGGGGAGAGGTGGTGTTCAATTCTTCCATTTTCCCCCTCACTCACATAATCCTGAGATAGGATGAGAACCCCATCTAGAGTTCACTGCAGGAAGTTTTCAACAAGAGGGAATCACATGAAAACAAGCATTAGAAATGGTTAAGAAATAGCACAAGGATTCATTGACGTGATTCCTACGTGCTGCTGGTCCAAGGTAGTGTGGTACAGACCTTACAATGAATTAGACATTAGTGTGTGTGGCTAGGCATGTAGACTGATGGGCAGAGCTTTGGGGAAATACGCCCATTAGGAAAGGAACAAAATGTGTGTCGAGCCTGAATATTCTTACGCAGAGCCTTATTGCACAGAGTAGCTTTTTAACATAAAGGTGCCCCCCGGAAAATATCTTAAAACTCTGGAAGTATACCTGCTAATGTCTTTGGAGGGAACAGCGTGTTCTTTGAAATGAGGAGTGTCAGCCATCACTGCCGTTCTTGTGATGGAGATGTTAAAAGTCTGTGGTGTCAAAAATGGGCTCATTGTGGGCTGTTGACGGCGCAGGCTCCTACAAATGTTCCTCTGTACTTCCGGGCCGCGCTAATGATCGTGCCTAATGGATCGTGAAGAGCAGTTTGAAGCTACCTTTTCCCCGAACAGCGCCAACTCTCAGTGCCTTGTCAAAAAGCACCAGTGGCTGTCACCAAGCCGCCCTTCCCCGGTGCAACCATCAAATGCACTTGAAGGCTTTGGGAAGCAGGCAGCAAAATTCAAGGGGAGTTCAAGAGTGCACGTCTGAGCTTTTAAAAAAAATTAAAGCTGAAAGAATATGAGAGAACTAGGCCTTTCATAGTGAAGAAAAATAAGCTTTTACTATATGGGAATACCATTTTTATCCTACTGGGATGAAATAGCAGCTCATGGTTCTAAGCATTTTTTAAGTTCTGTGTCTTACAATTGTTATCTTATTTACTAATTCAACTTTCTATAAGCGCCATTATCATTCTGATTTTATAGACCAGGCCCTCAGAGACGTCAAGGGACATTCCTTCTTTAGCAAGTGGTAAAGGGTGATTCCAACCCAGGTCTCTCTGATTCCAGAGTGTGAGCTGGTAAATACTCTCAAGGTTCCCAATTATTGTGCCATGATATGCAAATCTACGGACTCAGTCAATGTTCCCAGAAGTCCAGTGTAAATCGCACCTTTACTCATGAAAGAAACTCCTAGGTTTACTCAATACTTGCGGAAGAGGGTACCCATTTGTTTGTTTTTCTGTTTTAAGGGCATGGAGGGTTTGGGCTTTTAAGGTAGAATTAGGAAAATAGAAAATTTGGAGTTGAAAGAATTAGGTTCACATCTCAGTTCTGTCGCCTGTGACACTGGACAAGTTCTTTAACACTACAGTGCTGTTATGATAAACTCATTGAGTTGAAGTTTGCCCTCTGCTTTCAAAAATTAAAGAGGAGGGCCTCAGAGAGAGAGAGAGAGAGAGAGAGAGAGAGAGAGAGAGAGAGAGAGAGAGAGAGAGAAAGGCAGTGAAGGAGAAAGGAGTATGCCTTCCTCTGAGGACTGGAGGCTGGAAACCAGTGCAACAGTAACCATCCGAAGGCAGCCCATTCCATGGGATGATGAACTTCCTAAGACCTAATTAGGGCCACGGTCACTGAATTCTAGGATGTCAACAGGAGGGCAACATCTTCCTCTGAATTTCTGGAAATTAGGTTATTTTAAGCTTCCTATAATGTGCCTGTACACAGAACCTGCTTTGACAAAACTTGATTCCTCTCCTCCTTCCTTCCTTTGGCTAATTTCAACTTTGCAACCCTGGTGTGAAATAATATGATTAGTTCAGATCTAAACTGTTGAATTTTTCTCCTTAGTTCTGACTAATAGAGAAATAGGACAAACAAATCCTTATGTAAAACATGTAGTTACTATTAAATTTAGTATTGCTGCTTGATGAGAGACTAAATCGTTAAAGACCTACTAAAGGGATAAAATGAAATAAGATCAGCCTGGCCGGAGTGGCCAGTGGTTGAGCATCAACTTTATGAGCCAGGAAGTCACAGTTTGATTCCTGATCAAGCACATGCCCAATTTGTGGGCTCAATCCCCAGTGTGAAGCATGAAGGAGGTAATCCATCAATGATTCTCTCTCATCATTGATGTTTCTCTCTCTCTTTCCCTCTCCCTTCCTCTCTGACATCAATAAAAATATTTTTAATGAAATAAGACCATATTACAAAAGACCTCTTGATGGCAGTCTCCACCACTCCCCCATTTAAAGGTTGCATGTGTGTGTCTTTTTTTTTTAATATATTTTGTTTTTATTTTTACAGTGAGGAAGGGAGATGGATACAGAGTTAGAAACATTGATGAGAGAGAAACATAAATTATTATAGCTGCCTCCTGCATACCCCCACCCCTACTGGGAATGTGCCCGCAACCAAGGTACATGCCCTTGACCGGAATTGAACCTGGGACCCTTCAGTCCACAGGCCAATGCTCTATCCACTGAGCCAAATCGGTCAGTGGATAGAGCATCGGCCTGTACACATTCACAGGCACCTGTGCTTTTCTCCAGCCTCTACATCTGTGCATACCGGGAAGTAAAAACTTTCATTAAATGCATTCATCTTTTGGATTAACCAAAGGAGAGCCCTGTAGACACTAATGTAGCATAGAAAATCAATACATCACAATTAGCAAAAGGCAATTGGGAAGCCTCCTGGCTTTTATTTTCTTTTTACTCACACACGCTCAGTTTGTTCGAACAGAGAACAGTTTTGTTGTTCGTTCCATCAGCCAGAATTCTTGAACCAGCGGAGCCCATGGACACTAATGAAAAGGCATTTGTCATGTCCGTTACATTTGACTCAACACCAAGCTGCTTAATGAATTACATTTGGGGTTCACCTTGGAGTTGATTAAATATTTAACACTCGTAACAAAAATATAGCTGCACTGGGTAGGTGAAGAGTGAACCACACAATGGCTTCTTACAACCAATTCTAGGAGAGGTGCATGATGGGGAAAAACTTAAAAATCATCTCACCGAATGAGCCAGTATCTTAGGTTAGAAAATAGAGACCCAAGAGGTCAGGTGGGAAGCCCAAGGTCATCCAACTAGATTTTGACCTGACAGTTCTTTTAACAAGATAATAGACTCATTTTGAGAAGCCAAAAATGAGATTTGTATAGGTTGGTCAGCTCCTGCTTTTCAGAGATTGGCCCTTTTTATGAATAGGGGCAGGCTGCCCTTGTCCTCAGAATGCACATGTTTCTGACCATTTCAAATGAAATTTCTGCTCTAAGGGAAAGATCTGGATGTTAGCTGCTGCCTGCTGGCAGTGCAGGGGTAAATGGCAGGATGTTAGAGTGCGGGATGAGGGGTCATTCAGGACAGTGCGCGGCTAAGGAGGTCCCAGCTCAGTCACAAGGTAGAACATCAACTGAGAGTCCCATGTTTTATAGTCACTGATCAAGAAATGCCAAGTTGCCCAGCCAGTCTGGCTCAATGGCTGAGCATCAACCCAGGAACCAAGAGGTCACTGAGTTTGAAACCCAGTCAGGGCACATGCCTGGGTTGTGGGCTTGATACCCAGTAGGGAGTGTGCAGGAGGCAGCCAATCAATGTTTCTATGTTTCTATATTTCTCTCCCTCTCCCTTCCTCTCTCTAAATATCAATAATATAATTTTTAAACATACACACACATGCAAAGAAATGCCACACACTTTGAAGCAGCTGAAGGTGGTCCAGCTTGGGGCAGTCGCCAGCTTTACGTATCGTCAAGGCCAGCACATTCATCCACTCTCCTCATTAAAATTTGCCAATTAATGAGCAGTGGCATACCCCTTAGCAAAGGTCAGCAGCAACCTAAGCAAACTTATCAAAAATTCAAAGAGGTACAGAGTTTGGGAAAAGTTCATTCTTCCCTTAATTAACGGATCTAATTACAATCCTGACATAACAAAATGCAAAGCGCGCTCTTCAAAAGACACTAAGCCAAAGGTTTAACGGCCAAGATAACCTTCTTCTTTGGAACAGGCTGACCCAGATGTAGAAGGGGCTGGGGGAGAGAGAGAATCTTAGCATACAGACAAGAAATTAAAGCCTTGTCGCACACCAGAATCCCAGAGCAACAAAGGAATTGAAAGGGAATGAAAAGACTCCCGCCTCCTGGGATCTGGGTGAACACCAAGTCAAGGCTTTCACTAATCTCCCTTCTTAGCAGATGTCAAGGTATGTCTCCGTCGACCTTTTCTGGCCAGGTAAGAATAGCGCGTTAGTGTCCTAGAATCTGGTCTGTCCTTGCTGCCTCGTTTCGATTAAAGCCTAAAGGACAATAAGGTAGAACGGACATGCTGTGCTTCAATCGCTTCTGAAATAGCAAGTCCAGAATTTCAAACCAGGTACCACTAGCCAAGGCTTAGAGCACAGGCAGCCAGACCTCCCACTCATTCATTCAAAGAAGCACCAGCTTAGAAACTAAGGACGCAGGTTGGTTTCACAGGAGACTGAAAAAACTGGCGACCTTGGTTTTGATTCTTTATGTGAAAGGGAATGACTAGGAACCATTAAGTCTCAGTGCCTCCCACCAGTTTCAAGGGTGTTCAAAACTCTTCAACAGCAAGAGCGTTTTCCACTCTTCAAGTATCAAAAAATTCTTGAGAAACCAAGATGGTGGCATAGGTAAACTCCTGAACTTGCCACCTCACACAACAACTTCGAAACTACAACTAAAAGACAAAACGGACATCGTTCAGAACCACAGGAAGGCTGGCTGAGTGGAAATTCTACAACTAGAAGGAAGGAGGAAAGCACTGAGACTCAGAGGAGCTGTGGAAGACAGAGAGAGGTACAGAGTCGTGTGCGCGGAGAGGGCTGGCAACTGAGTACACAGCTGGCTTTTTCAAGCCGGAGGGAGACTCAAGCTCCTGACTGCTCTGAACTCCAGTTCCAGGCAAAACTCTGGGGACCCAGACGCATATGGGGAAAAACTGGACTATCTGGCAGCAGGCGGAACTCAAGGGTGGCTTTCTCTCAGAGGTGCTTGCAGTGGTTACCACCGGACACTGAGACCCAGAGGCCTCTTAGGGCAGGGTTTGCAGGAAGCCATTGCTATTTGCTACACCCTGAGACTCTGCTTCATCCAAACTGTACACAGAGGCTTTTGCATATGAATGGCCCGGTCCTCTGAAATCTAAACTTACCAATCAAACTGCAGCTGAGTCAGAGAGACCCAGAACATCCAAAAGAAGGCCCAAGACCCCACAGCAGCTTGCATTGCCTCACAGCGGGGCCTCATCTGGGCACCTCCAAAACCCAAACGAAGAAGAGGAATCTGAAATCTCTCTGCAGCTCCTGCTGAGTGGCCTCAGACAGAGGCTAAATTAGCTCCTTCTTGGAGATCCAAGATGCAGTGTAACAAAGGTTACCTTCCTCAGAGATGCTACCTAAAGTCATGGGCGGGATGAGGTCAGCCAGGCAGAGGGAGAAGTTTCCCACGGAGCAGTCCACTCGCTCCTGTGCGGAAGGAGCTCTGGGGGTTTCTCTCCCACACGGGGGACCAGGCCTGGACAGCACTGGAAAACAACACGGGAAGGGAGGTGGCTCTCGTGTCCTTGGACACATCACCGTTGGAATTGATGCCTCTTCCCTGTAATAAAAAGGCCTTGGGAGGTGAGCCGGGAAAAGCACACTTTCTGTGACATGCAGCGCAGTGAGCCCTGCTCCCTCCCTCCAGCGCTTCAGAAAGAAAAAGAAAAAAAAAATCCGCTCCCACATTATTGAGTTTTACTTACAGTGCACACACACGGAGGGGAAAGCAGCAGCGGACCAGAGGCCGCGTTCCCCAGAGCCCGGTGTCGGGCTGCCCCCTAGTGTCCACAGCATGCATGCATGACCCACTCAGCAATCAATAGTTTTCTTAAAGTTGCGGCCTCTCAACTTTTCTTCTTAAATAAGCACCGTTTCCCAGAAATTAATCCCACACTCCCCGTTACAGGAACATAGATAAGGAAATGAGAAAGCGCCAGGTGACTTTAACCACCAAAACATCAAAAGATGGGGTGGCTTTAAAAAAAAAAAAATACCCCTTTCTTTATCAGACTTGTATAATTCTCAAGTGATGATATTCATGGCATAACAGTTTCAGTATCTGGTGGTCCTTTAAGACGCCCAGAGGAGCCGAAACCGGTTTGGCTCAGTGGATAGAGCGTCGGCTTGCGGACTGAGGGGGTCCCAGGTTCGATTCTTGTCAAGGGCATATATACCTTGGTTGCGGGCACATCCCCATTGGGGGTGTGCAGGAGGCAGCTGATCGATGATTCTCTCTCATCAATGTTTCTAGCTCTCTATCCCTCTCTCTTCCTCTCTGTAAAAAAATCAATAATATATATATTTTTTAATATATATATATTTATTTTATTTATTTTTTTTTAAAATAAAGAAACCAGCTGTCCTTCTGAGGCTTTAGCAAAACTCCAGGAACTGTCCACCCAGTGAGGCCGAGCAGAGGGGACCAGGCCTGGGCATGGCAGGCGTCTGTGCCACCCAGGCAGGCTCACCCCAAACAGAGCAGGAAGCCTGCTCCTTGGAGGGCAGGAAACTAGTCACCACTCACCAGCTCCGGGACCTCCAGCAAGCTTCTTCTCCCCTGAACCTTAACGCCTCTATCTATACAGGAATTAGAGTGGTAACCATAATGAAGTGCTCTTGTACAATAAATAATAAATGTGTTAATATATGCGAGGTGCCCAGTGCAAGGAGAACAGAACATTGGGCTGTTATATTATTGTTAATAAAATATTCATTATAAGAGCAGGCCTCTCACGGGCCTCGCTGGGCTCCAATGTTGGTTCACGTTGGTCGGCTCCATCCTGGTCTTGCTCTTGGCAGCTTCTGTTGACTCGGACACATGTTAGTTGCCTCGGCTTGTTTCTGTCCCTCTTCCTTCCTTCCTGACAAATACCGATCAAGCACTGGCTGTGCTACAGACATCGGTCTCAGCTACCCCTACAACTCGGCTTTGCTTCTCTGAATGCATTTAGTGATAGGATTGAGAGGACTGGAATTTCATTGTTTGTAACAATACTGCCCACAGCCGAAACCGGTTTGGCTCAGTGGATAGAGCGTCGGTCTGGGGACTGAAAGGTCCCGGGTTCGATTCCGGTCAAGGGTATGTACCTTAGTTGCGGGCACATCCTCAGTAGGAGGTGTGCAAGAGGCAGCTGGTTGATGTTTCTCTCTCATCGATGTTTCTGGCTCTCTATCCCTCTCCCTTCCTCTCTGTGAAAAATCAATAAAATATTTTAAATATATATATATACTGCCCACAGCTAACCCCTATCCCGCACCAGCCACGCCCTTCAGCCTTGCCATGCCACACGGAAGAAATACAACCAACAGACCACTGTTCCTCTTCAAGTTTCACAATCCACCTCCTTCTCCCAGGAGGGAGCCTCTTGCCATCGCCTTGGCCCCCAGGCGTGCCTTTCCCAGCACTAATGACATCAGCCCGAGGTCCCCCAGGGTCTGGTTTCTGCCCTTGGGAAAAAGGAGGCTGGGACGACACAGAGGCAGCTTTTACACAGACATACACACACACACACACACACACACACACACACACACACGGCACGGTGGCTGTGTTTGAGCTGTCAGAGAGCTTTTGGTCCGCTGAGCCCAGTTCAAGAACCCAGGACTGTGGGGCCAGCAGCAGGGGGCCCTGAGCCCAGGGGCGGGGCCGGCGAGGGGCCCGGCATCACGTCCCCATTAGCCACAAGGTGAGCGTTTTGCTCACCATAACACCATGATTTCAGAAGCAATTTTCAAAAGCAAGAATCCTCTTCCCCAGCTCCAGAGCTCTTGTGATTTTTTTTGTCAGCAACAAAAAAGATTTCTGCTCCAGCAGCAGCTGCAGTTCTGCATGTTAACACGCCCTCCTTGGGACAGCCGGTGAGCCTTCAGACAGCCCCTTTTCAGGTTTTAAATGAAAGTCACTCAACGGATTCCAGCGCTCGTGGCCCCTTTTATCTCCCGAGGAAAAGACAACAGAGTGAAGACCTCAGAGCCGGAGACCGGAGGACTGACCTTGAGTCCCTTCTGTCGCGCGGCTGGCCCCAAAAAGATAGGGAGCTTAACCCTCTCCCTGGTGGCGAGAGCCAGTGATGTAATTTGACGATAGAAAGAAATCCATCAAGGGAGAAGGAACGGCTGGACTGTTTTATTCTTGGGGTGTGTGTGTGTGTGTGTGTTTTAAGCCTCAATTTGCCTTCCGTTTTTTAAAAAGCCTCCATAAGCCCTTTTCACGCTAAAAAATCAACCATTCCCGGGAGCAGGCTAGAAGGGGTCAATGGGAGAAGAAAAAGGGGACATATGTAATACTTTCAACAATAAAGATTTTTTTTTTTTATCAACCATTCCAGCCTAAACCAGTTTGGTTCAGTGGATAGAGCGTCCGCCTGCAGACTGAAAGGTCCTGGGTTTGATTCCAGTCAAGGGCATGTACCTTGGTTGTGGGCACATCCCTAGTAGGGGGTGTGCAAGAGGCAGCTGATTGATGATTCTCTATCATTGATGTTTCTAACTCTCTATCCCTCTCTTCCTCTCTGTGAAAAATCAATTTAAAAAAATTTTTTTTAAATCAACCATTCCACTTTCCCCTCCTGTCCAGAGAATAAGCAATTTCAGGACCAAAGAACGGGTTCAGGGGGACTGTTCCAACGGGTTTATTACACTCTGATTTCCTCCTTCTGTGCTCGTTATTATTATGCCACACTCATACCTATTCGTCCACATCCGCAACCTGAGTTCCTGTCTCTGTCCCCAACCCCCAGCCCCTGGGATAAATGAGTTACACTTGGCTTCACAGGAATAAAGCAACAATGACTGACTGGGCAGAGAAGCAAAGTAGAACCACTGGGCCCCACCAATAGCCCAGGAGCAGGCACCTGCGGAAGAGAACGTGGCCCAGCTGGGCACCTCCATCTTTCCGTGCTGTCACCCCGTCAGTCTCCTTGGGTTTTTGGGGTTTTCATGTTTTGTCCGTTTCCTTGTTTTGCCCTCTTCTCAAAGCATCCTATCTGTCCAAATGACAGCAAAGCAGCCAAACAATCTTGAACAGCCAAGGAGTGTGGGGACTTATTTAAGGAAATATTAAACAAAGGCAGTTGCCAAGCTTCCTCGGGCAAGGCTGCTCTTCTAGCTTCTTTGAGGGATGAAGTGACAGGTGACAATGAACAGAATGAGAAGTGGGCTGGACACTGAGTACCATCCAGGAAGACTACTTAAAAAAAAAAAAAAAAAAACTGGGAGAAAAGATTATCTCACTGGTGAGGTTTTTTTCATTCACGGATTTACCCATGTAATAGTTTAAAAAAATAATAATAATAATGTGTAAAGAATATGTGAGCTTTGGCCAGACAGACAAGGTCTTTGAACCTTGGGAAAGTGACTTGAGTCTCAGGTTCACCACATGTAAAACGGGAACAATAAGAAAATGTATTACCATGCAAGGTAGGCTGAAAACTTACTATTGTGAATATCTGTAATACGCAGGAGTAATATTGTTTCAGCACATGGACACGGGGAGCAGCAGGTGCACCTGGAAAGTCCTTAATGAATTGTCTGGGCTCTAGAGAGCCAGCTCCCACATGGGTCCTTCCCCGTCAGCACGGGGCCGTGTACAGGCAGTTGAGACAAACCATCAGGGCTTTGACAACGCGCATGTGAAAAGACACGGTGCGGCCGAAACTGGTTTGGCTCAATGGATAGAGTGTCGGCTTGGGGACTGAAGGGTCCCGGGTTCGATTCCGGTCAAGGGCATGTACCTTGGTTGCAGGCACATCTCCAGTAGGGGGTGTGCAAGAGGCAGCTGATCGATGACTCTCTCTCGTCGATGTTTCTAACTCACTATCTCTCTCTCCCTTCCTCTCTGTACAAAATCAATAAAATATATTTATAAAAAATAAAATTAAATAAATAAATAAATAAAAAAGAAAAGCCACAGTGCAGTCTCCCACTCCTCCTTGAGGGGCCCCCAATCTTCTGCTGAATGATGAGTGTGGGTGTCGGTAATGAGGCAGAGTGGTGGGAAGCACTCCATGTTAAATATCCTAATCCCAGCCGCCATTCCCAAGGCCTCCCGAGTCCACATACCCGGAGCGGAAGCAAATGGAAGAGACGAGAGCCAGTAATAAGTGAACAGCCCACTTCAGTAAGGCCTGCATTCGTTCTGGTGAGCGGCTACTTAAGCTCTGATGGTTCCCGCTCATTTGCCAGTGTGCGATTCTAATCAAAAGAAAAGTCCTTAATCATGGCGGCATTACAGAATCTCCTATTCTGAACCTCGCAGGGCTCCTAAAAAAGTCAATACCTCGTGTTTGCTGGCCTCTGCATTTATTACCATGGGATGACTCCACAGCCTGAGTCTTCACCCTTCAGGTGTCTTCAAACTACGGCCCGCAGGCCACATGCGGCCCGCAGAGGAGTCTGATCCGGCCCGCCAGGTTTTTTGGGCAGTGAGCACAGCCGAGGTGTTACAGTAGGAATTAGTAGTTCATATAGTCCGGCCCTCCAGCTCTCTGAGGGACCGTGATCTGGCCCCCACTTTAAAAAGTTTGAGGACCCCTACAATCATCTTCCTCTCGTAGCACAGCAACAAATCAATCTCTTGATTCAGCCATTGATCAGATCTTTGACCAGGGGTCATTTATTTAAACTCTACCAGCCTCCATTTGCTTGGCTGTAAAATGGGGATAAAAATGGGTCCTACTTGCCCAGCCAGTGTGGCTCAGTGGTTGAGTGTTGACCTATGAACCAAGAGGTCACAGTTTGATTCCCAGTCAGGGCACATGCCCAGATTATGGGCTCAATCCCCAGTAGGGGTGTTGCAAGAGGTAACTGATTAATGTTTCTCTCTCATCATGGAATATTCTTATTGATTAGAGAGAATCATGTATCGGCTGCCTCATACACACCCCACCCTAGGGATCAAGCCCACAACCCGGGCATGTGCCCTGACTGGAAATCAAACCATGACCTCCTGGTTCATGGGTAGATGCTCAACCAATGAGTCACACTGGCCGGGCTGCTGGTCAACATTTTACATGGATCCTTTGAAATGGGGTAGACAGAGAAACCAAAAAAAAAAAATCAAGTATATGACCCTCCAAATTTGAGTAGATGCTAGTGAAACCCAGTGCTAGATGTTCTCAGCAGCTTCTGCTCTATTTTTCATCCTGTGAAAAGCCATGCCCTCCCCAGTCATTTTTGTTAATTCCCAAGGACCTTATATTCTGACTGCCACTCCTTGCTGCAATTTCCCGAATTCTCTGAGCTCTTGTTCCATGATTTTAATTATGCCAGATGTTCATCTACTGAGCCTCAAATATCTTTCTTACATCATCAAATATTTATTAAGATTTTCAAACGTGAATGTAACAAAACACAGTTGCTGTTGTCTAGGACATACGATCTAGTGGAGGTGATGGAAAAATTAATAGGCAATTCAGCACTGAGCTAAGTGCTCACGTGCTCCTGCAGGGAAATTAGAATGTGCGCTGGGGGTGAGCTGGGAGGTCAGAAGCAGCTTCCCGGGGAAGTAAGTAGCAGGAGATACCTACATATTTCCTACTCAAAGTGTGGTCCGTGAAAATGGACAAAGCCACAATTACAGTTAGAGACTTCAGTGCCTCTCCGCCAATAATTGATAGAATACGTGGACAGGAAGCAGGAAGAGTCCTGTCTTCCAGTAGCAATGCCCAAGAGATCACAGGACATGAGAGAGGCCAGGCCCAGTGGTTCCTTTATACCAGGTGTGGGGCCTGCGAAATCATTTGGTCTGGCCCTGCCGAGGCATTAGGGATAAGTTAATTAAATGCTTGACCAAATATAGCAGCCTAATTTTTAAGCTGATAACTTTGTATGGCCCGAAAATGATGCTGTAAATATTCAAGTGGCCCTTGGCGGAAATAAGGTTCCCCAACCCTGATCTAGATAAACAACGATGTGGGCAGGGTTGGCAGAGCCCCGTGTCCTAAGCATGCCACGGAAGTGGTGGAGGGCCACCGGAAGCATCAGAAACAGGGACTTTTATTTATTTTTATATATATATATATATTTTATTGATTTTTTTACAGAGAGGAAGAGAGAGGGATAGAAACATCGATGAGAGAGAATCATCGATCAGCTGCCTCTTGCACACCCCCTACTGGGGATGTGCCCGCAACCAAGGTACATGCCCTTGACCGGAATCGAACCCGGGACTCTTCAGTCAGCAGGCCGATGCTCTATCCACTGAGCCAAACAGGTTTCGGCAGAAACAGGGACTTTTAAAGATCCCGTGGGACAGTGGTCGGCAAACTCATTAGTCCACAGAGCCAAATATCAGCAGGACAACGAATGAAATTTCTTTTGAGAGCCACATTTTTTTAAACTTCAACTTCTTCTAACGCCACTTCTTCGAAATAGACTCGCCCAGGCCGTGGTGTTTTGTGGAAGAGCCACACTCAAGGGGCCAAAGAGCCACGTGTGGCTCGAGAGCCACAGTTTGCCGACCACGGCCCTGGGGGAATGGAAGACTAAGGGCCAAATGCACCCTCAGCAGACCCCAAAATATAACATGTATGACATGTATGACATGTATGACATGTATGACATGTATGACATGTATGACATACAACGTGACTCCTGCGGCCGAGGGGTACCATTACCACCAGCCTGTCAAGATGTGGGCTTAAAATGGAAAACGTTTGTTTTTAAAATAAAGGCCTATTTGTCTCACATCTTCTTTGTGGACTGCGATTCCTACTTCCTACATATATACATGCTTCGTTATTAATGTTAAATCCTGAAGAAACTATTGATGTTGGTTTTCTTTGAGGAAAGAGACAGGGTAGTAGGGAGGGAAACTTTTTCTTCTTTTCACTTAAAAAAACAAAAAAAACATTTTTCACAATTTCTAGAGAGGGACATGAGATGTCGATCAGCTGCCTCCCCCATGCACCTGGACAGGGGACTGAACTTGAAACTCAGTTAGGTGCCCCAACCAGAAAGCAAACTGGCAACCTTGAGGCGCACAAGACAATGCTCAACCACTGAGCCACACTGGCCAGGGCTCTTCACTTTACCTTATGACCTTTCCTATTAACATATACCACGTTATAATTTTCATACTTAAAAAGTGTAAACAGTAGAGTATTGAGTCACATCTATATTATAAAAATAATAATAATAATAGTAAACACAATGCAAAACAGAATGAAAGGGTTTAACAGGGTCTTGGTATTACATGGCCTTACGTGGCTTGGCATTTTGTAAAGTTTCTATGAAGTTAAAAATAAACATGTGAGAGAGGGTGGGGTGAAGAGGTGGGGCGCGGGGCAGTAAAAATGCTCGGTATGATATCAGAGTGGCCGGTAAATCTGCCCAGGCCTGTAGAATGTACACCACCAAGAGGGAACCTAATGTAAACTAGGGGCTATGAGTGACAATGATGTGTCAGTGGTGTTCGTCGCTTGTAGCAAACATGCCATTTGGGTGGGGAGCGGACAGTGGGGGAGGCTGTGCATGTTTAGGGGCAGGGAGCATGTGGTATATGGGAAAACATCGGTACCTTCTGCTCAATGCTGCTGTGGACCTAAAACTGCTCTGAAAGAGTCTTTAAAAACAGAGTTTTAAAAATTAAAATAGACACGACATACATTTTACTCCAGAATACATCCATTTTTGTTCTAATTTATAATTTTTTTAAATTACTTTCTGGTAAAAAATCACTTCATTCTCTTCCAAAAGCAGAATGGGGACCGCTGAGGATCCAGGTAAAACCCTCGGTCCCTGAAGCATCCTGCAGGGAGCATTCCTACACGTTTACCACCAGATGGCAGCATTGGCCCACAGATACAGCAATGGCGGGGTGGGGATGGGGGAAGGCAGGATGGTTCAGAAAACATCTCCTAGGAAGCAGTCCTTTCCACAGGTGCACAAACACTTAGAAGGGCCTGTTACTATCTACACAGGTGTGGCTACTTTAATCACACACACACACACACACACACACACACACACACACACACACACACACAAAATGGCCAAGCTGAAAATCTCAAAATTCACAGAGATCCTGCATCTTACTTCCTTTTTTATTTTTTAAAATATACTTTTATTGATTTCAGAGAGGGGGAGAGAGAGAGATACAAACATCAATTACGAGAGAGAATCATTGATTGGCTGCCTCCTGCACGCCCCACTCCTGGGACCAAGCCCACAACCTGGGCATGTGCCCTGATTGGGAATCAAACTGCAGCCTCCTGGTTCATAGGTCAACGCATGAGCCACTGTTGCCAAGCCTTACTTCCTTTTTTAAATACAGAAGTCACACACACCTTAAGTAACAGAGTCAGTGTCAGGATATATTAGCCCTTAATGTTTTAATGGCCTCCAGGGCGCCATCGGTGGGGGCTGCACTCTGCATAGCCAGGAATGTCGGGGGGGGGGGGGGCGGGGGGGGGGGGGACCACAAACAGATGAACCACTGACGCTGACTGAGCACTTCCCCGAGCCAGGCACTGGGAAGTAACTGACCCCCGTATTTCACTTCCATTGTCATACACTACCTAATGATAGACAAGACCCCTTCTCTCCACTATCACATTATTGCACTTTTTTCTACCTTATTGTAGCTTTTCCTACAATACTCAGGGGACAAGAACACCCATCCGCTGAGAGAAAAAAAAAGTTAGGGTTGGCAGATCCCCCAGAACTATTCTATTTGCACAGAACACACCCCGGACGCCCCTTCTTCCAGCTTCCAACCGCCTCCAACCTCTTTTCCAGCGGCCACCTTCAGAACCACCTGGGTCATCCTCGGCCTCCGAGACCAGCCCACACCATTTCATTTCATTTTTTTTTGTTAAGCTTACCGCCTTATGGCCAAGCAACCACGAGCTCCCCGGGTTCATGAGAAATATTCCACCGAGGAGGAGGCTACGGTCAACCGCCCGGCCGCCCTGCGCCTGCGGCCCCTCCACCTACCTCTCCTGGGGCCTCTGTTTCCACGGCTGCAGTGTGGTTCTGGAGGGCGTGGGCTCCTTCCTTCTCCAGATGGCAGAGGAGACGCTCCAGGGTGCCAGGAGCGAATCTTGAAGATGCAAAACCAGCAGCGTGGCGACCGCGCCCTCTTCCAGGACGTGCAGAAGCCGCCCCGGGGTGAGTGGGTGACACTCAGGACGCCAGGGGAGCCAGTGTGGTCCTGGAGGAGAGCCTGACCCGGCCCTTCTGGACCTGCAGGCCCTGGGTTCCACCCGCACAGGCCCTCATCTCTGTGATGTCCTGGGGGAGCAGGTGAAGCGCATCAGCCAGAAGATGGGCCCCACCTGGCTCTTTGCAAGGTTCGCCCTCAAGTAGGAGCCTGTGGAGACCAGAGGCCTTTGAGGGGCCCCTCTGTGTCCCCCTGGTTCTGGCTTCTGCCTGAGCCTCTCCCTGCAACCACGAGGCATCCTTTTAACCTCCCTGGACCCCGCTCCCAGGCTGTGGACCAAATGGAAACAATAAAGCTTTTTCTTTTTTAATATATTTTATTGATTTTTTTTTTTTTTACAGAGAGGAAGAGAGAGGGATAGAGTTAGAAACATCGAGGAGAGAGAAACATCCATCAGCTGCCTCCTGCACACCCCCTACTAGGGATGTGCCCACAACCAAGGTACATGCTCTTGACCGGAATCGAACCTGGGACCTCTCAGTCCGCAGGCTGACGCTCTATCCACTGAGCCAAACCGGTTTTGGTAACAATAAAGCTTTTTACAGCAAAAAGAAAACATTAGTGTCATTTGGGGGTTTTTTTCCTTTTTACAAATGGGATCCAGTTGAATTAAACAAAACAATGTTGCCAAATGCTAACAAGAAGTTTTCCTACTATGGACAAGTCATAATTAAATGAAGTGTGGAATTCTAGTCAATAGGAATTCTCACAGGTACTGCATAAAATGCAGCTTTCTGTACTTACAGTAGCACCTACATTGGCTCATCATCATGTCCTTGAATAGCCAAACCTGCAAAAAAGTTTTATAAGAGTTATTCAAACCAAACGTTTGAGAGCATGCCCAGAATCAAGATCTCAGCAGAATGAGACCAGAAGCCTTTTTCGAAAATCTTCTAAGCAGCCAAACCCAGTGAGAGTGATGGTCTGGAATAAGATTTGGCTTCTGCTTTTGCCTAAACCAGGAACTCAGTCTTGATTAAAAGAAACAAGTCGTCTTCCTTATCAAATCCTGCCTTTCTCCTCCTGGAAAGCGAGGAGGTGGAGCTGGGTGGTGTCTGGGCTCTCATGCAGAGTGAGAGTGCCATTTCATTCTGAATCAATGGCATCTAAAGGCAGCTTTTTTTTAAATATATTTTATTGATTTTCTACAGAGAGGAAGAGAGAGGGATAGAGAGTTAGAAACATCGATGAGAGAGAATCATCGATCAGCTGCCTCTTGCACACCACTGGGGGTGTGGCCTACAACCAAGGTACATGCCCTTGACCGGAACCGAACCTGGGACCTTTCAGTCCACAGGCCGATGCTCTATCCACTGAGCCAAACCGGTGTCGGCCAGGTGATTTTTCTTGACATCGCAGACTGAATGTCTCCATTCTGCACTCCTCCGTCGGTGGCATGTGTATCTATGTTTGTCACTGCACTTCGTGGACCCGAAATCACTGTTCCCACCTTCAAAATGCATACCATGTTCTTTGGTAATTGCCCTTTCCTGCCATGTCCCCTAAGGTGGCTAACTCTGCTCTAGATGCTTACTGGCTGCTGAGAGTGAAGGCACAGGGGAAGCAGGAGGTACCAAGGCAGTGAAGAGACCCAGCAAGGATGTGTGGGTGCAGCACTGGCATCGTCCACATGCGGGGAGGTCAGCCTCTGCCTCTCTGTAGCGGGCAGATCCTGCATGGCTGCCTCAAGGGCTACATGGAGGGGACCGGACTCTATCCTGAGGGCACTGGGGAGCCTCTAGAGCACAAGTGTCAAACACAAGGCCCGCGGGCCAAATCCGTCCCGCCAGGCCTTGCAATGTGGCCCGCACCGCGCTGTCATCACTGCACTCCGCTGCGTTTCCATCACAATGACAGTTTATGACTGTTCAGTAAACCATTCGGCCCGCGATTTAGGCTGGATTTTAGATTTTGGCCCCTTCTCTGATTGAGTTCGACACCCCTACTCTAGAGGGTTTTAAGCGAGGGGATGTGAGGGCCATATGTTTTAGAAGGATCCTGCTGGCTGCTCTATGGGGGATGTCCCAGAGAGGCAAGACTGGCGTCAAATGGTCCAGTGAGGGGCTATTGCTCTGATCCAAGAAAGGACTGGTGGTGCAGCCATGTGGATGAGAGAGGCAGGTGGTTTTTGCTTCCTGTGGCAGTGAGAGATCACTGGGGATAAATCCTGGCTCTGCCGCTTCCTGGCTATGAACTCTGAGCACCAACTTCAGCATCGTTGTCAGAATTAGTGAGGAACTAAGTGTCTCGGTGGTAGTATTCCAGACACGTTCTGGAGGTGAACTGGGGTGGAGGAGAGCGGAGGGAGAGCTGATCAAGATGACTCTTGGGTTTCTGGTTTAAGGAAATGGGTAGATAAGTCAGAAATGACTCACCGGTGGGCATGTCAGGTCTTGAGAGAGGCGGGAGGACCTGCTTGGGATCCGTGCATAGAATATGTTCAGGCCCTCACATCTCTGCCCGGCCGGCTCTGGATCCTGGTCCTCACCCCCAGGGGCAGGGCAGGGTGGATCCAGCATGGGCAACCGGAATGGGAGGGACTGACCGGAAAAAACAGCAGTCCAACTATCTGAAAGGTGAAGTCCAATCAGAAGTGCTCTGTGTGACCCTGGATAAGTCACCTTACTGTCTCGGCCTGAGCTCTCCCACATGCCTGTGAATGGGGGAGACTCCTGTGGGCAGGCCTGGCCTCCCAGACACTGAGAGCTGGGTGACCTCCTGTTCCTTTGAGGTCCCACTCACCTGCTCCCTGTCACCTCTCCTGGTTCCCAGCCCCAAGCCAGCCCTCTCCGCTCTGGGCTCCCAGAACCTCCACTTTGAGCACAGGAGGGGCTGTGTCTGGCCCCTGCCCACCCCACAGCCCCCTGGAACCGGCTGGCACACTCAGGCGCTCCCTGCAAGGAGCCAGCTCAAACCCAGGGCTCGTCCCAAACTTACGGGATTGCAGTCCTCCTGGTGGAAAGTCCGAGCAAGCAGCAGAAGAAAGAAATCCAGACACACCCAGGGGCTGAACGTGGGCAGCCACAAATGGACACCATTCACCAAGTATTTTTTTAAATATTTTTATTGGTTTTTTTACAGAGAGGAAGAGAGAGAGATAGAGTTAGAAACATCGATAAGAGAGAATCATTGACACAAACGAAAGAAATGGAGGACAAAAAGCGTCTGGATATAGAGTTCAAATCTACGCTTATAAGTCTTTTCAAGAATTTCTTTGAAAAGATGGATAAGGGCTACGAGGATATGAAAAGAGATCAACTAGAATTAATAAGGAGTCAACAAGAAATGATAAGGGATCAACAAGAAATAAAGAATACATTGTCTGAAATAAAAAATATTTTACTGAGTCCTAAAAACAGAAGGGAAGATCGCAAGAATCAAGTCAAAGATTTGGAACATAAAGAGCCAGAAGACACTCCTCCACAGAAGCTAGAAGGCAAGAGAATCCAGAAAATTGAAGATAATGTAAGAAACCTCTGGGACAACTTCAAGCGAACCAACATCAGAATTATGGGGGTCCCAGAAGATGAGAGAGAGCAAGATATGGAAAACATACTGAAAGAAATAGTGACAGAAAACTTCCCCTACCTGGTGAAAGAATTAGACTTACAAGTCCAGGAAGCGCACAGAACTCCAAACAAAAGGAATCCAAAGAGGACCACACCGAGACACATCATTATTAAAATTCCAAGAGCAAAAGACAAAGAGAGAATATTAAAAGAAGCAAGAGCAAAGAAGGTAGTAACCTACAAAGGAGCACCTATACGATTGTCAGCTGACTTCTCAACAGAAACCATGCAGGCCAGAAGGGAATGGCAAGAAATATTCAAGGTGATGAATAGCAAGAACCTACAGCCAAAAATAATCTACCCAGCAAAGCTATCACTCAGAATCGAAGGCCAGACAAAGAGCTTCACTAATAAAAAAAAGCTAAAGGAGTTCATCACCACCAAACCAGAATTATATGAATTGCTGAAGGGGGTTCTTTCAGAAGAGAAAGTAAAAAAAGATAAAAATTATGAACAACAAATACATAACTATCAACAAGTGAATCTAAAAGCCAAGGAAATTAAAAAAATCTGATGAACAATATTAACTGATGAATATAATAGAATCAGAGGTATGGAAGGGGAGTGAACTGACGATTCTTGGGGTAAAGGGAAGAGGGGGGCGTGGGAAGAGACTGAACATAAACTGTGCACCTATGGATGAGGACAATGGGGAGAGGGGAAAGGGCAGAGGGTGGGATGGGAACCTGGTGGAGGAGAGCAATGGTGGGTGGGGGGAAAGGAACATTTGTAATAATATGAACAATAAAAACTTATTAAAAAAAATAAAATAAAATAAAATATCATAGGTTTGGAAAGAAAAAAAATAAATAAATAAAAGTTCCTTGGGTGAGTCTAAAAAAAAAGAGAGAATCATTGATCAGCTGCCTCCTGCACACCCCCTTCTGGGAATGTGCCCGCAACCAAGGTACATGCCCTTGACCGGAATCGAACCCAGGACCCTTCAGTCCACAGGCTGATGCTCTATCCAATGAGCCAAACCGGTTTCGGCTCACAAAATATTTTTTAATCATTTATTAAAATCCTTATCATGGAAGCAGGTGGGTGAACTTTTCCTGAGTAGTTCCACATACACAGAAAAGTGTTTGGAGACACTTTTTGAGTCAGCCGGCTGGGAGAAAGAGTCATTCTTTAGCATGGAATGGCTGTCCTTGGAATTATTCAACTTCTAGAATCGCAAATTCATTCGCTTTTTCCTTTCAATGTCATTCATTCCCTTGCACACAACACTGCACTGATTTGACCACCGAAGACCTGTCATTAACAACCACGGGTTACTTGTGCTTACTAAATCTGGCTCTGTTATTAGACATAATTGGCTAATCTCACTTAATCCTCACCAGAGCCCACAGGAGACCTTGCACAACAGAGATGAGGAAACATTCATGAGAGTGAAGTGGCCTTGCTGGCACGGCTCAGTGGCTGAGCACAGACCTATGAACCAGCAGGTCATGGTTCCACTCCTGGTCAGGGCCTAGGCCGGGGTTGCTGGCTGGATCCCAGTGTGGAGCGTGCAGGAGGAAGGTGATCCATGATTCTCGCTCATCATTGATGTTTCTATCTCTCTCTCCCTCTCCCTTCCTCTCTGAAATCAATTAAAATATATATATTTTAAAAAAAGAAAGAAAGAAATGAAGAAAGAGGTGATTTGCACTTAGGGAAGCATTGGGCTAAAGATTGAGGGTTGGCCACCTTGTTACTGGCTTTATGATGCTAGAGCAGTGGTCGGCAAACTCATTAGTCAACAGAGCCAACTATTAACAGTACAACGATTGAAATTTCTTTTGACAGCCAAATGTTTTAAACTTAAACTATATATTATAGGTAGCTACACTGTTATTAACTAGGATACTCCTAAGCCGGCCTTTGCTAAAAGCTCAAGAGGCTAAAGAGCCGCAGTCTGCCGACCACTGCGCTAGGCCAGATGACTTAGCCTACATCAGCCATGTCCCCATCTTTCCAAATGGCAAATTAGCCACCACCGCTCCCCAGCTGCCTGCTTGTCACGGTTCTCCCGGACCACGCGGCCCGGCAGCGCCAACCTGAGTGCGCCCCGCGCCGGCTCCGGCCGCCAGGGGCCGCTGTGGCGCGGCGCGGCCCGGCCGCTCTGGCCCCGCGGGGAAGTCGCTGTCCTTACCTCCCGCCGGAGCCCGCGCCTCCGCGTCTGCGCTGCCCTCGCTCCGTCCTGCTGCTGCCGCCGCCGCTGCCCGCGTGTCCGCCATGGCCCTGCTGCACTCCTGCCGCGTCCTGTCCGGCGCCGCCGCCGCCGCCGCCGCCTTCCACCCGGGCCTCGCGGGCGTGGCTTCTGCCCGAGCCAGGTAAGCAGCGGGGGAGACGGAGCCTGGGTGACGGGCCTGTCCCCCCACCGCACACACATACACACACACACGCACACGCACACGCATGCACACACACACGCATGCACACACACGCACACGCATGCACACTTTCTCGGATGCATGGCGGCGCCTCACAGTGACCCCCGGGGTCCTACATCCTGCAGGAGAGCGTGCCAACGCGTTCCCCTGGGTGAGGAAGTGTGGCCCTCCACGGCACCCAGACTGCCATTCAAGGTGGGGGGGTCACGAGGCGCCGATTCCGCTCCGGGGGAGGGGCGGGGGGGGGGGGTCCGGGGAGAGCCCACGGGCCGCGGCGCGGCCAGGCCTCACGCTCATTGGCTGCGGGGTCCGCGCTGCCTCGCGCCCATTGGCTGCGGCGCCGGCCGGGGACCGGTGCGCCCACGGCGTGCCCTTGACGGGCTACCTGGGGGGCTGCGAGCTCCCGGGTCTCGGCCTCCCCGGGCCGATCGGGGTGTGCGGGCCGGCGATCGGGGTGTGCGGGCTGGCGGCTGGCTGCCTCGTGTGTGTGTCCCCGGGAGCAGGAAGTGCCTGGGACCCCGGCGTGGAGCCCCGGCCGGCTATCCCCTCTGCATCCCGTGACCTTGACGCGTAGCATCCTCACGTGTGACCCTTCCCGTCTACCCTTTGGCCTTTGGATGGAGAAGGGTGGGAGTGTATGCACCTCCCTTTTTTGAAAAGCCTCCTCTTAGGAGATCGAGCCCGAGGGGAGTGGCGGTTCTTTCTCCATCTCACGCTGCTCTTTCATGTAGTCAGTATTTCGTCACCAGAGTTTTAGAAAGCCGGCCAGATCCTGGACCAGATACCAGCTTAGAAGCCCGTGACGAGGTGTCGCTGGGGAGATTACAAAGGCAGGGCGGGGCTGCCTTAGGTATACCGTTGTTCCTAGGTGGGAATAATACACGAATAAATAATAATTCAGGGATAAACTCTGTTTCACCTATTCACAGCAGTAAACCTACTTTTACCCCATCCTCTAGTCTACATTATCCCAAACGAGTGCTTGCAGAGAAAAAGTACAGGGCATTCAACGAACTGGTAATGCCTTCCTCGCGGAGACCTGAGTCAGGCGATTTAATTATCTGGAGAAGCCGATTGGGGACAGTGCCCTGAAGTACCGCCTAATCTGGAACCGAGTCTCCAAAACACCACAGCCAGATGGACATTCACTCCAGCGAGCAGAGCCTTGACTTCTTTCCCATGCCTCGGCCTTTTCTGTGCACGGTGTGTGACGCCGTTAAGCAGAACTGTTTGACCTTTGCAAAGCCCCGCACTCGTGGCAGTAGTTTGTCCCAGGCTTTCACGCCGTCTTAGCTTCTTGATTTGGTTCCTTCTTGGCTCCCTGTCAGGTGTGCTCTTTAAGTCAGCCTACCTCCGGGCCCAGAATTAGGGAGCGATTATTATTTGTGCAGCCAATTTGGAGAAGATGGAAGGGTGCCTAAAATCACGGGCAAGAGGAAGTTGGTTTCACCACCGCAGTGATGTTAACAGGATCTCTTGTTTTACAGGTTTGGTTGGGTGGTCTGTGGTTCTATTTATACCGTGTAGTGACAGTCCCTGAGGGTGTGACCTGTTAGTCAGGTTTCCGTTTGGGAGCCTGACTCATTTTTCTTTCCCGTCTTTTCCCCCGTTAGAATGTTAAGTTCCAGGAAAACAGGCTGGACCAGCCTTGTTCCCTGTTGTATCTCAGCACTTGGAACAGTGCCTGCATGTCTTTCAGTTGGAGTATTTTTATTTTAAACGTCGATGTGATTTATTTTTTTTTTTTTAATCAATGCAATAGAAACAAATACGACCTTTTAATATTGCATCTTACATCAAAGCCTAAACATATAGAGGAACTGCGGGTGCAAAATGTTTGTTTTTTAATAGTTTGGGCTCTGGCCAGGGAGCTCAGTTGGTTGGGGTGTCGTCCCAATATGCCAAGGTTGTGGGTTCAATCCCCAGTCCAGGTGCTTGCAGGAGGCAACCGATCCATGTTTCGCTCTCACATTGATGTTTCTCTTTTCCTACCTCCCCTCTAAAAATTAGTAACTATGTCCTTAAGTGAGAATTAAAAAAAAAAAAAAAAACTAAAAATTGCTAGGTAGGCTCCCAGGGAAACGGGAAGGCACTTAAATCGCAAATGCTTATCTGAATACTTTGTACCTGACATATTTTGGTTGTCTGGCCAGTATTGCTCAATAGCTCGGGCTTTGCTTTGAACTTATGTCCAAAGTTCATCGTGAGGAATCACTTTGTAGGCCACTGGTTGTCCACCTCAACTTCATCCCTAGAGCACTCGTTTTTATCAGGTACTATCTCTTTAAAAACATCCGTGTTCTTCCACTGTGACAGAGTCTTCACCCTTTTAAGGAGTGGAATAGTGAAGGACATGGAGGACCTGAACATAATTACCGATGTAGGACTGATCAAATGGAGTATCCCTGTTCCTGTATTTAGATTTTTTTTTTAATATATATTTTATTGATTTTTTTACAGAGAGGAAGAGAGAGGGATAGAGAGTTAGAAACATCGATGAGAGAGAATCATCCATCAGCTGCCTCCTGCACACCCCGCACTGGGGATGTGCCGGCAACCAAGGTACATGCCCTTGACCGGAATCGAACCCGGGACCCTTCAGTCCGCAGGCCGACGCTCCATCGGCTGTATTTAGATTTTTAAGGTTGAACATATTCAAATTGCTTTAAGACTTCTTCTTAAAAGATCCTACTCTCAATCCGATCTCTGCCGGAAGACAGGATTTCTGTGCCAAATAAACATTTTAAGAGATGACAAATCAGTGCTCTTCCCACCAGGTAACTAGGGTACTTCTGTCCTGTTGTTAGGGGCAACGGCTCAGTCATCATTGATTGACGACCATGAAGACAGAGCCATCTTTTTAAAAATGAAAATTGCTTACTAGAAGCTCTATCATATGTCCTTGACATTCAAAGTATTCCTTTCAGTCATCAGCTGGTGACAGTGATACAGACAAGCAGGTGGCTACTTGTCTCCAGAGTCTGAATTGTGGGGAGGAAGCAGCAGGAGCTTTCTGCAGGCCCTGCTCACAAGTTGCTGGGGTACCTGTTTCTTACTGTTGCTGAGATACTGGAGCAACCGGGAAGCCTGGCAGTGGGACTGTTGAGGAGGAAGAATGATAATATCTCCCGAGGTTCTAGAAAAGACTGAGGTTATTGAAAAGCAGGAAAAACCTGTATTTTATCATAAAGCCTTGGGACCACGTGTTCCTTGAATTCTCTGCATACTTTCCTCACCAGGCTTAGTGGCACAGAGGTTATAAATAAAAGTGTAGTGGGATAACTTAGTAACAGTGAAACCAGCTGATATCAAGTGCTCACTCTGTACCAGGCTCTGCTGTTTTGTAGCTAACTAGAGGCCCAGTGCATGAAATTTGTGCACCGGTAGGGTCCCTAGGCCTGGCTGCCGATCAGGGCCTGCCTTCCCTCAGCTGCCAGCCAGGCCTTCCTTTGTTCCTCGCCACCCCTTGATTGTCAGCACATGTCATGGTGAGCTGTCAAATATGACAATTTGCATATTAGCCTTTTATTATGTAGGATAACTCCTTTCATTCTTACCAAAAAAAACCTGTGAGATAGGCAGGGTTGTGCCTCATTTTACAGACTGGCTCTAAAAATGGGAGTCTATTCATGCCGGCAAGCATGGCTCAGTGGTTGTGTCGAGCTATGAACCAGGAGGTCAGTGTTCAATTTCCAGACTGGGCACATGTGGCCTCAATCCACAGTGAGACTGTGTAGGAGGCAGCTGATCACTGATTCTCTCGCATCCTCATTGATGTTTCTATTCTCTCTCCCCCTCTTTCTTCCTCTCTCAAATCAATAAAAAATATATTTGAAAAAAAAATAAAAATGCAAGTATATTCATGTCACACCCCTACCTGATCACCATATTCCTCCCCACCCAAAAAAAAAAAAAAAGATTCCCATATTTTCACTACATCCAAGGTGGGGCCTAAGAAACGTTTTAACAAGCTCTCCAAATGGCACCCTTACCAACTTGGGGAACAGGATAAAAGCCAAGCCCCTTGGGGAAGGTGTCACATTATCCTTTCACACTGGTCCTTGCCGGATTCTCTAGTTTCATCTTTTACCATTCTCCGCTTCTCACTGCAAATTACTGGAAAGAGTCTTTGCCTGGGAATTCGGGTCAGGCCGGGGCTGCGTTGAAAACCTACACATGCGCCCTGTCCTCCCCAGGGTGACTGGGAGAGGTGGCCCCTTCCGCTTCCCATAGGATTCGTATTGGGATTACTGTTCTTCCCCGCCCCTCTCGAGATGCTCTGAGGTCTGATGCATTATTGAACTGTGGTGCCTGTTGCTTTGCCGTGTGTGTAGTAAACACACGACCATGCATTGAAGCGGATTTGTGGAAGGTCCAAGATGTCTCTGGCCATGGCTTCTGTAACTGATGTCTTCCCCCTTTCAGCTCCTGGTGGGCCCATGTGGAGATGGGGCCCCCAGACCCCATCCTGGGAGTCACAGAAGCCTTTAAAAGAGACACCAACAGCAAGAAGATGAACCTGGGAGTGGGTGCCTACCGGGACGATAACGGAAAGCCTTACGTGCTCCCCAGCATCCGGAAGGTGAGTTTGCCGTCCTGTCCCGCCCGGTTGGGCTAAGTAAGCTGACCGCTGGAGTGGGAGTCAGGAGACCCAGGTTCAGGTTCTGGTACTTACTGTTCCCATCAGGTTGACTGAGCCTCAGTCTCCTTGGCTATAAAAGAGCCATTGGAACTGCCTGGTCTTTCTAAGGTTGCATTTCTGTGATTGTCTATGAAGGAGGCATAATGTCATATGTGATTCTGAGTGTGCAAAAGGACCAAGAATTTTATTGCTGTCTTAGTCACAGAATTAGGCCTTTGTGGATGGGTATCACTCTTATTTTCCATTTCTCTCATTGTAATTGCCTTCATAAAACCCGCCTTCTATCGAACTATAGAATAATTTTCTTTATTTTTGTTACATATTTATTAGTAGTCTTACTATGGTTATAACTTAATCCTTTAAGAACAATTCTTTTTTAAGAAAGTATGTCTTCCTCCTCCATTGAAATATGAATGTGCTGCTTCGCCACTTCCAAAGTGCATAGTGATGTGTCCGTCATTCCTCCAAATAAAAAAATAACGCTTTACCTCCAAAATTTAAGTAGAAGACATTTAAAACACTTAATGGGGGCAAAAGTAGGTTTACAGTTGTGAGTAATTTATTCCTGTACTATTATTTATTTATTCTTGTATTTTCTGTATGAACAAACTGTAAGCCAACTTTTGCCCCACCTGCATTAGTCAAGGTAATTCCAGGTGAAAAGAGCTAAGCAGCTGCTTTTTCTCCTGTGTAGGCAGAGGCCCAGATTGCTGCGAAAAACCTGGACAAGGAGTACCTGCCCATCGGGGGGCTGGCCGAGTTCTGTAAGGCGTCCGCGGAGCTGGCCCTGGGCGAGAACAGCGAAGTGCTGAAGAGCGGCCGGGTAAGCGAGCGGCCTCCGGCGTCATACAGGGACCGTCATTAAATGTAGTAATGTAGATACATTTGAGATAATTCAAGCAATTTAGAACAAATAAGAAAAGAGACACCACTTTGTGCCTGGTGATGGTTGTTTTGTGTTTTATTTTTAAATATATTTTATTGATTTTCTTAGAAGAAGGGAGAGGGATAGAAAGTTACAGAGTTAGGCCGAGACTGGTTTGGCTCAATGGATAGAGTGTCGGCTTGGGGACCAAAGGGTCCCGGGTTCGATTCCGGTCAAGGGCATGTACCTTGGTTGCGGGCATATCCCCAGTAGGGGGTGTGCAAGAGGCAGCTGATCGATCACTCTCTCTCATCGATGTTTCTAACTCTCTATCTCTCTCCCTTCCTCTCTGTACAAAATCAATAAAAATATATTTTTTTTAAAAAGTTACAGAGTTAGAAATATCAATGAGAGGGAAACATCGATCAGCTGCCTCCTGCACAGCCCCCCACTGGGGATGTGCCCACAACCAAGGCACATGCCCTTGACCAGAACCGAACCCAGGACCCTTCAGTCCACAGGCCTACGCCCTATCCACTGAGCCAAACCAGTCAGGGCGCTGGTGATGGTTTTGAGGTGGCCACACTTTTGCTAATATCTCTTCTTTAGCTAATAAATTGGCCCCAATTAAATAGAAGATTTCCTATAACACCAGTTCCAAACATGGTAGTGATTTGATAGATTTGACACTGCTTTTCTGTTAGTTTCTATGTGCTTATGTTCATTTTACATTAAATATGCTTTAGAAACTCCAAACTATGCCTAGTTTTAGGCCTATACTTAGCCCCCACCCTCATGTCCTAAGCTTAGGTGGAGGAAGCAAGCAGGAAAAAGCCACAGATGGGCTCTGACAGCTGAGCCCAGCGGGCACTCCGCTGGTCCCTCCCAGCCCTGCTCCCTTCCTGCTGCCTCCCTCCTCTCTGAGGTCCAGGGAGCACCACCGCAGCCATGAGGGCGGAGCACAAGTGTCCCTTATCTCCTTCCGGCTCCCGGAGGGGTCCCGTCTTGTGGGAGAGAGGGGGCCCTAAAGGTTGCTGCACGTAAGCTTTCTGCACAGATTCCCGTATGTATGCACCGTGGAGTAGATGCAGGCGCACACTTGCAGAAAAGACTAGCATCAAGCAGGTGGGCCACCAAACGGCTCATCTGACACAAGGGCTCCTGTGCCTTTCTTTTGAAATGTGTATGTTTTCCTAATGGATACATTTGTGTGTTTAAACTTTTTTTTCTGTTTAAGTCTGGGGAAAACTCACAAAGTAGCAAAACTAAGCCAACAATTGTCCCCTCCCCACCCCTCCAAGGACAGAATAAATACATTTTATTTACAAGACGGGTCCAAGTCCACGGGTTAGTTCATTGACTCAGAGTCAAACGTATAACCTTGACCCAGTGGTGATGGAGCAATGACCATAAGTCATGGACAGAATATGGTTTGACTGATATTTATACAGTCAACCACCTGTTAACCCCTCATGAAAATTCTGGGGGTTCTTTGGGGGTGTTTTGGGGAGGGGGGGTTTGGGGGGGGGTTGTAATTTTTGCTTAGTCTGTGTAGTTCTAGTCAGTTGTTACGTAAGTATGAGACTGGCCTATCTTAAAAGAACATCAGTTTGCCTTTTATAAATCGCTGTGCCTTTGTGATCGTTGGTATCAGATCTACAGCCAGGTTTTGCTTTTTATCACGCCAAAGTTTGCAGACTAGCTTTGTTTAGGAAAGGGTTGGTTGGTTGGGTTCCTCCCATTTAACCCAGTGTCCTCCAGTCAGTCCAGGTTGATGTTTTGTAGGGCCTTCTATGGTGCCTTAAAAAAAAAAAAAAAAAAAAAAAAGGAAGGAAGGAAGGAAGGAAGGAAAAAAAGATGGTTTCTTACTCATCTCCTACCGTGGATTGGTTTGAAGAAACAGATCTACTCAGGCATCTATCCAAATGACTAATATTTAAGATCCTGAAAACTCCTAAGAGGAGCCTCTTAGACAACCTTTGATAGGTAGGAATGTTGGTCTAAGGTACTTTTCAAGGACCTTTGATGTTCAGAGAGTCACTCCATTTTGAATAATTCTACAATAATGTTTAAATGCTGTAACTGTTCTTATTGTCCTTTTTTTTCCATTGGGGAGGGAGGGGGTTGTAACGCAGGATGGTCCTCCTAACGGGCCGTAAGGGATTGGCTTCTGCATCAGCAGGGCTGATGGAAACTGAAGAGACCGCCCTTTGGAACCAGTGAGGAGGGTCCAGGCAGCCTGTGGCTCAGCAAACGGGGAAATGAGGCAGCGCCGTTCTCTCATTTCCTGGAGCTCATTTGGGGTGTGTCAGCCTCTGCGCGAGGCCCCCCCTCTGCCGCGTCAGGGGAGTGGGGCCTCACTGAGCTCGTGTCTCTCCCTCAGTATGTCACCGTGCAGACCATTTCTGGAACCGGGGCCTTACGGATCGGAGCCAGCTTTCTGGTGAGTCTGGAAATTTCTTCAGCAAAGAGCTGTGAGGAGGACGGGGTTTTCTACCACACGTGTGTTTGCTGACCCAGAAGTAGACTTCCCGTCTCCACAACATTGGAAGACTTCTCATTCCCTGATAAATGAACTCGGGGGTTAAAAATTCAAGTACGTAGAAGGAATCACAAAGGCATGATAGTAGGACAATATAATAATGAATATAATTTATTGAGCACATCCTGTTACTAGGAGCTTTTATATTTTAACTCATTTAATCTTTCTGAAGGCGGTTTCCATTAACACCATTTTTATTTTTTAATATTTTTTTTAAATATGTTTTATTGATTTTTTTTTTACAGAGAGGAAGGGAGTGGAAGAGAGTTAGAAATATCAATGAGAGAGAAACATCGATCAGCTGCCTCCTGCAGGTCCCCCACTGGGGATGTGCCCACAACCAAGGTGCATGCCCTTGACCAGAATGGAACCTGGGACCCTTCAGTTCGAAGGCTGATGCTCTATCCACTGAGCCAAACTGGTCAGGGCAAGTTAACACCATTTTACAGATGAAGAAAATGAGGCCCCGGTGGGTCCCTGGCCACTCGGCCATATAACTGTCAGAGCGTGGGTTCCACCGGGCAGCCTCGCTGCTTAGTCAGTGCTGCTCTCACTCAGGGAGAGGAGCTGTGTTTCAGGAGAGAAAAGTTGTCTTTTCTGTAAAACAGATCAACTTTTTTTTCTCCTCCCCTTTCATCGGTTTTTTCATCCCCTTTCATCTCATCTCTCAGCAAAGATTTTTCAAGTTCAGCCGAGATGTCTATCTGCCCAAACCGACCTGGGGGAACCACACGCCCATCTTCAGGGACGCCGGCATGCAGCTGCAGGGCTATCGCTACTACGACCCCAAGACATGCGGCTTTGACTTCACGGGCGCCATGGAGGACATTTCCGTAAGTGTGGCTCTCGGGGGCAGGGAGAGGCGGGGATCAGGAGTAAACCTCCTTGTGGAGGCTTGAGGTCGCCCAGGGAGTCTCAACACCTGACTAAAATCCGGAGGATGAGCCGACTCCCAGACCCTCAGTTCTTTCTGTTACTTACCGAGTGATGGTGACCTGTGGCATTTCGGGAAAATGTTCTCCTTGTCAAGCTGCAGAGCGATCTCATGGTTGTTTGTCTTTTCAGAAAATGCCCCAGCAAAGCGTCCTCCTCCTGCACGCCTGCGCCCACAACCCCACGGGAGTGGACCCTCGCCCCGAGCAGTGGAAGGAGATAGCCTCCGTGGTGAAGGTGAGCTGCGGACTGACAGGATGGTTCTGTGTGGTCACCAACTAGCCTTCTGTGCTTTCCTGGCAACATCTGAACTGTGACCACTACCCGGAGCCCACGTGAAATTTCCACTTTTTAAAAAAATGTTTTGCCGAAACTGGTTTGGCTCAGTGGATAGAGCGTTGGCTTGGGGACTGAAGGGTCCCGGGTTCTATTCCGGTCAAAGGCTTGTGCCTCGGTTGCGGGCACATCCCCAGTAGGGGGTGTGCAAGAGGCAGCTGATGGATGACTCTCTCTCTCTCTCTCTCCCTTCCTCTCTACAAAATCAATAAAATATATATATTTTTTTTTAAATGCTTTTATTTCAGAGAGGAAGGAAGATGGAGAGAGAGATAGAGAAATTTCAGTAATGAGAGAAAATCATTGATTTGGCTGCCTCGCACGATCCTACTAGGGTTGGAGCCCGTAACCCGAGCATATGCCCTGACTGCGAATCGAACCGTGACCTCCTGGTTCAGGGGTCAACACCCAAGCACTGAGCCCCACCAGCCAGGCCCACACATTATTAATAGCCGTGAAAGAGCTCCACTGTAGGGAGATTAACAATTCTGTACCTGATGCTACATGAGCAGGGTGGAAATGATTTCTGTTCCTCGGCTGGGTCTAGGAAATTCTGATCGGACTTGTCATTGCCTGGCCTGTGTGTAGGCATCCACTGGACACACACACACACACACACACACCCCATGTCTGCTGGTGGGGTCTCCAGCTGTCCTGATCAGTGGTTAAATTTGTTCATCCTTTGCCACTTTTTCATGTCCCCCCTTCCCGTGCCACTTCCCTCGGCATCGCCATTGTCACTCCTGGGTCAGCTGGCAGCGAAGGCACGTGTCAGAATTCCTAGGGAGGAAGATACTCATTCCTATCGCCTTGCATCCCCACCGTCACTCCTGGTTCCCCTTCCTTTACACTCTGTCAAACCTCCACTGCAGACAGAATGAGAGAGAAGCAGCATTCAGAGAGCACTTCCAGGAGGAGACGGCTCTGACATGGCCGGCCCCTGAGCCCTGGGTATTAGATGAGTCTGCCAGGGTGGCATCAGCCCAGGAAGGCTGATGCTGATCCTGCGCTGACTGAACTGACATAATTACCCAGCCACTGAGGGCCTACAACGAGCTTCCTAATTGACGAAACAGCGCTGGGGAGATGGAGATTAAGATTCTCCTTTCTTCGTGTCTTCTAGAGGGACCATACCAACCGGAGTAAAAAAATATACTAGTACATTGATGTCTGAACTCTTAGGAAATGGAAACATTGCCAAACTGCCCCCTTAAGAAACCAGCCTCAGAGACTTGCTGACACAAGCCGCTCCCTGCCCGGGACTGGGATCATTCTGCACTGTGGGTGTTTCGGGGAACTTTACTATTTACTCATTTAACAATTCACCCTACTTGCTTCTGTCTCTGTGAAGCACGCCTGGTCCCAGAAAGCACAGGGACCATCTGGGCACCCTGAGGGGCTGCCTGAAGCTTTGGTATCTTCTCTTTTCCTTCCCAGAAAAACAACCTCTTTGCGTTCTTCGACATGGCCTACCAAGGCTTTGCCAGCGGCGATGGCAACAAGGATGCCTGGGCTGTGCGCCACTTCATCGAACAGGGCATCAACGTTTGCCTCTGCCAGTCCTACGCCAAGAACATGGGCCTCTACGGTAAAGGAAGGACCCCGTGCGTGTGTTCTGATGACATTGAGGAAGTGCCGGGAGGGGTGCCACACAGCTGTGGGGTTGCGTGTGCCGGTGTGTATGTGTGTGTGTTGTCCCTGTCGCTCCTTCCCCAGAGAGGAAGACAGGTGAAATGGATTGTACTGATCTTAGCCACATCTTCTGCAGTGTCCTTGAATTTTCCCACAAAGAAAACTGGTTACTGCTGCTCTAAACAGTGACTGTTCCATGAGCCACAAAGATGGACACAAGAGAAAGAACACCCTTGAGCAGGCGTCTTCAAACTACGGCCCGCGGGCCACATGCGGCCCTCAGAGGAGTCTGATCCGGCCCGCCAGGTTTTTTGGGCAGTGAGTGCAGCCGAGGTGTTACAGTAGGAATTAGTAGTTCATATAGTCCGGCCCTCCAGCTCTCTGAGGGACCGTGATCTGGCCCCCACTTTAAAAAGTTTGAGGACGCCTGCCCTTGAGTATTCAACTTTCTGTTGTACCCAGAGTCACCATTCTAATTGCTAAAAACGTTATACTTAGAAAAGTTATTTTTGTGGTGTTTCTAGTGGAAACCACTAACGGGTAGCACATTTAACCATGACTTGCTCTAGATAGAACTAGGCGACAGGATGGATCCACTCTGCCTTCTCAGGTGAGCGTGTGGGAGCCTTCACTGTGGTCTGCAAAGATGCCGATGAGGCCAAAAAGGTGGAGTCCCAGCTGAAGATCTTGATTCGCCCCATGTACTCCAACCCTCCCGTCAACGGGGCCCGGATCGCCTCCACCGTCCTGAACAGCCCCGACCTGCGGAAGCAATGGTAACGGCAGGCCGCCGCCCAGCCACCGCCTTCACACACACACACACACACACACACACACACACACACACATCCCGCTCAGTCTTCACAGCTTGGTTATCATCGGCCACTAGTGAGGCCAGCATCACACAGCTACCACGTGTGGGAAGGGGCAGGGAGAGAAGAGTGCCTTTTATCAGCACTTTCCAGTAAATACGTTGGTTTTTCCCTGGAAAAGATGAACATAATGGAGAGATGGTATTTCTTTCTTTTTCTTTCTTTTTTTCAGAGAGGAAGGGAAAGAGAGATAGAAACATCAATCAATGATGAGAGAGAATCATTGATTGGCTGCCTCCTGCACATCTCCCACTGGGGACTGAGCCCACAACCCAGGCATGTGTCCTTGACCAGAATCGAACTCAGGACCCTTCAGTCCCCGCAGGCTGATGCTTTATCTACTGAGCCAAGCTGGATAGGGCTAGTATTTCCTTTTATGCCATCATCTCCAGGTTATATAAATTCAAATTCCTTACATAGGAAAACTTCCTGAAGAAAACCATATTTTTGTTTTATTTTAATAATAGCTAGCACTGAATTTATCTTTCTGCACCTTTTGATTTTTATTATCTGTACTATCTGTGGCGCACCTGAGCTCTAAGGTAGTGTTACTCAGTGTTTGGTTTTTTTAATATATTTTTTATTGATTTCAGAGAGGGAGGAAAGAGAGAGAAACATTAATGATGAGAATCATCCGTCACACACACCCCTCCCCCCACTGGGGATCGAACTCACAACCCGGGCATGTGCCCTGACCAGGAATTTAACCGTGACTCCTGGCTCATAGGTCAATGCTCAACCACTGAGCCACACCAGCTGGGTATAAAATAAAATGCTATAAAATAGTTTTTTCTTCCCGAACTCAGTCAGGGACACACTGGGGTCCACTAGGGCGTACTCAGGGAAGGTGAAAATTCCGTGAGCTGTGGTATATCAGGACTTGGCCAGCATTGAGCTGCATCCCAGGCTTTTTACAGGTTGCAGGAAGTGAAAGGCATGGCCGACCGCATCATCAGCATGCGGACCCAGCTGGTCTCCAACCTCAAGAAGGAGGGCTCCTCCCGCAACTGGCAGCACATCACTGACCAGATTGGCATGTTCTGTTTCACAGGACTGAAGCCCGAGCAGGTGAGTGGACTCCCTGTAGCAGACCAGTTACCCAGTCCTGGGGCACCTACCTGTTCAGGAAAACAAGTCATTTTGGAGGCTTTTGGGTAAATGAAGTATGTACATCTGTAGCGTTCATTCTGCTTTGTTTTTTATTAGTCATTTACCTATCCGCATCCTCCGTGAGGTGCAGACTTCCACAGAGCAGGACTTGTCTTCATCATTTTTAGTGAATGCCACTGCTTCTCTGCAGAGATACCAGAACAAGCAGGAACCTGCAAATTAGAAAGGAAAGCAGCCGATCCACTGCTGGATCCTGGATCTGTTTTTCCTGCAGATGCTGGCTCTAACATTTTTTTTCACCGTTCCTCCTCAGAATTCATCACCCTACTTTCAAGTAGCTTTCCTTCTTCTTACACTCTTAAGCTAACACACCAAATTCTGGGAGTAGGGTTTAATTGGAAAAAAAAACCAAAAAAAAAAACAGAGCCTCTGTTATTTTTCCTGTCTTAACATGTGGCTGTTGTGCCAGGGCTGGACACACACACACACACACATACACACACATATACCTCGCGTGAGCTGGACATGCCCAAGCGTCCTTCTCTCTGCAGGTGGAGCGGCTGACCAAGGAGTTCTCGGTCTACATGACAAAGGACGGGCGCATCTCCGTCGCAGGGGTCACCTCCGGCAACGTGGGCTACCTCGCCCACGCCATCCACCAGGTCACCAAGTAATTCCCCTGCTGAGAGGAAACAGAGACCACCTCTGCCCACCTCTGCTGCCCTGAGACGCACACGGAGGAAGGGGGAGGGTGGACGGTGGTGGGCAGATCCTTCCTTTCAACCACGGTACTCAAACCTCAGCGCTGGAACGGTCTCTCTCGGCAAAGGGTGTGTAGGGAACTAGGCAGAGGCATCCGTGGCTGGTGCGTAGAACTTTGTGGCTCCCAACCAAAACCTCCCTCCTCTGTGTGTATCCAGCTTTTCTGAAAGAGTTTACACGTACAAGAACGTCATAGCCAAAAACCTGTCCATCACACCATTGCAATATTCCGGAAGCTTTAACTGATGGTGTCGACGCCATGTATCGGAGCCTCTGTGAGAAGACCTGGTTCCAGCAATAATGGTCAGCCTCACGTTTGTGCTCCCGGATCGAGCAGCGTAACCAACAGACCACATTACAGAAATCATGAACGCCAGCGCGTGGGCTGCCCCTGCAAAAGGAACATGAGAAGATGCTGTTTCCGGTCTTACTTAAGAAAAAAAGAAGGCTCTTCTTGTACTTACTTGTGGGCATTTCAATGTTCCTTCTCTCTGTCAGCGCTGTCCTTTCCCGTAGGCACAAAGATCTATAACCAGCCTAGATTTTCACCCTCTTCTGCTTGGTTGACCATCGACCCTACCCTGTAGCATTTCCTCATTTGAAGAATGAAGAACATGATTTACTGCTCACCCCACACCCTCGCCTCTCTCAGCAAAGAACGCTGAGAAGGGTTAACGGATTGTTGCAGCGTCCTCTTCAGCGATTGCTCGTCTCCCACCGGGATGTCGCCTCTGCCCAGTTGGACCTCGCCCCTTGGTGCAGTGTTGTGCTGTCCCAAGTCGGGTGATGCCGGGCTGAGCCAGGCAGGAGGATGTTCAGGTTTCGGTTTTAACCTTCTTGCGCTTCCAGCGTGGCTCGGGCTTCATTCACCCTTTAGAACGATGACCGCCATCTAATCATGTAGACCTACTGCAGCCTGGTTTCTCTGTTACAATAAAGTTACTGCGACCCCACCACTGGCAACTATGTTGTATTTTCTCTTTCATGGGAGGGAAGGGCAGGAGTGGCTGTATATCCTGCCACTCTGAAGTCATGTCCAGCTGACCATGAGCCAATGGGTGTGTGACCTGATCTGAATGTAAACTAAAGCCACATCCCTGTCTTGATCTCACTCAGCTTGTCTAGTCCAAAGAAGTTGGAAACGTAGATGTGATCCATTGGACCTTCTGGGACAGGTGGAGTACCTCAGAGGATCCTGTGGGTGTCAGCAGGGAGCAGAGGAGATGGAGGGAGGTGGCAGCTTCAGAGGGCTGTGGGAGTGAGGTAGGAAACCTAAACAAGGAAGGGGAAGTTAAAAGAGGGATGCCACCCGGATGTAAGATGATCATTGGGGACCAGCCCTCATCTCCAGTAATGAGAAATAGGGAAGTGAGAGGCGCTGCGAGAATGAAAGGCCAGGATGACACGTCTTCAATTTTCCAAATAACACAAATCCTGTTTTTATTTATATTTATATATATATATGTGTGTGTGTGTGTGTGTGTGTATGTGTGTGTGTGTGTGTGTGTTTTTATTGAATTCAGAGAGGGAGGAAAACATCCATGTTAAAGAGAAACATCAATTAGCTATCTTCCATATGCAGACCAAAACCCCAGCTTGGGTGTGTGCCCTGACTGGGAACTGAACCAGTGACCTTTTGGTACACAGGATTGAACCCAAAACATGGACCCCAACCAGGAATTGAAGTAGGACCTCCTGGTTCATAGGTCAACAACTGTCGAGCCATACCAACTGGATCACAATCCTATTTTTCTGGAAGGTCTATTGATGCTTAAAAGTTGCCAACTGATTCAACTTCTTAAAATATTTTTTTTAATGATTTCAGAGAGGAAAGGAGAGGGAGAGAGAGATAGAAACATCAGTGATGAGAAAGAATCATTGATTGGCTGCCTCCTGCACTTCCCCTTACTGGAGATCAATCCTGCAACCCGGGCATGTGACCTGACCGGGAATTGAACCGTGGCATCCTAGTTCATAGATCGACAACCACTGAGCAACACTGGCCTGGCCTGATTCAATTTTCTTATTGATTTACAAGCAAGATGCAAACAATAGGTCACCAGTTTGCAACCTCTACCATCAAGTCATTACTCTCAGCCGACATGGAGCAATGGCGCCTGCTTGGCATCAAGGTTATGCTGTCCCCTTCTGCTTAGTGCTGGAAGCCATTTAATGTGGGACAGCGGGCAATGGAGCAGAGGTCAGGCCCTGAGCACATCCACAGTGCACGGGTAGCTGCTGGGAGAGGGGCAGCAGGCCCAGCTTGCTCTTTCCCTCTTGTTGCTCACTCCCTGAGGGGCATGGTGCACAGCAGGCTTGCTCCTGACCCCGGCTCTTCTGTGTCCCTGTTGGGAACGGATACACCAACGTGATAAATGGATAAGTGAGTGAGTTACCTGGAATGGACTTGGCCTGGATGTCTTTGGGAAAGTATCTTAAAAGGGAAAACGTTATTCAGCTACTCTTCGTTCAGGGACTGACTCCCCAGATTAGGAGAAGCTGCTTTAAGTCTCCCTGAGGGAACCACATGGTTGAAAGTTGGCAACCAGGACAGCAGGAAAGGGAACCTGACCACCCTGCTGACCTCGTTATTTTTAACCACACGTACTGCCAGCTCGCCCTGGACCAAAACCTTTTCCTCGCCAAACGCAGTCACGTGGGGGGTGTTTTTCTCAGCAGTTCAGACTGTTTGCCTTCAGCCCTACCCTCGTTTTCTAGTCTGGGTCGAATATGTTCATGTTTATCCACTCGATGGAGGGGGTAGTTTGCTCAGAATAACCTCTGTGTGTTTTTTTGTTTGTTTGTTTTCTTTTTAAAATATTTTTGTTGATTTCAGAGACGGAGAGATGGAAACATCAATGATGAGAGAATCATTGATCAGCTGCCTCCCACATGCCCCCTACTGGGGATTGAGCCCATAACCTTGGCATATGCCCTGACCAGGAATTGAACCATGACCTCCTGGTTCATAGGTTGATGCTCAACCACTGAGCCACACCGGCCAGGCATGCCTCTGTTTATTGTACAATAGTTCAAGGTAGAATAGTTTCCAAATCTGGATTTTTTTTTAAGAAAATATTGGTTCCCTAGCCTTATCTCTGGACATTCTGACTCAGTATGTCTGAGATAAGGTTTGGGAGTCATTTTCTTCTTTAAATAAAAAAGAGAACATTTTCCTGGAGGTTCAGAAACACCTGATCCGTTGACCAGCCATTGGGTGCTATTGGACTAAATGGCCTCAGGCTTACAACTTCATGATCAAAGTCCAGCTCACTCAACCAGCTTGAGAATTTTTTTACCTTTTTTCTTATGGGCTATGGAATTCTTTTTCATAGAATTTATTGGTTTGTACCTAATAAATAGATTTTTTTTTCTTTTTCTTTTTCTTTTTTTAATGATAATCTTATAAAATTCCTGACAAGCCCTGCCCAGGTAGCTCATTTAGTTAGAGTTGTCTGGATATGCCAAGATTGTGGGTTCAATTCCCAGTCAGGGCACATATGTACAAGAATCAAACAACATATAAATAAGTGGAACAAGTCAGTATTTCTCCCCCTCTCTAAAATCAGTGTTTTTAATTTTATTATTTTTTTATATTTTATTGATTTTTTTTTTACAGAGAGGAAGGGAGAGGGATAGAAAGTTGGAAACATCCATGAGCAAGAAACATCGACCAGCTGCCTCCTGCACACCCCCTACTGGGGATGTGCCCACATCCAAGGTACATTCCCTGGAATTCCCTGGGACTCTCGAGTCCCCAAGCTGGCGCTTTATCCACTGAGCCAAACCAGACAGGGGGCTATTATACTTTTAAAACCTGCAAACAGCTCAGACATCCTTCATTCAACAAGTGACCAGTTAAGCAAACCAGTACAGTACATACCGTGTTTCCCCGAAAATAAGACCTAGCGCAACTTTGGGAGAAAAAAAGTTAATATAAGACACTGCCTTATTTTCCGGGAAACAGGGTACATACCGAGGATATTACCTGCGGAAACTACAACTCCCAGAGTGCCCTGCGTCTCACAGCCCCGGCTATCACGTGACCTCTGTTCACGTGTCGCCACAGCCGGCTGGGCAGGAGGTATCGTGGGTAGGTGGCACAAAGTAGGAAAGGTGGAGGGTGTGAGCTTTAGGTCCCGGGGTACCCAAACCCCCCGATCGCAGCAGGGCCCTGCCCACTCCCCGCAGGGCGCTCCGAAGCCCGGCGTCCTTGGTCCCACGGCCGCCCTCGGCTGGCCGGTCCCTGCCCCGTCTCCACCCAGTGGTCCTAGGCCCGGATCAAATCCCGGTACCTCCGCCCAGTTTACCCCACAGCAGCCCACTCCCCTCTCTGCATGCCTGGGGGGCATGCCCTCCGCGCGGGGTGCGCCCTGGCCCACCTCCCAGTGCAACCCACCCCTCCTGTTTCGGGGGCCCACCCCCGGGCTGGAGTAGGACCCCGCTCCGGCTGGGAACCGAGGGCCCTCCTGCAGTGATCCCAGCTCCCCGAGGGCGCCAGGCTCCTGGCTCTGGTGCTGCCGGCGGGCTGCCCGCTGTGACCTTAGCCCCGCGTCCCCCCTCCCTGCGCCTGCCTACCGGACTGACCTGGTGCCCCCTTCTACAGAGTCCAGTCCCCTCACTTTGCTGACCAGCACAGAACAGCCCAGACTCATCCCTCTGCTGACGGCGGACTTCTAGCAAAGCCTTGAGAGGAAGAAGAAATCAGGGCCGAGAGAGAGAAGTGAGGAGAATCGGATCCCCGGTCTTCGGGGAGCAGGAGCTGTGAGCAGCACCCCCTCCACCATCGCCCTGATAGGTAAGCTGGGGAGGATGGCGCTGAGGGGCTGGGGGGAGGCACGGCTGAGAGATCGGACACCTCAGTTCTGAGATGTGAGCGGGGCTGAGAGGGAGGCTGCTCTGGCTTTGCGGGGCTCTGTCTGGCATCCTGCTAGAAGCCTGGGAACCCAAGACTCCTACTACTCACTGCTTTGATTTTTTTTTCTTTTTTTTTTTTTTGCTGAGTTGCTGGATGGGTGTCCCCTGACTGATCTTTCGGGAGCTGGAGCCAGCAGAGGGCTATTTCCTCGGGAGCTGGTGTCTTGGTTGCATGCGCGGTGACAGATGTCTAAGAGCATCAGAACCCTCCTTTTTCCCTCTCCTGAGTGTACCGTTCCCGGCTTTGCTGGGCCAGGGAAAGGAGGAGCAATGGGAAGCGCCTGACTACCCAGGGGGCCTCCTTTGCCATTCTAACCCCTGGCATGTGGAGGGCCTCCGAGGGGATGCCTATGGCGGGCAGTAGTTAGGTGAGTCAGAGAGAGATGAGTGAGAGTTGGCTTGAATGTTGAAGGACTTGGAAAGCTATGGCGAATCCAGATGCTGGGCTCAGAATCCAGGCTCTGTAACACGTTGAAATAGCCACGGTTCTGAGTGGGGGCTGCGCTTGGAATCCTGCAAAGTGGAAACAGGCGGGGAAGGCAGACAGATCGGTATTCAAATCCTACTCTGCAACTTGCTGACACGTGACCCTGGATCACTGATTCGATCTCTCCAAACCTTATGACCCACTCTGTCTTAAGGATGGAATGAGGTATGTCCACGACACACCTGCCCATACACGGCCTCTCTCTAATTCTGGCACATTACTACCCCCCTCTCTCTCTTTTTAAAAATATATTTTATTGATTTTTTTTTACAGAGAGGAAGGGAGAGGGATAGAGAGTTAGAAACATCGATGAGAAAGAAACATTGATCAGCTGCCTCCTGCACACCCCTCACTGGGGATGTGCTTGCAACCAACGTACATGCCCTTGACCGGAATCGAACCTGGGACCCTTCAGTCCGCAGGCCGACGACACTCTATCCACTGAGCTAAACCGGTTTGGGCACTACCCCCTCTCTCTTATGTTTGTCTTATATACCCCAGGGTTCTGTAATCCGGAAGCAAGTAGGATTTGCCTCTGACCTATTTCTGTCTCTGCCACCCCACGCGGTTGCCCCCAGGGCAGTATCCTGCCCACAGGGGCACCTGGGTTCCAATCCCAGCCGTCTGAGCTTGGGGGCGTTGTTTTACCTTCCTGTGCCCATCTGGGGATAACACCTGCCTTCCCTGTCTAGGCTGAGAAGAGCCAGTGCCCACGGGCCTGGGAGAACAGAACAGCTCCGAACAGGGCATGCGGTGGTGAGGCAGAACCTGCAGACCCTGCCGGAAGAGGGCTCTCGGGGGCCATGGCCCAGGTCAGCATCAACAGCGACCTGGGCGAGTGGGGCTTCAGCGCGGATGCCGGGGAGCGGGCCCGGCTGCTGCAGAGCCCCTGCGTGGAGCCGGACCCGAAGAGCGAGGGGGAGGCCTCTCCCGAGAGCCTGAGCAGAGGCACCACATCCACGTTTGGCGCCATCTTCATCGTGGTCAACGCCTGCCTGGGGGCGGGATTGCTCAACTTCCCGGCAGCCTTCAGCACCGCCGGGGGCGTGGCAGCGGGCATCAGCCTGCAGATGGTGAGTGTGCGGGCCCAGAGGGCAGGAATGCGGTCCGGCTGGGGGGCTGGTCTCTTTGCCTCCAAGGGGAGGCCCTGGAGGAGGGATGATCAGAGCCACCACTGTCCCCACCCTCGCCCAGGGCATCTCTCCCAGCATTCTCTCCTCTGAGCCCAGATGAGGCTTCAGAAGTAAGGTGACCAGAAGTCCCGCTTTGGGCGGGACAGTCCCGATTTTTAACCATTTGTCCCGTGTCCGGTGGCATTTTGAAAAATCGGGCGTTTTTTTTAAAACGCCACGGGACGTGGGACAAATTGTTAAAAATCGGGACGTCTGGTCACCTTATTCAAAAGCCTTCCGAGCAATCGGGGAAATCCAACCTCAATCTTGTGATTCTGTTTCAAAAAGAGGCCCTGACCTTTTAGAACTACGTGAAATAGTACTGACGAAGTGATATGAGAAGTTGTCATTTCTTCAAAATAATCCAGAGCCCGGCCCGTGTGGCTCGGTGGTTGAGCATCGACCTATGAACCAAGAGGTCGCTGAATTGATTCCCAGTCAGGTTATGAGACCAGGTGGCAGGCTTGACCCCAGTAGGGGGCTTCTTAGCGATGTTTCTATCTCTCTGTTCCTCTCCCTTTCTCTCTCTTTAAAATAAATAAAAACACATTTTTTAAAAAGAGAGAGGCCTAGCCGGTTTGGTTCAGTGGATAAAGCATCAGCCTGCGGACTGAAGGGTCCCGGGTTCGGTTCGATTCCGGTCAAGGACATGTACCTTGGTTGCGGGCGCATCCCCAGTAGGGGGTGTCCAAGAGGCAGCTGATTGATGACTCTCTCTCATCGATGTTTCTAGCTCTCTATCTCTCTCCCTTCCTCTCTATAAAAAATCAATAAAATATATTTTTAAGAAATAAAAAGAGAAAGAAAATTTTAAAAAAAGTAGTAATAATCAAGAATGGGAGAAGGTATAGATGAAACAGGATTGGGCATGAATTGATCATTCTTGAAGTTGAGTGATAAGAACATGGGGGTCCATTATACCATTCTTTCTACTTTTTAAAATATATATTTTATTGATTTTTTTTACAGAGAGGAAGGGAGAGGGATAGAAAGTTAGAAACATTGATCAGCTGCCTCCTGCACACCCCCCACTGGGGATGCGCCCGCAACCAAGGTACATGCCCTTGGCCGGAATCAAACCCAGGACCCTTCAGTCCGCAGGCTGACGCTCTATCCACTGAGCCAAACGGGTTTTGGCCATTCTTTCTACTTTTGTGTGTGTGTGTGTGTGTGAATTTTTCCACAAAGCTGCTTTTGTTTCTAAAGAAAATCTCGTCTCCAGTAATCTATTAAAATTGTCCTGTGGGATGAGGCCCGTATGCCAAACCAGCCCCGTAAATACCGAGCCAAACCCGGCTGCCCTTTGCTGCGAGGCCTTTCCCACACCCTCCTGCTCTGCCCCCACCCGCAGGGCATGCTGGTCTTCATCATCAGCGGCCTCGTCATCCTCGCCTACTGCTCCCAGGCCAGCAACGAGCGGACCTACCAGGAGGTGGTGTGGGCCGTGTGCGGCCGGCTGACGGGCGTGCTGTGCGAGGTGACCATCGCCATCTACACCTTCGGCACCTGCATCGCCTTCCTCATCATCATCGGGGACCAGCAGGACAAGAGTGAGGTTCCCTCGGGAGCCACCTCATCCCTCCCCCCCCACCCCGGCCCCGGGAATCCCAGGGGTGGAGGGAAAGGGCATGGAACACCCACCCCAGGCCTCGCCTGGGCTCAGCCTTCCCCTGAGAATCCTCCTCCTGGCCGCTAAGCCCATTAGACAGATGGAAGTCCCGAGGCCCAGCCGAGGTGCAGGAGGGCCGCACCTTGCAAGTGGCCTGGCATGACATCCTCTCCTTCCTCCCCGTGCAGTCATCGCCGTGTTGACCAAGGAGCCCGAGGGGGCCAGTGGCAGCCCCTGGTACACTGACCGCAAGTTTACCATCAGCCTCACCGCCTTCCTCTTCATCCTGCCCCTCTCCATCCCCAGGGAGATCGGCTTCCAGAAATATGCCAGGTGCGGAGGCCCCCACCCCAACCTGGGCGGGGCAGAACTCTGGACGCCCAGGGGCTGCCAGGGAACCCCCATCCTCCGTGCCACCTCACCTCCTGGGGCGGCAAGAGTGGGCAAGGCTGGCCAGCCAGGGCTTGCACGGGTCCCAGCTGAAGACTTTCCTCTCTGTCGGCAGCAAGGGAGACGGTGGCCCTGAGCATCAGCAGGGCATTCAGTGTCCAGTCAGAGGGTCAAGGCAGCCTCCAGGCCTGGACCTTAGCTGTTCCTGCGATCCATAATCATCAGGGTCGCACTCAGCGGTCTCCAAGGCCCCCTGTGCTGTCGACATTCCAGTATTTGACCCTTCCACCCTTTTTCCTCCACTGTCTCCTCGTTCTCCAGGGCCCTCTTTGCAGCCCTCGCCACGCGTGGGCCGCTCTGAGAGAAGCCCAGCCCTCGGAGCCCTGGAGCTGAGCCAGTGCATCTCCCGATGGTCAGAGATGTCAGTCTGGTCCCCTGTGCGGTCCAGCTCCTCCCTCCAGGCTGTGGCCAGTTTCTCCTTTCTGGAGTCTTTGCTGGAAATAGCCCCCCACGTTGTTCAGTAGACACTCGTGGTCCCTAGAACTGAGGGTAGACGCCCCTGGGGTGGAGTCGGAGAAAGGGCCACTGGGGCCGGGGGAGGAGGGAGTTCAGTCCGTTCTTCCCGCAGCTTCCTGAGCGTCGTGGGCACCTGGTACGTCACCGCCATCGTCATCATCAAGTACATCTGGCCGGATAAGGAGATGACCCCGGGGGACATCCTGACCAGGTGGGTGAGATCAGGAGACATGTGGGGCAGGATCGGCTGCTCGGGCCCCGGAAGGTGCCGGGTCAGACGTCGAAAGGCCACACGGGTGCTCATCTTAAGGCCCCGTGAGCGTCCCAGGCCCTCCTTCGTAGGAAGCAGGCAAGCGGTCCTGATCTCTTTCCACTGGAGGGAAATGAGCACCAGAGACGGAAGAGACTTCGCCGCTAACGTCCAACAATGAGCCAGCGTCAGACGAGGCCTCAGGCTGTGGAGCCTGCCAGGGTGGAGCTACACATTTTTCCAACTTGTGCCTCTCTGTAATTGCTGCATCTTCTACATGAGGATGGATCTATGTGGTCATTTGGAAAGAAAAAAAAAAAAAAGAAGAAGAAGAAAAAATAGTTTCCTTTTTTTTGAAAGGAACAAACCAAAAAAAAGTAAAAGCCCCAGTGTAAGAGCCAAAATTCTGGATTTTGGCCCCAGGAGAGCCTTGCAGAGCCTCAGTTTGCTGACCTGTGAAATGGGTAGAGGGTGTAGAATGCTCCCTGGTGGAGGCCGTGGTTGGCTGAAGGAAGAGTAAGGGCATCCGGGGGGTTGGGGGGAGTTGGTGGCTGTGTAGGGTTCACAGGCACCACGTTCTTGTGTTCATCCACAGGCCGGCTTCCTGGATGGCCGTGTTCAATGCCATGCCCACCATCTGCTTTGGATTTCAGGTGCCAGTTGCAAGGTCCCTGCGGCCCCCCATCCTGGGATGGAGCCCACACCACAGGCGGGATGGGGTATCCTGGAAGGAAGGATGGAGTGGGGACCCCAGGACCCGCCCCTTGTCCCCGTGGTCTTTGTCTCCAAGGTTACCTCCCTCTGGGAACGGGGCAGGGGGTGAGGTCGCTTCCCCAGCGTAACCGTGACCTTCACCCCAACAGTGCCACGTGAGCAGCGTGCCCATCTTCAACAGCATGCGGCAGCCCGAGGTGAAGACCTGGGGCGGGGTGGTGACTGCCGCCATGGTCATCGCCCTCGCCGTGTACATGGGCACAGGTGAGTGCTCCCGCCTCCGCTCTGCTCCTCGGTGCTCCAGCCCAGCGTTCCCGGGGACGGCCTTGCACTTACCGCATCCAACCCTTCTGTAGGCGTGGGCTTGAACTTGGGCCTCCTGGGCCTCCCCCTGCCCAAAGGAGAGCAATGGGTTCATCCCTTCATTCAGCAGCTCTGCCTAGTAAGCGCCAGGAACTATTCTCAGCTGGGGGGGTGCCACCAAAACCGGTTTGGCTCAGGATAGAGCGTCAGCCTGCGGGACTGAAAGGTCCCGGGTTCGATTCCGGTCAAGGGCATGTACCTTGGTTGCAGGCACATTCCCAGTAGGGGGTGTGCAAGAGGCAGCTGATCGATAATTCTCTCTCATCGATGTTTCTAACTCTCTATTCCTCTCCCTTCCTCTCTGTAAAAAAATCAATAAGAGCCGAGACCGGTTTGGCTCAATGGATAGAGCGTCGGCTTGGGGACTGTAAGGTCCCGGGTTCAATTCCGGTCGGGGGCATGTACCTTGGTTGCGGGCACATCCCCAGTAGGGGGTGTGCAAGAGGCAGCTGATCGATGACTCTCTCTCTCATCGATGTTTCTAACTATCTCTCTTCCTTTCCTCTCTGTACAAAATCAATAAAATATATTTAAAAAATAAATAAAAAATAAATTTAAAAAAATCAATAAGATATATTTGGAAGGAAGGAAGGAAGGAAGGAAGGAAGGAAGGAAGGAAGGAAGGAAGGAAGGAAAAAAAAAGATGGCTGTGGGTGCCGTGGGGAACGGCTGGGAGAAGGGAGCAGGGCTGGGAGAGCTGGGAGAGCTGGGAGGGTGATTCCTCCACAGACGGTTCTGGGGCCTCTGCCACTGAAGGCACAGCCAGGAACAGTTAGAGAAACAAGTTATAAGTTAAAAAAGAAAGAATTCAGAGAGAACGTGGGCTCTGAAGGGAACAGGCTGATGTGAGAGGGCTGGCGGGGGGGCCTGTTGTGGGCAGGCTGAGGGGGAAGCATCTCCAGAGGGGGCCATGGAGCTGGGACCTGAGTGGCCAGATGGAGAGCTGGCTGTGAGCGGAAGGCGCCGGGCAGTGTGAGGTCAGAGAGGGGCAGCGGGGCGGCCGTGAGAGGGCAGGGAAGGAGGCTCTGATCCCAGCCCAACACCCGCAGCCTCTGGCTCCCGCGCCCGCCCTCCCTCTCTGATGTCCCCAGCGGGCATCTGACGTTCCTCCCCTGCCCTCTGACCCTGCCCTCAGGCGTCTGCGGCTTCCTGACCTTCGGAGCGTCTGTGGACCCCGACGTGCTCCTGTCCTACCCCTCCAACGACGTGGCCGTGGCCGTGGCCCGCGCCTTCATCATCCTGAGCGTGCTCACCTCCTACTCCATCCTGCACTTCTGTGGCCGGTGAGCCCCTGAGAACCCGTTAGCGTGGTCCTTCCACCTTGTATGGACCTGTTCGGAGAAGGAGAAACGGAAGCCCGAGGGGGGAAAGTCAGTGCCTACCCCCAGCCGGGTCTTACCTCCCCCTTTGTCCCGTGGTCCCCAGAACATTCTGCGAGTCCTCGGAGAACCTCCAGTCCAGATCCTTGTCTGAACACCACCGCCTGGGAGTCCCAGGCCCTTCCCTTTGAGGAGAATGGAATGGGCTCCCCCAGGGGTCACGTCCTGGGCCAGGCAGGGCCCTAAGCCCTTCACGTTCACCCCCACCCAGTGCCCAGGCAGCCCCGAGACCGCAGCCGGGCACTTCTACAGAGAGGAGCAGGCTCACCCCGTTCCACCCAGTCAGGGGTCTGGTGGGGGGACTGTGCAGGGAGCCTCTGAGCCCCGCCCTGTGTGCAGGGGGGGGGGGGGACTGTGTGCAGGGAGCCTCTGAGCCCCGCCCTGTGTGCAGGGGGGGGGGACTGTGTGCAGGGAGCCTCTGAGCCCCGCCCTGTGTGCAGGGGGGGGCGGACTGTGTGCAGGGAGCCTCTGAGCCCCGCCCTGGGTGCAGGCGGCGGGGGACTGTGGACAGGGAGCCTCTGAGCCCCTCCTCCCTGTGTGCAGGGGGGGGACTGTGAGCAGGGAGCCTCTGAGCCCCGCCCTGTGTGCAGGGGGGGGGGGGACTGTGGACAGGGAGCCTCTGAGCCCCCCCTGTGTGCAGGGGGGGGACTGTGGACAGGGAGCCTCTGAGCCCCGCCCTGTGTGCAGGGGGGGGGGGGGGACTGTGAGCAGGGAGCCTCTGAGCCCCGCCCTGTGTGCAGGGAGCCTCTGAGCCCCGCCCTGTGTGCAGGGTGGGGGGACTGTGTGCAGGGAGCCTTTGAGCCCCGCCCTGGGTGCAGGGTGGGGGGACTGTGGACAGGGAGCCTCTGAGCCCCGCCCTGTGTGCAGGGGAGGGGGGGGGGACTGTGTGCAGGGAGCCTCTGAGCCCCGCCCTGTGTGCAGGGGGGGGACTGTGGACAGGGAGCCTCTGACCCTCCCTGTGTGCAGGGAGCCTCTGAGCCCCGCCCTGTGTGCAGGGGGGGGACTGTGGACAGGGAGCCTCTGAGCCCCGCCCTGTGAGCAGGGAGCCTCTGACCCCCCTGTGTGCAGGGGGCGGGTGGACTGTGGACAGGGAGCCTCTGAGCCCCGCCCTGTGAGCAGGGAGCCTCTGACCCCCCCTGTGTGCAGGGGGGGGACTGTGGACAGGGAGCCTCTGACCCCCCCTGTGTGCAGGGCCGTGGTCGAAGGCCTATGGCTGCGCTACCAGGAGATGCCGGTGGAGGAGGACGTGGGCCGGGAGCAGCGGCGGCGGGTGCTGCAGACGGTGGTGTGGTTCCTGCTCACCCTGCTGCTGGCGCTCTTCATCCCCGACATCGGCAAGGTCATCGCGGTCATCGGAGGCCTGGCCGCCTGCTTCATCTTCGTCTTCCCAGGTGCAGGCCCTGGCGCCCCACGGCGCTGCCTTCCCTCCCTCCCTCCCTCCCTCCCCTCTCCCTCCCGGCCAGAGCGCCTCACTGGCTCACCCACCGGGGAGGGGAGCCCCCTACTGGGGGTCACCCGCCACAGGCTCGGGGCTGACCCCGGCCCCAGCACCCCCTGAGAGGAAGATGCTGTTCTCTCCGCTTCCTGCCGAGGAGGTGGGAGGGTCACGACCTTCCCCACGCCAGGCCCACCTAGGTCCTCGGCCTGTACCCTTAGTCTCTGTGGCTCCCTGGTGACCAGGGTTATGGCTGGCGAGTCCCCAGAGGGCATGGGGTCTGTAGCCGCACCCTGACCCAGAACCTGGGAGACCTGAGCGTCTGGCACCAGGCCCCCGGGGAGTTGTCCCATCCGCCCAGCCGTGCCTTCCACTCGTACCCAGCTTATTCCACCCTGAGAGCCCTTCACTCAGTGTGGAGCGAGGGGCCACGTCTGCTCGGACGCCCCGGGAAGGGCCTGGCGTGCTGCCCCGTTAGCCCTGAGCTGCGGGCAGCTCGCACTGAGCCTGTGGGATGCTGGCCTCTCCCAGGAGAACCCGTGCCAGGCCCGGGGCCGGGCGAGGGGGTGGAGGTGGAATACCAGGCCTTCCTCCATCCCCCGCTGCCTCTCGGGAAGCGGGGAGCTGGGCGCGGGGAAGGGGCCCAGCCAAGCTCAGGGGCCGCCTCTTCTCTTGCAGGGCTGTGCCTCATCCAAGCCAAGCTCTCCGAGATGGAGGAGGTCAAGCCAGCCAGGTAAGGCAACGCCGCCATGGTCCTCAGGAGGCGCCAGCCTGGAGGGGGCCTTAAAGTCACAGGGGTCAGGAGACTACACTCTTAGGAAAACGGAGTGATTTCAGAGAAGAAGGGAGAGGTAGAGATAAAAACATCAATGATGAGAGAGAATCTATGATCAGCTGCCTCCTGCATGCCCCCCACTGGGGATCAAGCCCGAAACCCGGGCATGTGCCCTGACCAGAATCGAACCCTGGACCCTACAGTGCACAGGCTCACGCTCCAGCCACTGAACCGAACAAGCCAGAGCTAAAAATACTTTTAGAAAAAAATGGGTAATGTGCTAGTTATGACCGTCCAAGCGCTCCTGGAGGACTTTGAAGAGAAAAAGTGGAATCCCCCCTCGCCCACAACCCAGTTGCCAGCCTCCCCCACCCCAGCTCCCTGTCCCAGCGTGGTCCGCCCTCCCGGCTCTGCATGTGTGCCTTCTGTGTGCACACGGCTGCAAATACGTGTACACGGACACATGGGATTCAGGGTCTCGCTGTGTGTTTTCCGTTTCTTTGTTTTTTAAATACATTTTTATTGATTTTTGGAGAGAGAGAGGAAGGGAGAGGGAGAGGGAGATAAGAAGCATCAATGAGCCAAAGCCGGTGTGGCTCAGTGGATAGAGCGTCGGCCTGCGGATGGAAGGGTCCCGGGTTCGGTTCCAGTCAAGGGCATGTACATTGGTTGCAGGCACATCCCCAGTAGGAGGTGTGCAGGAGGCATCTGGTCGATGATTCTCTCTCATCGATGTTTCTAATTCTCTATCCCTCTCCCTTTCTCTCTGTAAAAATAAATAAAATATATTTAAAAAAAAAAAAAAAAAAAGAAGAAGCATCAAGGAGAGAGGAACATCATGAATCTACTGCCTCCTGCAGGCCTCCTACTGGGGGCGGAGCCCACAACCCAGGCACGCCCCTTGACTAGGGATTGAACTGCAACCTCCGGGTTCATAGGTCAACGCCCAACCACTGAGCCACACTGGCCGCGCTGTGTTGTTTGTTTTGTCTTAATGACATGGCTCACCCTGTGACCTGCTTTTCCCCCAAACATCTTTCCATCCGGAGGCACGCCTGCTAATCCTGGTCCTGCCCTTGACCTCCTATGACCGGTCCACGCCAGCCGGTCTTGGTCTCCTTGCCTGTGGAGCAGGGGGTCAGATCCCTGGCAGCGCACACCTTTGTGTGAAAAGTCCTTGCCAAGTAAGAAGGGCTCCGCCCACAGGACAAGTGGCTTAGGTCAGCGGTCGCCAGTCGGTGTTCCAGGAGGTCCGAAAGGTTGGCGACCGCTGGTTTGGGTGATTATGGTGATGAGTGTATGTGTGTTTGTGTGTGTGTGTGTGTGTGTGTAAGTCTGCAGAGTCACGGGTGGGTTGATTAACAGGCCTGCCTCTCCCTCTGCCCCCAGCTGGTGGGCGCTGGTCAGTTACGGAGTCCTCTTGGTCACCCTGGGAGCCTTCATCTTCGGCCAGACCACAGCCAGCGCCATGTTCGTGGACCTGTGGGCGTGACCGCGGCCTCCTCTGCGCCCAGGAGCCCAGCCCAGAGCCGCGGGGCCGCGCTGAGTCGGGGTCCACTCCCCTCTACCGACGGGATGATTCCAGCGACGGATCTGGGCTGCCATCGGGCCCCACAGTCTGGAGCCGGCAGCTCGGGCATGTGCCCTGGCTGGGAATCGAACACACCAGCTCCCTGGCCGCTCCCCCGTCCCGGCGGGGCCCTGGATGGCGGGAGGAGGGTCACAGAGCCTTCCCGCCTCCCCCAGCGCTCGGCTCCTGCAGGCCTGGAGCCCCCGGTGAAGAGGCTCAGCAGGTCTCAGGAGAAGGCAGCAGCCTGACTCCCCGCTGGAGAAGGAGGGCGGGCCGATGGGGCGCCCCTCTCCGGGGCGCCCCTCTCCAGAGCACAGGGGCTATGCCCCTTCCCCAGGACCCCACACCTGCTCCCATCCGTCTGCGGACCAGCCAGCAGCGGCTTCCTCTGGGCTCAGCCAGCCCCAAAGGGAGCGCTGGACTCACACGGATGCACAGAGGCAGCTAGAGTCTGTGCCTCCCCCCGCCCCCCGCCCCGGGCCCACAGCCCTCTGTCCCACGGCTGACCGTGACATTCTCCGCGGCCCAGGGCCTCACTGGCTGTCTCTCCCCAAACCTCAGGGTCCAGGCGGCCCTCTCCGCCTCCATCCCCAGACCCAGTCACCAAGTCTCATGTTTACAAACGGTGCCCGCCCAGGACCAGGGGCCATCTGTGCCTCGGTGCTGCGAGTCCTCCGCCCCCCCACTCCGCCTTCGTTAGCTTTCCCCGTGGCGGGGGGACTGGGTGTTAGTGCTTTTCTCTCGGATTCCAGACGGGCCCCTCTTTTCAAAGGCACAAAAGCGGGTGATGGAGAAGGCCGGGGACCTTTCGGACCTGTGCAGGCCGGGCTGGTCAGGGTCAAGGCGATCCTGTCTGCGCCCCTCTCCTCCGACGATGGCTTCTCTCTGCCTCCCCTGCCATCCCTGGCCCAGAGGCACCCAGGGTGCCGAGTTGTCATTGGCTGGGCAGCGTGGGAGGGCAGCCCCGCCAGCCTGGAACTTTGAACCTGGATCTTGTCTGCTCTTCCCTGAACGCATCCTTCCTTCGCCCCCACACCCCGTTTTTCTATGTAGCTCAATCTCCTGCTCGCATAAATATGGGGGGGTGGCTTTCAAGCTCTCCCTTGTCAACTTCCTCAGCTCCACACACCCAGGCCTGGCCTCGGGGGCCTGTCAGTCACCCTGAGGCCACACCTGGTTGTGCCCCCGGTATGGGGACCTTGGCCCGCAGCCCACCAGTCAGGGCACTCAGCTACAGGCTGGTGGGAGGCCCCACAGGCGTCTGCCCAGCCCCCACACACTGGCGACCTGCCTCTCCTCACTGTCTGGCCCCGGGGGCCAGGGCGCCTCTGCTGGTTCCTCTCAGCCCAGCCTGCTGCACCTCGCCAGGCCCTGCCAGCACCCATCCCCGGCGAGGTCGGGAGGATGTCGCAGCCAGCATGGCCGCCCGGCCTCCTGATGCTGGATCTCGGGGTGGAGGGAGGTAAGGGGGTGATGGCACAGAATCATTCCGGGGAAGGGCTGGGACCTGGCCTTTCGGCCCAAACTCAGGAGCCCCTGACCCTCCCTGCCGGGGCCTTTTACTGTCTCTTTTCTACTCGGGCATTCAGACCAGAGGAGGTGGTTAATAAAAAGGAGCTTGTGCTACCGAGCTGTGTGGCCTGTGTCTGGTGCTGGGGACAGAGTCTGGGCCCCTGCTGACCAGTGGGGTGGGGTGAGGCAGGGCCTTCTAGCTTCAGCTCTCTGCTCGTTCCCCGATTTCTAAAGTGGGATGGTAACCATGGACCTTATTACCTCCAGGGAGAGGGGGCCAGTGTAAAGAAAGCACATGGCGCCCACCTGGCTGGTGGGGTGGTTCAGTGGTTAAGCATCAACCTATGAACCAGATCACATCAGGGTACAAGCCCGGGTTATGGGTTGGGTCCCCAGTGGGGGACATGCAGAAGGCAGCCAATGGAGGATTCTCATTGTTGATATTTCTGTCTCTCCTCTCCTCTCTGAAATAAACATACTTCTAAAAAAAAAGAAAGCTTATGCTGAAACCGGTTTGGCTCAGTGGATAGAGCATCGGCCTGCGGACTGAAAGGATCCGGGTTCGATTCCAGTCAAGGGCATGTACCTTGGTTGCAGGCACATCCCCAGTAGGGGGCGTGCAAGAAGCAGCTGATTGATGACTCTCATCAATGTTTCTAACTATCTCTCCCTCTCTGTACAAAATCAATAAAAAAGTATATTAAAAAAATAAAGCTTATGACAATGACAGAGTGTTTTATAGCCAGAGATCTATGTTTAGAGAAAAAATATGAAAACTCAGTTTCTCCTTGGGAGGACTAGGCTCAAAGGCTTCGGCCCACAGATGCTTGGGTTGGACCTCAGCACTGCCTTACACCCTGGGAACTCGGGGAAAGCATTGCCTTACACCGTGGGAACTCGGGGAACCCGTTCACATCTCTGAGCCCCACTTTCCTCAAATCTAAAGTCAGAATGTGGGTGTCAACCTTGTTGATGTAGATAATTCTAAGTCTCAAAGACAAATGTGGTCAGCTCTCCCCTGGGAGGAGTGTGCCACTGCAGTTTCTCCTTTTGGGCACTAGAGGTCGCCGTTGCGTAATTCTGCTTTTGGAGGTGAGGCGCCCAGGCTCAGAGGAGGGACTCCAGGCCCCTGAGTCACTGGGGCTCCTGGTGATCCCGCCGCTGCCTAGGAATTCTAAGTGAAATCCCTACGCGGGGCAGGGCTGTCTCTAGATCCTGGCCTCCAGTCTGGTGGGGGACTCAGACCAATTAATCACGGAAACTAACAGTTGTGCCTCACAGTGTGCTAGATGTAGGATAACTTACTGCTAAGATACAATGAAAAAAAATATATTAGAAATTTTTTTCATTGTATCTTAGCAGTAAATTATGTATATGCTACTAAAGGCCCAATGCATGAATTCATGTATGGGTGGGGTCCCTCGGCCTGACTGGCAATTGGGGCTGATTGGGACTGTCTCGCCCAGTCCCAATTGGGGCCAGTCGGTGCCCTCAGCTGTACATGCCCCCTGGGACCCTTGAGTCCACAGGCCAACACTATCCAGTGAGCCAAACCGGTTAGGGCAGCTCTTTCTCTTTTTCTTAAAAAAAATTTTTTAGCCCTAACCGGTTTGGCTCAGTGGATAGAGCATTGGTCTGGGGACTCAAAGGTCCCAGGTTTTATTCAGGTCAAGGGCATGTTCCTTGGTTGCAGGCACATCCCCAGTGGGAGGTGTGCAGGAGGCAGCTGATCAATGTTTCTCTCTCATCCATGTTTCTGACTCTCTGTCCCTCTCCCTTTTTCTCTGTAAGAAAATAAATAAAATACATTTTTTTAAAACATTTTTAAATCAATAAATAATTTTTTTAAAAACCTACACACATGAGTAGTTTGATTTTTAAAGCTTACAATTGTTATTCAATATGAATTGAATGTCTACTATAGACCATGTTCTAATTCTAGCGTTTCTGCTTATTCCAAGGCCTTAGGCGGTGCTACGTGGGTCTTGATTTGCCTATCTGTCTATTACAGTATTTGCTGTAGCAGAGACTGCCCGGCCCTTCCTTGGATAACAATAGAACTTGGGAAACAATGGAAGTCAGACACATTCTGCCAGCCGTTCGTTCCTGGCACAGCTTTCCTGAAACCCTCAGAAGTTCTCGGTGGTAAGAGTGTCTTTGTTCCCAGACAGCCACTCCGGGCGGACTCCCGGGTGGGGCTGGTCCTGAGAGAGACCAGGCCGGGAGCAGAAGCTTGGGGTTTTCACACCCATCCTCCGGCCTCCGGGGAGGGGAGAGGGGCTGGAGACTGAGTGAATCGGTGATCCTGCCTGCGTGACGGAGCTGCCAGAACGGTCCTCACAGGGCACGGTTGGGAGAGTCTGAGCCAGTGAACACATCCATGTACCAGGAAGGCGCTGGGGACAGAAGCTCCTGCCCTCGGGGACCGTCTGTGCCACCCTTGATGTACCTCTTTATCTGGCTGCTCATCTGTATCCTTGATCCTTTGCAGTAAACCGGCAAGCGTGTTTCCCTGAGTTCTGGGAGCCATGCTAGCAAATTATCGACATACTTTTCCCCACCCTGCGCTTTATTTACTCATTATTTATTATTTATTTATTTATCCTATATAATAGAAGGGTCATATGCAAAATCAACTGAATGGCAGAACGGCCGGTCACTGATGTGAACTGACCACCAGGGGGCAGAGGCTCAATGTAGAAACTGTGTGCCTCTCCTCCCCTTCCTCCACCCTGTTAGCGCACTCCTGGCAGGGAGCAGGCCTAAGCTGCAGTCGGACGTCCCCCAGGGCTCCTATTAATAGACTGTGAAAGGGCGTAGGCTGGCCTGAGGTGGGTGTTGCCCGCCCCCGCTTCTTCCTCCAGTGCATGAATGCCGTGCACCGGGCCTCTAGTTTATTTATAAAGGGGTTTTCATTTTTTAAATTTATTTTTTTTAAATATATTTGTATTGATTTCAGAGAGACAGGGAGAGGGAGAGATAGAAACATGAATGGTGAGAATCATTGATGGGCCGTCTCCTGCGTGCTCCACCCAGGGGATGGAGCCCACAACCTGGACCTGTGCCCTGGCCAGGAATTAAACCACGACCTCCTGGTTCATAGGTCGATGCTCAACCACTGAGCCACGCTGCCTGGGCATTTTTATTTTATTTTATTGATTAGAGAAAGAGAGATTGATTTGCTGTTTCACTTATCCACGCATTCATTGGATTCCTGTATGTGCCCGTATGACAGGGGATCGAACCCACAACCCTGGCGCATCGGGACAACGCTCCAACCAGCTGAGCTACTCGGCCAGGCCCCACCCTGCATTTTAAATAGAAGAAGGAAGAGGAGAAGAAAGAAGGAAAACCGAAGAAAAAAGGAGGGGAGGAGGGAAGAAGGAAGAAATAGAAAGGGAGGAGAAAAGGAGGAAGAATTTTAAAATTAAGAGCTGTTACACACAAAAATTGGGACATCCAGTTTCTCTGAGAAACTGGACTTTCTGGTACCACTGGATCTCAGTCCTGTTTGGAAACCCTGCATTCCAGTTCACTGCAGCTTCTCTCCGGTACTGATCTGTGGTCGGCAAACTGCTGCTCTCGAGCCACATGCGGCTCTTTGGCCCCTTGAGTGTGGTTTTTCCACAAAATACCACGGCCTGGGTGAGTCTATTTTGAAAAAGTGGCGTTAGAAGAAGTTTAAGTTAAAAAAAAATGTGGCTCAGCCGAAACAGGTTTGGCTCAGTGAATAGAGTGTCGGCCTGCTGACTGAAGGGTCCCGGGTTCGATTCCAGTCAAGGGCATGTACCTTGGTTGCGGGCACATCCCCAGTAGGGGGTGTGCAGGAGGCAGCTGATCGATGTTTCTCTCTCATCGATGTTTCTAACTCTCTATCCCTCTCTCTTCCTCTCTGTAAAAAATCAATAAAAATATATATATTTATTATTATTATTATTATTATTATTATTAATGTGGCTCTCCAAAAAAATTTCAATTGTTGTACTGTTGATATTTGGCTCTGTGGACTAATGAGTTTGCCCACCACTGGCCTAGATGGTCCCTCTTTGTCCCTGGGGACATAGGGGGTTCAGAGCCCTGCAATGAACCTTAAACTAAACTAGCCAATCCTGCCCTAACCAGTTTGGCTCAGTGGATAGAGCGTCGCCTGGGGACTGAGAGGTCCCAGGTACAATTCCGGTCAAGGGCATGTACCTGGGTTGTGGGCACATCCCTAGTAGGAGATGTGAAGTCAGCTGATCCATGTTTCTCTCTTATCGATGTTTCTAACTCTATCCCTCTCCCTTCCTCTCTGTAAAAAAAAAATATTAAAAAAAAAAAAACTAAAAAAAACAGCCAATCCCAATCCAATCCATTCCCATGCTTTCCTGTAACCTCGCATCTGCCCCGGGGCTCTGAAATGCCAATGAGAGAGCAGGTGCCAGCTGTCCTGCCAGCCTCTGCCCAGAAGCTCAGGCTGGCAGAGAACAACCATCCAGGCTGTGTAGCAAGTGAGCCTCCCAGCTAGGGGTGTCGAACTCAATCAGAGAAGGGGCCAAAATCTAAAATCCAGCCTAAATCGCGGGCCGAATGGTTTACTGAACAGTCATAAACTGTCATTGTGATGGAAACGCAGCGGAGTGCAGTGATGAGAGCGCGGTGCGGGCCACATTGCAAGGCCTGGCGGGACGGATTTGGCCCGCGGGCCTTGTGTTTGACACATGTGCTCCCAGCTGCACCAGGAGCTTGAGGCATTCACCCACCAACAGCCTCCTGCCTGCTGGCTGCATGGTTAACAGAGGGGCTGTAGCCAGGCCTCCGGGCACCGAGTGCATTAGCCAGAGGGAGGCTCTGAGTGCCGTGCTGTGACAGCGGGGCCCCAAGTGACAGGAGCAAGGGACCAGCCACTCTGCTGAACTGCATTCCTGCCCAGCGTGAGCGGACTCCCTCACCTAGAGACCCTTTAATGTTCAAAATTTTAAAGTCTAAAATGCGCTAGGAATCCTTCCTTCTTTAGCAAAAAAATACCTCATAAATGTAACTGAATCTTTCTTCTCTAATTTGAGACCTGGTAGAGGGCACCTTGCACCTACAAGTCCAAGTGTTTTAAGCATTTAAAAAAATATATATCTTACTGATTTTTTTACAGAGAGGAAGAGAGAAGGAGAGAGAGTTAGAAACATCCATGAGAGAGAAACATCGACCAGCTGCCTCTTGCACACCTCCTCCTGGGGATGTGCCCACAACCAAGGTACATGCCCTTGACTGGAATCGAACCTGGGACCCTTGAGTCCAAAGGCTGGGGCTCTGTCCACTGAGCCAAACCGGTTAGAGCTTACATATGTTTTTATTGATTTCAGAGAGAGGAAGGAAGAGAGAGAGATAGAAACATCAATGATGAGAGAGAGTCATTGATCAGCTGCTTCCTGCATATCCCCTACTGGGAATCGAGCCTGAAACCTGGGCATGTGCCCTGTCAGGGAATTGAACCGTGATCTCCTGGTTCATAGGTCGATGCTCAACCACTGAGCCACACAGGTCAACTTTAAGCATCTATAGTAGGTCACTCCCTTTCTAGGCTTGAGGACAAAGGAGGTGCAGGCAGTGAGCAAGAGTGAGGACTAACTACAGAACATTGCTGTGGAATAGCCTTCAGAAACAAAATCAAAATCCTGGTTTGTTTCCTGTGGATTTGCTTTTTTAAATTTATTTATTTATGTATGTATGTATTTATTTATTTATTATTATTTTTTTTACTATTCTGTGTCAAAAGCTGATGGAGGAAAAAATCGACTTAATTGTTAGCTCTAGGTAGCAGAGTTAAACATCAATCAAGGTTCACTAAACATTGCTGAAGCCGGTGTGGCTCAGTGGATAGAGCATCTGCCTGCGGACTGAAGGGTCCCAGGTTCGATTCCAGTCAGGGGCATGTACCTTGGTTGCAGGCACATCCCTAGGGGATGTGCAGGAGGCAGCTGATTGATGTTTCTCTCTCATCGATGTTTCTTTTTTTTTTTTAATCCAGCCCCCCCGGCCCCCCAGCCCCTCACCCGTGCCACCCCTCATCAATGTTTCTCTCTCTCTCCCTTCCTCTCTGTAAAAAATCAATAAAATATATTATTAATAAATAAATAAAAAAGGTTCACTGAACAGAGCTCAGACACCTGATAGACAATGGGAAGAGAGCACGGGAGCGGAAATGGGCAGGTCTGAGTTTGAACCCCGGTTTTGCCACTTTCAAAGATCCTGGGGGTGGATCTTACATCTCTAACCTTTATTGAGCACCTACTATGCACGCAGCCCCGGGCGCGGCGATTCCCACGCGTTATCTCGCTTGCTCAGTGAGCTCTAGAAGCAATTGCAAAAGAGATCCCAGGAAAGGCCCTCTCCCTCCCGAGCCTGAATTTCTGCATCTGCTGAGCGGTGACGAAAATAGTCTCAGACAGGTCTGCTGGGCGGATGGAGTAACTCAGAGCTGGAGAGCCGTCAGCGAGGGCTGGGCGTGTGCACAGCGCGGTGGTGGGTGGTGGCCGGGACAAGCCCCTCTGCCCAAGAGTATCCTGCCCAGGTGAGGTGCTCTGCTGGGGAGTCAGGTTTTTGGTTTGGGGGGTTTTCTTCCTTTTTAAATTATTGTCCCACCCCTCTTCCTTTAAACAAACAAACAAAAAATCATTTTAGAGGGAGCTTATGCGTGGTTTTGGCTTCCAAGGCAAGCAGACTGCTCCCAGCCTGCATGGATCCTGCCTGCCAGGAGCTGAAACCCAACTTCACACAGGTTTTTTGTTTTGTTTTGTTTTTTTAATGTATTTTATTGATTTTTTTTTTTTTACAAAAGCGGGACGTCTGGTCTCCTTAATCTCGGTAGCACCCAGTGTGAGCTATCTGACCGTCATTCCTGAGCCAGCTGGCGAGGTCAGCCTGTTCCAGTACAAGGAGATGAGCCTGAGGCAGACTAACCAGACGGGAAGCAGGTGCCCTGGCTGGGGCACAGCGGGCAGGGGGCGTGACCCAGAGCAGGTGGAGAGAGGAGCAGGACCCTGGGGGCCATGAGCCATGGGAAGGAACCTATGGGAGGGGTTTCAGCAGGAGAATGACATTTGGGGGAGTGAGGGCAGAGCAGAAGGAGGGAGACAAGCAGGACCTGTTGTGGTGGTCCAGGCAGAAATGAGAGTGACACGTGGACTAGAATAAAAGCATCAGAAATGGCGATCAATGAAAAACATTCGTATATATTTTGGAGGGTAGAGCTTGACCTTGATCTTTACCCCCTACCCCCACTCTGTTTCCCTGACTGTAAGGAAGGCTGATCTGAAAGGTGTCAACTTCTCTGAGATACTTTTCCCCCCCAAATATATATATATATATATATATATATATATATATATATATATATATATATATATATATATAATTTTTTTTTTTTTTTACAGAGAGGAAGGGAGAGGGATAGACAGTTAGAAATATAGATGGGAGAGAAACATCAACAGCTGCCTCCTGCACACCTCCTACTGGGGATGTGCCACAACCCAGGTACATGCCCTTGACCGGAATCAAACCTGGGACCTTTCAGTCTGCAGGCTGACGCTTTGTCCACTGAGCCAAACCAGTCCTGGCTTCTCTGAGATTCTGGGTTCATCCTGCAGGAGACAGTATGCCACATGGGTTGGAGGGTAGGCATGGATGTGGCACCAACCTGGGTTTGAATTCTGGCTCTAACACCAACTGGCTGTGTGGCTTTGAGAAAGCTCTTTCACCTCGCTCTGTGCCTCAGTTCCCTCATCTGTAAAATGGGTACATATACAATGGTGCCCGTTCCACAGGATTAGGGTGATGGAGGAGACAATGAGTGTGAAGGGCTCAGAGCAGGGCCTGGCACAGTGAGCACTGTATCATGGTTAGCCATCATCACTGTTACCATCAAGAGGGGACTTCTCAGCCCAGCTGGTGTGGCTCAGTGGTTGAGCATCGACCTATGAACCAGGAGATCACGGTTCAATTCCTGGTCAGAATTGTGGACTTGACCTCCATTGTGGGGCATTCAGGAGGCAGCTGATCAATGATTCTTTTATCAATGATGTTTCTATCTCTCTCTCTCTCCCTCTCCTTTCCTCTCAGAAATCAATTTTTAAAAAAATATATTTTATTGATTTTATACAGAGAGGAAGGGAGAGAGATAGAGAGTTAGAAACATTGATGAGAGTCATCGATCAGCTGCCTCTTGCACACCCCTTACTGGGGATATGCCCGCAACCAAGGTACATGCCCTTGACCGGAATCGAACCCGGGACCCTTTGGTCCCCAAGCCGATGCTCTATCCATTGAGCCAAACCGGTCCTGGCTTAGAAATCAATTTTTAAAAATCACATATAGCCCGGCCGGTGTGGCTCAGTGGTTGAGTGTTGACCTAGGAACCAGAAGGTCAGGGTTCGATTCCCGGTCAGGGCACGTGCCTGGGTTGCGGGCTCCATCCCCAGTGTGGGGGTGTGTAGGAGGCAGCCTATCCATGATTCTCTCTCCTCGTGGATGTTTCTCTCTCTCCCTCACTCTCCCTTCCTCTCTGAAATCAATAAAAAATAATTTAAAAAAATAAATAAAATTACATATAATCAATGTAAAAGTTACATATACTTGTATATTAAAAGGGGGCTTCTCGGCCCTTCTATGTGTCCTGTTTCAGAGCTTCGGAGTGAGAAATGGAACAAGCAACTGGAAGATGATACTCTGCTCAACTTTGGTTACTACCTCGGTTTCCTTGGCAACAAGGGAGTCCCGTCTCATCCTAGTCCTCGGCACCTGTGTTTCTGAGGCAGGTGGCTCTCTGCCATCCTCAGGCCAGAAGCAGGCGGAGCCGCCAGGCAGGCCAGTTTAGCTGGATCAGGGGGAAGGAATCCAGCGGAAATGGGGTAACTGCCATGCAGTTGAGGTGAGTCCAGGGGGCCACGCCCTCTCTGCCTGACTCTGTGCTCTCTGCCCACAGCCTCAGCCTCCTTCAGTGCCTCCTGCTGCTCTGAGGGCGCCGGCAGGCAGCGTCTTTGGTGGCACAGACGACTGTGGCTTCACTGTTTGATTGCCAGTCAGGCCATGTGCCCGGTTGCCAGCTGGATAATCCCAGTAGGGGGCGTGCAGGGAGGCAGCCAATCCATGATTCTCTCTCATCATTGATGTTTCTATCTCTCTCTCCCTCTCCCTTTCTCTCTGAAATCAATATAATACATTAAAAAAAAGAAAAAGAAAGTTGGTGTACTTCCGACTAAATTTTATTGTTCAGAATAGGCATTTGTGTCCCCATCTTTCAGGAAAATAAACTCACTTCTAGGCAGCATGTGGGCTAGAATTCAGATTGTTTCAAGGGCAGGGTTTGTCTCCTTGGCGGTACAGTACCTCAGAGGGCCCCTCAAGCCCATTCCTGCCCTGCTCTAATCAAGAAGAAACCTACAGCCGAAACTGGTTTGGCTCAGTGGATAAGAGCATCAGCCTGCAGACTGAAGGGCCCCGGGTTTGATTCTGGTCAAGGGCATGTACCTTGGTTGCGGGCACATGCCCAGTAGGGGGTGTGCAAGAGGCGGCTGATTGATGATTCTCTCTCATAGATGTTTCTGACTCTCTATCCCTCTCTCTTCCTCTCTATAAAAAAAAATCAATAAAATATATTTAAAAAAAGAAAAGAAGAAACCTTCAAAGTCCTTGGCAAAAAACACGAGGCAGGTAGGCCCTGACCCGCCTCAGAGATAACATTCTAACATTCTCTCTGCTGGGTGTGTCCTCACTTCCTCCTGCAGGATTTGCTGTCACAACCCCCGTCTCCTCCAGGGCAGGGTAGGGGCATGCGGGCGGCCGGCGATGCATATCTGAATGCAAAAGACTGAGACTTAGTAGAGGGCTTTGATTTCATTACAAAAGTGAGTTGTGCAAACTTGAGCCCTGTATGATTTTCCCCCCCCCCCCCCACTTATTAACTCTCATAGTTTTTTTCTTTAATTACATTTATTGAGGTCTGTGGCCATACCACCCTGACATACCCAGTCTGTCTGGGATATGAGACGGTGAAGGCTGTGCCCAGTATTTTGGAAATAATTGTCAGGAAATCACAGGCCCAACATGGAGTCACTTACGCTAAAGCCTGTGACGTGAAACCAAGACTGCGTACCTTACCCTCATGGCAGTTTCTAGCTTCAACAGGAAGGTACTCCTCAGGCGTCAGCCTGGAGTTTTCTGGTCAGTATGAGGAAGCAATGTGTCCGTGGGTCCTCTCCCTTCCTGCTCCCTCTCTCCAGGAAGCTGAGGTGTAAGGAAAGGTAACCTTGGCTGAGGGAATCCTTTCTTTTCTTTCTTTGAAGTTGATTTCAGAGACAGGGAAAGGGAGAAGAAGAGAGGGAGAGAGAAACACTGATGGGCTGCCTCCTGCACACCCCCTCCAGGGGATCAAGCCTACAACACGGGGATGTGCCCTGACAGGGAACTGAACTGGTGACCTCTAGGTGCGCGGGAAGACGCTCAGCCAACTGGGCCACACCTGCCAGAGCAATCCCTTCTTTTCTTTTGCTAATAGCTTTCTTGTCCCGCCCAGTTTCTGCCCATAAAAGCCTTCAGTCCTGTCCCATTGAACAGCTTCTCCAGGGCTCCTCTGAACTTGCAGGATCAGATGCTGCCTGATTCATGAATTGCTCAATGAATGAAGCCAATTACATCTTCCAATTTACTGGATTGAATTTTTGTTCTTTAACATCCGTGTGTACAGGTTATGCTTCTCTCGCCACCTTTTAAAAAATATATATTTTTACTGATTTCAGAGAGGAAGGGAGAAGGAGAGTGAGAGATGGAAACATTAGTGATGAGAAAGAATCATCGATCAGCTACCTCCTGCACTCCACCTCCTGAGGATCGAGTCAACAACTCAGACATGAGCCCTTGACCAGAATCGAACTTGGGACCCTTCAGTCTGCAGGTTGGTGCTCTACCCACTGAGCCAAAACAACCTGGGCTGCTAATCGCCCCCTTTAAATGCAAGATCAATTTTGGGAGAAACAGCGATTTGTTGAACCACTTATTTATGCACTCACTGGTTGATTCTATTTTTAAAAAATATATTTTATTGATTTTTTACAGAGAGGAAGGGAGATAGTTAGAAACATCGATGAGAGCGAGAGAAACATTGATCAACTGCCTCCTGCACACCCTCCACTGGGGATGTGTCCACAACCAAGGTACATGCCTTGATAGGAATCGAACCCGGGACCCTTGGGTCTACAGGCTGGTGCTCTACCCACTGAGCCAAACCGGTTTTGGCTGATTCTATTTTTTTTTTTTAAACATATTTTTATTGCTTTTAGAGAGGAAGGAAGAGGGAGAGAGAGATAGAAACATCAATGATGAAAGAGAATCATTGATTGACTGCCTCCTTCACGTCCCACACTGGGATCAAGCCCGCAACCTGGGCATATGCCCTTTCCGGGAATCGAACCACTGACCTCTTGGTTCCTGGGTCAATGCCACTCGCGGCTGGGCTGGCACTGGACAGATTATGCTTGGGAGTAGAACAGTCCGGTCCAGAGGAGGGCTGGAGGGAAGATCAAAGCCCAGGTATTTCTCAGGAAAACAGAGAAGGAGACTTTGTCCCTCCAGCTATCAGAAGCTGAGCGCCACCCAGGTCACATCAAAGGAACCTGATTAGCATTTCAAAGTGATCCAATCTCTCTACCTTAAAAAAGGAGGGGAAAACCCTTCCCTCCCCTCCAGCTACTGCTTCCCTCTCTCCACCGGGAAGCCCACTCTCGTCTGGCTTCTGCCCCCTCCCTCCGAGCAAATGTTTCTGTCCAAAGTCACACAGGCCTGTCACACCGGAGGGGGTGTGACTTTTCCAAGGTTACTCAGAGGCTTAGGGCCACAGCCCCGTTTAGGACCTGGGTTTCGGGGTTTCTCAGCAGGCTTTTTGCAATAGGCATGTCCTCTCCTCCACACAGAGCCATCCAAGCCACACAGAAGCCTCGGGCCCAGGGAGCCGGAAGGCTTGGCCGCAGCAATGCGCTGGGAAGAGATCAGAATTTGGAGTTGGGCCGAAGCCGGTTTGGCTCAGTGGTAGAGTGTTGGTCTGCGGACTGAAAGGTCCCGGGTTCGATTCCCGTCAAGGGCATGTACCTTGGTTGCGGGCACATCCCCAGTAGGGGGTGTGCAAGAGGCAGCTGATCGATGCTTCTCTCTCATCGATGTTTCTAACTCTCTATCCCTCTCTCTTCCTCTGTAAAAAATCAATAAAATATATTTTAAAAAAACAAACAAAAAAAACTACTGCAAATTGTAGTTCCTGTCTCATCTCAGGCCTTGTATCTCTGCTCACCCTTCTCCCCAGCACCTCCAAGCCTTTTATCAGGTAGCTTGCACAGATCTCAATGTCTTCAAGCCCGTTTTCTTCCAGGTATTTTTACCTCCATCGCAACCCAGCTCCCTAAGGCTTTGGTTTCCTAGCGTCTGCATTTCCCTCTCCAGGCTATTTAAGGAAACACTGAAAAGCGTCTATCAAGCTCTCCCAGAACCTAGGATGCACCATTAATTGAGAACTGGAAGCGGGTGAGTAATTAACAGCTGCTTCTAAATATGTTTGACCCTTGGGGCACATAACTGCTGAGTTAAAAGGTGATTCCCTGAATCCTTCCTGAAGGTCTGGCTGAGATTCCCACCGCGTCATTCCTCATTCGGTAAAAATTACAAAAGTGCACCAGGTGATTTCCATGCCCTTTCCGGCTTGTGAGCAGCCTCTTTGTTTTCCAGCAAGCTGCCATGAATCCCCCCCCCCCCCCCTCCTTTTCCTTTGTATCCTCACCAGAGGATCTATTTTTTTTCAAATTGACTTTAGAGAGAGGAATGGCAGGGTGAGGGTGGGGGGGAAGGGAGAGAGAGAGAGAGAGAGAAACATTGATGTGACAAATATCAATCGTTGCCTCCAGCGGGGTCAAAAACACAACCTAGGTATGTGTCCTGACCAGGAATCAAACCTGCAGCCTCTTGATGTAAAAGGAGAAGCTCCCGCCAACAGAGCCACCTGGCCAGGGCATGCCACCATGAGTTCTGAACACACAGTTGAAGGACTTTGATCTTCAGGCTACTGTGGAATCCTGCAAGTATTTGGTTAAGGCCCCACGGCAGGTGAAATCCTGGCCTGGCGTTGGTGCAGCTCTGGGGGAGGGGCTGGCAGTGGGCTCCAGGATCTCTGGGAGCGACTTCAGGATAAATTAGCAAAGCAGCCGAAACCAGTTTGGCTCAGTGGATAGAGCGTCAGGCTGCGGACTGGAAGGTCCCAGGTTCGATTCCAGACAAGGGCATGTACCTTGGTTGCGGGCACATCCCCAATGGGGGGTGTGCAAGAGGCAGCTGATGGATGTTTCTCTCTTATCGATGTTTCTAACTCTCTGTCCCTCTCTCTTACTTTTTGTAAAAAAATCAATAAAATAGATTTAAAAAAATAAAATAAAGTAGCAAAGCAGCTCTTGTCCAATACAGGCTGAAGTAGGAAAAGGCAACTGGGCTTCATCTGCACATATTTTGCTTTAGGAGATCAACATTTGAGATCTGGACTAGTTGTAGCATGACAGAGTTGACCTTAGATAGTTGACCTGTATGGGTATCACATTCTGTGCGTGTTTAAAAAAAATTTTTTTTTAAATCACACAAAACATGAATAGATCCTCTTTGTAAAAAGTTCAAATAGGACAGTAATATATGGAATAAAAAAGCAAAAGTTCCCTTTTTTCTTCCTCATTCCACTTCCCTCCCCCGGGATAACTATTGGTGTCAATTGTGGTGTGTGTGTGTGTCTTTCCAAATCTTTTTTTATGCCTTTAGTTATATTTATTTATTTATTTATTTATTTATTTATTTTTTATTTTTTTATTAAAATATATTTTATTGATTTTGTACAGAGAGGAAGGGAGAGAGATAGAGAGTTAGAAACATCGATGAGAGAGAGTCATGGATCAGCTGCCTCTTGCACACCCCCTACTGGGGATATGCCCGCAACCAAGGTACATGCCCTTGACCGGAATCGAACCCGGGACCTTTCAGTCCCCAAGCCGATGCTCTATCCATTGAGCCAAACCGGTTTCAGCTATATTTAAATTTAGTTATTTCCTTCTACACAAATAAGCATGCTTTTTAAATCTTGGCATCATTTCATATCAGTACATATTGATTTATCTCTTCCTTTTTTTTTTTTTTGTCCTGTGAGTCATTTTATTTCCACATATGTATTATATCCCTAGAAAAAGAATCCCAGGATTTTCCCTCCTGTGTCTTGCTTCTTCATGGTCCAGGATGCCTGCTGAGGCTGTCAGTACAATGAAACCAAACTGATGGAAGCAAGTTGTTCTGCCATTTTTCTAGATCTTTGAGTTGCACATCAAATCTGGGGCTGATGACTCCACACTTGTTCAACCTGCCTGTGAGGTTCACAACTATTTCCCCAGCTCTGTGGTCATCAATAATTTCAAATTCGCCAATGTAACCATGCTTCATCATCACGGTCACGGGCACGGCCTAATGAGGACCTGGCGTTTGCCTCGCTTTTCGGCATTGTTGATACTCTTCAGAGCATCAGCCAGGACATTCATGTGCACCACTGTGGCGGCACAGTCCGATGGCGGAAAGAGCTATCTCTTCCTTTTTTAAAAAATATTTTATTGATTTTTTTACAGAGAGGAAGAGACAGGGATAGAGAGCCAGAAACATTGATGAGAAAGAATCATTGATCAGCTGCCTCCTGCACACCTACTGGGGATGTGCCTGCAATCAAGGTACATGCCCTTGACCGGAATCGAACCTGGGACCTTTCATTTCGCAGGCCAGCGCTCTATCCACTGAGCCAAACCGGTTTCAGTTTTTTTTTTTTTTTTTTTTTTTTTTTTTTTAACTTCTTTTTATTTATTTTTGGAGAGAAAAGATATAGAAACGTTGATTCTTTTTTCCACTGATTTATGCAATTCATTGGATAATTCTCATATGCCCTGACCAGAACCAGATCTGGAACCTTGGGATTCCTGAAGGATTATCTAACTGAGCTACCCAGCCAGGGTTAGAGTTTTAGTTTTACAACACGAACAAATCCGGTTGCACACAAATATAGTAGTTAACACTTATTTAAAAAAGTAGTTAAGACTAATGTATGGTATACTTGAAAATGGTTAAGATGGTAAATTTTATGTTTATGCCACAATTAAAGAAAAAATATATTTTTTAGGCACAAAAGGTAGTACTTCTGAGCCTAGCCTTAGAACAGGAGGTGGTGGTGGTGGGGAGTGATGAGGAGGATAGGTTTTTTCCAAAAGTTAAAAGAGTCAACCGGTCAACACTTCCTTCCCAGTGTTCCCACCCCCTCCTCTGGGGATAGATGACCATAAAACCCTACCATCTACTATATATATATATATATATATATATATATATATATATATATATATACACACACACACACACACACACACACATTACAGCAAAAGATACGTGTTTGTGCTTTCCTCCTGAAAGTAAAGAGCTTAGGTATCCTTTCTGATACCGCTTACAAGTCGTGAGGCAAAAAAAGGGAACCTTAGCTTCCTACCACTCTGTAATGCATCCGTTCTTTAACGGGCAAGAGTAGAAGAAAAAAGTTGTCTTGTTGAAAGCGGCGCCTAGGAGACTACATTTCCCAGCATGCAATGGCTCCCCATAGGGCGCCGTAAAGAAAGAGACATGGCTTTTGCGACAGGAGTCAGGCGGGCGGGGGACGGGGGTGGGGGGTATCACTAGGTATCCCGGGATGCAGAGCGTGGTCGCCCCTTTTAGTTACAGGCTGGCTTACTTTTTCGATGGCTGGTGTTCCACGCCAAGGGGGGACTCGAGGGGAGGGGAATGTTTAAGCTTGGGGGAGCCCCGCAGTCTACTGGACTTGACACTTCGAAAGAGGTAGGAGAGTGACGGAAGGAGGTCTCACTCGAACTCAAAAATAGTTCCCGCGCAGAGTGGCGAGGAGGTCCCCTTATTTATTGTTTCTCGGGGCAGGTGGGAAGTCGGAGAAGCCCCAAATCGAAGTTCTGTGCGTCTTCCCATTGGCCCTCGGTTCGGCGCAGGCGCGGAGGCTCCGATCCGGTCCCTAGGGACTGGCGAGCGGCTATTGGCCCGGGCCCGCGGGGTCGGCGTCCCGATTGGTCGTTGCTAGCAGGAGCCTGGTTTCTTCCTTGACTCCGGCCAAGGGATAGTGCGGGATTGGTTGAAATCCGCGGGCCCCTGGCGCTGATTGGTCGGGGGCCACGGGCGGGCTGCGCTCATTGGCCCGCGCCGGGACCGTCCCCCCCCTCCGCAAGCGGGCAGCGAATGATGAAACGAGAACGGGGAGGGGAAAGGCCGCGACGTGAGCGCGCGACCTCCGGCGCCATTTTGTAGAGAAACAAGCGGAGTTAACCGAAGAGGGGGGTCGAGGAGAAGCCGGAGTCGGGTGGACCCAGGAGTTTTCCTGTGTCCAGCGTCGCCGGAGCCGCTTGAGGTGAGCGGGGCCGGGGTTGGTCGAGGGCCGGGGCCGGCGGGGCGGTGTCAGCTGCGGAGCGCGGGTTGCCGGCGGCGGGGGGAGGCGCCGGGGGTGGTCCCGGTCCCGACGGGGCCATGGCGGGGGAGGGGGGTGAGGAGCGTTTCCCCGGAGCCCCGCGGAGTGAGGGGCCGTCGTCACGGGCCAGTGGCGAGTCGGACTCCCTCCCCGCGCGGCTCGCGGAGCTTTCGGGGGGCCCCCCTCGGAGGCTCGCTTGCAGAGGCCGGGGCAAGGGGCCCCCACGGAGCGGGGTGAGCCCGGGCGGCCCCCGGCCCGGGGCCTGGGAGACTCCGAGGCCGGCGGCGGCGGCGGCGGCGGCGGCGGGGCTCCCATCCCGGCCGCCGGGCCTGGCTTCGCGCGGGCTGCACCCTCCTCGGTCTCCTCCACGAGCGGCTCCCAACTGCCCTTCTCCCGCCGGGCGGGCTCCCTCCCGGGGGAGCGCGGCGGGCCCGGGGCCCCCGAGGCCTGGCTCCCTGGGGCGAGGGGGACGGGGTTGGGGAGGAGTTGCAGGTTCTGGGCTCTTTTCTCCCTCCCCGTCCCGCGCCCCCCAGCACGTTGTCAAGCCCGGGTGTTGTCGGGTGCCCGCCGGTGGGAGGGGCGGGCGGGAGGCAGCGAGCACTTCCTTGTTACTTCTTCTGGCCACAGGTTTTGTTCCCCTCGCGGGCCCGGCCGCTCGCCCGTGTCCCCGAAATCCCCCATCCCCCGAGCCCAGGTCTGTGCTGTCGTTGGAGGGCGGGCGGGCGGTGGTGGGGGAGGGAAGGGTCCCCCCCCCTCCCCGAAGGAGCCGAGCCCTCGGAGGCCTCAGGGCTGGGAGGGATAGAAACTATAACAGATCTTGGAAGGGGCTTCCCGAAGGCCAAACACAACATTGAAATTGCAACGGAAATAGTCTTTTTTTTTTTTTTTTTTTCCTATTTCTTATTCTTCTTCCAGGATCTCCCCCCCCCCCCCAAGAGTTCGCCCAAGCGGGTTCACACTCATCGTCCCCCCCCTCTAGGAGTGAGCTGTGCAGGTTAGAAAAAGGAAATGCTGGATCCCTGGGGGTTTTGAGACTGTGCTTTTCATCAAACAAACTCTTGAGAAAAGTAAACTTTTGCCCTGAAGTCACTCTCCCCATTCATCGTCACCTTTCTTAGGACGCTACTGAAAAAAAGAAAAATAAAAAAGTCAGTTTTCTTCCCCAAAAGTTGAGTAACTATACTTAATCTCCCTCCCTCCTCATTTCTTTATAAATCGATTGTCTTGGCGGGATTTATTTTAACAGTCAAAAGTTAGGTGAATGTCATTGGAGGGGTGTTTTGTTTTGTTTTTTGTGGGGGGAGGGGAAAAGATTCTGAACATTTAGGACACTCCCATTTGATAGGAATAAGGAAGGAGAAAATGGGAGGACAAGTGGAAAGTTAGGAAGTAGGTCAAGCAGATGAAGAAGAAACCTGTTTTTGTTAGAGATGTTTGGGTTTTGATATGCTAGTGACCTGTGGCCCACGTGGACATTCCTTTCAAAGATCGGCGCGGGGTATTTGGATATTGCTAAGGTAACAGGTGAACTAAGACTGTCTTAGGACACTGCACATAGTTACCTTGTGTAAGCAGGAAACGGGCTGCTGGTACATACAGTTTTAGGCATCTAGTTGTGCTCTGACTAAATTGGAATTTGTTGGTGAAAATGGTTTGGAGAGTTTGTCACTTTTCCACAAGTGGGGGTCCCAAGTCCTTTAGTGGAAACCTAAGTTTAGAATCAAGGCACAAAACTTGACTTACTGCAGGTATATCCCTTTCTTACCTAGGATGGTAACTTAGAAGGTTTTTGGAGGCAGGCAGGGTTTAGCATCAGGTGCAAACAGAACTGAAATGCTCTTGGTTCTAACTCATTCAAATGGATCCCTGGCTTAGTTTCTAGTCTCTAAATTTCTCCTGGGGTTTTAAACGTGTATCCTTCAGGCTCTGTACTGTGACATCCTCATAACTTTGGGTGAAGTCATTAAGAAGCAAAACAAAACAGACCTGTGAGAACAGGAGAGGAAATGCTTAGTTCTTCAAAGCATGCTTGAAGACCAACCTCAAATTATTCTTATTGCTCTTTTAGAGTATGTTTTTGGTGGTATGCTGGTCTAGTTATGAAAAGCTTTCTTTTTAACCAACTTAAATTTATGAATTTGAAAGGTAACAAACCTTTGTCACTCAATGCCATGGAAGGGAATTTGTCCACAATAATTCTAATTAAATGCTTAAATACTTCAAGGCATTAATTTTTTAAGAAGTTTATGGTTCTTGAATTAACAAAAATTGTAGCCTGCCATTTTGAAATGCTATATTTTATGAATGTAATATATTTATTCTTTTTAAAAAAATATATTTTATTGATTTTTTACAGAGAGGAAGAGAGAGGGATAGAGAGTTAGAAACATCGATGAGAGAGAAGCGTCGATCAGCTGCCTCTTGCACACCCCCTACTGGGGATGTGCCCGCAACCAAGGTACATGCCCTTGACCGGAATCGAACCTGGGACCCTTCAGTCCGCAGGCTGACGCTCTATCCACTGAGCCAAACCGGTCCCGGCTATTTATTCTTTTATTTAAAAAAAGACCAAAGCCAACTTTTTAGCCATTATAAAAATATTAGCCAAAGTATTTCTTAAATGGCCAGCCCTTTGATCCAACTGAACTTCCTGCTGTGCAGTTTCAAAATGGCATCCCACTGAGTCTTTTTTAAGACCTTACACTGTATATAGAAAAATCCTGCAGTTCCTTTTCTGTTTGCACAATTTTTAAGAACCATTTTCAAAGCTAACATGGGCTCAAAACCTTTTGTGCCCTACATATACACAATAGTTTATTTCCATGTACTTTTCACTCATACACTTGTAAGAATGTAGATGAAGCAAATCAAAGACATTGTTCATTGAAAAGCATTGTTTGAGAAGTCAGTAATTAGAGGTGCAGACTTTATCTGAAACCCTGTCTTGAGATGGAAGGAAATGCAGCCTTCGGGAGTGTAGAGTGTAGATTTAAGAAATGCATTTGTCTTTTAGACTGGAAAGGTTAGCATAAACCTCCAGGATAACATGTCTTTAAAAAAAAAAACACAATGTATTTTATTTACTTCAGAGTGGAAGTGAGAGAGGAAGGGGGGGGGAGGGAGGGAGGGAGGGAGGGAGAGAGAGAGAGAGAAAGAAAGAAAGAAAGAAGTATCAATGAGGAGAGAGAATCATTGATTGGCTGCCTCGCCCCACACTGGGAATCAAGCCCACAATTCCCATATGTGCCTTTGATCGGAATCGAATCCTGGACCCTTTAGTCAGAAAGCCGACTGGCTAGGTCTAGGATATCATGTCTTGATTAATTTTGTTATAGCAGTTAGAAGGCAATTCCTGAAATGAATGAGAGGGCTTTTTTGAGATGTTGGACTAATTATATGAACTATTAAGAGGAATAAAAGCATATTTTGAAACACCATGTTACTGTTAAGCTTTATGTTAAGAGAACTCAACAGTTTCCGTTTTAAATAATTTGCAAGTTTGTCACCTTGATTTATAGCTCCTAGTTTAGAAACGCAGTTACTTCTTAAATTTTATATAGACCCATTATAAGAATAGTTATTCCTTTGTTTCAGACCCTTTTTCTTTGTTGCAGTAGCTTTCTAACTAATCTCTAGTATCTTCCCCATCATTTGTTGATTGGATTTCTTTATTATGTAAGCAATATGTGAATGCATCCTAATTGTAAATGATTACAGGAATATAGTTCTTTACTGCCAAATTGTCACCTAAATCATTGGTTTGAAAATAGCCAGCCTCTGCTCAAAAGTCCTTCAAGTACCTTGGCCAGGAGCTGTATAAGTGCTGATTCCTTCCTACCTGTTGCTATTTTATGCTGTATCAAGACTTGTTACAGTGGTTTCCAAGTACATCTTTGCCTCTTAACTGGAATGTCAGTGTTTGTACATACCAAAACCTTATCCATCATAGGAGTTCAAACTCAGGTGTGCTATCTAAATATTTTCTCTGATCTTAAGCAAAATTGGTTCTTTCTTCTTCTTGGCCAGTTCTCCTTCGCTGTATCATATATTGGCTTTTAAATTCTGTCTCATTTTATGGGGAGTAAGGAGTTGTCCTTTCCCCCAAACACATATCCACTGCCCGGAATGGTAATTGAATGATGCTTCATTTGTACACTCAGTGGCATTCTTGGAAAAGCATACACCCTGAATTTTGTTCTTTGAGAACAGAGACTTTTTTTCTTGGAGCTACATATTTATAATTGTGTTGACATCTTTAAATGGTTACACTTTAAAAAGCTAGTCATACAGAATTATGGTATCATCCTTTAGGCAACTGAGTCCATGAAAGGTGGACTGGACTTCCTTAGTTTAAGGTTAGATCAGATTTCAGATTTTCTTCTCTAGCGCTAGTGTTCATTCTGTCTCCCACACTGCTTGAATTCAGTATGAGGAAAAGAAAGATCAATGAATTGGATCATTCACCAAAAAAATGAGAATAAGCAATGTGGTCAACCACTTTCTTTTTCTTTTCTTTTTTTAAAGACAAAGTTCATCACAATTAAAATCTCTGGAGGTCAATTTTGTAGTTCAGGATTCACTTTAATTTAGTGGATTGATTTTTTTTTTAAGAAGGAACTTTTAAAAATTTTATATTTTTGTAAAGAGGAAGGGAGAGAGATAGTCAGAAACACGGATCAGCTGCCTCCTGCACACTCCCCACTGGGGATGTGCTCACAACCAAGGTACATGCCCTTGACCGTAATTGAACCTGGGACCCTTTAATCTGCAGGCTGATGCTCCATCCACTGAGCCAAACTGGTTTTGGCAGTGGATTGAATTTTTAAGAACATTATGACTGGTCTGCCAGTGTGGCTCAGTGGTTGAGTGTTGACCTATGAATCAGGAGGTCACAATTGGATTCCTAGTCAGGGCACATGCCTGGTTCTCCCTCTCTCCCCCTCTCCTTTCCTCTCTGAAATCAATAAAAACATATTTTAAAAAAAGAACATCATGACTATCTTCATGAATAGTTCTATAGAATTAATTTTTACACACTGGCAATTTCTTGAATTACATAGGGAGATTTTTTTTCTTTATTCCTAATCTGAGCCCCCCCCCCCCCCCTTGTATTATCCTATACTAGATGCCTGGTGCACAAAATTTGTGCAAGGGTGGGGGTTGTCCCTCAGCCCAGCCTGCACCCTCTCTAATCTGGGACCCCTTGGGGGATGTCAGACTGCCGGTTTAGCCCCAATCCTGCAGGACCTAAATTGGCAGACATCCCTCTTACAATTCAGGACTGCTGGTTCCTAATGGCTTGCCTGCCTCCCTACCTGAATGCCCCTAACCACTCCCTGCTGGCCTGATTGATGCCTAACGGCTCCTCTGCCGGCCTGATCGCTCCCAACTGCCCTCCCCTGCCAACCTGATCCAAGCCGAGGGTGTGTGTGTGAGGGCGTGATGCTACCTAGGCTTTTATTATATAGGATAAAAGTCTAATATGCAAATTGTCCCCTTGGGCCATCATTCACCCTGGAGTTCGACCACTCCCTATGATATGCACTGACTACCATGGGGTGGCATGGAACATGGTGGGCGTCAGCAATGATCTCTTGCCAGCTACCTGGGGGCAGGGGTGATGGAAGTGCGGTGACAATGCAGGGTGTCCACCGAGCTCACTCTCACTTCCCCTGCTACCTTCCTCCGGGATGCCAGGGAACCCCCCCCTGTGCTCAGATGTCAGGCACCCATGAGGAGCCTGCCCTGCACCCCACGGCCTCTTCCCCTGCATGGCCTCTTCTGGTTGAACCAGGCCGAAGTTGCAGGGGCTGGTTGAGCTCCCCATGGGTTTGCACAGGAGCTGGTCTGCAAAGCATGCTGGGAGAGGGTGCTCTGCCTGCCTGGCTTCGTGTGGCGCTGTTGGGAGGCCCAGAGTCCAGGAATACATAAGTTTGGGATGCCCATGATTTGGATTATTCACACTTAAGCTTTTATTCTTTGAGAGGCAAATGTACTATGTATTATGGCATAGATTAAAAAAAAACACATTTTTATTGATTTTGAAGCCAGAGACAGACAGACAAATAGACATCAATGTGAGAGTGAAACATCAAAACATCGATCAGCCGCCTGTTGCATGCCCCCCACCAGAGATCAAGCTCAAAACGTGGGTATGTGCCCTGACCAGGCATCTAATTAGCAACCCTTCAGTGCATGGGATGGCATTCAACTAATTGAGTCACATAGGCCAGGCAGTGTCATAGATTTTTAAAGGGTTTTTCTCTTCCCTTTACATACTGACAAATATACCAAAGATTACAGAAGTTGAGGTGGTCTGTCTGAAGGTAAAGTGTAAAAATTAGTTGTATTTCAGTTTGAATTTTTAGTCATTCCCAAGCAGTAAGTTCTCAAGGATTTTGGCCAGCATGAAACATTAATGTGATAACTTTAACATACTAATCTATCTAGTTTTGGAATATTGTACATAGCTTATAGAGTTCTTTAGTCTATGTTTGGGTTTAAGTGACTAATTTTTATTGATTAATTGATTAGGGCACATGTGTCAAACACAAGGCCCGCGGGCCAAATCCGTCCCGCCAGGCCTTGCAATGTGGCCCGCACCGCGCTGTCATCACTGCACTCCGCTGCGTTTCCATCACAATGACAGTTTATGACTGTTCAGTAAACCATTTGGCCCGCGATTTAGGCTGGATTTTAGATTTTGGCCCCTTCTCTGATTGAGTTCGACACCCCTAGATTAGGGCATTACAAATGTAATTATTTTTTTTATTAAAGTATTACATGTCTCCTTTTCCCCTATTGACAGCCCCCGGCCCCTCCCACCTCCCTAAGTGACTAATTCTTAATGTGTTATTGCTTATCCTGTTTCTACCCTTGCTCTCCCCTACAGTTTGCTCACAGTTCACCATCTAAAAGCAATATGTCATCCTGTTCAAGATCATCCATTGATTCTTCATTTGTCTTTAGTAAAAGCCAAACAAAGTCCTTTTCACCACCTTTAGGGTCTAGCCCTGCCCTGTGGCTCCTCAGGCTTTCCTCATTCCCCTAAGTGGGGTGTTAAGTTGGGAGAAATGAGGAATGCCTGAGGAGGCACAGGGCAGGGCACTCCCCTTCCCCCCAATAAATTTACTTGGCCTGCTTGCTTTTCCTTGTACATGCCACGAGGAAGCCTTAGTAGTGACGACCACCAATCCCTCTGCCTGGAACATTCTTTTTATTTTTAAAAAAGTATATTTTATTGATTTTTTTTTTACGGAGAGGAAGGGAGAGGGATAGAGAGCCAGAAACATCATTGAGAAATATTGACCAGCTGCCTCCTGCACACCCCCTACTGGGGATATGCCCAAAACCAAGGTACATGCCCTTGACTGGAATCGAACCTGGGACCTTTCAGTCCGCAGGCTGATACTCTATCCACTGAGCAAAACCAGTTTCGGCTGGAACATTCTTTTTTTAAAATATATTTTTTAATGATTTCAGAGAGGAAGGGAGGAGATAGAAACATCAATGATGAGAGAGAATCATTGATTGGCTGCCTCCTGCACGTTCTTTACCAGGGGTCAAGCCTGTAATCCCTGCATGTGTCCTTGACTGGAATTGAACCCGGGACCTTTCAGTCTGCACGCCGATGCTCTGTCCACTGAACCAAACCAGCTAGGGCCTGGAACATTCTTTTCTCAGATGTATGTATGGCTATACACTCAGTTCCTTCAGTCTGCTCAAATACTATATATACACCGTATTTTTCGGACCATAAGACGCTCCGGACCATAAGACGCACCAGTTTTTAGAGAAGGGAAATGAAGAAAAAAAGATTCTGAAACAAATAGTGTCCTAAAATATTTTATGTGCATTAAAACCCAACATCACAGTCATAAACACATGTAATCAACCCTGTAAAGTAAACAGCAGCATTTAGAATCATTTTAGAGACGGGCAAGCACACAGAGACCACACAGAGCCGGGCAAGTAAAAAAACTTTTTTAAAAAAATATATGTGTAGGCTATATTTGGACCATAAGACGCAGGGACTTTTCCCCCCCACTTCTGGGGGAAAAAAAGTGTGTCTTACGGTCCGAAAAATCGGTACTTTCCAATAAGGCTTACTCTGACTACCCTACTTAAATTTCAGCACCCGCTCTTCTCACCCCCATACACATTTGGTTCACCTTTACCTTATAGTTTTTCTTTTTTTTTTTTCATATTAGCATCTCCTAAAATGCTTCATAATTTTTTTTTTTAAATAATATTTTATTGATTTTTCAGAGAGGAAGAGAGAGGGATAGAGAGTTAGAAACATCGATGAGAGAGAATCATCGATCAGCTGCCTCTTGCAGACCCTCCACCGGGGATGTGCCCGCAACCAAGGTACATGCCCTTGCCCGGAATCGAACCTGGGACCTTTCTTTTTTTTTTTTTTTTTTTTTTAAATATATTTTATTGATTTTGTACAGAGAGGAAGGGAGAGAGATAGAGAGTTAGAAACATCGATGAGAGAGAGTCATCGATCAGCTGCCTCTTGCACACCCCCCACTGGGGATATGCCCCCAACCAAGATACATGCCCTTGACCGGAATCGAACCCGGGACCCTTCAGTCCCCAAGCCGACGCTCTATCCATTGAGCCAAACCGGTCTCGGCGAACCCGGGACCTTTCAGTCCGCAGGCCGACGCTCTATCCACTGAGCCAAACCGGTCCCGGCTGCTTCATAATTTTTATGATTACTGTTTTTCCCTTACAGTGGGAATGCAGGGATGTATGTACCTCATATTTGACACATAGCCAGCACTCAACAAATATTTGATTGAATTAATAGTAATGCTTAAACTTGGGCAGAGAGAGAGAGCGACAGAGAGAGACACATCAGTTGGTTGCCTCCTGCTTGGGCACCAACCAGGCCAGGTATTGAACCTGCAGCTGAGGTACATGCCCGGGAATCAAACCCAAGCCCTTAGGTCCAAGGAACAGTGCTGTAACCACTGAGCCAAAAAAATGGCCAGGGCTACATTCATTTTTAAAGAATTGATTTGAGAGAGAGGCACAAGGGCATACACACATCAACTTCTTTACAATCTCTTGATTCATTCATTGGTTGATTTTTTTTTTTTTTAATTGTTAATCCTCGGTGGAGGATATTTTTTCGGCTGGTTCCTTTTTTTTTTTTTTTTTTTTTAGAAGGTAGATGATAAAGGAAAATGGGAGACAGACACATGCACACACGCACATGCATACACATGTGAGAGGGCTCAGTCAGACACAGTGACCAGGGTGGGGATTGAACCTGCATCCCAGGTATGTGTCCTTAACCAGGAATCAGATCCGGGACGTCTCTTGTTCATAGCCATTCTTACAGGTGTGAGTTGATATCTCATCCTGGTTGAGTTCTTTATAATTTGTGGATTAACTCCTTATCTGAAACATGGTTCGCAAATATTCTCTTCAATTCCATAGGCTGACTTGCCATTATCATTGTTTCTTTCATTGTGCAGGACCCTCTACATTTGATCTAGTCCTACTTGTTGATTTTTTTCTTTTGTTGTGCTTTTGGTGTCATATCCAAAAATTATGACCAGGAGTTTCTTCCCTATGTTTTCTTGTAGCAGTCTTTTTTTGGGGGGGGGAGGGGAGAGGGGAGCGCGCGGGAGCCGATCACTGTGTATTTTCTTTTATATTGGTCTCATCTAATTTTAAAACTTTTGGATTTTAAAATCAGTAGTGGTTGAGGCATCTTAATTCACTTTTTCTTCTTTAGTATTACGGGTACTAAGGTGGAGAGGTGAAGGTTATTTAACCATTTCCCTCCCTAATAAAAATATAATTAAAAATTTGAAATTTTTTTTTTTTAACAGGTGCCATGTTTCAGAACAGAGTACGACCCCTGGTAAAGAAGAACTGACTACACTGCACGACACCAGATATAGGCTAATTACAAAGAAAGCATTAACCTGCCTCTGAGGTGACTAAAGGGGAATAATGGTGATTTTGCGCCGGGCTCGGCCGCCTGCTTCCGCCCCAACCAGCAATGAATCTTGACTCGCTCTCGCTGGCCTTGTCTCAAATCAGCTACCTGGTGGACAATTTAACCAAGAAAAACTACCGAGCCAGCCAGCAGGAAATACAGCATGTAAGTAAACAGGAGAACCATATACAGTAGAAAGTTGGGAATTTATGTGGGTATGTTGCATGAAAAATGTGTGACTTTTGCCCCTTATTTCACGTGACGTCAGCCTAATACATAATATCCCATTTTTTAAAAAAGAATTCACAGATTATTTTTGGTAAAAATTACTACTTGTGATCTAATTTGTTTTGATCTATTCCCATTTCTTTTATATTTAAAAACGAGGTATACCTCACAAACTATAAAACTCAACCTTTTTAAAATATAAAATTAGTATTTTCTAGTAGAGGCACATAGTTGTTTAACCATTAGCAGTTGGCTCTACTTTTCCCCTTCACTCCAGCCCCTGGCAGCCACTTATCTACGTCTGCTTCTGTGGGTTTGGACATTTTATGTAAATGGAATCATTCCTATGTGGACTTCTGTGTCTCTCTTACTTTGTTTGCTTTCAAGGGTCATCATCTTGGAGCCTGAGTCAGTCAGTACCTTGTTCATTTTAGTCCATTTTGTGGATATTCCATGTTCTGTTTATCCGTTAGCTTTTGTTTCAGTATTCATTTCTTCTCTTGTGGATTGAGGTATATCAATTATGTGAGAATTATCTTTTCTGTAAGATTTTTGCCTTACGTTTCCTAAGTACTGCAAATTCATTTTCTTGCCATCTTGTCTTTGAAACCAGTGTTACACTTTTTTGAGGACTTTCCCTGTAGAAAACAGAACAATTCTCTAATTACTTTGAGAGTATGTAATATTCTATGTCTGAACTCTTTCTGTTTATTTGAAATGTTGTTCTTTACCTGTTTTGTTTTTCTTTGTTTTAGTTTCTTCAAATAGGTTCCATGCTGAGTGCTTATTTTCAAACCAGCTCCATTATATATAATAATAGAAGTGTAATATGCTAATTAGACCAAACAGCCAAACGTCCTTCCGGAAGCTGGGGCTGCGAGAGCCTCTAGTTTACACACACACACACACACACACACAGTTTTGAGGATGCTTAAATGTGGGGAAGTGTTGGGTTAGTGTGCCATTTCTATTTTCATATATGGTAATGGGTGCCTCCTCTTACTCTTTCTTCAGCATTCTCCTTTGGCTAGCTGGTTTGTTTGCTTATAGACTTTAACCCTTTGCACTTCGATGTCCCCTGAGAGGGGACATCGGAATTCTAGCATATCACTCGGATGTCCCCTCTCAGGGGGGACATTGCAGTTTATTAGTGATTACGGGGAATTGAGTTAATTCAACGCACGTGTCCGCCGCAAAGTAGCGTCTAGCTGGTAGCCAATGTCCAGAATGGTTCGGAGTGCAAAGGGTTAAAAGAGGCAGCTTAAACCTGGTTGTTCCCTCAGCTCTGTCTCCTGTGCCATTCTGCAATTTCTGTATATTGATCTGTGTCTCTAAATGGGACAATCTAGTTTTCAAGGTTCGTTTGTGCCCCAGATTCATCTCTTGAACAAAGCGTAATTACGTCTGTAAACATTTTTATTTCTGGATTTATTAGCCCCAAGTGGAAGTCTGCATTTGGTCTGTCATTTGAGATGGTAAAAATGTGCTGTCATACCTCATCTGGACCACTTCTTAAAATAGAACGTTTTGTTGAAAATTGAATTTAAAAAAAAAAATTGAGAGAATAGAATAAAGTACTCTTAGTACCATCTTTTATTTACAAGTTGGGCATTTTTGTCCTTAATGTTTCATGTGTTAGAAGTAACCCTTTATATTTGCTGCCAAAATTTGTTTTCATGTTCTTTTCAATATGTTATACTGTTTTGAATAGATGCACTTTTTTTTTTTTTTAAATAAAATAGCCCGAAGTATTCATCCATGTAATACAATGAAAACCTGGAATGAATATTTTTTAAGGGTTCTAATATATTTAACAAGCTAAAGAAATATGAACATGTTTCATTATTTGTGTGGAGCACATATATATTTAGATAGTCTATTCCAATTTCTATAATCATTGTAATGTATGTAGGAAGTTAATGTATTCAATTTAAACTTTAACAATCTAAACAATCTAGTATTGTATAATTATATAGATTCTTGGACATTTTTGGCACCTTTGACATGATTTGTTAGGCTAGATTTTTTTTTCTTTTTTTTTTTTAATCAATCTTTATTGTTCATATTGTTATAAAGGTTCCTCATTTCTTCCCCCCTCCACCAGGTTCCCCCCCCCCCCCCCCCCCCCATCCCCCATTGTCCTCATCCATAGGTGCAGTTTATGTTCAGTCTCTTCCTCCCTCCCTTTCCCCGATAGTAAATCCCTTTTCAGATAGTAAATCAGTTACTTAGCATTTTCTCATATCAATAATACCACCACATGCCCAATGATACATTTCACACAAAAGACATTTCCAAATAGGTCAACCAGCCTCATCTAGGCCCCACCCAAGGCACTCACAGATCAACACCCCAGCCCTATACTAACTCAACACATCCAGATCTAAGCCTTCATCACTTGATTCAGCAGACCCTCAAGTTCCCACAAAAGTTTCCAGCCATGTCTGAGAGGCAGCCATGGGGCAGGGGCAGGCGAGGAGCGAGCTGTTCCGGGCCTGGCTGCTCCGGGCCTGGCCTCTGTTGCTCTGGTTTGTTCCACAACCAGCTGCTCCGGGTCTGGTCACCGCCGCTCCCGACCTAGTTGCTCTGGACCTGGCTGCTGCTGCTCCGGGCCTGGCCGCACCAGACCCGGCTGCTCTGGGCCTGGCCGCTCCCAGTGTTAGGCTAGATTTTGTATTTTTCTTGAGCTTATGTGAAAATGCCTAATGTGTTCTTGGTGTTTTTTTTATTTTTTATTTATTTATTTATTTATTTTTATCTGATGACACTTTAATGTGTCTTAAGGATCTGAGGTTAAAGGCATGATTTCTCAGATAATTGCTGCTTTATCAATACACCACCTAAATAAGGATTTTAAAAATATATATATATTTTACTGATTTTTTTTACAGAGAGGAAGAGAGAGGGATAGAGAGCTAGAAACATCGATGAGAGAGAATCATTGATCAGCTACCTCCTGCACACCCCCACCAGGATGTGCCCGCAACCAATGTACATGTTCTTGACCAGAATCAAACCCGGGATTCTTCAGTCCGCAGACCGATGCTCTATCCACTGAGCCAAACCGGTTTTGGCTTAAATAAGGATTTAAAAAATATGAAGTGAGCTAGGAATTATTAGAAATTTCTTTAAAATATCTGGGTTAAAAATTTTAATATTTCATATAAATACCCTTCACATAATTGTCTTTGATCTTCCCTCATGTGTGTTCTCTAGGCCAAATAGTGCCCCAGTTTCCCAACCATTCCATGATTTTTCTGACTAGATGCACTACTTGTTATTGTTGTCCCTCTTTTTTTTATTTTAATTATTAATTTTTTTACAGAGAGAAAGGGAGAGATATAGAGAGCTAGAAACATTGATGAGAGAGAAACATTGACCAGCTGCCTCTTGCACACCCCCCACAGGGGATGTGCCCGCAACCAAGGTACATGCCCCTGACCAGAATCGAACCTGGGACAAACCGGTTTCGGCTGATGTAGTTACTTTATTTTTAATATAGCTTAAAGATTTACTAGTAGACTCTAAGGTAGGTAGTTATAATACTTTGAATTATTTTATTGCTTTCCCCTGCCCCATGGGTAGAATGGTGTAATTTTAAGCAAAAATGTCTAGGGCTTAATCATGGGATCAGCAAAATCTTATTTCATCATATTTGCAATCCAAAATCTTGTTTTTATGAACCACTTTGGTTTTAGAAGAAAAAAACAGTTGCTCATAGTGAAGGACAGACTGCATGATATCACAGAAGGAATATTGCATTCCCCTAGTAACCATAAAGCACACCCTGTGATCCCTACCATAAGCCAGCAGGATATGTGTGCCATTTCTCTTTGGTCATTGCAACTTTGACTAAAAAACAAAACAAACACGCACAGAAAAACCCCACACCAACTTAACCCTATTTAATAAAAGAGTAATATGCAAATTAACCATCACTCTGCTCCACAAACCACACCTATCAATCAGAGTATGTATGCAAATTAACCCAGCCAAGATGGCTGTGGCCACAGAGGCTTGGGTTTCTCTGGCAATGGAAGAAGCCAAGTTTTCCGCCTGCCCTAGCAGGCCTAAGCCTCCACTCCAGGCTACAAAGTTTCAGTTGTAGAAAATAAATATATCCCAGATACCAGGGCCTCTGCTTAGGTCGATAGGGGGCATGGCCAGCTTGCAAACCACCACAGACCCCTCGCTCGGGCCCCCCCATGCCCCAAAGGAACCCCCACCCTGATCCAGGATACCCTTTAGAGCACATGTGTCAAACACAAGGCCCGTGGGCCAAATCCGTCCCGCCAGGCCTTGCAATGTGGCCCGCACAGCGCTGTCATCACTGCACTCCGCTGCGTTTCCATCACAATGACAGTTTATGACTGTTCAGTAAACCATTCGGCCCGCGATTTAGGCTGGATTTTAGATTTTGGCCCCTTCTCTGATTGAGTTCGACACCCCTACTAAAGTTTAGAGCAAACCAGCTGGCCCCCACCCGTGTACCAGGCCTCTATCCTATGTATTAAAATATGCAGATTGATCATCACTCAATAGCTGACCCCCTGTGGTTAAAGATCCTGGCCTTATGTGGAAACAAGATGGCCAGCAGGGGAGGGCAGTTGGGAGAGACAAGGCCTACAAGGGAGGGCAGTTGTGTGTGATCAGGCAAGTAGGGGAGGGCAGTTGAGAGGAACCAGGCCTGCAAGAGAGGGCAGTTGAGAGGGACCAGGCCTGAAAGTAAGAGCAGTTGGAGGCGATCAACCCTGCAGGGGAGGGCAGTTAGGGGTGACCAGGCTGGCAGATGAGGGAAGTTGGGGGCAAATGGGTTGGCAAGGGAGCAGTTAGACATTAATCAGGCTGGCATGTGAGTGGTTAGGGGCAATCAGGAAGGCAGGCAGGTGAGGAGTTGGAAGCCAGCAGTAGTGGATTGTGAGAGGGATGTCCAACTGCATGTTTAGGCCCAATCCTGGATTGGGCCTAAATGGGCAATCGGACATCCTTTGAGGAATCCCAGATTGGAGAGGGTGAAGGCTGGGTTGAGGGACACCCCCACCTCCCCCGTGCACAAATTTGTGCAATGGGCCTCTAGTGTTTATTAATAATAACCTGGTATTGTTTGTCTATATATGTTAGGGTTATGGTTAAGATTGAGGGGCCTGTAAAAACTATTGTGAAATTATAAAATATTACCAAAATAAATGTAAAGATAAAAAAGGGATATCTGTGAAATTTTGTTGATCCTAGTTAAAACAAAAACTTCAATTATTTTTTTATTGGCAGACTAATGGAATATTTCTTCCATTAAAAAAAATTTAATAAATCTTTATTGCTCAGATTATTACAATTGTTTCTCCTTTTTCACCCCATAGCTCCCTTCCACCCGGTTCCCACTCCACTATCTGCCCTTAATCCCCCTCCCCCATTGTCCTCATCCATAGGTGTACAGTTTTAGTCCAGTCTCTTCCTGCATCTTCCACACCCCTTCCCCTCGATAATTATCAATCCACTCCCTTTTTTTTGCCCCTGATTCTATTATATTCACCAGTTTATTCTGTTCCTCAGATTTTTAATTCACTTGATTTTTAGATTCGCTTGTTGATATATATGTATTTGTTCATAATTTTTATCTTTATCCTTTTCTTCTTCTTTCTCGTCTTAACCTGTTAACCGGGGAGTTCTCTTTTTAATGATGCAACCTGTAACGGGCATGTACTCTTTCACTAGGACGTGTCAGTACGTCACTCCTGGAGGATGTAATTTCATACTATTTTTTATTTATACTTAATGAAAATAAATGAAATATATATATTTTTGTTTATATATATAAAGCACAAAGGAAAATAAAAAATTACAAAAAAAATAGAAAAGAATACCGACAAAAAAAAGGAAGACATTGAATTAAAAAATTATAAATTTTACAAACGATGATAAAGATTACAAAAAATAGCCGAAACCGGTTTGGCTCAGTGGATAGAGCGTTGGCCTTCGGACCTAAAGGTCCCATGTTCGATTCCGGTCAAGGGCATGTACCTTGGTTGCCGGCACATCCCCAGTGGGGGGTGTGCAAGAGGCAGCTGGTCGATGTTTCTCTCTCATCTTATCGATCTTTCTAACTCCCTCCCCTTTCCTTCCTCTCTGTAAAAAATCAAAATATTTAAAAAAATATTACAAAAAATATATACCGTCCCTCTCGGGGCACAACATATATTTCAAGGACGTATTCATACGTCCTACCCGTTCCCGATATTGTTTACGTTTGACGTATTTATAGGTTCCGCTCAGTTAACAGGTTAAAGAATACCTTTCAGCATTTCATATAATCCTGGTTTGGTGGTGGTGAACTCCTTTAGCTTTTTATTATCTGTGAAGCTCTTTATATGCCCTTTAATTCTGAATGATAACTTTGCTGGGTAGAGTAGTAATCATGGTTGTAGGTTCTCTATCACTTTGAATATTTCTTGCCACTCCCATCTGGCCTGCATAGTTTCTGTTGAGAAATCAGCTGATAATCTTATGGGTGCTCCCTTATAGGTAACTAACTGTTTTTCTCTTGCTGCTTGTAAGATTTTTTGTCTTTTGCTCTTGGCATTTTAATTATGATGTGTCTTTGTGTGGTCCTCTTTGGATTCCTTTTGTTTGGGGTTCTGTGCACTTCCTGGACTTGTAAGTCTCTTTTTTTTCACCAGGTGGGGGAAGTTTTCTGACATTTCTTCAAATAGGTTTTCAGTATCTTGCTCTCCCTCCTTTTGGCACCCTCATAATTCTGATGTTGGTACGCTTAAAGTTGTCCCAGAGGCTCCTTATACCATCTTCAACTTTCTGGATTCTTTTCTCTTCTTGCTTCTCTGGAGGAGTGTCCTTTGCCTCTTTGTTTTCCAAATCTTTGACTTGATTCTTCCGTTCCTCTAGTCTGCTGTTGGGTCTATGTATAATATTTTTTATTTCAGTCGGTGTATGTTTAATTTCTAGTTGGTCCTTTTCCACATCCTCGAGGGTCTCATTAAATTTATCTGCCTTTTCTAGGAAATTCTTGAAAAACCTTATAATCATGGTTTTGAACTTTACATCCAGCCTTTTGTTCTCCATTTTTTTTCGTTTGAGATCTATTTCCTTGTCTTGGCATTTTCGCTGCTTCCCTGGGTTAGTAGGGTGGCTTTGTGTGCTTGGTATCCTATATGGCCCAGGGGGTCAGCCTCCCCAGTTACCTGAGGTAGAGACTCTTGGAGCTCCCCTTTGTGTACTCTGTGTACAGCCTTGTTGTAGTTAAGTCTTGATTGTTGTTGGTATCACTGGGAGGAATTGACCTCCAGGCCAATTGGATATGAGTATCAGCTGTGTCCATGCCAGGATACCTTCTGTATTCGAGACAGTCTTATAGGATCAGACTTGTAAAATTGCAAAAGCTTCTTTGCTCAACTTGGACGGGGCGGAGTTTCAGGGCTGATCCGACAGTTTTGGCTTCCCATCAGTCCTGCCCTTATGCACGCGTCTCAGACCTCTGCCTTCTGTGCTCCCCTGAGTTTCCTTCCGCCTGACAGTCCAGATTCCCCCTTCAAGAGGGATGGGTGCCCCAGCGGCTTGCTGGGACTGGGTTTCAATGCTCAGTGCATTCTGAACTGGGATTCAGTGCAGTCAGGAGCTTCCGACTCCTTCTGCAGTCAGACCTCTATGTGCGCACACCCTCTCCCATCAATATCACATATCCCCATTTTATTTTCTTCATATGACAGTTAATATCAGAAATTCTTTGCCTGTGCTTTTCTTCCCTCTCAAAAAATGTACTTTATTAGAGCTATGGAATCAGTTGATCTCCTCTACAGCTGTATTTGCTTCTATCTTTAGTGGTGTCTAGGTTGTACTCAAATATTTGTTAAGCCAGGTATTTTTGCTCTTTTGAAGGTAAGGTCTGTTTTGTTGGAGCATAGGTAATTCTTTTTAATTAATTAGAATTGGGTTCTTAATTTAATGTCTTGAGCATTCCAGGAGATAGGAAAAAATCTCTGCCTTTATAGAATTTACACAAAACCAACATTGGGAGTAGGTTCACAATAATCTTCAGAATTGCAGAGGTTCTTATTATCTGATTAAGTGAATTTAACTTTAAGATATCTCTGGGTAAATGTAGAAATGGTTTTTACACAACTCCCACATTTTTCTGGATTGGGAAAATTGAAACTGAAATAAGTTAACTTAGCCAGCTGTCACATAATTACCATGATACAGTGGAAAAAGCATAGGCTTTGGAGTTGGACTGTGAATATAGATTCCCCAATTCATAGACAATTGAATTTTAGGCTCATGGAGTCTGGTATCAGTGTCCACTTCTTCATCTATAAAATGGGAGTCATTGCCCTAGCTGGTTTGGCTCAGTGGCTAGAGCATAGGCCTGGGGACTGAAGGGTTCCAGGTTGGATTCTGGTTAAGGATACATACCTGGGTTTTGGGCTCAATTACCAGTAGGGGGCGTGTAGGAGGTAGTCAATCAATGATTCTTTCTTGGTCGTTGATGTTTCTCCCTCTTTCTTCCTCTCTGAAATCAATTATAAATATATATATATATATAGTGTGTGTGTGTGTGTGTGTGTGTGTGAGATCATTTTTGACAGGGTTGTTGAAGATTGGGCTCAGTACCAATTTAGCCCAAAGTAGTTAGTTAAATAATTATATTGTAGCATTTAATAAACGAATGATTGCTCTGCAGATACAGTGTGCTAAGCTCTTTTCTAGCCTATGTGAATAAACGAACACAACAGCACAAACTCCCTGTTTTCATGCAATTTAAAAGTCTCTAGTGAGGGTCATAGAAAATAAATAATCAGGTGATGGTAAAGGAGTATGGAGAAGGGTGAAGCAGGTTAAGGGGTCGTGTTATATATTTTTTAAAAATATATTTTATTGAGTTTTCACAGAGAGGAAGGGAGAGGTATAGAAAGTCAGAAAGATCGATGAGAGAGAAACATCGATCAGCTGCCTCCTGCACACCCCTCCACTGGGGATGTGCCCGCAACTAATGCACATGCCCTCCTGCACACCCCTCCACTGGGGATGTGCCCGCAACTAATGCACATGCCCTTGACCGGAATCGAACCCGGGACCCTTCAGTCTGCAGGCCGACACTCTATCCCCTTAGCCAAACCACTTTTGGCAGTCTTGATATTCTAGGGAGGGTAATTACGAAAATCCTCACTGAAGGAGGAGAGCAGAAACCAAGGGAAGTGAGAGAATGAATCCTGAAGCTATTTGGAGCTTTGCAGTTAGAGGGAATAGCAAGTACAAACAGTAAATTCGAGAAACAGCCAGAAACTAATGGAGTACTGGAGCAGCATCTACTAGTAAAGTACTGAAATCAGACCAGTTCCTTTAGGCCCTTGCCTTGTAGACTATTGTAAAGAGGCACACTTGTGTTAGATTTCAGGTTACCTTTTCAAGGTAAAAGTAATGCATAGAAAAAGTAATGCTCTTGTGAGGCTAGTTTGTTAAAAAAAAAATTTGCCTTACAAACCTCAAAAAGTATTCTTACTACATGTCATTTATACTACTTGATTTTTTTCAGAGTAGATGTTGACCAAAGCAGTGATATGGGCTCTTGGTAGTTTTTCTTCTGTGCTTCCTGCCAGTGACTGTAGGAAACACTTTAGAAATGTTTAATTTTAAAATATTGATAATGCCATCTCAGTAATTCCTATAACTCTTACTCCAAAATGAACCATTAATGTAACTTGGGATTTTTTCCTAAAGCTTGTTTTTGTTTTTAAATCTCTCTTAATATTGAATACAAACTCTTTTTTGGTCATTTTAGATTGTGAATCGGCACGGTCCTGAGGCAGACAGGCATTTATTACGCTGCCTATTTTCGCATGTGGATTTCAGTGGCGATGGTAAAAGCAGTGGCAAAGATTTTCATCAGGTATGTGGGACATACCAAGTTTGTTGACTTAATTGTGTTTTGGGCATGGTGTATATAGAAAATCATACAAAGATCATCCAGAAATAATCTTAGCTGAATGGCTAAAAGTTATTGGGACTCCCCCCCTCCCCCTTTGGCCTTCCTCCTTCTGCCTGGTTGTAGACCTTACAGCACCTAATTCTGGCTTAGAGAGCTGGAGATCAGATCTGCCTGAAGGAAAGCAGGAATGTGGGGGAGTCTTGCTTGATAAGCAAATGAGGCAGAGGGGAGATATCTCCTCCTAGATTGAGTTTCTTTGGCTTTATTTTCAGTCTGGTAACAGTTTGTCAGAACTTTCCTTATAATTATCCTGTCTGTACTCTATTCTGTAGGGATTTTTGTTTGGCTTAACACTTGTTGTTAAGTGGTTTAAAGGGATTTTTAAAGAGCTGCTGTTATAATGTAGAAATAGTGTATAATACTGGATTACACTTTAACGTTTTGAGTACCTCTGCTTTTATTTGCAATATAACAATGCTAATGAAAATTTTTATTTTTTTATTTTTAAAGACTCAGTTTCTGATTCAGGAGTGTGCTTCACTGATTACAAAGCCAAATTTTATCTCTACGTTGTCCTATGCCATTGATAACCCATTGCACTATCAGAAGGTTGGTATTGTTTTTGTCTTTAGTAGTTCTAAGAACGTGATCTCTTAGTAGGCTTTCTAAAAATGCCATAAACCATGATCTCATAACGTCACATTTTAATTTAAAAATTTTAAGTAGTTACGTTGGGGTTTTTGTAGCTTTGTAACAAAGTCAAAATACCGTAGTTTCATAGTAAATAGAAAATCTTACTAAAATCAGAACATGTGAAGACTTAAGCTTGTCATTCCACAGTTCTGGGGCTTGATGTAGTATTTCTAGCAGCACTACAGAATTATGTGACTCCGTGTAGTTCAACAATTGGGTGAATAAGTGCTTTCGTAAACTTTGAAAATTGTAAGTTCTTGTTTTAAAATAAAGTTTGGTTTGTTTCAGAGTTTAAAGCCTGCACCCCACTTATTTGCCCAGCTAAGTAAAGTTCTCAAGTTAAGCAAAGTACAAGAGGTAAGTGACTTAAGAGAAGAGATGTAGGCAAAATTAAAATTAAAAACAACTAGTTGATTAATCTAACCCTTACTTTTTCAGGTAATTTTTGGCCTTGCCCTCTTGAATTCTTCCAGCTCAGATCTCAGAGGTTTTGGTAAGTTCTTTTTCCTAAAGAGCTTAGATTCTTTAAAGTCCATGAGTTTTTTTTGTTTTTTGTTTTAATCTTAAGGTTGCATAGTTGTAGATTTAGAGAATAAGGATAATGTAAGAATTTTTTTTTTTGTCTCCTGTATATATATGTATGCATGTATGGTAAAAACTCATAAAATTTACCTTTCATAACTTCTAAGTGTGTAGTTAGTAGTGTTAACGATGATTATGTTGTGGTGTAACAGATGTTGAGAATTCATTTTGCAAAAATGAAACATTATGAGACAACTCTTCATTTCCCCCTCCCCCATTCCTTGGCAATTGGTCTCTTATTTTAATACCTACTCTAGTAGGTCTATGAAAAATTTAGAGGGTGAAGGATGAGTTGGTGAATGATAATGATTCATCTATATTTTGATTTTATGTGACCTTTTTCCTGTTGCGGTGCAAAAATAACTTACGGGTTTTTGTTTACCTGTCTTCTAGCTGCCCAATTTATCAAACAGAAGCTCCCAGATCTTCTGCGTTCTTACATTGACGCAGACGTCAGTGGAAATCAAGAAGGTGGCTTCCAAGATATCGCAATAGAGGTCCTACACCTCCTCCTCTCCCATCTCCTCTTTGGGCAGAAGGGCGCCTTTGGAGTTGGACAGGAGCAGATAGACGCTTTTCTTAAGACGCTGCGCAGAGGTAAAGGAGTGCCTGTAGCCCACAAAAGTTTCTGTCTTTGGATGATGCATTTAGAATATAAGTGAAGGCTGATTTACCTTTCTGTTCTTAAGTTGGTAATCTTTTAAGGACGTGCGTATTGTATATTTTAAAATATGAAAGTCATAAAAGCCTCATAGGGAAGGTATAAAACCAACCTAACTTTATCAATAATCTTGTTATATAAATACAGCCTCATGTTTAAGAAGTGGGATGTTTTCATACAGTCTTTTTTGTATCTTGGGGAGACAGAGACTATATATATTGTTCTTTTTAGTTTGAAAAATTAGTCACTTGGACATACTTTAATTCCTTGGCTACTGGCATTGTTAGGCTAAGACAGTTCCTTCTATCATATCCTTTCTTCCTCTGATTTTTAGAGAGAAAAGTAGTCTTTTTTTTTAAGGGCAAATCTTTTTTTTTTTTTTTTTTTTTTTTTAAGGGCAAATCTTTGATAGTGGACCAGTCTGTATCCATTTTTATTGTTTCTTTTGTTTATATAGATTAATACTCAAGTTTTCTACTTAATTTAAATAGATTCTGATATTGGAATTACTTGTTTCTGATGCCTTCCTTGTATTGGAATTGATAGCTATATCATGAAAATTTAAAGTACTACTTAGGTGTGAATTGGTCAGTAGATAGTGGGTCATAATATACAAAATGGAAAATACACTGATTAATTGCTGTGTTATAAAAAAACATTCAAATTTTGGAATTGAAGCTGAAGTCATAGCTCAGGCTAGCTGGTGTGGAAAAAACTGAACAGATTTTTTATTTGAATATAAATTTGTGGAAGAATCAGGTTTGAAGGACTAAGAGAAATAGTTTGTTTTTTAATTAGCATAGCACTCGTAACCTTTTTTTTCCTTCCTTAGATTTTCCCCAGGAACGCTGTCCCGTGGTGCTTGCACCACTTTTATACCCTGAAAAACGGGACATTCTAATGGACAGGATCCTGCCTGATTCTGGAGGGGTAGCTAAAACCATGATGGAGAGCTCTTTGGCTGATTTCATGCAAGAAGTAGGCTATGGCTTTTGTGCAAGGTTGGTAGCAAAACACTAAATTGATTACTCTTGTGTCAGTCACAGTGTAATTCTTTAAAGCAAGCTCTTAAGATTACTTAATGTATTACCAACTTTCCTCTCAAGAATTTGCTTAAAATTTAATCTTCCACATACTAGTTTTGGTGGCAGCAAATTTCTATCTATTCGTGCCTCCGCCTTTCCCCATCAAATGTAGACACCACAGCTGCCTAACCTAGTTGCCAGAGAGAGGTTTTTAGATTTGAACGGAAGAGAACACTGAGGCAAGTGTTTCTCCGTCCTGCCCCCACATGGAATTTCCTCACTGTACCTTCATCTTCCACCTCCTACCTCCTTCCTTTTCTGCCTTTTTTTATGCCCTGCTATTGCACATTCTTGTCACCTGCCAGGGGCACCAAAGGAAGTGAATAGAACTTACAACTGTAATATTGTAGATTGCTAATATTTTTGTGAGAGTAAGTTATTAAGGGCATTTATGTGCTTTGATTTGACTTTACGTGCAATTTTTATAATGTCTTTAAAACTCATATAAACCACATTTCCAGTGTATTTTGAAATTATATTTGTTGTGTGTGTATGTGCCTGGCATAAAATTTCTGTTTAATTCAACCTCAATGGCAAAGTGAAAAGTTAGGATGTATTTTAAGGCTTCATACATTCCAGAACAATTAAACTTACCTCGAATATGAGTATTTTCTTTTTTTGCTAATCCTCGCCCAAGGATATTTCTCCATTGATTTTTAGGGAGAGTGGAAGAGAGAGGGAAAGACAGAGAGAAACATTGATGTGAGAGAGAGACATCAATTGGTTGTCTCTTGAACAAGCCCCGACCAGGTAGGAGCCTACAACCAAGGTATGTGCCCTTGGTCTGCAGGCCAACGCTCTACCCACTGAGCCAAACCAGCGAGGGCAGTGGTCGGCAAACCGTTAGTCAACAGAGCCAAATACCAGCAGTACAACAATTGAAATTGCTTTTGAGAGCCACATTTTTTAAACTTAAACTTCTTCTAATGCCACTTATTCAAAATAGACTTGCCCAGGCGGTGGTGTTTTGTAGAAGAGCCACACACAAGGGGCCAAAGAACCGCATGTGGCTTGCGAGCCGCAGTTTGCCCATCACGGGGCTAGGGTGAATATCAGTATTTTAAAGAGGAACTTATTCAGCCCAGCTGGAGTGGCTCTTCCCGTTATTTGTGCACCGAAGGGTTGCCTGTTCAATTGCTGGTGATGACACATACCTGGGTTGTGGTTTTGATCCCTGTCTATGCACATACGAAAGGCAACCAGTTGATGTTTCGTTCTCACATAGATGTTTTCCTCTCTCCTCTCCCTCTCTCTTTCTCTCTCCCCTTCTCCTCCTCCCTTCCTCCCTTCCTCTCTTCCTCCCTTTCTCCCTTTCTCCCTTTCTTCTCTCTCACACCTATATAAAAGTAATAAGAAATTTTATACTCTGCCTATATCAGTAAAACGAGGGATTTCACTCAAGGGCTCATTTTATGTTAGCATTTCTTAGCCTTGATATTGATGATGGTAGTGTTTTCTAAAGTTTAATTTCTGTTTCAGTATCGAAGAATGTCGCAATATAATCATGCAGTTTGGTGTTCGGGAGGTAACAGCTGGCCAGGTAGCAAGGGTTTTGGGAATGATGGCTCGAACTCATTCAGGATTAACAGATGGAATTCCATTGCAGGTAAGTGTAGAGATCAGCAATTTTGCAACATGAATGAAGTGCACCCTTTCCCTTCCCATTTATTAAATTACATTATGATTGGTTATTCTGCCAATCAGAGCTGAGCACATTAAGTAGTTGGGTTTATTTAATTCATACTTTACTTTGACAGAGTATCTCTGCTCCTGGCAGTGGGATCTGGAGTGATGGAAAAGATAAAAGTGATGGCGCACAGGCACATACATGGAATGTAGAAGTCTTGATTGATGTTCTCAAAGAGCTGGTAAATACACATAATCATGATTTTACATTCATGCTTTTAGTATGATGTAGCCCACAGAAAGTAAATTTTAATGAATAAAATGCCAACCTGAATGAGTGCAGCAATGTATTCTATAAAACTTAAAAAAAAGTTTTTATTGATTTTTAGAGAGAGGAAGTTAGAAACATCAAGAGATAGAAATATTAATGAGAAACAATAACATTGATCAGCTGCTTGCTGCACACCCCCTACTGGTGATCAAGGACGCAACCCCGGCATGCACTTGATCAGGAATTGAACCCATGCATGACCTCTTGGTGCATGGGATGAAATTAAATAGAAAGAGGAAAAAAGTTTTTATGGCTTAACAGGTGTCATTTTAGGGTAAAATTAAATAGACTGTGATGCTTTAAGTGGAGATTTTAAGTGCAAAATGTTCATAGCCTTTTTTCTTTCAAGCATAAAATATACTTAGTACTTTGTGCAAAGTGTCTGGTAAATTATGTTCTATATATTTGTTTCCTTTGTGTGTTTTTTAAATCTCAAGCTTTTTTTGAATTCCTTTTCAAAGAACATTTTTTAACAATTTTATGTCATTTTGATATAAATAATCTAGACTTTTCCTAATGCACACATTGGTAGGCTTTTAGGGGAAAATCCTTAGTTAATGAAGAATGGTGTTTGTTACAATTTATTTACCGGTACTTTTGCATATTTGTTCCAAGGTAGTATAATTTTGATATAAAGAGGAGACATTGAGTGAAGAGTTTCTTATTTGCCACACTGGGATGGGCGTGGTCGTTGGACTTAAGTAGGGGAAGAGAGTTCCATTTGTGTACCATGTGGTCAGAAGTAGGTCATGAATTGAATGGTTAGAGTACCCTGCTAGTAGAGACAGTTTAGTTTATATATTAAGAATTTACCTTTCTAATTTTCATTGGAAATGCCAGAAAGATTTAGGTGATTTTGAGTTTATAATTGGAACATCTTGACTGAACTTCAGATTTAATTTGGCTTTTTGGATAAAGCATAAAATATGAAATATGTACACTTTTGTTCATTCAAATTTGAATTTTTTTTCTATTTAGAACCCGGCTTTGAATTTCAAGGAAGTAACTTATGAACTGGATCATCCTGGATTTCAAATTCGTGACAGTAAAGGACTTCATAATGTGGTTTATGGCATTCAAAGGGGATTGGGTATGGACGTGTTCCCAGTAGACCTCATATATAGACCTTGGAAAAACGCAGAAGGCCAGGTAAATGAATGGTGTTTAGCTATAGAAAGGGAACAAACCAGTGACGTATTTCTTTTTTTTAAATTTGTTGATTTTTTAAAGCAAGAGGAAGGGAGTGAGAGGAGAGAGATAAGAGACATTGATTTGTTCCATTTATGCATTCATTGGTTGATTCTTCTATATTTACATTTATTTTACTTTATTTTATTTTATTTTTTTTTAATATATTTTATTGATTTTTTACAGAGAGGAAGGGAGAGGGATAGAGAGTCAGGAACATCGACGAGAGAGAAACATCGATCAGCTGCCTCCTGCACACCCCCCACCGGGGATGTGCCCGCAACCAAGGTACATGCCCTTGACCGGAATCGAACCCGGGACCTTTCAGTCTGCAGGCCGACGCTCTATCCACTGAGCCACACCGGTTTCGGCCATTTATTTTACTTTAAAGAGAAGAAGAGAAAGAGAGAGAGAGAAACATCAATGATTAGAATCATTGATCTGCTGCCTCCTGCATGCCCCTTACTGGGGATTGAGCCTGTACCCCCAACATGTGCTCTGACCAGGAATCCAACCATGACCTTCTGATTTAGGTTGAAAAATCACTGAATGACACCAGCCGGACCATTAATTGGTTGATTCTTGTATGTTTCTTACCTGAGGATTTTTTTTTTTTTTTTAAATATTTATTGTTGAAAGTATTACATATTTCTACCTTTTCCCCCCATTGACCACCTCCAGTCTGACCCAGGTCCTCACTACCCTGCCCCATTGTCTGTGTCCACAGGCCATGCATATATGCTTCCTAGGTTCTTGGTTGATTATCTGCCACCCACCTACCCACTCACCCTCCAAGATTCCACACACTGTTTCATGCTTCCATCTCTCTGGATATACTTGTTTATCAGTTTATTTTGTTACTTAGATTCCACATGTGAGTGAGATCATGTGATACTTACCTTTCTCTGACTGACTCATTTCACTTAACATGATACTCTGCAGCTGACCGAGGATTGAACCCTCAACCTTGTTGTATTGGGAGATGACATTTCTTATATAGTGCCATTTATCCATTGGTTAAACTATTTTTTTAAAGTAGAATTTTACATGGCTCAGAAAAGCAGAGACTCATAAATTTGAAGGAACACTATCATAGTTTAGTATTATACTGAGTTGAAGTTTAGCAATCAAACTGTTAATGATGTTTATCTCCAACGCCATTTCATCCTACAGCGTTTATCTGTTTGATTTGTCTGTGATTTTGAAAGAGCAAATAATTTAGATTTTAAAGGGAAATTGTCATTCTAATAACCTTATGATGAAAGGTAGCCTAATGTTTCAGATTTTTATAAGCATTCACTGTTATTTATGTTAGTAAGAGCATTTTTCTCTTGTTCCAGCTCTCCTTTATTCAGCATTCCCTTATAAATCCAGAGATCTTCTGTTTTGCTGACTATCCTTGTCATACTGTTGTCATTGATATTCTGAAAGCACCACCAGAGGATGACAATCGAGAAATTGCCACGTGGTAAGTAATCATCTCACTACTCTTGAAAGGATTACTTCTATTACTTGAAAAATAAAGTTAGTAGTGAGCAATTACATAGTTAAAAGGTTTCATTGTAATAGTATTTTTAATTAGCCTAGTTACCTTAAATTTTTATAGAGGATGATAAATCTACTTTTAGTTTTGTATCAGGAGATAATTGTATCTCTTCTCTTGTAAGGGTGCCCATTAGATATTTTCTGAAACTGTTAAATATTGGAAGGAGATTTGTAAGTCTCCCTTAGTATTAGATCTCTGTCTTGTCTGTAGAGTTGCTTTCTATTAAGTAAGAATAGCTCAAGAAGGCCAACCCATCAAGTCTAATATTTTCAGCAAAAGTAGCTATTTTCTCTGAGTTCCAATTCCAAGTTTCTGAAGGAGAATCTGCCTCTGGCCTAGTAGGTTTCTTCTGAATCCAAATCACTTCTCTTTGGGGATGGGAAGTAAGGATAGTGAAAATACCTTCATTACTGTTGAATCCACACATGGCTGTATAAAGGGAAAGGGTGGGGCTGGATTGGTCCCCAAAGTTATCTACTTCATAATGTTTCATTCATTTGGATTGCCTTTGAAATTAGTCTGATAGCATAGCAGCATATATTTTTCAGGTGAACAGCACCAATGGTTAGAGTATTTTAAATATTAAATGATGACAACAAATTGGTTTTATCCTGATAGCTGGTATCACTTATTTGTAAAAAGAATAATGTATATCAAGATTTTCATTGATGGAGTATTTTACTTTCATTTTTGTTAGGAAGAGCTTGGATTTGATTGAATCTCTACTGAGGCTTGCAGAGGTGGGACAATATGAGCAAGTCAAACAGCTCTTCAGTTTCCCTATCAAACACTGTCCAGACATGCTGGTAATGGCCTTACTGCAAATCAACAGCAACTGGCACACCTTGCGCCATGAACTCATCTCTACTCTGATGCCAATTTTCCTTGGAAACCATCCTAACTCAGCTATTATTTTGCACTATGCATGGCATGGGCAGGTGAGACATGACCATTTCTTCGTTGGATGATGTTCAGTGAGAGAAATTGTCCGTCTTAGCTGGGCATTTGGAATAGTGCCTGTCAGTGTTCTGCAGGATTGCCATTTAACCCTCTTTTTCTTTCCTTAGGGACAGTCTCCCTCTATCCGCCAACTTATCATGCATGCAATGGCAGAATGGTACATGCGAGGAGAGCAGTATGACCAGGCCAAATTGTCTCGAATACTTGATGTGGCCCAGGACTTGAAGGTGAGCTTGGAGGGGCAGAATAACACTTTTATTTATTAATTATAAAAATTAACATTTTTTATGTAATATATGCCTTATGAAGAATTCAAATTTAACTAGCTTTTAGCTAGAGTGAGCTGAGTTGAGATACAAATTTTGTCTTGTAAGTAGAAAGGAAATGGAAACCAGAAATTGTTTGTTTTTTAAATATATTTTAATTGATTTCAGAGAGGAAGGGAGAGGGAGAGAGAGAGAAACATTGATAAGAGAGAATCATTGATTGGCTGCCTCCTGCACTGAGGATTGAGCCTACAACCAGGGCATGTGCCCTGACTGGGAATTGAACCATGACAATCCTGGTTCATAAGTTGATGCTCAATTGCTGTACCGTGCCAACTAGGTAGCAGAGTAGTTGTAATTTAAGTGGCACAATTAATTTATATTGGATTGAATTTTGTTTAGTCTTTCAATGATATTTGTAAATCTATTTTATTTTAAAAGAAGTCATAATTGACTTTTTTTCAGATGTAATCTGGGAGATATAATTTTTGGAAAAATTGCTTAGGTTTCAACCCTTTTGCATATTTCATTAGCATTGATGGGACTTTTTGAGAAATAGTCTGACTCTTGATGTCTTTTCATAATTAGGGATATAGTATTATAGTTCTGCAGAGGTTCAAATAAGCCTGAGTTTAGATTTTTTAAACAGGGTTAGGGTTATTTTTCATTCTTTTTGTCTTATTCTGCTTTAGATTTAGTTATTTAAAAAAGCATAGGGTAAAGCTTATTTTGAAGGTAAAGTCGGGTTGAAATGTTGACCTTATTTTAAGTAGGGACTAATGTTAACCTATTTAAAACATTATGGCCAAGAAAATGTTAGCACTTTGTTTGTGAAAATAAAAGCAGGCAACAGAAAATAGGACAGAGAAGAGAAAATTACTTAATTGTTTGACTTATAGTTTCTAATATTCTTTTCTTTAGGCCTTGTCAATGCTGCTAAATGGTACTCCATTTGCCTTTGTTATTGACCTTGCTGCACTTGCTTCACGTCGTGAATACCTCAAACTTGACAAATGGCTCACAGATAAAATTCGAGAGCATGGAGTAAGGATTTGTCCATTTGTTAGTAATTTTAAATATCGATGGCTAAAATAGCCAAAGAAAAATAATTATTTAAATGGCAATTAAGATGTTATTCTGGATTTTAGTTAAATTGCTTGGTCTTTAATCTGAAATCAATTTATTTTTAAACTGAAAGCAATTAAGATCACTTTCAAATACACTGAAAGATGTTTCTCTTTCTCAGGAACCTTTTATCCAGGCATGCATGACTTTTTTAAAGAGGCGGTGTCCTTCTATTTTGGGTGGACTTGCCCCAGAGAAAGATCAGCCCAAAAGTGCTCAACTTCCTCCGGAAACTCTGGCGACAATGTTGGCCTGTTTACAAGCTTGTGCAGGGTAAGAAGAGCATGCTTGTGAATGACCATTTTTTTAATTACCAATTCAGTATATCTACTTGGTATAGGTCTATTCAGACTTTCTTTTTCTTTTTTTGGTTTTGGTAGTTTGTGTCTTTCTACAAAGTGTCCATTTCATCTAGGTTATCTGATGTGTTGGCATAAAATTGTTTTATATTATATACCCTTATAGTCTCAATTTTGTAAGGTTCATAGTACTGTCCTTTAAATTTTAATAATTTGTCTTGGTCAATTTTGTTGACTTATAAAAAAAACAACTCCCCCCCCCCCCTTGTTTTGAGTTAGTTTGAACTTTAAAAATTATTAAAATGGAAAGTTAGGTTCTTAGGGATTTTTTTTAAATGTGCTAATTAAAAAATATTTTTATTGATTCAGAGAGGAAGGGGAAAGAGAGAAACAAACATCAGTGATGAAAGAATCATTGACCGGCTGCCTCCTGCATGCCCCCTACTGGGGATCAAGCCCACAACCAGGCATGTGCCCTTGGCCAGAATCAACCTGGGACCCTTCTGTCCACAAGCTCTAAGAATTGACCCAAACCAAAACCGGTTTTGCTGAATGGATGGAGCATCGGTCTGCGGATAGAAAGGTCCCGGGTTTGATTCTGGTCAAGGGCATGTACCTTGGTTGCAGGCACATCCCCACTAGGGGGTGTGCAAGAGGCAGCTGATCAATGATTTTCTCTCATCGATGTTTCTAACTCTCTCTTCCTTTCTGTAAAAAATCAATAAAATATATATATATATATATATATATATATATATATATATTTATTTATTTATTTATTTTAATATATTTTTTATTGATTTTATACAGAGAGGAAGGGAGGGAGATAGAGAGTTAGAAACATCGATGAGAGAGTGTCATCGATCAGCTGCCTCTTGCACACCCCCTACTGGGGATATGCCCGCAACCAAGGTACATGCCCTTGACCGGAATCGAACCCGGGTCCCTTCAGTCCCCAAGCCGACGCTTTATCCATTGAGCCAAACCGGTCCCGGCAATAAAATATATTTTTTTAAAAATAAAAAGAATTGACCCAAACCAGCTATGGTAGTGGTCACCAACCACCGGTTGGCGACCATTGGGCTAGGGCTAGTTTTACTTCCTAAGCCAGAAGTAAGATTCTGAATTTAGGAATTAATATCTAAGACAGTACCAAGTTTGTATAGAGTTTATGATTGCAAAGTGTTCCACAGTTTAATGAGGCAATAACGTCCAAAGACAGGAAGGTGGGTTTTTTTGTTAAACATTTTTCCTGGAATTTGATATTTTAGGAGGCAGTCATTTTTTTATCTTTATCTTTTGACTATGAGAAACTTGTATAATTTGTGCATAATTTTTGACAAAGTGGTTGAGAATATGGATTGTTTCTTGGAATATTTTAACATATATTGGTTGTACTGTGTACATGGTTTAGTTTCAGAGATGTAAAATAGACTTCTAAGAGAAAGCCAATGGTTAGAAAATTCTAGTGATTAATGACAGGTGGAAAGACATAAGATGTAGTGGAAATTTAACCAAGTGTTCTAGCAAATTTTTTTCATTAGAGAATCTATTCTGGTCATTTAGATGTTCTGGGGAATAACAAGTGATCTTTTTCACTTTCTTTTCTCTTTAGGAGTGTGTCTCAGGAATTATCAGAAACCATTCTCACCATGGTAGCCAATTGCAGCAATGTCATGAATAAGGCCAGACAGCCACCACCTGGAGTTATGCCGAAAGGACGCCCTCCCAGTGCTAGCAGCTTAGATGCCATTTCTCCTGTTCAGGTAAAGGAATTCTACCATTGGTATTTCCGCATGTGTTTGTAGACTTGGAATAGAATAAACTTCTACATCATCATTAATCTACTCAAAGGAAAAATTGAATTTTATCACATTTTAGATAACTGCATGTCTAGCAAACTACATTTTAAAGGAGGTAGGCATTATATTCTGGAATATATTTTGATCATGCAATAGGACGTGACTCTGATAGGAAAGATACAAAATAACTTATGTAGGTAAAAGATAAGGGCTTCTTTTTAAAATAAGAATAACTTAGACTTGAGAAATAAGCACTGCCTTTGAACCTGATGTGTCTTGTTTGTAGCTTCTCGGGCCAAGCAACAGTGCTAGAGCATAAGGACTTGTTATAACTGGGGCTCTTCAGCTCTCAACTGAACTGCTCTTTTAAAAACAAGGTACATTTAAGTTACTCCCTGACACCAGCCACCCCTTCTCTCTGGGAGCAACACATTCCACTTCTATTTTCAGCTGCATTGAATGGCAGATTGGGGTTTAAGAAAAGCAAGAACATTTAGTGATTCTCAGTGGCCATTTTCTGAAAGGCATTTGGTGTATCATTTTCTATAGTCATGAAGATCTGAAATAATGTCACAAACTAAGAAGCTTGGAAGTGCAGCTATAAAACATTTTTAAAAATATTGGTGAATAGCATACCTTGTTTTTGTTGTTTTGTTTGTGTTTTAAAATTAAACTAGAGCTAATCGTTTCCAACCCCCAAGATTTTCAAATTTTGACTAGATTTGCTTGTTTTGACTGGATGATTTCTGCTTTCTAATTCTTTTATTGTGTTGCAAGTTAAGTATGTTAGAGAAATTCTTTTTGTTTTAAAGGGGCTTATTGGAAATTGTAAGAACCTAATGTAATAACTGTCCTGTGTCACTACTAAATGCTTACTTAGTATTACAACTATAGGGCAGTTCATCTTAAAAGGTTTTTTAAGTTCTGTAGCCTTCATATTATGGCTTTGGTAATTTGGCAGGGGTTTATTCTTCTAATGTATTCCATTTGTAATAGTAAGAAAAAAGACGGTCATACTTCATTTGGGATTCAAGTATCATCACAATTGTGTGGGAAGTTTTGTGGTTTACTTATTAAGCATACAAAACTGTTGCTAAAGATTGCTTTACTTGTGTCATATATTTATCATTAATATATTTTTATAATGTTTTTCTTTAGATTGACCCTCTTGCTGGAATGGCATCTCTTAGTATAGGTGGTTCAGCTGCCCCTCACACTCAGAGTATGCAGGGTTTTCCTCCAAATTTGGGTTCTGCCTTCAGTACCCCTCAGTCACCAGCAAAAGCATTCCCACCCCTTTCTACTCCAAATCAAACAACTGCATTCAGTGGTATTGGAGGACTTTCATCACAGCTTCCAGGTAAGGGGGTGGGTGAGGACGCAAGGTATCTATAATATTCACTGTGCCTTAGTTTGTGGTGTTTGGAGTGACTTAAGATAAGAAAAACTGCTTAAATTAAATTATAAAAGGTGGCTTCAACACCCATAGTTGAGAAGAGAAAAACAGCCTATTTAATAAGAGAGGGAATATACTAATTGACCACCATACCCTCACAAGATGGTGGTCCCCACAGCCAATAAAGAGGGAATATGTTAATAGACTTCCACACCCTCACAAGATGGTGGTGCCCACAGCCAAAAAAGAGGGAATATGCTAATAGACTTCCACACCCTCACAAGATAGTGGTGCCCAGAACCCTCAGCCCCGCCTCATCCAGCCTCAGTCCCCCAGTCCTCTTAGTCCCGCAGGGGAAGGCAGTTGGAGACAATCATGCCTGCAGGGAAGCAGTTAGTTGGCATTCAGTCCACCAGGGGAGCGGTTAGGAGGCTGGCAGGCAGAGTGGTTAGGGGCAATCAGGCAGGCAAGTGGTTAGAAGCCAGTGTGAGAGGGATGTCTGACTGGTGGTTTAGGCCCGATCCCTGTGGGACATTCTGCGAAGTGGTCCCAGATTGGAGAGGATGCAGGCTGGGCTGAGGGACCCCCCCTTCCCCCCATTCATGAATTTCGTGCACTGGGTCTAATATTTTTAAATTACAATGTTTTAGTTGTAAAGTTGAATTCAGTGAAGATTCTGTATTACCAAATGATAATATAAACAGTGACAAATGTGTTAATTACACATTTTAAAGGACTTAGGCTTAGATCAAGAACTGACAGCTTTATGAGTTATTCAAGGTAGAAAATATTTCGCACATCAGATTCAGATGTATGTTCTGCTGGGGTTTTTTTTATTTTTATTTATTTATTTTTTTAACCTACCTTGAAAATGATAGTAAGCTAGAGGCATGATGCATGAAATTCCTGCAAGAGTAGGCCTTCCTTCCCTTGGCTGCCAGCACCAGCTTCCCTCTGGCATCTGGACCCAGGCTTCCCTTGTACCCCCGGCTTCCTCCCTAAGGCCCTGTGGAAGGACTTCAGGTCTAATTAACATATTACACTTTTATTATTATAAGATTCTACAACGTTTTCAAGCTTTTAAAATTCTTTGGCTTATAATTTTATATTGAAATAAAGGTTACATTTCCCCCCCTTTCTTAGACCCAATTGTTTCTTCTCAGCTGTATTCACCTTTTATCTTTCAGACTATTAAGTTTAGAATATTATTAAAACCTAAGGACTGAAATGTAATGACTCTGTAACCTAGTTTACACTGCTGCTATATGGTTCTAGCCCTGATTGTCTTTCATTTAAAACAAATTTACTCTAATAAGGCCTTAGCAAAGTCCTAGTTATTAAAATAATTTTGTTTGCTAGTGTTGTGGGAAAAAAAGAAGTCCTGACTCATGCTAACTTAATAGTATGAAAGTCTTCAGTTTTAATCACTGAGGAAACCAAGTCGTCCTTATTTTGGCTACCTATATCACATATGAGAACATATACCTCAATAGTTAAAATTTTGCATTTTAATGTTATAAAGAATATAAAGAAATGAATAATTCTAAATGCTAACTAAATTTTGCAGTTTGTTTTTGTCTACTTTTACTAGTTTGGATTTTCTACAAAATTAAATAGACATTGTAAGATAATTAACAAAGACCTTTTTAAATAAGAACTTATATCTTTGATGTAATTAAAGTCAAGAACATGAGTAATGATAAGACTTCTGGCTGCTTCGTTCTTTCTAGTAGGTGGTCTTGGCACAGGCAGCCTGACTGGTATAGGAACTGGGGCGCTTGGACTCCCTGCAGTGAATAACGATCCTTTTGTGCAGAGGAAACTGGGCACCTCTGGACTGAACCAGCCTACATTCCAGCAGAGTAAGATGAAACCTTGTAAGTGGTAGTGTTGTCTGTGATTGTGAAGTATGACTGAAGAACATAAACTTTTATGTCCAATTGGTTGTCTATAGTTCTATGGACAAAAACATTGACTTAAGATATTTAGAGCCATATGTTGATGTATTTCTTAGATCAGTAGGAGCAAATGCACAAATTTGAATTACTAAAATGAAAATTTGATGAGTCACTCTACCTTTGATCTGGATTGTCAGAACAAAGTGAGGGTTAGCATCCTTAGGGGTATTATCCTTAAAGTGTGACGAATAATAAAGAGAAAAGTAAAATCTTATATTTAGATTTGACGAATATACTTATCCTACTTTTTTTGGTGTGGTTTTTGGGGTGCGATGGTTGTTTTATTGCTTTCACAGAGACGAAGGGAGTGGGGAAAAAGAAAGTGAAATATCAAGGATGAAAGAGATTGATTGGCTGCTCCCACACACCCAGGCATGTGCCCTAACCAGAAATCGACCATGGCCTCCCGATTCATGGGTTGATGCTCAGCCACTTGAGTCACACTGGCCAGGCAAGGTGGTAGTGTTTTTTAACTAATCAAGAGCAGCCAGGAGGCTTTAATAATTTATTTAAGGTTATCACTTCATGACATATATATAACCTTAATTATACAATATTTAATAAAATAAATATTGCCATATAATGTACATGATGTAAAACAAACAAACAAAAAAAACACTTTAAAGTTTCACCTCCTTAGTTATCCTAAAGTCAGAGAAGTCTTTTTTGTGGTCGTGACTAAGTATTTACTAGGCAGAATTTGACAGTGTTAGTATGAAAGGCTTGTCTGAATGTTAATGTTTTGTAGCATGCTTTGTGTTCATATCAGTATGTCATGCATATGCATTAGTGATTCTTAATATGTTAAATATGATTTTTATTGTGAAGTAAAGACTTGTTAACCTTGAGTAAGGTTTATTAAGGGTAAATTCATTGTGAATTTGAACTTTGTGGTCCTTCATGGCATAATTAAAGTCCAGTTGAAGAAAATACTTAGAACCATAGTTGTAAGGCAGTTTTGTTAAAATCCTTTATGTGTACCTAGAACAGCTGAATATTAAAACTTGACCACTTAATACTTTCTTCAGTTTATTTTTCCCCTTAAAATTAAAACTATCTTGGTCTCTCTGGCTCTATATGTGTGTTATGGGGGAGTGAAGTAAGAGCCTAAATGCCCACTAGTTGCTTTTCTGTTTCTAACAGCGGACTTGTCTCAGGTGTGGCCAGAGGCAAATCAGCACTTTAGTAAAGAGATAGATGATGAAGCAAACAGCTATTTCCAGAGAATATATAATCACCCACCACATCCAACCATGTCTGTTGATGAGGTGAGTGTCTAGGATGATGAAAATCTTTATGGTCTAGGTAAATCTTAAATGCCCCTTGCAAAGCTTTTAGAAATCCAGCCCAAAGTATGTTGATATGTCTGTGCATCATTTAAAATCTTAGCATTTATCTTAAGCTCAGTTTATTGTGAAATAATTTTGCTTAATCTGTTAAGGACATTTTTGGGAGGCTCTTAATAATAGTTTCTTTTTGTGTATTGTTTTGTCTTGCCTTTTCCAGGTATTAGAAATGCTACAGAGGTTTAAAGACTCTACCATAAAGAGGGAACGAGAAGTATTTAATTGTATGCTAAGGAACTTGTTTGAAGAATATCGTTTTTTCCCCCAGTACCCTGATAAAGAGTTACATATAACAGCCTGCCTGTTTGGTGGGATAATTGAAAAAGGGCTGGTTACTTACATGGCACTAGGCCTGGCCCTGCGATATGTTCTTGAAGCCTTACGCAAGCCTTTTGGATCCAAAATGTATTATTTTGGGATTGCTGCACTAGATAGATTTAAAAATAGGTAAGTGGTTAGGTTTCCTTTGAAACTTACTTTTTTTAAATATAAGTATTTATAATAACTCATTTATCAATTGGTTCTTGTCAAATCTCATTATTATATATATGTTAACTTATAATGACTGAAGTAGATGAGAAGTGAAAATAATTAATTACACCTATCAATTAAGGGGTATGAACAGTATAAAATGAAATCACAGGGAGAGTTTGTTTATTGAGGTATACTTTTTGCACAGTGAAAGTTACCATTTTAGGTGCACGGTTATTTGAATTTTGACAAATTTTTTCCAATTGTGTAATCACAATCAAGATACTGATTGTATCCATCGTCCCCAAAACAGTTCTCTTGTCTCCCTGTTGAAGTCTACTGATTTGATTTGGTCTAGTTTTTTCATATTGTTGTTTGAATTCACCCAAGCACAATGTGTATGGGCCTGACTTCTTGCACTTAGCATGGTACTTTCGAAATTCATCCATTTTACTGCATGGTTCAGAAGGGTTTATTTGTTGCTGACTACTATCCTGTTGTATGGATTAACTACAAATTGTTTTCTGTTCACCTGTTGATGAACATTTAAGGTTGTTTCCAGATTGCAGTTTTAGTGGCTTATTGTAATCAATTTTAAGTAAAATATGACATTTTGAAACATTTTCTGTTATAAAAGGAGGTGAAGTTTATAAATATTTCCCCCCTTCACTTCTGTATTCTTCCCTTTGGCATTATCTTCGAGTAAGATAGTTCTCAGGCAGAATGAGAGAAATGGCCTAGGTTAGCACTGGGAAGAAAATTTTTGTTAATTGTGCTGCCTCTGTATTTACATGAAATAGTGAGTAAATGTTTCTGTTGGCAGATTGAAGGACTATCCTCAGTATTGTCAGCACTTGGCTTCTATCAGTCACTTTATGCAATTTCCTCATCATTTACAGGAGGTAAGCATCTTCCATACCTAAAACCTTTCTAGTAATTGGAGGGTTTGTATATCTTAATTTGATTTTGGATGTTAGAAATGGTATTAAGATTTCTTAATGATTTGCATAATATAATTGGTACATCTATTATTTGTTGCTTATTTTGCAACTTAATAGTAGATTGTGAAAAAATTGCGTTCTTGATCTTTTCTAAGCAGTGTTTTTTTGTTTGTTTGTTTGTTTGTTTTATTGATTTTTAACAGAGAGAAAGGGAGAGAGAGAGAGAGAGCTGGAAACGTCGATGAGAGAGAAACATCGACCAGCTGCCTCTTGCACACCCCCTACCGGGAATGTGCCCGCAACCAAGGTACATGCCCTTGACCGGAATCGAACCTGGGACCTTTCAGTCCGCAGACCGATGCTCTACCACTGAGCCAAGCCGGCTTCGACCTAAGCAGTGGTTTTGCTTGATTTAATAAAATAGCCTTTTAGCCTGATAATTCTATCAAAGAATAGACAACTTTTACTGTATTACTAAGAGAAACTTCATTGGGTTTTAAAAAGGATTTGGAATTGGAATCTTGGATAAAAATATGTAAAGTTGTTTATCTGATTTAAGTATGACTCAAAGATGTTTCATATAAGACTTAGACCAGTATTTCTTCAAAATACAGCCTTCTTACCACCTGCTTCGATTCCTTTGAGGTACTTAAAAAGGAGGCAGTCCCTGAGGAGAAGGACCTAGAGAATATACATTTTAAGCCACCTTCCGTGACTCTTCTTGTTTTAGTGATTGATTTTAGGCTTATTTGTAAACATACTTCTTTGTCTTGCCTTTCGTCACAGTCAGATCATACAGCACAAGAAGTTGATTGTTTATTTTACACAAAGCAGGTGTAAGTGACTTTATATAAGATCATATTTTAAGGAACCTGAAAGATCAGAATTTAAACTTACTATTATTTCTATATCAGAAGCCTGATACATGAAATTCATGCATCGTTAGAGTCCCTAGGCCTGGTTGGAGATCAGGGCCAATCTGTTGGGCGACCACGGGGGCGATTGGGAGGCTCCTGCTGGCACCCGCCTTGGCTGGCATGGGGCCTGTGGGCAGCTCCTGCATTGAACACCTGTCCCCTGGTGGTCAGTGTGCATCATAGTGACTGATTTGCATATTAGGCTTTTATTATATAGAATTATAATTTAATCCAGTAGTCTAGTTCCATCTGCCAAACTCATCCCCATGGGTTTGTTTGTAGGAGGGCAGGGTTATTGTGATGGCTTAATCTAGGAGACTCATGGAGAGAGGGAGGCAGGAGTCTATCACCAGGAGATTGGGGGAGAATGCCAAAACTATAGTACTGAAAAATGTATAGGACTGCAGAGTTTTGAAAAGGATGTGAAATCAGAGGATTACCACAGTCAAATGTGTTTGGAATTAAGAGCCAGGAATATGGGTCTTAGAAGACTGGAGTTCAAGAGAGGTGGCACAGAAGTGATCGCACAGAACAGTGGTTTCTGGTACCTACTGTAGCAAGAGAGCCGGGGGGGGGAGGTCATTGGTTGTATTTCTGCACTTTTCAAATATGTAGATAGTAGTTTTTGTTTTGCCAGGAATAGATTGTTGAAAATAGTATCAAAAACCCTTTGTCAGTCCTCTAAATGAAGGAACCACCAAACCAGCCCTGTGACATCCATCCAGTATCATTGCTTACCTTCTAGTTAGCTTGGCAGTATGTAGTGTATTTTTTGTTTGGTAGTTATAGTTTTACAGAATGGTAACTCACAATGCAGTGTGTATTTTAGGCTTTAGGTTTCTCATCAGCAAAGATCAGTCTATTATATAAATTTAAATAAATGTTAAAGGGATTTAAAGAAATTTTTATGCAGGTGCCTGTGGCTGCTTTTTTTAAAAATTATTTTGCTAGGCTAATTCTTTCATAAATATTAATATTTTACCCTCAGTATCTAGTATATACACATAAATATTATACATTTGAGAATATGGCTCATGGAGTAAGGGGGGTAGATGAACCAAAAGAATAGCCTCTCAGAAATAAGGGGAGTATAATTTTTAAAAAAATTTTAAGAACTCCTTTAAAATGTGTTTTTCTCTCCCTATCCCTACAGTATATCGAGTACGGACAGCAGTCTAGAGACCCTCCTGTGAAAATGCAGGGCTCTATCACAACCCCCGGGAGCATTGCACTGGCGCAGGCCCAGGCCCAGGCCCAGGTTCCCACAAAAGCGCCTCTTGCCGGGCAGGTTAGCACCATGGTAACGACCTCGACAACCACCACTGTGGCAAAAACGGTTACCGTCACCAGGCCTACTGGAGTCAGCTTTAAGAAAGATGTGCCAGTAAGTAGGTCTATCTTTTTTTCTCTTCCAGAATTTATGTCATAATATATGCGTTAATGAGCATGTATTTTAATATTATATAAACACATGCCTACTAAAAAAGTTGAAAAGACCAGCATTTCTCCCTTTGTATCTCCCTCAGATTTCCCAGAGGCAGCCACTATGAATAAATTAATATATATTCTTGCCAACTTCAGTGCACTGTCATATACTATGTGTACTTTTAAAAATATATATATTTGTATTGATTTTAGAGAGAAAGAGAAAGAGAGAAACATCAATGATTAGAGGGAATTATTAATTGGCTGCTTCCCACACATCTACTGGGGATCAAGTCCACAACCTGGGCATGTGCCCTTGACCGGAATCAAACTGGGACCCCTGAGTCCACAGGCTGATGCTCTATCCTCTGAGTCAAACTGTCTAGGGCCCACATGTATTTTTTTTATACTAAAGGAATTTGTGTACAATTTTTTTCTGTATATGTCAACTAAGCATTTTAATCTGTTTATGTACTTTACTTCTTTAGCCTTCTATTAATACTACAAATATAGATACGTTGCTTGTGGCCACAGATCAAACTGAAAGAATTGTAGAGCCCCCTGAAAATATCCAAGAGAAAATTGCTTTTATCTTCAACAATCTCTCACAGTCGAATATGACACAAAAGGTGAGCATGGTGTAATAGTTTACATATCACTTACAGATGCTCTCTATTGGTATCACTAATAGTTTGGGGGGTTTACATTCTGTATCCTTTTTAATATTCACTTAACTTTAAAGGTAGAGGTAATAGAATCAAAACGAAGGGGAGGTGTACATATAACTTAATGTGTGTGGTTATGTGGATGTTAAATAGAATTAGTTTTAAATGTATTGTTTTGCAGTGAGTTGCAGGCATTTAAAAGTAAACTTATTGATCTCTTGATGGTGGGAGGTTTTTTGTGCTTCTAGTCACAACTGTTCCAGAGACCATTGGGAGCATTTATTAGGAGTCTAATCACAGGTAGCCCTTGTGAAAAGCATAAGGAGTGATGCTTCCCTTGCAAGATTATATGCTAAGGCAATTAGAAATGCCTCTCTTGGCCAGTAGGATTAGATTAAACAAGTAGGTTTGCGATATATGCAAGTACTACCTTTTAAAATCCCACCATAATTGAGTTGGGGTTGGGTAGGGAGGAACTAAAGCTTTTTACTATCCTTTTTGGAAAAGAAGTATCAAATTTTACAGATGATTCCTGGAGATGGAAATAAGGAAAACATAGTTCTGGTGTTAGGTCTTTTAATGGCAGGTTGTAGATTAGTAATTTATCCTTTTTTGGTCAAATGGAGAGTTGGGTAAGATGTGGATGAGGGACTACATGTTTTATAATTTTAAAGTTGAAAGCTACCGTAGGTGTTTGTACTAATCACCCACAGTTTATGGAATTGAACACACTGTATGTCATGGCATCTGTCTGATGTGGGGGAGAGAAGTAGCATAGTGATTTGATTTAGTACATAATTTTGCAAGGAGCCATATGCTATAGTACTATTCTCAGAAACAAAACACATAACTGTATTTCACAATCTTTTAATTATATATTTTCCGTGTCATTGGTTGGCTAGGTTGAAGAACTAAAGGAAACAGTGAAGGAAGAATTCATGCCTTGGGTTTCACAATACCTGGTTATGAAGAGAGTCAGTATTGAGCCAAACTTTCATAGCCTGTATTCAAACTTCCTTGACACACTGAAGAATCCTGAATTTAATAAGATGGTTCTAACTGAGACCTACAGAAACATCAAAGTAAGTTAGTTTTTGTACTTCTTTTCTGTTCTTTTTCTGTTTTGATTATGGAAATAATTGATTGTACAGGCAGAATTTGGAGTGGGGGCAGTGCTGCTGTTTTTTGAACATGTCTATGAAACTGCTCTAACATTTGTTTCAAATATATAACTAAATTTCATGAATTTAGTCTTACAGACATACTGAGTGTACTTTGTAAGTAACTACTATTCTGAATTGTTTTCATTATCCATGTTTTTTCTTTATCCTCTGAATGTTTTTAACTTGCTCCCCTGCGCCCCCTCCCATGTTTGCAATATGCTCTTAGCTGTAATCCCTTTGTTTTGTTTTTTAATAGTCTTAATAGAAATTCATTGTATGAGTATTTGGATATTTAGGTTATTAACTTTCACTATTACAGAAACTGTGTTGCAGTGAATGTTTTCTTTTATGTCTTAAGTGCCAGATATCTCTCAACTCTAGACCTGTTTGTGTACCATCTGCTGTTTAGGATTCTCAGCAGTTTATTTTAAGGTCAAACTCTTCCCGAGTGAATGCTTGTTCCATAAAAATTCAAGTATTTTCTTTCTTTCTTTCTTTCTTTCTTTCTTTCTTTCTTTCTTTCTTTCTTTCTTTCTTTCTTTCTTTCTTTCTTTCTTTCAGTTTATTTTAAGGTCAAACTCTTCCCGAGTGAATGCTTGTTCCATAAAAATTCTAGTATTTTCTTTCTTTCTTTCTTTCTTTCTTTCTTTCTTTCTTTCTTTCTTTCTTTTTTTTTTTCTTTTTTTTTTTTTTTTTAATATATTTTATTGATTTTATACAGAGAGGAAGGGAGAGAGATAGAGAGTTAGAAACATCGATGAGAGAGAGTCATTGATCAGCTGCCTCTTGCACACCCCCTACTGGGGATGTGCCCACAACCAAGGTACATGCCCTTGACCGCTCGAACCCGGGACCCTTCAGTCCCCAAGCTGACGCTCTATCCATTGAGCCAAACTGGTCCCGGCCAAGTATTTTATTTCCTAGGGGGAATAACTTTTCGAGTACACAGCATGAACCAGCGTACAGCTATGATCATTCTTTGCTGAATAACTTGGGACATTAGCTGAGGAGTGGGCACTATATTTAAACCTGTGTATGGGAATTCTCCCCATTCTAGGTTACGCTGTAGTGCAAAAGAATTCCTGGCTCTTTTCTGTTGCACAGCTGATATTGCCATTCTGCTGTTGCTGGATGGGGTTAAGGAACATAATTTTATTTAGCCTTTATTATGTGACTAGAGGGCTGGTGCATGAAATTTACCGGTATCCATCTATGTTAAAAACATCCCTCTCAGGGGATGTCTGTCAGTTTAGGCCAGTTCCCTGCGGGGAGTGGGCCTAAGCCAGCAGTTGGACATCCTTAGTGCTGCTGCGGAGGAGGAGGCGGGAGAGGCTCACCAGCCACGAGCCTGGCTCAGGGCTTCTGGCTGAGCAGCACTCTCCCTGTGGGAGCACACTGACCACCAGGGGGCAGCTCCTGCATTGATTTGCATATTAGCCTTTTATTACATAGGCTTATATAGGATAGTAAAAATGGTTGGGATATATGAAAACTTCCACACACTTGAAAGCAAAATCTCAAGATAATTTCAAACAATTTTAAATTATAAATGTTAATTTATATGATGGTTCTGTCCCCCTTATTCTCAAGAGAAAGTACTAAAAAATCAATGGAATGGACTTGAGTTTTCTAGAAAATTTGCAAAGAAGTGTATATGCTATATTATACTGTATTTTAAAGAGTTATCTTGTTTCCAGAGATATACAGTGATCTGGAAAATGGTACAATCTGAAATAGAGATTATGATCTTGGTTACATTTCTCCATGTCTGTCATCTTGAAGGATTTAGAAGCATAAATCAAAAAGATTTTTTTTTTTTTGAGTTTTCATTTGAATTGCAGTTGGCTTCAACCTACCTAACATTTTCAGACTTTTAAAATACTTTTCTGTGGGAGCATACATCACACTTTTAATCTTGCGTATACTTGTATTTTGTGTGATGTAGTTATATTACCTATAAAAATAAAATGTAATGAAAGGCACGAATAGGTAAAAAGGTCACTGAACACACAAAATGGTGCTATGATAGTATGAAATAGATCTACTTTGGGGGCATGTTTTCATCATTGATGACTTGGGTTTTTATTATTATTTTTCCCCCATCACCATTTATCCCCTCTATGCCCTCTTTCACCTCCTCCTTAACCCCCTCCCCACATCGCCATACTGTTGTCCATGTCCATGATTGACGGCTTGTTTTTAACATAGAATAATGAAATTCTCAAACATTTATTTAAGTTTTTTTTTTTTCTCCATAAGCTCATTTTCATCTTTCTAAATTCTGCTTTATCCTCTTTCTCCCCTCCCCCTTTAGGTGCTCTTGACCTCTGATAAAGCTGCAGCCAATTTTTCAGATCGTTCTTTGCTGAAGAACTTGGGACACTGGCTAGGAATGATCACACTAGCTAAAAATAAACCCATCCTACATACTGTGAGTTCCAGCTAAAAGTTTATATAGAATTTAAGAATGTTCATATAGCATATTATGTCTAAAAGCCTTTATTTGGGGCTATTTTAAGAAATGGGTACTTGTAAGAGTTTGGTCCATGTTTTGAATCTCTAATTGCATGCTCATGACCCCACATCATTTATGGGGATGCACAAAAGCCAGTAAGTTATGATTGTCACTACTATTTTGGGAAGGCAAAAGTAAGATATTACTTTGATTTCTCTTTTGAGGATAAGTTTGGCACAGTGTTCTTTGTGTACTTTGTGAAGAGTTTTGAAGTATATTCCTAGCTTTTAAAAATACTATTTCTCCCCCCATAGGACTTGGATGTAAAATCTTTGCTGCTAGAGGCTTATGTTAAAGGACAGCAAGAATTGCTCTATGTGGTGCCCTTTGTTGCCAAAGTTTTAGAGTCTAGCATTCGTAGCGTGGTGAGTAGATTTTAATATTTTATTAATGGCTAAATTGTAAGAGTTAATTTCAGCACAAGGTGAAGAAATTATGTCCCTAGTTCTTATGAATAGCGCTAGTTCAATCAGTATTCCTCGGATAAAGTTGTATTTCTAATGTATTGCTAAGTAAATTAAAGAACTGATATCTAATAGATGGCTTTGAATTTTGGTGTTTTTCTGAAATTTTATGTACAAGGCTAGGGGTTTTGTGGGAGCGCTTAATACTTATAGCCACATATATATATACACGCTTAACATTTTAAATTATGCAAATTGAAGTGATGTGGAGTTCATTTTAACATAATAGATTTTCTTTAGGTTTTTAGGCCACCCAACCCCTGGACAATGGCAATTATGAATGTATTAGCTGAGCTACATCAGGAACACGACTTAAAGGTAAATTTGTTGCTTCTTTATCCCTTGGAACATTCTCTGTTTTCACATTATTAAAATTTGTAGGAGAGGTAGAGTACTGGGGGAAGGGCCTTGTAACAATCCAGTAAGTCATTTATGTTATAAATAAAGCTAAAGTTTATTTTAAAAATTCTAATCGAATATTGGAATTACGCAGTTAAACTTGAAGTTTGAGATTGAGGTCCTCTGCAAGAACCTTGCATTAGACATCAACGAGCTAAAACCTGGAAGCCTCCTGAAGGACAAAGATCGCCTCAAGAACTTAGATGAGCAGCTCTCTGCCCCAAAGAAAGATGTCAAGCAGCCAGAAGAACTGCCTCCCATCACAACCACAAGTAAGTATAATAGTTAGCTGCTCTTTATTTACCAGAATGTTCTCTGAAATGGTACATTTTCATGCTTCTAGCAAGTAATCGTTGAACATTGTGCTGCTGAAACTTTTGTATTCTTTTTTTTTTTTTTTTTAATATATTTTATTGATTTTTCACAGAGAGTAAGAGAGAGGGATAGAGAGCTAGAAACATCAATGAGAGAGAATCATCGATCAGCTGCCTCTTGCACAGCCCCTACTGGGGATGTGCCTGCAACCAAGGTACATGCCCTTGCCCGGAATTGAACCCGGGACCTTTCAGTCCGCAGGCCGACACTCTATCCACTGAGCCAAACCGGTCCCAGCAACTTTTATATACTTTTTGGTGGGCATTCTAATTATTAAGGAAATGTTAGCAATGTCTAGACATTGTCGTGCCATATTAGAGTATATCTGAGTAATTCATGTGGCATTCTTAATTAAATCTGTCAATTATCTTGTGTGAGGTCTCAGAAAGAATTCAGTGGCATGACAGCCTGTGTTATTCCTCCAATCTGGGGGTGATCAGACCAGGTAGACCTCCTAGGAGATTGGATTATTTTATGAAGGCCAAGATGATTTTAAGTGCTGGGGCAACAGAGATGATTGGGAGGTGTGGTTAGAATAAACCAGCTTTTTTTTTCTTTTCTCTCTCAGCCCTCAGTAGCTAAAAATTCCCAGGTGGAAACCAGGTAACAGCCTAGATTGAAAATAGACATCTATAATAAGGAGTAATCCAAGGTTCAGGCCTGCTAATGCTGCATAACCTCTTAATTGATTTCTGAACTATGGGCACTGGTACTGACATAGTTTTACATAGTTGGTTCAAATCTCTGTTGAAATGACAGAATTTTTATGATAATTCAGGGTAGGGAAGATATGGCCTTTGTCATTTCCCTATACCGCCATTCTTTAATCCAGTTTAATGAAATAAAAGCTACTTGATGCCCTACCAATTTTATAGTAAAGTCAAGAAACATTCTATCTTTATTAGCTCTTACTTTGTGTCTTTACTTTTAGCAACTTCTACAACACCAGCTACTAGTACCACCTGTACAGCCACTGTTCCACCACAGCCACAATACAGCTATCATGACATCAACGTCTATTCCCTGGCAGGCCTGGCTCCGCATATTACTTTAAACCCAACAGTAAGTAAACATCATCTCATCCCCAAACTTCTGCCTTGTGACACTGGTTACCTTCTCTTTCCCCCTTCTTCCTGGATTCCTAGGTTGTAGATTTTTGTGCACAGAACAGGGATTGGGCACTGCTGTGTAGTACAGCTGGGATGTTTTCTACTCTAAAAATAGTCATTGTGACTAGTATCATTTAAATTGGTTCAGCATATCCAAAGCCATGATTAAAATCAATACAGCTGGCTCCCTCTACAAACCAGAGAGGCACTCTTTGCCCTATTAGGATGGTAAAAATTGTAACCATCCATGGCCCTCAACCCAATGTATGAGTTTTTATTTTGACAAAGAGACTGATGGAAAAGTGAGTACTAATGAAGATCTGGCCTTTGATATTTTTCTTTCACTTGATACCTAGCCTATCTAAAATGGAAGGAAGTTGTGAATGTTTGCAATGACTACATCTTGTTTGCTAAGTACCTGTGAAATGAAATTCACTTAGAGGGTGGGGCAAACATAGGTTTCTAGTTGTGAGTACATAAAACAATTTATTAATTGTATTATTTTCCATATAAACGTACTTTTGCCTCACCCTGTACAATCACAATCTGTAAGAATTCCTTGGCTCAGATCAGAAGAGTCTCAGTGTATACTATAGCTTTTGCTCTTTATTTTCATTAGCATGTCACCTTACCTTTGCATTAAGCCAGTTTTAAACAGGAGCTGAAACTGAACTGATCCATTTGTGTGTATAAATCTCCAGGTTAAGGCCTAGAAGTAACTTCTTTCTTTGTTTCTGTGTCCTGGTTCTGGGAAGCAATCTGGTCTAACTTTATAAGTAACTTCCCATCGATTCTTTATTTAAAGGTTTTATTGTCTATATTCAGAGTGATAATTGATTATCCTCTATCTTTTATTATGCTTAACATTTGTTTAGTTTAATCATATACTTGGAGTTTTTATGGTCTTTGTTTTTTAGAGAATGTTCACAAATACAGGAGTAACATTATTAATCCATTGACCATTTAGATTTAAAGGACTTAAAAACATTTTAGAAAGATAATTTTAACCCGATATTTCTTGTTTTGTATAGATGTGCATTTAGTTTTTGAAAGAAAAATCTAGATCTAGAAATTGTGATTCCTCTTTTTATTATTCTCAGTAATCCAAATACTTTTGTGTTCATGAATATTTTTAAGATTTCTTAAAAATTCAGTAAGGTAAAGAGACCAAGTGAGTATTAGGGCATAGTTTCTACCAGAGAAAAAATTAGAAAATCTTTTGAGCAGAGGCTTCAATGTATGATTATGCAAAATTCTTGCTATTCTGAGGAATTATTTGTAGCAATAAAAAATTTTGTAGAAAGCGTTCTCTCTGTAAACTTGTTTCTTTTTCCATTTCCCCAACTAAAGGAATTACTATTTAAATGAGTACTTGAGTCACATATTTTAATTAAACAAGTAGTGTGTCTTTAGGTAATGTATCTTGTAATGAGCAATAGGACTTTTATTTATTTATTTATTTATTATTTTATTGATTTTGTACAGAGAGGAAGGGAGAGAGATAGAGAGTTAGAAACATCGATGAGAGAGAGTCATCGATCAGCTGCCTCTTGCACACCCCCTACTGGGGATATGCCCCCAACCAAGGTACATGCCCTTGACCGGAATCGAACTTCGGACCTTTCAGTCCCCAAGCTGACGCTCTATCCATTGAGCCAAACCGGTCCCGGCAGCAATAGGACTTTTAAAAAAATCAAAAACATATATTACCTTGCACCACAAGGAATGCTACTTCCTCTTTGTAGCCCAACTTTTGATCCTGGGCTTTTTATTGATTAATTTAAAGTAGAAATGGGTAGTTATGGTTAACCTTGAAGTCATTCTAAAATAAAATCATGGGTGTGATTACTGATAGAAATTGGGTTGCCTTATTTAAACAAGCTGTTGTCTTGTTTCTCCCTTCCTAGATTCCCTTGTTTCAGGCCCATCCACAGTTGAAGCAGTGTGTGCGTCAAGCAATTGAACGGGCTGTTCAGGAGTTGGTCCATCCTGTGGTGGATCGATCAATTAAGATTGCCATGACTACTTGTGAACAAATAGTCAGAAAGGATTTTGCCCTGGATTCTGAGGAATCTCGGATGCGAATAGCAGCTCATCACATGATGCGTAACTTGACAGCTGGAATGGCTATGATTACCTGCAGGGAACCTCTGCTCATGAGCATATCCACCAACCTGAAAAACAGTTTTGCCTCAGCCCTTCGTGTGAGTTGACTATTTCTGTGCTGTAGTACAAAACTGATTGCTGCTTTGTCTGCGTTTCTTTTCTTTGCATTTGTACTTACTCTGATAGTCACCATATTTATTTGATGTCTTCCTTTTTCATATATTAAATTCTGTGAGGTGAAACATCATGTCTTTTTGTTCACTACTGTATCTTCAGTACAATGTTTAGCAGATAGTAGATACCCAAATATTTATTCTTTAAAGAAATAAAAAAATTTTTTTTAATGCAACTTGATTCAGATTACCATGAATTTGAATTAAAGCACTTGGAGTAGAACAGCACAAAATATTTAAAGTAATGTCATATGTACCTACATACAGCACAAGAAAGTTATTAACTTTGGTCTCAGGTGTTATGGTTATACTGCTTTTGTTTGCTGTTTTTCTGTTTTCATATTTTTTACCATCTTCACAACAATCTGGTGAAATGTTTTGGGTGAGTGGTATTTTCATCTTTCTTATATGATAAAGAGGAATGTTAGGCTATTTCATACTCATAGCTAATGGGTCACAAGTAAAGTTAGAACTTTCAAATTCATGCCTAAGCACTGAATTTCCTATTACCTATCTGCCTTGTCCACAGAAAACTTGAAATCTTTTTCTTTCATCTCTCCTCCCAATAGACTGCGTCCCCACAACAAAGGGAAATGATGGATCAGGCAGCTGCTCAGTTAGCTCAGGACAATTGTGAATTAGCTTGCTGTTTTATTCAGAAGACGGCAGTGGAAAAAGCAGGCCCTGAGATGGACAAGAGATTAGCAACTGTAAGTGTTTAGCATTTGCCTCTTAAGGATTTTTTTTCTTAATGTTTAAGAAAGTGTCTCATAACAAGAACCTCAGTGACTTTGTTTTATTTGCAGGAATTTGAGCTGAGAAAACATGCTAGGCAAGAAGGACGAAGGTACTGTGATCCTGTTGTGTTAACATACCAAGCTGAGCGGATGCCAGAACAAATAAGATTGAAAGTGAGAACCGGGGGCTCTGTTTCTCCCTTTGTTTTCTTTCTGTTCTTGTTAAATGCCTCACCAGGACTAGGGCAGTGGAGTTAGGGTTAGGCTTAGGCTTAGGGCAATGGTAGTCAAACTGCGGCTCGCAAGCCACATGCGGCTCTTTGGCCCCTCGAGTGTGGCTCTTCCACAAAATAATGCAGGTGTGCATGTACAGTGCGAATGAAACTTCATGGCCCATGAGCAGTAGTCGGTTTTCAGTTCTCCAAAGAAATTTCAGTCATTGTACTGTTGATATTTGGCTCTGTTGACTAGTGAGTTTGCAGACCACTGGGTTAGGGTTTTAGAGAAAGGATCTCACCTCAGTAGAATTTTACTTAAAAGGGAACCTGTGGAGAAGGTAAAGGCATAGCTTTATTCTGTGCCCCAGTTGTTGAAGTACTACTGTAAAGTGTTCATATGCCTGTTAGTTTTTGTGTCCCAACTTGGTCTTCCTTTTGGGTACTTATGTTTTTGTTGCTAGTTGCTTATGCTTATTGGTGACAAGAAGATGGTGAAAATGGATCTTTTTAAAATCAGCTCCATTGGAAAATTGGCAGTGGTGTGGTCCTAATTGAGGCACATTCCAGTGGAAAAAGTCTTAATGAGTTTATAAATGAGGGTGACTGACAGGATTGTGACATGGTAAACACTGTGTATGTGCGCACATGCATACTCAGTTATGCTATTACATACTGTACTCCTTGGCTTACTTCCTTTCAAATTTGCCACTTGCAAAAAAATTTTTTTCCTTTGATTATAAAGAGGATCCTGTCAAACTAGGTTTTTTCCTTCCAAGGTTGGTGGTGTGGACCCAAAGCAGTTGGCTGTTTATGAAGAATTTGCACGCAATGTGCCTGGTTTCTTGCCTACGAATGATTTAAGTCAGCCCACAGGATTTTTAGCTCAACCCATGAAGGTAAATAGTTGTTTTAAATTATATTGGAGTTTTATAGTTTGAGTGTTTTTATCTAATTTGTAACTTGCTTCCTAGGAACTTAAGTTAAAGGGGGGAAAAATACACAATTTTTGTTGAGTATAAGTATTCTATGTATCAGATCAACATAGCATACAGGGGATTTTTTCCCCCCTCCTCTAATATGTATGAGGTTGGTTTTTCTTTCATGATTAGGAGGAATTTACATAACTTCCCTGTTAATTTTTAAACCATTATTTACAGAAAACCATTTAAACATAGGTTGCTGACCTTGATGTTCTAATCACTCTTAACACAGAAAGAGTGTGACCATAGTACAGCCATTAAAATCAGAAAGGTTATGCTGATACATTGCTATGTAATCCTTAGACTTCATTCAGGTTTTACAAAGGTATCTTGATAAGTATTTTTTTAATGTTTCCATTGATTTTAGAGAAAGAGAAAGGGAAAGGGAGGGAAACATCGATGTGAGAAACATTGATCGGTTGCCTCCAGTATGCACCCTGACCAGGGATCAAACCTACAAGCTGGGTATGTGCCCTGAATGGAAATCGATCCTGCCACCTTTTGGTACACAGGACAGCATCAGCTCACTGAGCCACACCCTCCATGGTTTGGTAGAGGTGGTGTGGAGGGGAGACTCCAGTTAGTACCATGTGCCAATGAAAAATCTTTAAAATGTTTATTTCTGCCGAAACTGGTTTGGCTCAGTGGACAGAGCATCGACCTGCGGACTGAAAGGTCCCAGGATCAATTCCTGTCAAGGGCATGTACCTTAGTTGAGGGCACATCCCCGGTGGGGTTGGGGGGGTGCAGGAGGCAGCTGATGGATGTTTCTCATCGATGTTTCTAGCTCTCTATCCCTCTCCTTTCCTCTCTGTAAAAAATCAAAATATATTTTTTAAACATGTTTATTTCTTTTTTGGTAATCTCTAAAACAGCAAGCTTGGGCAACGGATGATGTAGCTCAAATTTATGACAAGTGCATTACAGAACTAGAACAGCACCTACATGCCATCCCACCAACTTTGGCCATGAACCCTCAAGCTCAAGCTCTTAGAAGTCTTCTGGAGGTGGTTGTGTTATCTCGGAACTCTCGGGACGCCATAGCTGCTCTTGGATTGCTCCAGAAGGTTAGTTCTTAAACGATAACTTTCAGAAGAAACTAGGCTTGTAAATATCTAGAGACCTGCACTAGTATCTATTTAAGTTACATTTAAGATTTTAAAAGTTAATAAAAAGCAAGGTCTGTTCTGCACCAAGCATGTGATTTTCTCCAGAATAGAATATAGTCATGGCAGTAAAAACCAGTGAAGTGGAACATCTCCTTTGGCATGATTTTTTTTTGAAATAAGATTATTCAAGAAACTTTAAAATAGCCCTTTAGATTTTGAGGGACACATTGATCCAAGTATTTGAGTAATGGGTTCGGGGTAGGTGAAGAGCATTGGATTTTGACTGTGAAGGAACAGTGGAGCCTTAGATGATAGTGAAGAATCTAAAGTGAGCATAAACCAGTTAGAATTTAGATTGTATGTGTGTTAGGTGATTAAAAAGGACTTTGGTGATTAGATAGATCGTTAAGTCTGGGCCCTAGAAGGTATTTTGTAGTTTGCATTTGGGTTTGGTTTTTGGCTTTGATAGTTGTGCTGAGTTGTGAGTACTATATTTTCCATGGTCCTGAACCCTTTTTTCCTTTCATAGGCTGTAGAGGGCTTACTAGATGCCACAAGTGGTGCTGATGCTGACCTGCTCCTGCGCTACAGGGAATGCCACCTCTTGGTCTTGAAGGCTCTTCAAGATGGCCGGGCGTATGGGTCTCCGTGGTGTAACAAACAGATCACAAGGTCAGTAGCTATCTCGGAAGAGTAATATTTACTGGATTGCCTTCTGATACACATGGCCCAGTCTAGGTCTAGAGGTTTCTCTTTAATCTGGAGACTAAATGGGACATTTGGAATTTCTAATTCTAAGTAATAAGAATTATTGAATAGTTGTCCTTTTCCCATCTGCTGCCCATGACAAAGAAAACCAGTACCTTGCTTTGGGGAATAAGTTGTAGGTTGTTGGTTTTAAAACACTTCATTGATTTTATAGCAGTGGTTTTGATATAAATATTTTAATGTCTTAAATGGAATGCTTTTTTTTTCTTGATTTTTTTTTTTTTTTTAAGAGACTGAGAGGAAGGGAGGGAGGAAAAGGGAGGAGGGAGGAACATTTGTTAGCTGCTTCCTACACATCCTTTACCAGGGATGGAGCCCAAAATCCAGGCATGTGCCCTGACTAGGAATCAAACATTCGATCTTTTAGTGCACAGGACAACCCAGCCAACTGAACCGCACTGGCCAGGGCTGGAATACTTTGTTTTCTAGGTTTTGAAAGCAAAGCTTGTGTTTTAACACTATCTGTAGTCAGACAGTTATCTCCATAACTCATAAACCGAAAATATCATCATCATTTACCTGTCTCTTCTACTTCATTTCTGGCTATTTTGAGTCCTGGATATTGATTTGCAGTTTTATCACAAGACATCCTTAATTTGCAATAAATTATCATTGAATAAAAATAGACTGTTTTGCTCTAGCTGGTTTGGCTCAGTGGATAGTGTGTCAGCCTGTGGACTGAAGGGTCTGTTTGATTCCTGCCAAGGGTACATGCCTGGGTTGCAGGCTTGATCCCCAGTAGGGGGCAGCCGATCAGTGATTTTCTCTCATCATTGATATTTCTATCTCTCTATTCCTCTCCCTTCCTCTCTAAAATCAATAAAAATGTATATTTTTAAAAACGGGCTGTTTTATCTGATACAGTTTAGTTAAGCCTCTATAAATAAATACTTACTCTTTCTAGGTGCCTAATTGAATGTCGGGATGAATATAAATATAATGTGGAGGCAGTGGAGTTGCTAATTCGCAATCATTTGGTTAATATGCAGCAGTATGATCTTCACCTAGCTCAGGTATGGAAGGAGTTTTCTTAAACAGGAGAACGGGCTCTGGTAGTTTGGAAAAGTGTGTTTACTGTAACTTGTTTTTCTTACATTGTGCTTTCTGTGTTGCCAGTCAATGGAGAATGGTTTAAACTACATGGCTGTTGCATTTGCTATGCAATTGGTAAAAATCCTGCTGGTGGATGAAAGGAGTGTTGCCCATATTACTGAGGCTGATCTGTTCCACACCATTGAAACCCTCATGAGAATTAATGCTCACTCCAGAGGCAATGCTCCAGAAGGGTGAGGATGAAATGTTTGGGATTTGTGGATTCAGCATTCTAAGAAAGCTTTGGAAATGAATGTGTGGACTTACTAACATTACCTATTATAACTGCTTTACCTACAACATATGGGAAGCTTTAGAGAGGCCTAATACTGTCCCTTGAAGTATGAAAGCTTAACTAACTGCCCAGCCTTCTTGCTGTACAGCAATACAGGCAGTGTTATTATTAGACTTGATGTCAGAGTCCAATGTTTAAGTCCTGGCTCTGCCACTTAAAATCTGTTTCATTTTAGGCAAGTTGATTTACCCTCCCTTAAGCCTGTTTCTTGTGTAAGATGGAAATATCTCAAAGAGCTGTTGAGAATTAAATAACATGAATCATGTCATATAATAGGTACACTGTACTGAATATCATATACTAGGTATGCAGCGAATACTTGTTGACAACATCAGCTCCATTTCAGTGGGCACTGTTTTTTGTTTGTTTGTTTTGTTTTTGTGAAAAGGTCAGTCATTTGCATATTGTGTTCTCATGAGTAAATAGAAAGGAAGAGACCAAGGATAGTTTTGTTTAAATATAGAAATAGAAAAGTGATCATCACTCTTGTGGTTTCTAAATAAGCAAATTGTCCAACTGTATGTCTGTGAAATCACAACCCTGAGTAGACTGATTTTCACTCTGGATTTATTGTACTAGATTGCCCCAGCTGATGGAAGTAGTGCGATCCAACTATGAAGCAATGATTGATCGTGCTCATGGAGGCCCTAACTTTATGATGCATTCTGGGATCTCTCAAGCCTCAGAGTACGATGATCCTCCAGGCCTGAGGGAGAAGGCAGAGTATCTTCTGAGGGAATGGGTGAATCTCTACCATTCAGCAGCAGCTGGCCGTGACAGTACCAAAGCTTTCTCTGCGTTTGTTGGACAGGTAGAGCTTTTGGAAAGAAAGGTGCTTTTTATTCAACATAAGTAGGATGTGATACCTCCAATATTAAAACTCAGTATTATGTACCTGTGGTCAGACAGTTACCTCCATACTCATGTAAACCGAAAATATCATCATCATTTACCCTGATAAATTGATACAGCTTATTTGTTTCATCATCGATCACTAAGAACTAAAGTCAACATTCCTGCTTGTCCCCTTTAATTTTATTTATCTCATTTCAATTGTCATAGCTACAAAGTACAATGGGTCAAATAATGAATCATGAAATTGCCAGGTGTGTATATAGTAATTTTACTAGCTTGAGAATCATCAATGATAAGATTATGAGCTAATATGTAGTCCTCATAGCAACCCTTGTTTTAAAAATAAAAAAATACAACAAACAACAAAACAGAACTTAAACTATTTTAAATGATAGCACTTTTTATTGTATTTTCTAAAGTAAGTAGCTGATCTAACTAAAACTGATTAACATGTTCTTTTTGGGAATAATTTCCAGTCTTTATATTCATTCACTCAATTTGATCTAAACTGAACTTTGAGTTCAAGTGCTAGGAAAGAAGTCTGTAGCTAAAACTAGGTTTGGCAGGAATAGTTGTGAAGAGGATAAACTGGAAAAAATGTAGGAGGAAAGGCATGGTATCATTTAGCATTCTGTTTTTATCTCAGGGCTGTTTTCAGCCTCTGTGGAGGGATTCAGACTCAGTAGTCAGTGTGTCCTGATCATTACTTGGCTGGCAAGAATGGAATCTTTTTCCTGAACTGGCCTTAGAATTCCTTTAGTCAAACTCTTCTAATGTATGTTTGGAAGATATATCTGCTTATTTCTGCGAACTGGCCATTGTATTTCTTCAGACTGAGACCAAAGCTTATGTGTGCAGCAAAGAAAGATTATAGATTAGATCTATTAATAAATGACAATTGAATGTGGAAGAGCTGATTTGAATTTTAGAAGATAGAAATTCGATTTACTTTTCAAGATGAGCGTTACTTAGTCATTCTAAGTAACTATCTCCTCTTAAAGAATCCAGGGAATTAGAAAAGACATACCCATTGAGAAGCTGTTACTGCATGTTTATAGTTTGATTTCTCATTTGGATGGAAGAATTTTGAATCAATTGGCTTTTGAGATTATCGGTATTTCATGGGTATGGATGTGGCACCTGTCTCAGCTTTTCCTGTTGGCTTATTTATTAGCTCTCATTTCTTCTCTCCATTTGTAAAAGATGATGTATTTCCTCTTTGGCATCCTTTTGAGAATTCTTATGCTTCATCTTGATTATAGCAATCTGTCTGTATTTTCTCACCCATGTTAATTTTTCAAATTTCAATGTACACAAGTCCCTTTGCTGGCCTTCTGTCTTGTCTAGGGTACATGATTGTCAATTCAGCTGTTTCATTGCTTATCAAGAGACAGTTAAGGTTTCCAAGATAATAGTCAAGTGTTTCTTCTTGGCGTGGTTTCTTTATTTAGTAAGCACTGACCTCTTCACTCTGCTGCCGAAATGCTTTTACACTGTCTTCTTTCCTACTAGCCAAATAACTTTTCTGCTGCTTCACTTCCAGATCATATGTCATAAAATTTGTACTTTATCCTTTTTGAAAAAATAAACTTGTCCTTTACACTTTATTTTAACTGAATTTTATATTAATATGGCTTAATGTACATTAAAATAACTGGGTATGATCTGCAGGTATTTTCATTGGGTTCTTACTTATACAGATTATTTCTTGATTTTCCTGGTGAAGCCAATTGGAATTTTAAAAACTTTGGTTATGTCAATTGGAAGACATTACGTTCTGTAGAAAATAAAATATACATAATTTCATCTCCTTTAGGGGAAAAAATATATCTTGGACAGAATGTCTTATCACTTTTAGTGAGCTACTGAAAGTTGGTTTAATTTGCATAGCTAATTTTCCAAATTATTTGGCTATGGACTACTGTTCAAAATTGCCATATTATTGTCTTTCTCAGTTTCCACCTTCTCAATTTACCATTAAACTTAAACTGGGACAGTTCTGTCATGGGACCTTAAAGGCTAAGTCATTGTCATGGCAGCTTTTTTACAAAGTAAAAAATTATAAATGTGACAATAGGAATAAATGAGATAATATTTTTTTTTAATGAAGATGAAAAGTTTGTGTGTATTATCTCATTGTGTCTATATTTTTGTACCCTTGGTAGATGCACCAGCAAGGGATCCTGAAGACTGATGACCTCATAACAAGGTTCTTCCGTCTGTGTACTGAAATGTGTGTTGAAATCAGTTACCGTGCCCAGGCAGAGCAGCAGCACAACCCTGCTGCCAATCCCACCATGATCCGAGCCAAGTGCTATCACAACCTGGATGCCTTTGTCCGACTCATTGCCCTGTTAGTGAAGCACTCAGGGGAGGCCACCAACACTGTTACAAAGATTAACCTGCTGAACAAGGTCTGAACTCCTTCCTACCCTTATTCTTGGCACACTGGAAGCCTACATCAGTGGTTCTAAAATTTAGAGGCCCAACTCTTTCCTTTTTTTTCTTCATTTTTTTTACTAGGGATTATATGTGTACATATCTTACCATTGCCCTCCCAACTCTTTTTCAAAACATTTTGTAATATCCCCTTTTCTGTATTGAAATTGAATTTAGAGATAATATGTAACAATCACCAAATTTTAAGAGTACGATACTTTAACTGAAAGACCCCCCTCCAAAAAAAACCCTCATAATATAGTTCAAATGCTAACTAAAAGGTATTTATTAGCATGAGATTTTATTTTATAGGCAGAATCATTGAACAAGATGTTCTATAGATGTTCACTGATAACACAGATTGGCAACTCCAATATCACAAGAGACATTGCAAGATCATTGTCTTGATTTTTTTGAAAAGGAACAAAGTACTGTTTTCTTTTAATTTATACCACATGTGCCAAACACAAGGCCCATGGGCCAAATCCGTCCCGTCAGGCCTTGCAATATGGCCCGCACCGCGCTGTCATCACTGCACTCCGCTGCGTTTCCATCACAATGACAGTTTATGACTGTTCAGTAAACCATTCGGCCCGCGATTTAGGCTGGATTTTAGATTTTGGCCCCTTCTCTGATTGAGTTCGACACCCCTAATTTATACAGTGGAATTATTAGGAATTTGCATACTATAAGAATGCAAAAAGAGAGTGTGGTCTTGGGTTATCATAATCAAATTAGATTATCGTAATCTTCACTGTTAAGTGAGAAAATTAAGAGGAGCACAGGGAAGTTCTTTGTATAAGAAATGCAGGATATTTCTGCAGCCGAACGGCTTCCCTGGTGCCCAACTACTAAGTGACAAGAGAACTAGAAACCATTCGCCTCTTGTCGACTTCATGTCAGACTAGAAAAATTAGGTTGTTAGATTATAAAAATGTGATAAAATATGATGTGCCTGGGTAGTTTCTAGAGCTTTTGAAAAACCATTGGGCATATGTGGAGAATGTACTTGTCTGGTCGAAGGGTATTGAAATTGAAAGAAAACACAAAACTGGAGGCCAGATCAAATCAATGTATGGTCCCTTTGGCTGTCAGTATATAATTTTATATTCAAACTAGAGGCCCGGTGCAAAAAATTTGTGCACTAGGCCTGGCCAGTGATCAGGACCGATCAGGGCCTTCCTTCGTTCTACACGGCCCCCTGTGGTCAGTGCACGTCATAGTGAGCCATCAAACTCCCAAGGGGACACTTTTCATATTTTCCTTTTATATATATAGAAGATAGATGGTATATGACCATAGAGAGTGGTGAGTTACCTTCATGATTACTAATTTCAGAGAGAAAGGGAGATGGAGAGAGATAGAAACATCAATGATGAGAACCATTGATTGGTTGCCTCCTGCACGCCCCCACTGGGGATCGAGCCTGCAACCTGGGCATGTGCCCTGACTGGGAATCGAACCAATGGTCTCTTGGTTCCTGGATCAACACTCAACCGCTGAGCTATACCCAGTTGGACTTAACTTCATGATTTAAAGCTCTGATCTTTGTGCTCTACAGGTCCTTGGTATAGTAGTGGGAGTTCTCCTACAGGATCATGATGTCCGGCAAAGTGAATTTCAGCAGCTCCCCTACCATCGCATTTTCATCATGCTGCTCTTGGAACTCAATGCACCTGAGCATGTATTGGAAACCATTAATTTCCAGACACTTACAGCTTTCTGGTGAGTAATGTTGAGTTTAATAGAGATTTCCTGGTAAAGATTGCTGTTTTAGTATACTAAAATTTGAGAATTAGAATAAGCTTATGGATTTTAGGCATGCTTTATTCATAATACAACTTGTCTACTTCTATTTGTATGTTTATTGTAAAGTAGACTGCTTTTGACAAAGATTTTCTTTTTCAGCAATACATTCCACATCTTGAGACCTACCAAAGCTCCTGGCTTTGTGTATGCGTGGCTTGAATTGATCTCCCATCGGATATTTATTGCAAGAATGCTGGCACATACGCCACAGCAGAAGGTGTGGCTGCAGTTTATCTCCTACAGATGAAGACTGTAACTACCCGGGGCTTATTAGCACTATTAGTCATTTATTAGTAGCAGTTACCACTTCTTCCAGGCTTAGTTGGGAATTATTCTATTTTATGTGGAGTCAGGTCCTGGAGATTACTGACTGCCTCTACCTGAGTCCCATTGCTCAGTGACTATGTATGGTATTGCGGCTCCCAGGCCGTGTGAGCTACCTATGTCAATTTCTTACGGGCTTTTTTTTTTTTTTTTTTTTTTTTTTAAGTTGAAAGTTTGGACCACCTCTGTAGACACAGTATGGAATCCCGGGTAATGGAGCTATGGAATTTGCCTAGTTTACAGGTTCACACTATAAATGGAAAGGCCCTCATACTCTGGTTTGAAGACCACTGGTCACTGTATTTGAAGAAATTAGGATCAAGTTGTAGTAAAGAAGTTTTAATGTAATTGTGAATAAACCCAGTTAACATGAAAAGTTTCTCCAATCTTGCAGTAAATGATAAATGACTATTTTAAAATTGTTTTCATTGATTTTTATTTTTTAAATATATTTTAATGATTTCAGAGAGAGAAACATCAATGATGAGAGAGAATTAATGATTGGCTGCCTCCTGCACTCCCCCTACTGGGTATCAAGCCCAAAACCTGGGCATGTGCCCTTGACTGGAATCAAACACAGGACTCTTCAGTCCACAGGCCCACGCTCTATCCACTGAGCCAAACCTTCTAGGGCCGTGGTCAGCAAACTGTGGCTCTTCCACAAAAATACCTGGGCCAGGGCGAGTCTATTTTGAAGAAGTGGTGTTAGAAGAAGTTTAATCCTTTGCACTCCGCTGTCCCCTCTCAGGGGAGATTGCAGTTTATTAGTGATTACGGGGAATTGAGTTTCCGCCGCAAAGTAGCTTCGAGTAGCTGGTAGCCAATGTCCAGAATGGTTCGGAGAGCAAAGGGGTAAATTTAAAAAATTTGGCTCTCAAAAGAAATTTCTATTGTTGTACTGTTGATATTTGGCTCTGTTGACTAATGAGTTTGCCCACCACTATTCTAGGGCATATATGACTTCTTTTGATTGGCCTTTCAGGTCAGAGGAAAATGTGACTATTTACGTATATGTAATTCTTAAGTGGAGTTAGTTTTATTTGGTAGGGAAATGCTTTGCAGGAAGAGGAATATAATATATTGAATAAAATTACCCCAATAATGAACATAATTGGTATAATTGGGGGGTGATGAGAAAGCCAAGTTTGGCTGATAGAGGGGATTCATGTAAATTGGGTAGTAACATTATTTGCCAAGAATTGAGGAACTGGCTGTGGGCAAAGAAATGGTCCAGATTCAGTACTTTAATTAAAAGAAGGAATTAAGAGATGTAGCTATCAGTTTCTCAGTTGGCTGTTTTGTGTCTGTCTGAAATTTACTCGTGTTCCTCTTTTTTTTTTTTTTTTTTTTCTTCCTTTTTTTTTTAAATGGTTTTTACTTATTTCAGAAAGATGAAGGAAAAGTGGGATAGAAACATCAATGATGAGAGGGAATCACTGATTGGCTGCCTCCTGCACACCCCACACGGGGATCAAGCTGGCAACCTGGGTCTGCTCCCTGACTGGGAATGGAACCGTGTCTTCTTGGTTCATGGGTTGAAGCTCAACCACTGAGTAACACCAGCTGGGCTCTTTCCTGTTCTTTATATTTTGCTACAGGCACAAGGACCTACATGTCCTAGAATTTCTGGAGTCAGCTTATTTGTCACTATCAACATAATTACACTTAATCCTTTTAATGCCAATTTAAGAGAGGTACTTATGACAGTATTCTATAGTTTAGTCTAAATCAATATGAAGAAGAAATTACAGTACAGCTGATTCAGCAATTTTTTGGTTGCAGAATAGCAGCTGAGTAAAACTTACGTACATTTCTTTCTTTCAGGGATGGCCTATGTATGCACAGCTACTGATTGATTTATTCAAATATTTAGCACCTTTCCTTAGAAATGTGGAACTCACCAAACCTATGCAAATCCTCTACAAGGTAATTAATTTGGAGTTATAGATTAAAAATAATGGAAATGTAACACTTAAAAAACTAATAAACACACAAATGGAAATATGAGACCTAATATTTTATTATTAAGCTTTTAAAGTATGACGTATATTCAGAGAAGTGCAAAACTGAAACATATTTGCATAACCAGCACTGGATCATAAGGTATTCCTGTGTTCACCTTTGGTAGATACTACCAGTTTTATAAACTGTGTGCCAGTTAACTCTTCAGCAACATTAGAGTTACCGTTCATTTTATTTTCATTCCTGGTATATTGTCTGGTTTTCATTCTAGCGATTTTTGGCAGTTATGCCATAAATTGCATAACTCATTGTGGATTTAATTTGCATTTCCTTGAATTCTTAATGAGATTTTTATGTGTATATTGGCCATTTGGATAGTTTCCTTTTGTGATGTTCCTTTCACAATCTTGTGCTCATATTTCTATTGGATTATCTGCATTTCTCTTATGTTTTATAGGAATTCTTAATACATTCTGGATGTAAGCCTTTGGTTAATATATATTAGACATCTCACATTCACTTGTTTTGTAGCTTGTCTTTTCACGTGGATTTCCAACTACATTTAAAAATATATATTTTTATTGACTTTAGAGAAAGAGAGAAGCATTGATGGGGAGAGAGAGAGAGAGAGAGAGAGAGAGAGAGAGAGAGAGAGAGAGAGAGAGAGAGAGAGAGAGAGAGAGAGAGAGGGAGAGACATCAATCAATCGGTTGCTTCCCATATGCGTCCTGACCAGAAATAGTGCCATGACTTTTTGGTGTACGGGACAAAGTTACAACTGACTGAGCCACCTGCCAGGGTGACTTTGCTCTCTTTTAAACATTGTTTTGGTTGTTCTGTACCATTTTGCAGCTCCTTAAAAACTGCAATCAGTTTCACTTCTAGAAACATCCCCGTCCCCCTCCCCCCAACACACACACACACGTTTGTTTTTTATTTTATTGTTAAGGTATTATGAATGTGTCCTTATTGCCCCATTGACCTCCCACCAGTGCCCTTATCCCCCCACCCTCTAGTGTCTGTGTCCATTGGTTAGGCTTATGTGCATGCATTATAAGTCCTTTGGTTGATCTCTCTCCCTTTCCCCCTCCTTCCCCTGCCTTCCCTCTGAGGCTTGAAGGTCTGATTGATGATTCTCTATCTCTGGATCTGTTTTTGCTCAATTTATGTTCATTATATACCACAAATGAATGAGATCATGTGATAGTTATCTTTCTCCAACTGGCTTATTTCGCTCTCCAGGCCCATCCATGCTGTTGCAAATGGTAGGAGTTCCTTTTAACAGCAGTGTAGTATTTAATTATGTAGATGTTACCACAGTTTTTTAATTCACTCATCTGCTGATGGGCACTTAGGCTGTTTCCAAATCTTAACTATTATAAATTGTGCTGCTATGAGCATAGGGGTGCATATATCCTTTTTTCTGATTGGTGTTTCTGGTTTCTTGGGATATATTCCTAGAAGTGAGATCACTGGGTCAAATGGGAATTCCACTCCATATTGTTCTCCACTGTGCCTGCACCAGCACCAGTCTGCATTCCCACCAGCAGTGCACAAGGGTTCCTTTTTCTCCGCATCCTCGCCAGCACTTGTCATTTGTTGATAGCCATTCTGACAGGTGTGAGATGGTACCTCATTCTCGTTTAGATTTGCATCTCTTGGGTAATTAGTTACTTTGAGCATGTTTTCTTGTTTTGTTGGTTTCTTTTACTGTGCAGTAGCTTTTTATTTTGATGTAGTCCCGTTTGTTTATTTTCTTTAGTTTTCATTGCCCTAGGAGCTGTATCAATGAGGCATATGTCTGAGGTTTTGCTGCCTGTGGATTCCACTTAAGATTTTTATGGTTTCCTGTTTGCATTTAAGTCCTTTATCCATTTTGAGTTTATTTTTGTGTAGGGTGTAAGTTGTGTTGAGCTTTTCAACCCATGAAAGTACATCTCACCATTTAGTTAGGCTTTTGATTTTGTCCTGCAGGGCTTTGTAGTTTTTCAGCACAGATGTTTTAAATATCTTCCCTTAAATTTATTCCTACATATTTTATGGCTTTTGTCAAATTATAAGGGAGATTTTTAAAAAAAAAATTTCTGTTATAGTTGTCCATAGAAATAAAATTGATTTTGTATATCTGCCTTGTATCTAGCCACCTCACTAAATTTACTTTTTCTAAAGGACATATTCTGAATCCAAAATTATTTCATCTACCTGCAACAATGGGTTTTTATTTTTCTTGCACTGACCAGTAACTGCAGAACTTTGTTAAATTGTTAAATAGAAGATAGCAATAATTGCATAATTGTTTCATTAGTAATCTTGGGGAAAGCTCTCTGTAATTACCCATTAAGTATAATGTTTTTGTAAATATGGAGTTTTGTTTTATAGGTATCATAATTTGATTAAGGAAATACCCTTCTATTTATAATTTGCTTAGAGTTTCTAAATCATTAAGTGGGTATTAATTTTATTGAATGACTTTTTTTTTGCATACATGACCCTGTAAATTTTTTATCTTAATGTTGTAATTCCATTAATTTTCAAATACTAAAGTCACCATTGCATTTCTGAAATATTAGGTCATGATATATCACTGATTTCTATTTCTAACAGGATATTTGAATAATTTTCATGTCAGGTTTTGGTATCAGCGAAATGCTAGTGCATTTGAGAGTGGAAAGTGTTCTCTGAGTTAATAATTTTTTGAAAATAGTGTTAATTTTTTCCTAGATACTAAATTTGTAAGGATTTGCCAGTAAAGCCACCAAGGCCATGAGTTTCTTTATGGGAAGGAAGGTTTAAGCTTCATTATAAAGGACTATTCAGATTTCCATTTTTGGTTTACTTTAAAAAATCAAAATTTTAAATTTTGTGTATTTTATCTGAATTGTCAAATTTATTAGCATATAATTAAGATTCTCTTAAACTGTTTTTTATGTCTGTAGTGATTGTCCTTTTTCATTCCTGATAATAGTATTGTTTTTTCTGTCAGTCTTGGTAGGCTTTACCTTTATTAATCTTTTCAAAGAACCAACTTCTAGCCTCAGTTGCCACTTACACCCTCCTGTCCTGTTTCAGTGCTTTTTTTAAAAAAAAACTTGTTTTTTCATTTGTTTTTAACTAGCTGTTCTTTTTCCAACTTCTGAAGATAGATTACTTACATCATTGTTTTTATTTATTTTGTCCAGCCTCTTCCAGCATATGTATTTAAGGTTATAAACTCCTGACACCTAGCTTTTCATACTTTCCAGATGTAAATATTTTGATAACTTGCTGATGTTATTGTTAAAGCTTGTAACTTTGTTATCGAAGTATACTTCTACCTTTTTAATTTGAGTTAAAAATTATGACAGCAATACTATAACTCCCATTTTCTTATTTAGTGTGGAATCAGCGAATGCTTTTCCTTTTATTTATTTTTTTAAATAGGGCACTTTAAGAGTGCTGTTGGTTCTTCTGCATGATTTCCCGGAGTTCCTTTGTGACTACCATTATGGATTCTGTGATGTGATCCCGCCCAATTGTATTCAGCTAAGAAACCTGATCCTGAGTGCCTTCCCGAGAAACATGAGGCTCCCAGACCCATTCACTCCTAATCTGAAGGTAAGGTTTCAGACAGTTCGAGGAAAAGAAAATTAGGTCTATAGTACTTGCTCTGGTAAATAGGTATCAGGCCAATCATTTGCTAGGTGGCCCCACAGCACTGAATTGCAAAACGAACAGACCTTTTTCATGCCCATTTCACAAGTGTTTTGTTTAGATTGATGATGTAAGGGAGAAAAGGACCGCGTAAAAGCACACCACTGTGGTGTGGGTCCTGTCATTTTTATGTATTTTTCACCCTCCCTTCACATAAATGTTTTTAAAAGTAGCAAGTATGACGTCTATTCTTCTGGGGTGTCTTTTAAAAGACTAGAGCTTTTGGTGAGTAATCTGATTTTGTACTCTGAGTTTGAAGTCCATGTCCTGGGGAGAGACAGTGATACAAATTAGACCTCTCCACAAAAGGTACCTAACCTGCTTTATTTTAGGAGAGAGAATTTCAGTTTTTATATGCATTGATAAAAAGCAGCTCTACTCTTTTAAGACACTTATGTGCATATTTTTTAAAAACATTTCTACCACCTTGTAGCATAGATATGAGTAACTCTTACAAATGTTCTGGTTTTGATTGGATTTGTCTGGCAGGTGGATATGTTGAGTGAAATTAACATCGCACCCCGGATTCTCACCAATTTTACTGGAGTGATGCCACCTCAGTTCAAAAAGGATTTGGATTCCTATCTTAAAACTCGGTCACCAGTCACTTTTCTATCAGATCTGCGCAGCAACCTACAGGTTAATTGATATGGCTTAATTCTTAGCTATATGTCTTTCATAAAAAGCACTTCAGTCCTTGTAAGTGGCCTGATTAGGAGTCAATCTTTTCAACTTGATTAAATACATATTGAGATTTTAATACATCTTGTCATTTTCCCCCCCTCTTTTAATATTTATTGAATTTATTGGGGTGACATGTACAATTCTATATCATCTGTATGTTGTATTATATGTTCACCACCCTAAGTCATTTCTAATGGTTGGGTGAGAGTAACTAGATTATACATTTACTAATTCATCTTAGCGACAAAAACTATAACCTTGGAAGAGGCGACCAGGGAATGGGCTGATTTTGTGGAAGAATAGACTGCTAGTAACTATACCCGGCCAGTACTCCACGATTTTTCTAAAGAAATTGTTTAATTTGCTATGTAGAAAATCACTTGAAGTTGTATTACTTTTCCACACCAAGGAGGAAGCCTTTCCCTGTCCAAATCTTCTTTGTAATTGAGGTGTAGTGCATATTTTCACTTTATAAACTTCACTTTTATGCTGGTACCTGTTAAAGCTTTGGTTTCCTAAGGGAAATGTTTGTTTTTGACACAACATGGGCAGTTGTGTATTTGTTAAATACTCTCAACAAATTCAAGGAAATTTATCTAAAATTTAAATGACAAAGAATATTGAAAGCAGTTCAGCTTTTCTTTGAAGGCCTAAAAAGACATGAACTAGCCCTCATATATTTATATAAATAATATTTATGGATTTTTTACAGAGAGGAAGGGAGATAGTTAGAAACATCAATGAGAGAGAAACATTGATCAGCTGCTTCCTGCATACCTCCCATTAGGGATATGCCTGCAACCCAGGTATATGCCCTTGACTGGAATCAAACTTGGGACCTTTCAGTCCATCCACTGAGACAAACCAGTTAGGGCTGAACCAGCCCTCTTGAGAGTAAGTCGTGAGCTTTGTTTTATTCATTTAGGTATCCAATGAGCCTGGCAATCGCTATAACCTGCAGCTCATCAATGCTCTGGTGCTCTATGTCGGGACTCAGGCCATTGCGCACATCCATAACAAGGGCAGCACACCTTCAATGAGCACCATCACCCACTCGGCTCACATGGACATATTCCAGAACCTGGCTGTAGACTTGGACACTGAAGGTGAGTGAGGCCAGCAGGTCCCGGTCAAGTTTTCTGCACATTAAGCTATAGTCAAGTAAAAAATACATTAGAAAAATGTTTTGTCAGTGTTTATGGCTCTGTCTGGCTATTTTATTTTTAATTGGATAGTATCTGCTCAATGCAGAAAACTATAGAATCATCCAGAATTCTTCCCACATCAATTAATATGTCAGTGTATGACTGCAGTATTTTCTTAGTGTGAAAAATAAACATGTTCCTTTTATTAGCCTCTCTTTAAATAAAAATAGGCTTGTTTGTTTTGTTAACCTGCCTTTACACCAGCACCTACTGTGCCTATTTGGTAGGCAGCATTTTAAGTTTAAATTAAACTTAAGGGATGAACACCTACTGTTAACTTTGCTATGGATTCTTGAGAGGCTAATCTTGATTAAGCATATACTGCTGGCCTATTTGTAGAAGGGATTTGAGGCAGCTTAAAATCAAGACTTAACAAAACTGGTTACCAGTACGTCAGAGCCCAGCAAAAAGAGGGTAGCCATTAGGGACATGCTAAAAACTGTGATGGCCTTCTGAGTAATATCAAAGAGAGCCGACAACCAAACCTGCTTAATAGATATTTATTCCAATATAGTTTAAACTAGCGGCTCTAAAGTGTGGTCTGAGAATCTCTGATGGAGTTTAAGACCCTGTTAGAAGGGCTATGAGGTCAAAACTATTTTCATAATATCTTGGGGTGCTTTTTTTTGTGTGTGTGTGTGTGTGTGCTCATTTTTTTATGAGGATACAGTGGAGTTTTGCAGAGGTTACATGAAATGTAACACTGGAACAGAGGGGACACAGGCAAAAATGAGAATCCAGCCATCTTCTATTAAGTGACATTAAAGAAATTCTGTATATAGTGGCATATTTAACTGTTTTTGGTTTTTGTTTTTTTTGCCGGGCGGGGGGTGGGGGAGATACTTTTAAGATTTCCAAATCCTAGCCAGCCAGAATGACTTTGTCATCTTATTTTGGCCTTACAGAGCAAGTCCTCACTAAGCTGTTTTCTTGACTTTTAGGTCGGTATCTCTTCTTAAACGCAATTGCAAACCAGCTGCGGTACCCAAATAGCCACACTCACTACTTCAGCTGCACCATGCTGTATCTTTTCGCAGAGGCCAACACTGAAGCTATCCAAGAACAGATCACAAGGTGAGGGAGAAGTTTGTTTTCCAGGTGCTTCTAAGTGGTGCCTCTTCCCCTTTATTGTGAATTCTCCTGAGTGTTTTTCCTGTGCATTGAGATATTTTACATGTGTTAAATGTGGGATGTAGTTGTGAACAAAATGGACATGGTTCCTGCCTAATAATTAGTCTGAATCACAAGCAATCACACCATAATCATTGCTGAAGTAAAAAGTAGTTTTTAATAAGAGACACCAGCATTTTTCATTGAAAGTCATGTGGTGGTGGTGCAATTTTTAACCAGAGTCCTGGGTTAAAGCACATGGACTTTTTTTTTTTTTTTTTTAAATATATTTTTATTGATTTTGTACAGAGAGGAAGGGAGAGAGAGAGTTAGAAACATCGATGAGAGAGAGTCATCGATCAGCTGCCTCTTGCACACCCCCTACTGGGGATGTGCCCGCAACCAAGGTACATGCCCTTGACCAGAATCGAACCCGGGACCCTTCAGTCCCCAAGCCGACGCTCTATCCATTGAGCCAAACCGGTCTTGGCAGCACATGGACTTTTTAAGCAGGAGAAATAGGATCATACTTGTATTTTCCTGACAATAGCTAAGAATCTCATTTGCTTGGACGATGTGTGTATTCTAGTGAGAGGCCTATACGTGTACTTTAAAACAGCAGTCGCCAACCGGTTGTCTGCAGAACACTGGTGGCCCATGAGGTCCGAAAGGTTGGCAACCGCTGCTTTAAAAACTGGGCCAGACTTCTAAAGTTGCCTCCTCCCCTAATAGTTTGTGGGTCTTAGACAGACAATAGTATTCCTTAGACTTATACCCAAAATTAACGTGATAATGTCCTTCCTTGTGGCTATTTTCTCGGTGAATTTAGAAGAACAGTTGGTTAGGTAAAAGATGAGTATTTCAGTCAATGCTAACTGCCATTCAGTATTAGCATTTGCTTCCTGTTTCCTTTCATTTAGTGCATCCTTTTAAATGATTACTTTTTTGCACCATGTAATCTAATGTTATCCTTACTTCACCTTAACTTAGTCTTCTAGGCTTGGTAGTGCGAATAGGTGGGATTTAAACCCAGATTTCCTAATTCAAGAATCCTCCTGGGTTATTAGCCATGCTATATAAGAGTACAGAGATTAATCCACTTGTCGTCTTTAATAATCAGGGAGAAGGAAGAGTTAGGGGTCCTGAATTCTGTGTATTAACTCTCTCCCCTTCTCCAGGGTTCTCTTGGAACGGTTGATTGTAAATAGACCACATCCTTGGGGTCTACTTATTACCTTCATTGAGCTGATTAAAAATCCAGCGTTTAAGTTCTGGAACCATGAATTTGTACACTGTGCCCCAGAAATTGAAAAGTAAGTTGAAAGTGACTTTTTAATTGTCTGAGAATGAGAATCATTTGATGGCTTCAGCCTGGGTGGGTGGTTAAGGCTGCAGTTAATTGCCAGAGCTACACACAGTGCTGCCAGGCCTGAACTTTGGGGGTGGGTGGGTGTCAATCCTCAACCCAGGATATCTTTTTCCCATTGCTTTTCAGAGAGAGATCCACGGGAGAGACATTGACTGGTTGCCTCCCACACACATCCAGGTGGGGGGTGGGATGTGCAGGTTGATGCTCTATCCATTGAACCACACTACCCAGCCTGAATTTTTCTCTCAAACTTAACTCTTTCTCTTCAGGTTATTCCAGTCCGTCGCACAGTGCTGCATGGGACAGAAGCAGGCTCAGCAAGTAATGGAAGGGACGGGTGCCAGTTAGAACTGCATTTCTGTTGTAAATGTGTCAGCCCGATGTCCCACTGCACCAAGTCCGTGAACTGGCTGAGGAATCCTTTCCGCTCCTCCTGACTTTCCCAGCCCTCTGGTTCTCAGGAATCTGCCCCATTACTGTTTGGGCCAGCTTCTTGTCTATGTGGGCACGTTCCAAAGTTTAATGCATTTTTTTGACTCTTGGCCAAAATTTAGAAAATGCTGTGAATATCATTTTGAACTTGTGTAAATACATGAAAGAGAAAACCTTTGTCTGAAACTTCTTGGGTTTGTGCAAAAAGTGTCAAACTGGTAACTACTCATCTCACTCGAAGAAGCTGCCGCCGCCATGTACTTGCCTGGGGGCATAGCTCCACGTCCTGACATTCTTGGGTGTCCCAAAGAAGCAAAAAAGCCAATTTAAACACCAAGTACGATTTTTTTTTGTGTGTGTGTGTGGACCTTGAAAATCACAAGTTGTTTAAAAAAAGGTGAGTATGACAGAATTTAGTAATTGTGAGCTGTGCCCTATTACAATTTGCTTTGTCCCTGACCCAGATCTAAAGTTGACTGCTAGAGCACAGCTCTTTTTACAAAGGAAAACACACCAGGCCTAAAGAGTGTACCGCTTTCCCCTCACCCCAATCTCTCCTGGTGCTTGTAAACTGAGGCAAGGGAACCAGAATAGTATCAATTGCCCCTCCCCCTTTATTCCAGGCTAAGTTGAATAACAACAAAAAGTCAGAAGAACCGCCGGGACCGGTTTGGCTCAGTGGATAGAGCGGTGGCCTGCGGACTGAAAGGTCCCGGGTTCGATTCCGGGCAAAGGCATGTACCTTGGCTACGGGCACATCCCCAGTGGGGGGTGTGCAAGAGGCAGCTGATCGATGACTCTCATCGATGTTTCTAACTCTATCCTTCTCTCTTCCTCTCTGTGAAAAATCAATAAAATATATATTTTTTTAAATGTCAAAAGAACCAACACAACCTCTTATGTAAGGACTGAGTGTTTTGTAAATGTATCGGCCCCGTGTTGTACACCTGCCTTTCCAGTTCCTGGCCATTAGCTCCCCTACTTCCTGTGTGCACCTGCAGTCAGGGCAGCATTCAAGTCACGACACATGTGCCAGTCCCCTGTGCCTTTTCTCAGGAGCAGCTGACAGCCCGCCCCTGCAAAGCCTGGGTCTTTGGGAACCAGCTTTTTGCCAAATGGCACATTTTCCCACTAGTTTTGAGCCTGTTTGGCCTGTTCAAGCAAGCAAGAAAGTGATATGTTTTACAGTTTCTTCCTATTCCTTTTCAATAAGAAATGGTTAGAGCAGGTTTCTATGGTTAAACAATTACAAAATGCCCTTTAATTTTAAGAGAAAGGAGTAGATGTATATATGAAACTTAACCCACTTATACCTTACACCTTTAATGGCTGTCAAGTTTATGGCCAGAGAGGACAAAAAGGTCCAAAATTAAATAGAAAATCTTACATGAAGCGGGCTTGAATGTCATTGGGGTTTGTTTTTTTGTTTTTGTTTTTTTAATATATTTTATTGATTTTTCACAGTGGAAGAGATAGTTAGAAACATCGATGAGAGAGAATCATCAATCAGCTGCCTCTTGCACACCCCCTACTGGGGATGTGCCCGCAACCAAGGTACATGCCCTTGCCCGGAATCGAACCCGGGACCTTTCAGTCCGCAGGCTGACGCTCTATCCACTGAGCCAAACTGGTCCCGGCTGTCATTGGGGTTTCTTCCCTGAGGGTGAGTTGTCCCATCTAGAGCAAACTTCAAACTGCTGAGGAGTTAAACACTCTGAGTGCCAGTGACATAGCTTATTGAATCCTCATAAAAAGGTAAAAGCATCTTCCAACTAGACTTGATTTTAACCAGGTCTACTTTGAAAGTTCATGTTATTAAACACTACACTAGACTAAACAAGACCTTTTATTATCACAATCAAATTTATGCTAACTTTGGTTCAAATAGAACAGCTATACAGTATTTTGGTCTTAAAAATTAAAAAGGGGAGGGGGGTGGTATTGGTTCTGTGACAGTTAGCAGAGGTTCCCAAGCCTGATGTTTCCAACCCTTAAACATGTCCCCTTACCTCGGAGTTCATCCCTTTGCTCCTTTGGCCTTTGCTCCTTTGGCCTTTCTTATTAAACACCAAAAGGACAGATCCAGACTTTCCTCCTTTTCGAGCATCAATGAGTATCGGCTTAGACAAGTCCCTTCTCGTGGGAAGTTTCTTTAGGCAGCAGGGAACCTGCTTAGCGCTAACCAGTCAGTTCCAGCAGCTGGTGTAAGATCATCTTCTGCCCGTAACGAACCTGTAAGGCCGCCTGCTCCCTCCAGCTGAGCTTGCTGTAGGCCTCCTCATTACTGAGGACATCTTGCTCCGCTTTTAGGTCTGTGGCATAGGCTTGCAGGGTCAACAGAACACTGTCCCGAAGAAGCCGTCTCCAGGACTCTCTGAGCCTGGGGATGTCTGTGATCGTCAGGCTGTCCTCTTCCCCTTCGTCTGCCCAGCCATCCTGTTCTTCCAACTCTCTGAACTCCTCGGCAGACATGCACAGGACCTAGAGCAGCCATGGGCCCTCTGATTAGGATTTGCCACTGTTTCTGAAGGTCATGTAGAGACGCCCACCTATCTTGGTGACATTCAGATACCCTCTCCCCTCATCCCTCCTCCCCTCCCTCTCCTGGCTCTATAGTTCTCAATATGATGGCCGCTGTGAGCATTAAGTAGCCTATTGCAATGGTCAGCAAACTCAGCAGAACCAACAGTACAACAATTGAAATTTCTTTTGAGAGCGAAAATTTTTAAACTTCTAACGCCACTTCAAAATAGACTCGCCCAGGCCATGGTATTTTGTGTTAGAGCCACACACAAGGGGCCAAAGGGCTGCAGTTTGGCGACCACGGCCTAGCCGTTTGGGGCCCTCTACCTTGAGGGTGGTGGTCAGTTCCTCTTCAGTCAGTACCTCTTCACGCCCAATCACGAAGGCTCCCTCCTCCCCTACCATCTCCAGTTTGCATAAGTAATCCCAGCGTTCGCGCAGCTGGAGCCTTTCAGCGTCACCTTTTGCTCCTGTAGATAGAAAAGTAGTGTGAAGCCTCAGTACCGCAAAGCTCCTTTCTCAGTCTACCCCCTGGTCTGCAAAAAGCAACTGGTACAGCAAAGCACCTGGGAGGGGGGTAGAGGCACATCCACGTGGCCGAGATGGAGTCAACCAGGCACTCACCCCGAAATGCTGCCTCTCGCACTGTCACCATCTGAATGTCAGCTGTGTCATTTGTGTTGTCAGGGTATGGCTCAACAAAGCCATACATGTGCATCAGCTGCCAGTTAGCCATTTGCCCGTAAGTGTTGAAAATCTCATGGCCTTTAGGAATGGGCTGAGTAGCCACCATCCGCAGACAGTCCTGGAGTGGAAGGGAGAAGCTGGGACCAGGCCCTTTCCTTCCCCGCCCGCCCCATGACCACTCCCCACTTCGGAAGGCCCTCCAGCAGGCCTAGTTCAGCGATGGGATTGGTGCTGTAACACCCACCAACAGTAACTTCCGCCGGTAACATCTGACACTGCTGACCTGCTGCCCACACCCTGGCACTGCGCAGAGCAGCCCACCTCCAGCATCAGAGAAACGATGGCAGTCAGGTTCATCAGAGGCACACATGAGAGAAGTTCTGTGCTCAAACTATTTCCCTGGGATACCCAAATACAGGAGGAGCTAGCGTCCCTCAGGACCAGGAAAGTGGAGCCCCTTTAGTTTAATGGCCAAACCCATGAGTGACAGGCACTGGTCTGGACCATGCCCAGTCACCAACACACCTACGAACGCACTGGGGTCCACTCACTGGAGAGTACTCTAGATGGGCATTGTGGTCGGCCACGTGGTTTAGTATGTCTGCAGCAGGCACCATCAATGGGGGGTTTGGCTCCTTGTCGTCATCCTCTTCCTCCAGGGGTTCCTGAAAGCTACCGGAGAGAACTTGGTGAAGCCCAGGGCAGGGGGAGGGGCTGGGCAGGAGTTCACTGTTCCCTCCTGTCCCTCAATAGCGTCCTAAAGAAAGGGGGCCTCCGAGGCTGCCCACTGACCTGTAGGCCATCACGACAGCCACGAGCTGCTGGTAGAGTTCCAGGGAGCGGACCCTGGGGCTGAAGAGGTCGGGGTGGGCTTCCATGAAGGGCAGCACGACGGAATGGAACTCGCTGCGGATGTTGGCCAAATCCTTCTCCACGGCCTCGGGGACCCCCGTGCCCTGCAGCAGCCGCCGGCGCTCCCCCTCCGGCCTGCGGGGGGAACCTCCGTTCCCTTCACACGCCCCACCGAGGCCAGCGCCCCGCGGGCGGCCGGCCCCCACACCCCGGGCCTCCGCGGCGCTCACCAGAACATCGGGTGCTCCAGGCGGCCCAGCTCGGGCCAGAGCGCAAAGTAGGGGCTCCAGCGGGAGGCCGGGGCCTGCAGCTCGTGCAGGAGCGCCAGCAGCAGCGGCACCCAGCCCGACGGGCTCTGCAGCGCGCCTCGCTCTGCGGGAGACGGCGGTGAGGCCGGGGCGCGGCCCGGGGCCCCTCCCTCCGCCCGCCCCGCCCGCCGGCTTGCGCACCTCGCGCCAGCAGCCCGCCGATGGAGCAGGTGTGCTGCGACAGGAGCGCGGCCCGCGGCACGGCGAGCAGCAGCTCCCCGGCCTGCACGCCCTCCCGGGCCAGCATGCCGTAGCCGGCCACCGTGCCCCGCCGGCTCACCGCCACCTGCAGGGAAGCAAGCGGCGGTCAGAGCAGGCCCGCGCCCGCCCGCAGCCCGCGTCCCCGCCCCGCCCCGCCCCGCGCCGCCCGGCTCACCTTGGGGCTCAGCTCCAGCCCCACGCGCCCGCACCAGCTCAGGAAGCCGGCCACGGGGTCCGGGCCCGGGTCCGGGACCAGGCCGTGGTCGCCGCCACAGCCCACGGGCCGGGCCACCTAAGACAACAGAGCGCACTGGCGAGGCGCGGAGGGAGCGCGGAGTGGGGGAGGGGAGCGGACGTGACCGCGAGGGCGCGGAGGACACCCCCGCGCGGGACCAGTGAAGGTGGAGCAGCGCGAGGCGCCGGGGGGAGGGGTGGGCCTCACGCCCGCCGCCCGCGACTTACCCGCCGGCGCTTCGCCCGAGTGGCCATGGCCCGCGAGAGAGCGAGCGACCCCACCGGTTCGTAGAGCGCGCCGCGCTTCCGGCGTCCCTGGCCACGCCTCCCGCGTCCCTGGCCACGCCCCACGTGTCCCTGGCCACGCCTCCCGCGTCCCTGGCCTCGCCTCCACGCGTCCCTGGCCACGCCCCACGCGTCCCTGGCCTCGCCTCCCGCGTCCCTGGCCACGCCCCACGCGTCCCTGGCCACGCCCCACGCGTCCCTGGCCACGCCTCCCGCGTCCCTGGCCTCGCCTCCACGCGTCCCTGGCCACGCCCCACGCGTCCCTGGCCTCGCCTCCCGCGTCCCTGGCCTCTCCTCCACGCGTCCCTGGCCTCGCCTCCCGCGTCCCTGGCCACGCCTCCACGCGTCCCTGGCCTCGCCTCCACGCGTCCCTGGCCACGCCTCCACGCGTCCCTGGCCTCGCCTCCACGCGTCCCTGGCCTCGCCTCCACGCGTCCCTGGCCTCTCTTCCACGCGTCCCTGGCCTCGCCTCCACGCGTCCCTGGCCACGCCTCACGCGTCCCTGGCCACGCCTCCTGGCGGGGCTTTGAGGGCGGGGCCACGTGCCCAACCCGCTGCGCGGACCACGTTAGCTGGAGCGATTAGGGATTTGCACCTGGCACGGCCCGCCCTGAAGGCATCCTTCTGTGCCGGTGTCCCTGTTTGGGGTTAGCAAACGTGCGGTCCCCGTGCCGCCTCCAGCCTGGTTCTGAGCCGGCACAGCCCTCCCCTCTGCTCTCTGGCTGCTGAGACCTCGGGGTGCACGTCCAGGGGAGGGACGACAAAACCTGAAGCTGAGCGCCAGGCGGGCGCCGGCCTGCCTTCATGTCCACCGCTCGTTGGCTGTGGTCCTCACCCGTTTTGTGTGCTCCATTGGAGCAGTCTGCATGCCGGCGGCGCGGGAAGGGCTCCCAGAGTTAGAATAGACGCCTGTCACCCTCGCTAGTATATTCCTGTGTTCATTTTTCTGCCTGGCACACAGGTGGGTTTGATTTTTATTGACTTGCTTTGCTAGCTGACACACAGCAGGAACTCAATGGCTGAGGGAATCCGAAGTGGCTAAACCCTGGGGAAGGAGCCTGCTGTTAAATTTAAGAAAAACGAGGCAACGAATGAACATAGAGGCCACAGGCTTGTGTTTTGAAGTCAGACGATACCAATGCCAGCTCCCCACTCGGCTTGATTACAGCAAATCCCTTATTCTGGGTCTGTTTCCTCTGCTGTGACACTAAGGTAACGGACATCCATCCTGTAGAGTTCATGTACGGCTTGGCAGGGGGTAATGTATGGGACAAGAAGTGGGAACGTGGAGGCGATGGAAGTGCCCACCCTTACCCTGCATACGCCACCCTTCCCCGCCCCCCTAGCCCCACAAGCATCAGCTTTGCCAGCCTAAACTTTGTCTCTCCCAAGGACCCCCACGGTGGGCGTGACATCACCATACACACCCGAATTCTTTTTAGTTTCTTTATTAGTTTTCAGCACAGTTAACTCTTTCTATGTTGACAAGGGTTTTTACTTGTTTTACATGGTGTCATTTCCAAGTCTCATGACAGTAGCTACTAGAATACACAAAATTAGGCTCTCCACCCTGGACAGAGAGGAAAATGATAAACTCCGTTAAAAGCTCACTTTGACCAAAGAAGAGACAACCTCCGATGGGAAAAACCACACACGGGAGGACCCGATATACATACATACATACATATATATATAATGTATAGATATTTATAGAGATCTCATCTGAAAGAACACAGCAAAACAGGAGAAGTCCGACTTGCAGCACTATCTACAGGAAGAGGGATGAATTCTACCAGCTTTTCAAACGGTCACATTCGAGATTCAAAGGAAGCACGTGAGTGAGTAGAAACTGGGGACGGACTGACACTCCACCAGGCTCTAGAGAAGTCTAGCAATGGCTTAAGATTATTGGGGGGGGGGTCATGTGTGCAAAGGAAAGGTGGATATGGGTACCCTCCTCCCCACATACCGGTCCACACACACCCCGGTCCTCCGTTTTTCACAGCTCTCCCCCCTCTCCTTTTCCTCGTTGTGTGTGTGTGTGTGTGTGTGGCAATTGATTCAGGCTCAGAGACAAATGGCTTCTGGGTAAGGTGCTGGATGGGCAATGTGTGGCCCAGTCCTGGGCTTTAGGGGGCAGGAGGGGGGCAGGGTGTGTGCGCGTGGAGCCTCTCTCCTCTGCCTGGTCCTTGTTCACTGCGAGAACCTTCCCCTCAGACCCCAGGATCCAGCAAAAGCCCCAGCCCAAGCCACTCCGCGGGCTGAGATGGGATGAGGCCTGCGGGATACCCTGGACCAGTTCTACAGAGACTCCCTCTCCTTGCTGAGGGATGCCTAGTTGAAATGCCTAGCCATGACTCTACCAAACTCTTCCTGGAAGTACCGTGGCCACCTGTCCTTCATGGAACCTGGGGGCAACCAAGGGATCTATTAGGACTCCCAGCCACTGCCCCCTGCGGCCACATGCTGGCTCCCAAAGGCGGGCAGGGGTCCACGCAGTCCTCACTGGCTATCCCAGCGGCGGAAGGCAAGGAGACTTCCTGTTTGGGGGCCTTGGCGCAGACTCGGGAGTGTGTGGGCTGGAAGAGACAGCCTGTGGGGTGCCTGCCCTCAAGGCCCTTTGGTCAGGCTCTGAGACAAATGGCTTCTGGGCAGAGAAATCCCGTTCAGCCCCTGCCCGCCTGGCCCTGCGGTACCAGCCAGAGGCCCGTAGGAGCGCCCCCTGGTGGCCACTGCTGTTCAGATGATTGTCATATGTGCTATGAGACAGAGTCAGATGTGCTTGGTGGGAGCTGGGGTGGGTGGGGGTGGGGGTGGGGGTGTTCCGGGGCTCCCTGTTGCCTCTCCTGGTTCTCATGCCGGTGCCTGAGCTGCACCCATCACCTCACAACTCCGTCCCACCTTCCAATCTGGGGTCATCCAGGCTCTCTCTCTAACCCAGGACAGCATCCTGGAGCCCGGCCGGAGAGGGACTCAGCCTTGCTTGGTTGGCGGGGACTGGGCAGAAAGGGCCCAAGTCAGCCAGGTCATCACAGTCAGGGAGGTGGGGACCCCCCACCCCCCCCGAAGGCCGATCTGCTGCAGTCTCTGAGCGCCGTAACCCCATCTCCCCCCTTGGCCCTCACAGAAAGAAACGAAACGGAAAAGGAGCCGGTGGGCGCGAGGGTGGCAGTGGGGCCTCGATGCGGGTGGGGGCACGGGGGCCGGGGCTCAGCAGGACACCTCCATGGTGTGGTTGACCTGGCCCAGCCCGTCGCTGCTCTCCGAGTGGGTGCAGGCCTGCGGGCGGCCGCCCTCCGCCGAGCTGGCGCTGGTGAGGGACGCGGTCCGGGAGCGGGCGAGCCGGGTCATGCTGGCCGAGGGCACTGCGGGCAGAGGCGGGGCGGGCGTGAGGCCGGCGGGCGAGCACCGCCGGCGGGAGAGGGACCCACGCAAGCGAAGGAGCGGCCGGCGAGGCCCGACGGCACAGAGGCCCGTCCCGAGCCGGGCTCTGGCGTCGGCGCTGCCAGCCTGGGGCATGCAGCCGGGCACAGGGAGCCGGCCGGGGCCGGGGCCGGGGCAGGGGCCGCAGGGGCCAGCAGGACCCTCTGGCCAGAGACAGGCCGGGATGGGCAGGGGCTGACCAGCCCTCCCTGAGCTGGGGGAAGGGAGGGGCATTCTCTCAGCGTGGCCTGCCTGGAGGGGCTGGTGGGGCTGGGGGAGAGGGGGTGATTCTGCAAAGGAGGACAAACTGCCCTGAATTTCACACCCAAGACTCAGCCCTCCCCGCTTCTCTGGACACGGCTCAGCCCTGCCCGGGCCTGGGCCGCCCTGGGGAGGGGCTGGTTCCAGCTGCCGAAGCTCCAGAAGCTGCCCTCCGCCCGCCCAAGGCTCCCCAGCTGCTCTAGAGCCCAGCCAGTCCAGAGCCCTAAAAAGGGCCAAAGCCCAGGCCGCCCAGGATGTGCGCACGAGCCAGAGCGAGAAGGTTCCAGACCACAGCGAGGGGCCGGCCCAGGCAGCCAGAGGGCGGAGCGGGGAGCCCGGGGCGGGCCATGCATCAGGGGGGCGCCAGGGCTACCTGCTCCTCCGCTCAGCCTCCGGTCCTTCAAGTACGCAACTGGGAGAGAGACAGAGCCGGAGGGGCCGGGGGGAGACAGGACACGGTGAGGAGGGGGTCCGAGAGGCCCGGGGGAGACGGGCCGAGGAGGAGGCGGGGGGACAGGCTGGGAGCGGGGCCAGGGCCTCGGGGAGCCCGTTCCTGCCCACCCTCCGCGCAGCGGCCCGGGAGGGAGCCACACAGCACAGGCTGACCCCGGCCATCCCCAGCCTCCTCGGCACCGGGGGGCCCATGTCTGGCCCAGCGCCCTCACCGTGCCCCTGGGCCTCACCCCCAGGGACAGGATGGGGGAGGCCTGCACGACCTGCCCGGTCCCGCCCAGCTCTTGGCTGCCCGGCGGCATTTCTCCGGGGGCCCTGGCAGGCGTGCCCGTCCCCCCATGCCACAGACACTGACTGGGTGCTCTGGGCTCCAGGCTCCGAGTCCTGCTGTCTCCCCGCCTGGCCTCCTTGCCACTTCTCCCAGAGGCGAGGCCCCTGGGGCCGGAGGGAGAGCTGTCCCTGGAGGGGCTCCTGCCTCCCCTCCCCCCCCCTCCCCCCACCCCCCCTCCCCCCCGGCATAGGCCCGTCCTCCCCCCAACCCCCTCCCCGCACAGGCCCGCCCCCCCATCACCTCCCTTCCCCGCACAGGCCCATCCTCCCCCCAACCCCCTCCCCGCACAGGCCCGTCCTCCCCCCACCCCCCCTCCCCGCACAGGCCCGTCCCCCCTCACCCCCCCTCCCTGCACAGGCCCGTCCCCCCTCCCCCCCCTCCCCGCACAGGCCCGTCCCCCCTCATCCCCCTCCCCGCACAGGCCCGTCCCCCCTCACCCCCCCCCCTGCACAGGCCCGTCCCCCCTCACCCCCCCTCCCTGCACAGGCCCGTCCCCCCCTCACCCTCCCTCCCCGCACAGGCCCGTCCCCCCTCATCCCCCCTCCCCGCACAGGCCCATCCTCCCCCCACCCCCCTCCCCGCACAGGCCCGTCCCCCCTCATCCCCCCTCCCCGCACAGGCCCGTCCCCCCTCACTCCCCCTCCCCGCACAGGCCCGTCCCCCCTCACCCCCCTTCCCCGCACAGGCCCGTCCCCCCTCATCCCCCCTCCCCGCACAGGCCCGTCCCCCCTCACTCCCCCTCCCCGCACAGGCCCGTCCCCCCCTACCCCCCCTCCCCGCACAGGCCCGTCCCCCTCTCACCCCCCTCCCCGCACAGGCCCGTCCCCCCTCCCCCCAGCCCCCAGCCCAGAGGAACAAAACTTCAGGGAGAGGAACACAAAGCCGTGGGGGAGGGGAGGTTTGCTTCCACCGAGAGCCAGGTGTGCGCAGCAGGAGTGGAGGAGGTGCGTGCGTGTGTGTGCGTGTGCATGCGTGTGTGTGCGTGTGTGCGTGTGTGCATACCTGTGTGTGCGTGCGTGTGCGTACCTGTGTGTGTGTGCGTGTGTGCGCGTGTGTGTGTGCGCGTGTGTGCGTGTGCGTGTGTGTGCGTGTGTGTGCGTGTGTGAGTGTGCATGCGTGTGCGTACCTGTGTGTGTGCGTGTGTGTGTGCGTGCGTGTGCGTACCTGTGTGTGTGTGTGTGTGTGTGTGTGTGCGTGCGTGTGTGCGTGCGTGTGTGTGTGCGTGCGTGCGTGCGTGTGTGGGTGCGCGCGCGAGTGAGGTGGGTGCATGACAGAGCCCTGGGCGGTGGGTGCATGACAGGGACTCGGTGGCACGGTGCCCAGAGCCCTCCCCGGGCCAGGAGAGCCGGGCACGGAGAGACCCAGCACCCAGGCCCCACCCAGGGCGCCCGCCCCGGGCTCAGCCCCTGACGGGGCAGTACTCACTGTAGCCCATGCCCTGCAGGAAGTACTTGAAGGCTTCCGTCAGCTTCCCGGGCTGCGGGGGGACAGGCACCTGTGTGACTGGCTGTCGGGATTGGGGGGCGGGAGGAGGCCCCCACCCCTCCCCAGCCCAGGCGATGGGGGAGGGCTGTCTCACCTGGGTGACCTGCGGCAGCCCCCCGGAATCCGCCATCTGCAGGGAGAGGGGGGTGAGCGGAGCAGGGCCACCCCAAGCCTCGCCTGGCCCCCACGCCCCTAAAAAGGCTCAGCTCACCAGGACCAGATATACCCACCGGCCTCCCCTGCTGGCCTGGTCCCCCCCAATTGCTCTCTCCTGTTTGCCTGGCCCCCCCCCCCACAACTGCCTCCCCTGCTGGCCTGGTCCCCCCCAATTGCTCTCTCCTGTTGGCCTGGGCCCCCCCCCCACAACTGCCTCCCCTGCAGGCCTGGTCCTCCCCCGGGGCTGGGCCCGGGCTGGGGAGGGGGCCTCACCTTCAGGAAGGTCGTGGTGGTGGGGTCCAGCTTGGAGTTGCACTCAACCTAAGAACGAGGAGCCAGGTGCAGCGGAGTGAGGGGACCCAGCCCCCGGGGTCCTGGGGAGCCCCCGGCCCCAAGTGCTAATGCGAGTCCTCTCCCTGGAGCGTGGAACCCCCAGGCTGCGGCCCCCGGGCTCCCCCAGGAGAGGCAGGGCTGGAGTCTCAGTTGGGAATGACAGGTCCCATAAAGGGGCCACACTGCGGGCTTAGGCTCAGGCTTAACTAGGATTAGGCTCAGGCTTAACTAGGCTTAGGATTAGGCTTAACTAGGCTTAGGCTTAACTAGGCTAGGCTTAACTAGGCTTAGGCTTAACTAGGCTTAGGCTTAACTAGGCTAGGCTTAGGCTTAACTAGGCTTAGGCTTAGGTTTAGGCTTAGGCTTAACTAAGCTTAGGCTTAACTAGGCTTAGGCTTAACTAGGCTTAGGCTTAACTAGGCTAGGCTTAGGCTTAACTAGGCTTAGGCTTAGGCTTAACTAGGCTAGGCTTAGGTTTAGGCTTAGGCTTAACTAAGCTTAGGCTTAACTAGGCTTAGGCTTAACTAGGCTAGGCTTAACTAGGCTTAGGCTTAACGAGGCTTAGGCTTAACTAGGCTTAGGCTTAGGTTTAGGCTTAACTAGACTTAGGTTTAGGCTTAACTAGGCTAGGCTTAACTAGGCTTAGGCTTAGGCTTAACTAGGCTTAGGCTCAACTAGGCTTAGGTTTAGGCTAAACTAGGTTTAGGCTTAGGCTTAACTAGGCTAGGCTTAACTAGGCTTAGGCTTAACTAGGCTGGGCTTAACTAGGCTTAGGCTTAACTAGGCTTAGGCTTAACTAGGTTAGGCTTAGGCTTAGGTTTAGGCTTAACTAGGTTAGGCTTAGGCTTAGGCTTAACTAGGCTAGGCTTAGCTTAACTAGGCTAGGCTTAACTAGGCTTAAGCTTAGGTTTAGGCTTAACTAGGCTTAGGCTTAACTAGGCTTAAGCTTAGGTTTAGGCTTAACTAGGCTTAGGCTTAGGCTTAACTAGGCTAGGCTTAACTAGGCTTAGGCTTAACTAGGCTTAGGCTTAACTAGGCTAGGCTTAGGCTTAACTAGGCTTAGGCTTAACTAGGCTAGGCTTAGGCTTAACTAGGCTTAGGCTTAACTATGCTAGGCTTAACTAGGCTTAGGCTTAACTAGGCTAGGCTTAACTAGGCTTAGGCTTATGTTTAGGCTTAGGCTTAACTAGGCTTAGGCTTAACTAGGCTAGGCTTAACTAGTCTAGGCTTAACTAGGCTAGGCTTAACTAGGCTAGGCTTAACTAGGCTTAGGCTTAACTAGGCTAGGCTTAACTAAGCTAGGTTTAACTAAGCTAGGCTTAACTAGGCTAGGCTTAACTAGGCTTAGGCTTAACTAGGCTAGGCTTAACTAGGCTTAGGTTTAGGTTTAGGCTTAGGTTTAGGCTTAACTAAGCTAGGCTTAACTAGGCTAGGCTTAACTTAAGCCAGGCTTAACTAAGCTAGGCTTAACTAGGCTTAAGCTTAACTAGACTAGGCTTAACTAAGCTAGGCTTAACTAAGCTAGGCTTAACTAGGCTAGGCTTAACTAAGCTAGGCTTAACTAGGCTTAGGCTTAACTAGGCTAGGCTTAACTAAGCTAGGCTTAACTAGGCTAGGCTTAACTTAAGCCAGGCATAACTAAGCCAGGCATAACTAGGCTAGGCTTAACTAGGCTAGGCTTAACTAGGCTAGGCTTAACTAAGCTAGGCTTAACTAGGCTAGGCTTAACTAGGCTAGGCTTAACTAAGCTAGGCTTAACTAAGCTAGGCTTAACTAGGCTAGGCTTAACTAGGCTAGGCTTAACTAAGCTAGGCTTAACTAAGCTAGGCTTAACTAGGCTAGGCTTAACTAGGCTAGGCTTAACTAGGCTAGGTTTAACTAAGCTAGGCTTAACTAAGCTAGGCTTAACTAGGCTAGGCTTAACTAAGCTAGGCTTAACTAGGCTAGGCTTAACTAAGCTAGGCTTAACTAAGTGAGGCTTAACTAAGCTAGGCTTAACTAGGCTTAGGCTTAACTAGGCTAGGCTTAACTAAGCTAGGCTTAACTAAGCTAGGCTTAACTAGGCTAGGCTTAACTAAGCTAGGCTTAACTAGGCTTAGGCTTAACTAGGCTTAGGCTTAACTAGGCTAGGCTTAACTAGGCTTAGGCTTAACTAAGCTAGGCTTAACTAAGCTAGGCTTAACTAAGCGAGGCTTAACTAGGCTTAGGTTTAGGTTTAGGCTTAACTAAGCTAGGCTTAACTAAGCTAGGCTTAACTAGGCTAGGCTTAACTAAGCTAGGCTTAACTAGGCTAGGCTTAACTTAAGCTAGGCTTAACTAAGCTAGGCTTAACTAAGCGAGGCTTAACTAGGCTAGGCTGAACTAAGCTAGGCTTAACTAGGCTTAGGCTTAACTAGGCTAGGCTTAACTAAGCTAGGCTTAACTAAGCTAGGCTTAACTAGGCTAGGCTTAACTTAAGGCAGGCTTAACTAAGCTAGGCTTAACTAGGCTTAGGCTTAACTAGGCTAGGCTTAACTAAGCTAGGCTTAACTAGGCTTAGGCTTAGGTTTAGGCTTAGGCTTAACTGGGCTAGGTTTAGGCTTAACTAGGCTAGGCTTAGGCTTAACTAAGCTAGGCTTAACTAGGCTTAGGCTTAGGCTTAGGCTTAGGCTTAGGCTTAGGGGGTGGGAGGTGGCCTGGCCCTGGCCCCGCTCCCTGAGGCTGAAGGAGGGGTGGCAGGGGGAGGCCTGGCGTGTGGCGAAGGAGGATGAGAGCCCACCACCCGGTCCCTGAGGGTCCCCGGGCCGAGCACAGCCCTCACTCACCACCCCGTCCTCAGCAGGCGCGTTGTCCCCGACCACCAGCATCACGGGGCAGCTGCGGACAGAGGGCAGGGCTGTCGGCCGGGCAGGGCCGGGGGGAGAGGCGGGGGAAACGGGGGCGGTGGGGGGCTGGAGGCGAGGGGCACTCACCGGAGGGTCCTGGCGTTGGGCACCGTGCCGGGCCGGTTAATGTCCAAGTCTCTGCGGCTGCAGGGAGAGGGAGAGGGAGAGGCAGAACGGTCACTCCAGGACCGGATGGGGCGTTCCCCAGCCCTCTCCCGCCCCACCCACCCCACCCCACCCACCCACCCCACCCTCCCCACCCACCCCACCCACCCCGCCCCATCCCACCCACCCCACCCTCCCCACCCACCCCACCCACCCCGCCCCATCCCACCCACCCCACCCCACCCACCCCACCCACCCACCCACCCCACCCCACCCACCCCATCCCACCCCACCCACCCCACCCACCCCTCCCACCCCACCCACCCACCCCACCCACCCCACCCCACCCACCCCACCCCACCCACCCCACCCACCCCACCCCACCCCACCCCACCGCATCCCCCAACCCTGGCAGTTAGGGCCCCACATCCTTGGAGGCCTGGGCTGCATAAATCGGGCCTGTGTGACCCCCAAACTTCTACCCAGACCCCCACATTCCTGCCAGGGGGGCTCTCAAATCGGGCCCCGCCCGCCCCACTGAGTGCTGCTTGCATGAGCGCCACCTGTGCGCTGGGAGGCGGCCTCCCGCCCTGCACACGCTGGGCTTGGTGAGGCCGTGCAGGGCAGTGGTCGGCAAACTGCGGCTCTCGAGCCGCGGTTTGCCACTGTTGACTAATGAGTTTGCCCACCACTGCCTTAGGGGAAAAACACTTCAAAAAACATCTTAATAATGTGCTAGTGTCTTTAACCTGAAGTCAAAACTTCTGGGTAAGAGGAATGCCTTAGTGGTCGGCAAGCTCACTCGTCAGCAGAGCAAGCAGGCTGGCTCTCTGCGCCTCTGCACCCCGGCTCCCTGCGCCTCTTGGCGGTGGGGGGTGGGGGGGATGGGGTGCTGCACTGAGGGGTCCGGCCCGGCCCCGCCGCACCTGTTGTACATGTTCCAGAAGAGCTGCAGGTTGGCCTGGTTCACCACGTTCCCGATCTGCTGCCGGTAGCTCTGCACCAGCTCCGAGTTGTTCATCAGCTCCTCCTGGGCCCGCGCGGGCGGGAGGGACAGACAGAGCGAGGGTGGGGCCGCGGGCTCCGAGGGGGCAGGTGGGGCCCCCCAAGGTGGGAGGCGGGACCCAAGGAGCTGTGGGCGGAGATCTCCCCACACCTGTCTCTCAGAGGCCCCAGCAGAGGACAGAGCGAGGCAGGTCAGACACCACATAACCCCCTGCCCTCCTCCCGCCCGGCTGGGAGGCCCCCCGAGACCCCCAGCCCGGCCAGCCCCGCTCCTGCGAGGCGGTCCCACGCCCTCACCTGGCTGAAGAGGTGGGATAGCACCGTGTCGGGTAAAGTGCTGGTGAGGCCGGAGAGCTGCAGGCCAAGGTGGGGTCAGTGTGAGCCCCTCACGGGCCCCCCTGCCCCCTCCCCCGTCCCGCCAGGGGGACTGCACTCACCTTGGTGGCGGCCCAGTCGATCCAGCCCTTGCTGTTGGGGTCGATGTTCATCAGCACCAGCCCCTCCACCAAGTCGGGGAAGATGAGCTGCCGGGAGAGGAGGACGGGGCTGGGGGAGCGGGACAGGGGCGGGGGGCCCCGAACGTCCCGCCCACTGGTCAGGCTGTGAAAGTCTGGCCCTGCTTCTCTCACAGCAGGTGGGGGGGGGGGTCTGAGGAGGCGGACACGCTCTGTGACAGCTTCAAGTGCCACTGAGGACCCAACCCTGGCAGCTGGGCACCTGCCCGGCTCAGCCTGCCCTCCTGGGAGCTTCCGGAATTCATGGATTTATTTTGAATCTATGCCTATATCACTGCTTTTAAAATAAAGTATAATTTTATTGATCTCAGAGAGGAAGGGAGAGCGAGAGAGAGAGAAACCAATGATGAGAGAATCAATGATTGGCCCCCTCCTGCACGCCCCCTACTGGAGATCAAGGCCGTTACGGAGACATGTGCCCCGACTGGGAATCAAACCGTGACCTCCTGGTTCCCAGGTGGAGGGCTCTCAGCCACTGAGCCACGCCGGCCGGGCCGGCCGTCTCACTGGTTTTCACCCCTTTCAATAGATCGCTGGAAAGGCTGCTGTTATAAAACCGAGGATACTGTGTTTCCCCGAAAATAAGACATCCTCCGAAAATAAGACCTAGAGCATGGAAAGATAAGACATCCCCTGAAAACAAGACCTAGCGCAACTTTGGGAGAAAAAATTAATATAAGACGCTGTCTAATTTTCGAGGAAACAGGGCAATAGCCCTACCCAGTTTAGCTCAGTGGACAGAGTGTCAGCCTGTGGACCGAAGGGTCCCAGGTTCCATTCCAGTCAAGGGCATAGGCCCAGGGTGTGGGCTCAATCCCCAGTGGGGTCATGCAGGAGGCAGCCAATCCATGACTCTCTCATCATTAATGTTTCTCTCTCTCTCTCTCTCTCTCTCTCTCTCTCTCTCCCCCCCCCTCCCTTCCTCCCTCTTCCTTTCTCTCTGAAATCAATAAAAATATAAGAAAGGGGCATGGGGAAAGAGAGAGCGAGAGCGAGAGCAAGAGAGAGAGAGAGAGAAAGAGAGAGAGAGAGGTTGGTTGCCTCCCTGCACAAGCCCCGACCAGGGCCAGGGATTGAACCTGCAATGGAGGTACGTGCCCTCGACTGGGAATCAAGCCCAAGAGCCTTCAGACCAAGGGCTGGTGCCCTAACCACTGAGGAACCCAGCCAGGGTGAAAAAGTAATCTTAAAAACCAGTTTCCTCAGGGACGAAGGGGAAGAAAAGGCTTTCCCAAGTGAAGAGGAAGTGGGGAGAGGCGGAGTGGAAGGAAGGGGGAGCAGGGAAGTGGCTGAAGGGCCGCCAGCGAAGACCAGGCCTGGGGTGGGGGGGAAGGGATGGGGAAGGGGGGGGTAGGGAAAACTCACTGCGAACTTGGCCAGCACGTAGGCTCCGGCTCCCACTCCGATGCCAATCACGTACTTGAACCTGCAGAGAGCGAGGGTGTTTACTCTGGCAAGCACGTCAAACTCGGGGGCCACAGCCTTGTTTACCTGGCCCGCGTTAGCCTTTGAGTTTGACACGCTTTCTCTAGGGCCAGCGGTGCCATTTTCCCTAAATGTCATCCGAGCAGACCCCACCCACAGCCCTGGGACCACAGCCAGAGCCTGGGGCCAGGTGGCAGTGGTGGGCACAGGGGCGAGGCGGGCACAGGGACTGGGCGGGCACAGGGCACAAGGACCGGGGGGCCCAGGGACGGGGGGGCACAGGGACTGGGAGGGCACAGGGGCGGGGGGGCACAGGGACGGGGGGGGACAGGGACTGGGAGGGCACAGGGACTGGGAGGGCACAGGGGCGGGGGGGCACAGGGACTGGGAGGGCACAGGGGCGGGGGGGCACAGGGACTGGGCGGGCACAGGGCACAAGGACCGGGGGGGGCCAGGGACGGGGGGGCACAGGGACTGGGAGGGCACAGGGGCGGGGGGGCACAGGGATGGGGGGGAGGGCACAGGGACTGGGCGGGCACAGGGACGGGGGGCACAGGGATGGGGGAGGGCACAGGGACTGGGCGGGCAGAGGGCACAAGGACCGGGGGGCCCAGGGACGGGGGGGACAGGGACTGGGAGGGCACAGGGGCGGGGGGGCACAGGGATGGGGGGGGCACAGGGACTGGGCGGGCACAGGGACGGGAGGGCACAGGGGCGGGGCGGGCACAGGGACGGGGGGCACAGGGATGGGGGGAGGGCACAGGGACTGGGCGAGCACAGGGACTGGGTGGGCACAGGGGTGGGGCGGGCACAGGGACACAGTGGGCACAGGGATGGGGCGGGCACAGGGACGGGGCAGGGGGGCACAGGGACGGGTGGGCACAGGGACGGGTGGGCACAGGGACGGGGCGGGCACAGGGACGGTGGGGGGGCACAGGGGCGGGGCGGGCACAGGGACGGGGCGGGCACAGGGACGAGGGGCACAGGGATGGGGCGGGCACAGGGGCGGGGCGGGCACAGGGACGAGGGGCACAGGGACGGGTGGGCACAGGGGTGGGGCGGGCACAGGGACACAGTGGGCACAGGGATGGGGCGGGCACAGGGACGGGGCAGGGGGGCACAGGGACGGGTGGGCACAGGGACGGGTGGGCACAGGGACGGGGCGGGCACAGGGACGGTGGGGGGGGCACAGGGGCGGGGCGGGCACAGGAATGGGTGGGCAGGACTCACCCGAAGTGCTGCACCACGCTGGGGAGCATGGCGGCCAGCTGCTCCATGGACGGGTACTGGTACCTGCGGGAGGGGCAGGGGGTGAGGCCCAGGCGCGGCCTGGGGCGCAGAGCCGGGGAGAGCCGGGGGCGGGGGGCAGAGGGGGGCTCGGGTACCTACCCCTGAGGAAACTGGGACGCCCCCACCTGCTGGCCGGGCGCGTCCACATGGCACACCACGAAGTGCTTGGTGATCTCCTGCATGTCCTCGGAGTTGAAGAAGGTGTTGAAGCAGAGCTTGTCTGCAGAGACAGCAGTGGCTGAGCGGAGGGCGGGGGCGGGCTCCAGGGGGCGGGCTCCAGGGGGAGGGCAGGGGGGGCGGGCTCCAGGGGGAGGGCAGGGTGGGGGGGGCTCCAGGGGGTGGGCTCCAGGGGGAGGGCAGGGGGGGCATGCTCCAGGGGGCGGGCTCCAGGGGGAGGGCAGGGTGGGGGCAGGCTCCAGGGGGAGGGCAGGGGGGCTCCAGGGGGAGGGCTCCAGGGGGAGGGCAGGGTGGGGGCAGGCTCCAGGGGGAGGGCAGGGGGGGCTCCAGGGGGAGGGCTCCAGGGGGAGGGCAGGGTGGGGGCAGGCTCCAGGGGGAGGGCAGGGGGGGCTCCACGGGGAGGTCAGGGTGGGGGGGGGCTCCAGGGGGAGGGCAGGGGGAGGGCTCCAGGGTGAGGGCAGGGTGAGGGCTCCAGGGGGAGGGCAGGGGGAGGGCTCCAGGGGGAGGGCAGGGCGGGGTGACCAGCCTCCGGTTCCTCGGGGAAACCGAGGCCAAGGGGCTAAGGACACAGAGCTGAGTGTGTGGGGACTGACAGGGGAGGAGGGCGGCCTCGCTCCGCTGGGGGATTGGAGGTGGGAGCGGCCGGGTGAGGGGGGGGGCGGCCGGGTGAGGCGGGGTGGGGGGAGCGGCCGGGCGAGGGGGGGGTCAGGGGCCCGGGGGGGGGCACTTACGGTTGAGGCCCACATCGTGGTAGGTGAGGATGGCCGGGCGGTTCCCCTTGGGGGAGCCCCGGATCACCACGTGCAGGAGGCCGTAGGGCGTCTCAATGTCATGCTCCTGGACAGGGAGGGAGGGAGGAAGATGCTGTGGGCGCCCGCTCCGGGCTCTTCTGGGGGAAGCCTGGGGGCTGGGGTGGTGGGAGTGCTCCTGCCATTCCCCGGGGCTGCTGGAGGCAGAGAGGACGGAGCAGATGGACGGGAAAGTCCGGGTCCCTTTCTCAAACCAGCCGGCGGGGGAGCTGTTGGGGCCCAGGCCCTGGCCTCCGGGGTCCAGGGAGGCCCCTTTGCTCATCTCCCTAGGACATCTCTGCCCCCCCAAACACACCAACCCCTGTCCGAGGCCCACCTCCCCTGTTGCTCCCCCAGGAGGAGCCTTGGGGAGTTACCCTCAGTCATCAGTAACCACCGGAGCCCCCCAGGCCCCGCCTCCAACGCCCACACCTGCAGGCTCCTGTTCCAGCCTTTCCTGCTGGGTGGACCCCCTCCCTGCGAACCCCAAGGCCTTCCTCCAGGAAGCGCCCAGCAGACACCCTCCCCCCCCCCATCCCGTGCCTTCGGCGTGGCTGCTCCCGCTGCTCCTGTGATCAGGCCTCGGTTTTGCTCAGTTGCCTTGCAGGAGCAGGAGCAGGAGCTGAGCGCTGTGTCAGCGCTGCCCCATTCTGCGGGGCCCTGGGCCAGACCCGCCCCTCTCTGTGCCCAGGCCCAGCCCCCTGGGAGGGCCTCTGAGAACTAAAGCAGCTCATCTGAGGGCCGAGGACGCCCGGAAAGGGGGCGGCTGGGCTGGGCTGGGCTGGGCCGCCCGGAGCCCGGGAGGAGCTCTGCTGGCTGGTCCCTCTGCATGCCGGTCACTCGGGGCCCTTCAGGGGGAGACTCCCCCCAGGGGCCAGCGGGAGCTGGGTAACAGCCCTGCCCTGCCGCTGAGCTGGAGGTGGGGTTAGGGTCAGGGCAGGAAGGAAACAGCGCAAGACTGAGCACCTACTGTGTGCCAGGGGCCTGCACATAGTGGGCGCTTAGGTTCAAAGAGAGCCGAAGCTCCTCCCCCCAACAGGAAAGGGGTAGACTCGGGAGGGAGGGGACAGCTTCTTGGGGACTGGCCTTTGGGTCTGAGCTCAGTGGGGAGCGAGAAGGTGCTGCCAGCCCCTCGGCCACACCCTGGGAGCCACCCTCCTGCGGTGAGGTCCTGTGAGGGACACCCTGTCACCCTCTGGGGGGCCCAGGCCTGTCCTCCCTCGGGGCCCTCAACAAGCCACACTGCCTACTCACTGGCCACTGACTGGCCACTCTGCACGCTCACAGGAGCCTAAGCCACAGAGGACCACTCCGAGGCTGCAGAGGAGACATGCCGTGCCCAAGGTCAAGGCCGGAGTGGGGGGCAGGCCTCGGCAGGTGCAGACGTCCAGTAACCTGGAGGCTGCCTTTTTCTGAGACCAAGTGTGAGCGGAGAGCCTCTGCCAGACGGTACCCCCAATTCCCCACCCTCAGCTCTAGAGGGCGGGAGCAGGAGGCATGGGAGGCAGGAGGGTGCACAGCGCCATGGGGGGCGGGCTGGGGCAGGAGAGTGCCCCCATCGGGGCGGGGAGCCACTGAACAAGAGCTGCAATGCGCTTGCAGCATGAAAGGCAGTTCCTGAGCACACGGGTCACTGCAGCCCTGCCAGGCCCGTCAGGGCTCGGGGCTCGGGGTTGGGGGCGGCAGTTTTCACCCGCGGGCAGTCCGTGGGTGCAAGTGAGGGGGCGCCTGTCCCCTCCCAGCCCGGGTGTGGCCTCCCCAACACTATCCCCGGGCAGCTGGACCCGGCCCGCTGCAGAGCCTGCCTACCGAGGCCCAGCTCCTGGGGGCAGGGACCCGTATGGCTCATAGAGGGGGGCGGGCAGGGAGCTCCCGCACAGCCCGGTGCCCTTGGCTGCCCCCTCCCGCCACCCGGGAGCTCAGACCCGGCCAACCTCCCCGTCTGGCGGGGAGAGGGGGACGGGGCTGCACCCAGCGGGCGCCCCAAGGACGGCGGCCCGACACCCTCGGAGCCCCCAACCCGGGGCTGAGCCCTCCCATTGGCTCCCGGTGACGTCAGCACCCGCCCCCAGGGGGGCGCCGCGGGAGGCGCTGCGGCAGCCGGTACCCCTCGGCCCGCGAGGCTCCCCTCGCCCTTGACCTTGAAGGCTGCGGCCGGGGAGCTGCATTTCAGGGCGCGCGGAGTGGGGCGGTGCCAGTCTCCTGCATCCATCCCCGCATCCATCCCCGCATCCATCCCTGCACCCATCCCCGCATCCATCCTCACATCCATCCCCGCATCCATCCCCGCACCCATGGCTCCGCATCCATCCCCACACCCATCCCCGCATCCATACCCACATCCATCCCCGCACCCATCGCTCCGCACACCCGGCCGTGCTGCGTCTTGTCTGGGTCCAAGGGATGGAGGAGCCGGGGCGTCCCCGTCTCCCCTCCCTGAGGAAGCCCAGTCCCCGGGGGTTGGGAGGAGGCACCCTGGAGCCCCCCTGGGGACGCCCTTTGCCTCCCGCATCCCCCAAATAAGGCGTTACCCCCTGACCTCTCCGCGTCCCCCCCCCCCCCCCGCGGCCCCTGCAGGGACCCGGCCTCACGGTCCGGTTAGCGCTCGCCCCAGACCTCCCCGCAGCGCCCGGGGGCCACGGAGGGGCCTCAGCCTCCCCCAGGGCCGAGCAGGTCCCCGGGCCAGGCCGCCGCCAGCCGGGCGCGTGCCAGGCGCGGGGCACACGCGGGCGGAGGGGCACAGGCGGACACACGTCCGCAGGGCCTGGCACCCAGCCCCTGCCCCCTGCGCCTCCTGCGGATGCCAGCCCTCCCCCCACCCCCCGGGAGCACCCCGACCGGCAGCGACCCCCGCCCCTCCCGGGCTCCGCGCGGGACCTGCACCCGCGGCCCCGCCTGGCTCTCCCCGGGCGAGGCGGCTGCAGGCGGAGCGGCCCCGGACCGCGGCCGGTCTGCATGGAGGCGCCTCCTCCGGGCTCCCGCCGCCCCGCGGCCTCGCTCACCCCGTCCCAGCACTCGGGCATCTCGCCGAGGGGGTGACGGCCTGGCAGGGAAGCGCACACAAAGGCCTGAGTCACCGGGTCCGGAGGCAGGAGGCGGCTCCAGCGGGAAAGCGGCGGCGCTGGACCGTTTATACGCGGAGCCGCCCGCCCGGGCCGGTCCCGCCTCCCCGCGGGGCTCGGGAGCCGCCACTCGCCGGCCCGCAGCCCCAGCTTCCCGATTGGCTGTCGGGAGACAGGCCTGGCTCCCATTGGCTCCCGAGGTCCTCGCTCACCCAGCCCTGCGCCTGTTTCACCGCCGCCCCCAGCAACGCATCCTCCTGGATGGTCCCCAGCCTCCGCATCCCGTCGCCCCTAGCAACACGGACACGCACGGAGGGCTGCAGCCCGCTGCTCACGGGGTCCTGGGCAGGTGGGCCCTGTGGCAGGTACCTGGAAGCATCTCCTGGACCGCACAGGGGTGCCCTTGAACTATAGCCTGGGGAGTCCAGGGGGCGTGGGGGTGGGAGGAGGCCTGAGGGGCCCCAAACCCATCCTCCACATCAGGAGGGCCTGGACCACAGCCTTGAGGGGATGTGGGAAGTCACTCCCGTCTTCTCCACCCCCAGTAGGGTCTCCCCTAGGGCAGCCCACATGCACCCCCAGTGCCTGTCCACAGCGCAGAAAGGGGTTCTGGGCACAGGGGCCTGGGCTGACAGCAGGACCAGGAGTCTGGTGGGGCACACACCAGCTCTGCCCGCCCCACGCCCGTCCTGCAGCCAGGCCTGAGGTTCTGCCCACCTCCCAAAGCCGCACCCCGCAGGGGCCTGGCTCCCAGACCTCAGGGGAGCAGCACACGGGAGCCAGGGCAGGTCCCATGCCCTGACCCCACCCCAGAGACAAGGCTTGGGGGGGGGGGCGCCGGCCAGGGACTGGCAGAGAGAGAAACAGAGGAGACGGGGAGCAGAGGAGAGCAGAGGACGAGAAGAAATAGGCCAGCGAGGGCATAGAGGAGGGAGCCCAAGGACAAGGAGGAGCAGCGGAGAAGGGAGGGGTGCTGGGCGCTGTGCCCCCATTCTGTCTCTTTGCTGAAGGACCGCGCCACTTGCCCCAGACTGCACTCTGGCTGGCTGTTTCTGGGGGGGGCAGTTACGTCCCTTCTTGGGGTGCCTAGTGACCTGTCAACACCTGCCAGGCCTGCCTGTGCCCGGGGAAGGGGGGGACCGAGAACTTTCCCTGCCCCCTCTCTGACCTTTCGCTCGGAGGCCTGGCCCAGAGCACTGGACCCTGCGTTTGCCCAGGGCAGCCAGGGTGCGGGACGGGGTCTCCCGGGCCCCTCACATTCTGGCTACTCTCCCTGCTCCCTGCAGCCACTGGGACACGGGAAGGGGCTCCAGCCACGGAGGCAGCTGCAAAGGCACAGCCCACCGGATCCTCCCAGCTACTTCTCTAACTGGGGGGCGGGTGGCCTTCCACCCTCTCTGCCACCAAACCCTGCTCCTCCGCAGTCCCCTCCAATCTCACGCCCGCTCCAACCTCAGACCGCCGAGTGGCCTTCCTGCCCTTGGACTCGGGTGGGAAGCTGACCTCGGACGCGGCCCCCTCCAAGCTGTGGCCCCGCTTCTGCTCAGCCACCTGCTCCCCATCCACAGCCCCGAGCTGAAGGCTGGGAGCCCTCGGGCCCGGGTGAGCTTCCCTGTGCCCCAGGCTCCTCGGCGGAGCCACAGAAAGTGCGCCCTCCACACAGAGCCGCTGTGAGAACGAGAAAAGTTGCACACATCCCTTTGGACCCGACCCTACCTTTCCCCGGGGCCCTGCCCACGTCTGGAAGAAACGGGACAGTCCGTGTGCCTTCCCAAACAGCACGGCCCCTTCCCTGGAGGCTGTGCAGCACGAGGCAGGCTCTGGACCTGCTGCCTGGACCCAGGCCTGCTGCATGCGCTCTGCCACATCTCTGCTGTGTGACCTTGGGCAGGTCGGTCCACCTCTCTGAGCCTCCACATCTGTAAGTGGGAAAGCAGCAGTGCCTGTGCGCAGGATAACAGGATGCTCACAAACCTGTGAGAAAGGATCCGGAAGCTGAAGCCTACACACACCTTAGCACCTGGGCATCATTCAGGGTAGCAAATGCGCCCGGCTGGCGTGCTTAGCGGTTGAGTGTTGACTTATGAACCACAAGGTCAGGGTTCGATTCCCGGTCAGGGCACAGGCCCGGGTTGCGGGCTCCATCCCAGTGTGGGGCGTGCAGGAGGCAGCCGACCCATGATTCCCTCTCATCATTGATGTGTCTATCTCTCTCTCTCCCTCTCCCTTCTTCCTTGAAATCAATAAAAGAAATAATGTTTTTAAAAAAGAGTAGCAAATTTGTATTAGAATATCTCCAGGAGCTACTCAAATGCTTTACATGTGTTCCTTTTATCTTCTTTTTAAAAATATATTTTATTGATTTTTTTTACAGGGAGTGAGAGAGCGGGATAGAGTTAGAAACGTGATCAGCTGCCTCCTGCACACCCCCTAGTGGGGATGTGCCCGCAACCAAGGGACATGCCCTTGTCCAAAATCCACCTGACGCTCTATCCACTGAGTCAAGCCGGTTTCGGCCCTTTTATCTTCTTAACTCCACTTTACAGATGAGGAAGAGGAGGCAGGTCTGAGGTCACCGGTGCCCTCCTGGGGAGGGGCCCGCACAGTCCCACCCTCTCTGAGGGCACCGGGGGGCAGGAGGACAAAGAGGACATGCCTGCCCGGACCTCTGGCTGGGCCTCGCTATCTCATGGCCACATCCCTCTCCCCTCGCTCCCTCCCAGGTCTCCTGCTGTGCCCTCCTCCTCCAGCCCTGCCCGTCCTTCCCGGCGCCAGGGCCTCTGTGTTTGGAGCCGGAACCCCGGGGGACGGGATTGGGGCTCATGACCCAGGCCGGGCTCCCAGACGCAGAGCCTGGTGCAGAGCTGCTGACCAGGGAGGAGCCAGCACCTCACCCCACCGCCACGTCACCCTCGCAGGCCACGGGGCTGGGCGGTCCTGGGCTTGGACACTGACCCACATGGAAGTCAGGCCCTGAGGGGCCAGTGCCATAGAGCCGGGAGGAAGGGCCCAGAGGGGGAGCTGGCTCGGTGTCTGTCGGTGGCCAGCGGGGCTCCTGGACCGGGAGAGGCTCCCCCTGTGTCTGCAGCCAGACGGGCTCCCAGACATGGGGATAAATGGCCTCGCAGACCTCAACAGGGGAGAGCGACTGGCCGAGTGAGTGAAAGAAATCACGGTGAGAAGGAATAAAAACAAAGGGCGATGTCAGTGTTCACTGGGAAGCTGGCATCCCGCTAAAGAGGGCAGGGTTGTCCCGGTAACAGCTGCCATGGAAACAGGGAGCTATTTTGGAGCATCAGCCTGGCTCTCATTGGAGGAAAATGCTGATTCAGATGACAGCATCCCTCCCTCCTGTCTCCATCCTCTCTCCCCCAGGCTTCCCTTCCCCCTTCTGTTCAGGACGGGCAGGGGGCAGGGGCCAGGCAGAGCCATGGAGACTGGGGGCGGCCCTGTCCCTTGAGGCACATGGAAGGGTGTGACCCTCCTCAGGGACCAGGCGGGGTGGTCTGGGGGCCCCCAGATCAGGTGGCTGAGTCCTACCTTCCAGTCTGTGTCCTCGGCCAGGAGGAAGGTGTCAGCGTTCTCCTGTGGGAGCAAACAGAGGGGGTGGGCGTTAGGCCCTGGCTGGCCAGGGCCCCACATGGGCTTGGCCTTGAGCAGACTAGCTTCCTGTTCCCCATTTCTTTCTTTTAATATATATATATTTCTTTTTATTGATTTTTTTACAGAGAGGAAGGAAGAGAGCGAGCGAGCTAGAAACGGCGATGAGAGAGAAACATCGACCAGCTGCCTCTTGCACACCCCCTATTGGGGATGTGCCTGCAACCAACATACATGCCCCTGACCAGAATCGAACCTGGGACCTTTCAGTCCACAGACCGACGCTCTATTCACTGAGCCAAACCGGTTTTGGCCCCATTCCTTTCTCTTAAGAGAGGGGGGAAGGGAGAGAGAGAGAGAAACATCGATGTGGGAGAGACACATGGGTCTGTTGCCTCCTGCACGCCACCAGAGCAGGACTGAATCCGAAACTTGGGCATACGCCCTGACAGGGAATCGAACCCGGGACCTTCTGGTGCCTGGAACGGCACTCCAACCAACGGAGCCGCCTCGGCCAGGACCCCATTCATCTTAGTGTTAACAAAGTGACCCAGGGCTCCCCGAGGGCCGGGGGCCAGGCTGTAGTGCCTGGCGGAGGAGCGTGAGCAGCTGCTCACATCGGTTTCTCTGCTGGTGGAAAACGTGAAGATGCCCCTGACAGGAGGGAGGGGCAGGCTCAGAGAGGCGGAGCCACAGGCCACAGGTGTGGGATCTATGGGGGGGGGGGGGTAAGCGTGCCAGGCGTCACCACAACAAGAAAGTAGTGGGGAGCCCTGGCCAGTTTAGCTCAGTGGATAGAGCATCAGCCTGCAGACTGAGGGGTCCTGAGTTCGATTCCGGTCAAAGGCATGTACCTTGGTTGTGGGCACATCTCCGGTTGCGGGGTGTGCAGGAGGCAGCTGATCGGTGTTTCTCCCTCATCGATGTTTCTGACTCTCTATCCCTCTCCCTTCCTCTCTATAGAAAATCGATAAAATATATATTTTTTAAAAAGTAGGTATGAGTCCTCGCCTGTTTGGCTCAGGGGACAGAGTGTCGGCTGGTTGGACCAAAAGATCCCGGGTTCAATTCCTGTCAAAGGCACGTACTTTGGTTGCAGGCTCCTCCTGGGCCGGGGCCCTGGTCAGGGCGCATGCAGGAGGCAACCAATGAATGTGTTTCTCTCACATCGATGTTTCTCTCTGCCTTTCCCTCTCTCTTCTACTCCCCCTAAGGGGGGAATCAGTGGCAGTAAAGGGTAGAAATAGCTCTGGAATCTAACCCCTCTGGCCTCATGGGACAAAATAACCACCTCAAGTGCTCCGGTCCCACTGCCCCCAGAGGCACACTGCTGGCGATACCTGCCCTCCAACCTCAGAGCTTGTGCAGAAAAGACAGAGGAGCTGGGAGCAGAGGAGGCCCAGCAGGGGGGAGCACTGTGCCCTGCTAGACAGCACTGCCCAGTGGGGACCCTCCGGGGCCTTCCAGAACCAGGGGTTAAGCTCAGCCTCACCCCGATGGCTGTGTGACGCTGGCCAAGTGAACGAACCTTTCTGTGCCTCAGTGTTCTTTCTCATGATTGAAATGGGGGTGACACTTCTCACAAGCCTCCCAGGCAGCCGATGGATGTTTCTATTTCACATCATTGCTGCTCTCTCTCTCTCTTCCTCTCCCTTTCTTACAAAATCAATAAAAACATATTAAAAATTTTAAAAGAGTCCTCCCCTCCCCCCAGCCGAAAAGGCAGCCAGGGCCGCAGGGAGGACACTCCCCAGGAGGGGACTAGGCTTCCAGGTGGCCTGGCCTGCGGAAGGCCCCATGGAGGGGAGGATCTGGGGGGGCAAGACCGGAGGGAAGACACGCAGTTCCCTTCTTGGCCACGAGGGGGCGCTCTCCACCCCGGGACTGCGAGGGGCAGACTCACCAGCTCAGTGGCGTCCAGGCCCCGGAGCAGCGGCTTCTCCTCGGGGAACCTCAGCTCCTGCAGCCCGGCCATGGTCACGTCGTGGAGCAGGAGCCCTGGGAGGGGGAGGGCGAGGTTGGGGTGGCTGTGGCGGGGCGCCCGGTCCCTGCCCAGAGGCTCCCAGCGCGAGCCCGGGGACTGCACTTCGCAGGGCAGCAAGGCTCCGTCCGCGGGGCTCCCCGCTTGGCTATGGATGTCACCATAGTGTTTGTTTTCTTAAAAGTTCAAACACAATTTGCCCTAGCCGGTTTGGCTCAGTGGATAGAGTCTAAAAGGTGAGGGGTTCAATTCCTGTCAAAGGCAGGTACCTTGGTTGCAGGCTCCTCCCTGGCCTGGGCCCTGGACATGAACTAGAAATTCATAAAAAACTAACATTGCCCACAGGCATGGCTGAGTGTCCACCTATGAACCAGGAGGGCATGGATCAATTCCTGGTCAGGGCACACGCCCGGGGTGGCAGCCCGATCCCAGGGGCTCGGGGTGCTGGAGGCAGCCAATCAATGATTCTCTCTCATCATTGCTGTTTGTTTTTTTAAAGATATATTTTATTGATTTTTTTTTTTTTTTACAGAGAGGAAGGGAGAGGGATAGAGAGTTAGAAACATCAATGAGAAACATTGATCAGCTGCCTCCTGCACACTCCCCACTGGGGATGTGCCGGCAACCAAGGTACATGCCCTTGACCGGAATCAAACCTGGGACCCTTCAGTCCGCAGGCCAGTGTTCTCTATCCACTGAACCACACCGGTTAGGACGTCATCGCTGTTTTTATCTTCCTCTTTGAAATAAATAAAAATGTATTTTTAAAAAATTAACATTGGCCAATAAATACACCAGAAAACATGAAAGCTCACCAGGAGTTAAAGAGATGCAGACGAGCCAAAACCAGTTTGGCTCAATGGATAGAGTGTCGGCTTGGGGACTGAAAGGTCCCGGGTTCGATTCCAGTCAAGGGCATGTACCTCGGTTGCGGGCACATCCCCAGTAGGGGGTGTGCAAGAGGCAGCTGATCGATGACTCTCTCTCATCGATGTTTCTATCTCTCTCCCTTCCTCTCTGTACAAAATCAATAAAATATATTAAAAAAAAAAAAGAAAAAAGAAAGAAAAAAAAAGAGAGAGATGCAGACGAGAACCAGACCCCTTATTTTGGCCAGCGGAGCTGGCAGACGCAGAGCCAGCTAAGGCATTGGGAAACCGACACTTCCCTTGTATTGCGCACGTGTGTGTGTGTGTGTGTGTGTGTGTGTGTGTGTTTCTGTGTGTGAATGGCTGCATCTTGCCGGAGGGCAGCTTTGCAGGTTGAATTAAACTTATTGAAAAGATTCATACTCTTGGACTCGGCAATCCTCTCCCTGGGAGACATTTCCTAAGGGACCGAGAGGGCATCTAACGGTTTGATCTGTAGGAATGCTCACCCCAGCGCCATTTATGAAACGAGAGGGGAACGGGAAGACGCTAGGGGTCCATGAATAGGACATCGGCACAGATGATGGGCCAGTGACTTATAAAAGATCTTACCAACATGGGGAAACGCGCGTGTCACCATGAACAGAAAAGGCAATTATAAAACATACAATATTATCCAGATTGTGAGAAATGCAAACAGCCCCACAGAAAAGCCTGGGAGGATGTACATCCTCAAGTTAACAGGCATTATCTCCGGTGGAAGACTAAAAACTACAGCCTGGAATCTTAACTCAGGGGAAAACAACATAAAAATTTTTTTTAAAAAATTAAAAAATTTAAAAAAAGCAAGAACTAGTCAGTTGCTCAATGGTTAGAGCATTGGCCCGAGGACTGAAGGGTAACGGGTTTGATTCCAGTCTAAAGCACGTATTTCTGTTGCAGGCCTGGCGGGTCCAAGGATGCACCCCACTCCCCTGCCACATCCCACGCCTGCCCACCCCACTGCGCTGGCTTCTCCCTGCGGAAGGCCCTGAGACTGGGCAGCAGGCCCAGGGGTTGCCTGGGGCCCAGGGAGGGGACCAGTTCTGGGGCAAGGCTGTCCCGAGACCAGGCTGCCGCTCCAGGCCGCCCAGGGCTTCCCCCGCTCCGCCCGGCGCTCGGAGCCTCAACTCTCCGATCCTCAGCGCTCCGATCGGTGCAAAGATGCCGCCTCCACGCCTCAACCCCGCGAGTCCGGTTTGGGGGTGGGGTATGCGGACGCTGGCCGGGAGCTGCTGGTCACCCAGCCTCCTGGAAGGAGAAGCGGGGAGAGCCCCTGGGAGCCCGTTGTCCCCAGAGGCCAGGCAAGCCCCACGCCAGGCCCCAGCGTTCGGTTCCCAGTGGTTTCCTGGGAAACCAGTTAACACAATCCAGATGGGCAGTATTTTTAGCAAAGCATCCTCTCTCCCCTCACGCCCACCCCTTTCTCTCATCCTTTCTGAGGGCTGCTCACTCAGCCATCCATCGGGGTCCTAACAGACGGGTCCGGGCTGGAAAACACTGCCCCATTAGGACTTTTCTAGCCGCCCGCCTCCCCGAGCTCCCCATTCCACTGACTGCCGGCAGCACTGGGATGTCCCGTCCTCACCCAGGGGTGTCCCGTCCTCACCCAGGCCTGTTCCCAAACCACCCAGGAGGCAGGGCCCCCGAGGACGGTGCCATGGAAAGGGCCGAGAGAGGGCAGTGCAGGGGCCGGTGGCCAGTGATGGGAGGGTAGGGGGCAGTGGGGGAAAGGGCTGGAGGGAAACCTCAGAATCCAGAGACCTGGGAGTGCCTCAGCCCCTGGAAAACAGGCAGCCAGGCCCAGCAGGAGGGGGGGTATGGGGCTCCTGAACGTGGGGACCAGAGGCCAGGGCAGACATTCCCACGGGGGGAGGAGCAGGGAAGTTTCTCCCTAGGAAAGTTGTGATTTAAAAAGCGTCACTATGGCCTGCCGGCCCCATGTGGCTCAGCATTGACCTATGAACCAGGAGGTCACAGTTTGATTTCCGGGGTCAAGGCACAGGCCCGGGTTGCGGGCTCAGTCCCTCCCCCCCCCCCGTGGGGCGCATGCAGGAGGCAGCCGATCCATGATTCTCTCTCATCACTGCTGTTTCAGTCTCTCTCTCCCTCTCTCTTCCTCTCTGACATCAATAAGAATATTTATTTATTTATTTATTTTATATATATATTATTTTTTTTACAGAGAGGAAGAGAGAGGAATAGTTAGAAACATCGATGATAGAGAAACACCCCTGACTGCGGATGTGCCCGCAACCAAGGTACATGCCCTTGAGCAGAATCGAACCCGGGACCTTTCAGTCCGCAGACCGACGCTCTATCCACTGAGCCAAACTGATTTCGGCAAGAATATATTTTTAAATAGAAAAGATATATGAGCATACTAACACACACACATCTATATCCATCCATTTGTATGGATGCTAAAATCAGGAATTTACACTGATTCTTTTTTTTTTTTTTTTTGCAGGTTTGCAGGTTTATAACTTTATTTGACAATCAGCCGTTAGTTAGTTCTCAGCCACAGGAGCTGTCTGCTGGAAGTGGTGGCAGGTACCCAGGTAACCAGCACACAGAGTTGTTCGGGGAATCGTCATCCACATCCCGCTTTCTGGACGTCAGCTCCTGGAGACCGAACGGGGCCTTTCTTACTCCTTTGGCGCAGAGACAGCTTGTGGAGTCGGTGGCAGTGCCCACACCCGGGGTTCCCGTCTCCTTCAGGGCAAACCCGGGTTCACATTCCGGACCCCACTCCCCGGACAGACGCGCCTGTGACACCTCGCCGATGGCACAGCAGCCCTCCTGCCTCTCCCACGCTGCCCGGCCGGGCTGGGAAAGAGACAGGCCGGACGGATACTCCTCATTCCATCCCACACCACCCCGTGGCGTCTCACTTCCCCTCCTTCCTTATGTGTCATCTTTCCTCCCAGGAGGAGAAGCGCGGCTCTCGGCCTCCGTGACGCTTTTGCTGATGGCTTCATCCCTCGCAGACACACACAGTCATTTCAGAACTGTGGCTCCCAGAACGAGAGACTCAGAACTTTTGGGGGCTCGACTTTTTGTTTGTACTTGACCCTTTCAGACATAGACCTAGATTTTTTCTTAAAAACATTTATCACTCTTGTCAATTCCCTAAAAGAAAAATAGGCCCTAAACCGGTTTGGCTCAGCGGATAGAGCGTCGGTCTGCGGACTGGAAGGTCCCAGGTTCGATTCCGGTCAAGGGCATGTACATTAGTTGAGGGCACATCTCCAGTGGGGGGTGTACAGGAGGCAGCTGATCGATGTTTCTCTCTCATTCGGTGTTTCTAACTATCCATCCCTCTCCCTTCCTCTCTGTAAAAAAATCAATAAAATATATTTAAAAAATAGGAAAATAGTATGTTGTTTAAGGTAAAGGAAAGTCTCCTCACACAGCGGGGGGATGGAGGGGCACGTTCTGAATTCCGGTGTCTGGAGGTCGCAGCTGCCTGTGTTTTCCACACAGTGGCAATCCCGGCTCCTCTGACACCAAGACCTTTGGCTGTGAAGTTTTCCCGGGAGTTTGTTCTTCCGCAGAGCTCCCACGGAGTGGCCCCAGCCCGGACCACGTCCCCAACCCATCCGTTACTTTTCCGTTTTAAAAAATAAAACTTGGCCCTCACGGTACGGCTCAGTGGATAGAGCGTCGGCCTGCGAACTGAAGGGTCCCAGGTTTGAGTACAGTCGAGGGCATGTACCTTGGTTGCGGGCACATTCCTAGTAGGGGATGTGCAGGAGGCAGCTGATTGATGTTTCTCTCTCATTCAGTGTCTCTAACTCTCTATCCCTCTCCCTTCCTTTCTGTAAAATAAAATTTTAAAAATCAATAAAATATATATATAAAAAAATAAAACTTGAATTTCATGTAATACATGCTCACTGGAAAAAGTCAGAAAAACAGAAGAGCAAAAAGATGTGGAAAGCACATAGAATCCTATGAACCAGAGAAAACCACCGTTAACATTTTTTTATCATCTCCTTTGACTCCTTTTCCAGTGCTAATTTAGACACTGAAAAAAGATGAAAAATAAACAAAAACAACAAAAAAAGATGAAAAACAGTTTTTTGTTATTTTTAAAATATATTTTATTTGATTTTTTTACAGAAAGGAAGGGAGAGGGATAGAGAGTTAGAAACACCGATCAGCTGCCTTCTGCACTCCCCCCCCCCCTCCCACTGGGAATCAAGCCTGCAACCAAGGCGCATGCCCTTGACAGGAATCGAACTCGGGACCCTTCAGCTTGGGGGCTGACACTCTATCCACTGAGCCAAACTGGTTAGGGCAACAAAACGCTGTTTCGAAACATCTTTTAGACCCTGGTTCAAATCCCAGCCAGCTGCTTACCATCCGTGTCACGTTTAGTCAGTTTCCTAACCTCCTGTGCCTCACCGTCCTCATCTGTAAAAAGGAGGAACTAACAGCACACACCTCACAGGCTGTTATGAGGGTGATGAATATACAGAAGGCACTCGGGACCGTGCCTGGCCCATGGCAAATGCCATGTCAGCGTGAGCTGTCATCGCTGTTATTATAACATTATAATTACGTAAGGGGACATCTGTTCAGGTGAATAAATAACTTTGGCAGCAAAATTCGCAGCTGCCCGGGGTTCCCTGATGTGAATGCACTGGAACCTACCGGGTGTCCCCCCAAAAACGTATACACACTGAACAGCTGCTAGCTCCATTTTGAAAATGAAATGTATTTTCATAAACACAATTATGCCTTTGTATAATTGTATAATTACTCAAAGTGTGTGTATACATTTATTTGACCTTGTTAGGAGGGCGTAGACAGTCTGCTAGGACCTGTCTGATGAGGGAGGAAGGGCCCTGAGCCCTGGACCCAGAAGATGAGGGTCCCCACACTGAAGGGGGACCCCAAAGTCCTGCACAGCCTCCCGACAGCATTCCTGCCCCAGCAGCTGCCAGAGCAGGAGTTCAGCCCTGCATGCCCGGCTCCCCCAAACCCATGCGGTGGGCAACACTTCCCTTTGGGGATTAGCAAGGTCAGCAGCCAGGGCCGCACCCCCTCCCTACTCCACCCCCTGCTTTTAAAAGATATTTTTACTGATTTCAGAGAGGAAGGGAGAGGACGAGGGAGAGAGAAACATCCATGATGACAGAGAACCATTGGTGGATTGCCTCCTGCACGCCCCCCCTGGGGATCTAACAGAGACCTCCTGCTCCATAGGTGGATGCTCAACCACTGAGCCATGCTGGCCGAGCAGGTTGCCCCCTTTGAAGTCAGGTGGCAGGCCTGCCTCGGGGGAGCTCTACAGGGAAAAGTTGGCGAGGGATTGATTGGATGGAGTGCCCACCCCCTGGCTAACTGGGCTCAGATGGGACTGGCTCCTTTGAGGACCTGGCCAGAGTGTTCCCAACAGCCCCCCACCCTCCACCCCCGCCCCCTGACTGTGAGCCTGCGGCGGACAGGAGCACCGTCACTGCTGCTTCACGGGCATTCGCGGCCCCATCCAGTCCCCGGGGCCGGAGCTCTAACCACTGAGCAAACCCGGACAGGGCAGCATCACCGCCTGAAACCTCCCCCCACCTCCCCCAACCTCGCTCCCCTGGCCCTCCAGCCCCCACTTCACTTCACTCCCCATCCCCATCCCCATCCCCCAGGCCAGGCCTCTCGCACCCCCCGGGCCTCCGCATCCCCGGCTCCCCCCACCCCTCAGCCTGCACCGCCACCCCCTCTCCCCTCTCCGGGGTCAGAAAGCCTGTCCTTTAGGGTCCAGTTCAAACCCTGCCACGAGCTCCGATCTCCCCGCTCCTCCCGCCCCCACGCGGGCTCGGGCCGCGGCCCCTTCTCCCCCCACAGGGCCCTGCGCTCCCTCCCCGAAGCCGGCGAGGACGCGACGCGGCCGGACCTCCCGGGGGGCGAGGGGGGGGCAGAGGAATCGCCTGGAACCTCGGTCGGTCCGGAGGCGGTGATGGAGGCCGCCAGGGCCAGGCCGGTGGGGTCCGCACCTGCTCCCTTTCCTCCTCCTCCCTCCCCCTCCCCTGCCCGTCCCTCCGCAGCCCCAGAAGCCGCCGGTGCCCGGAGAGAGGGAGGCAGGAGAGACGGGGCAGGGGGAGGGGGAGGAGGAGGAGAGGGAGCCTGCCCCCCTACCCCCCGGCCTCTGAGCCTCGTCCCCCCCCACGGGCACACCCGGGTCCCCCCGGGACCCCCGGCCACAGCGCCCTGCACGCGGCTCCGGCTCCGGAGGGGCTCCCGGCGGAGGGCCCCCTGCCCCGGGTCCGCCCGGCTCCCCCCTCCCCAGGCGCTGGCTCTCCTCCAGGCGGAAAGCTCCGGGCGGAGGGCAGGGACTGAGCCCCGTCCCCTGGGGACCCGGCTCCAGCTCCGCCGCTCGGAGGGGGACTCCGGGAGGCGCCCCGATCCGCGCTCCGGACGCCGGGACCGAGCGCAGAGCCCGGCGGGGCAGCGCGCGCTGGGACCCGGCCGGCCCCGCTCCCCGCCTCCGGCTCCGGCTCCGGCTCCAGCCAGAGCCGCCCAGCCCGGCGCCGCGCCCTCCCCGGCCGGCGGGCGGCGGGGCCGGTACCTGTCAGCAGCTCGATCCGGTGTCCCAGCAGCTTCATCGCGGCGCCCGGCGCGGCTGGCCGGGGAGAGGATGGAGGGCGGCCGGGGAGGGGACGGAGGGCGGCGGGCGGCCCGGGGAGGGGACGGAGGGCGGCCCGGGGAGGGGACGGCGGCGGCCCGGGGAGGGGACGGCGGGCGGCCCGGGGAGGGGACGGCGGGCGGCCGAGGAGAGGACGGAGGGCGGCGGGCGGCCCGGGGAGAGGACGGAGGGCGGCGGGCGGCCCGGGAGGGGACGGCGGGCGGCCCGGGGAGGGGACGGCGGGCGGCCGGGGAGGGGACGGCGGGCGGCCCGGGAAGGGGACGGCGGACGGTCCGGGGAGGGGACGGCGGGCGGCCGAGGAGAGGATCGCGGAGCCGAGGAGCCGGAGGGCGCGAGCCGCGGAGCAGCCGCCGAGCCGGGAGCGCCTCTCCGCCCCCCGCGCCGCGCCCCCGTCCACACGCGTTAGAATCCGCCCATGGGCCGCCTCCCAGCGCCGCCGTCCCTGGCCGGGGGGACCCGGGCGGCGCGGGGGATGCGGGCGGGGGGACCCGGGCGGCGCGGGGGATGCGGGCGGCGCGGGGGACCCGGGCGGCGGGGGGAGCGCGCAGGGGGTGGGGGCTCCGGCGCTCGGGCGGCGACAGGGACAAAGCGGCCCCGCCGCCCGCGCCGCCGCCCGGGGGGTGGGGGGGAGGCGCGGGCGGCGGCCGGATCGCGGCCCCGGGGCCGCCGGGTCTGGCCGGGAGGAGAAGAGGGGAGCCCGGGGCGGAGGAGGGGGTGCGGCCCTCCCGGTGGATGGGGACCCGGCGTCCGGCTCCCGTGGATGGGTGCGCGCGCGGCCAGGGGATGCGGAAAGGGCGAGGGCGGCGCCCACTCACCGAGGGCGATGCCAGCGACAGGGACGCCCGGTGGGTCAGGACCGCGCCGCCGCCGCGGGTGCAGGTGTCCGCGCCCGGGTCCCTCCGCAGCCGGGGGCGGAGGCCGGAGGGGGCGGAGGCCGGAGGGGGCGGAGGCCGGAGGGGGCGGGGGCCGCGGGGGCGGAGGCCGGGGGGGCGGAGGCCGGGGGGGGGCGGAGGCCGGAGGGGGCCGAGGCCGAGGGGGGCGGAGGCCGGAGGGGGCGGGGCCGAGGGGGGCGGAGGCCGGCCGGGGCGGAGGCCGGGGGGGCGGAGGCCGGGGGGGGGGGGCAGAGGCCGGAGGGGGCCGGTGCGGGGGGCGGAGGCCGGTGTGGCGGGCGTGGGCGCTCCGCCCGGGGCGGGGCTGGTCCCGGGAGGCGGTCCGGGCGGCAGGCGTGTCCCCGGGAGGATGGGCTGCAACCTTAGCGGAGCCCTGGGTGGGTGGTGGGTGCCCGCCCTCCCCTCCCGCCCCTCGCCCCCGCAGGCGCCGGGAGGAGGGTCCCGGCCTCTGGACTCCGCCGGGAGCGCAGGGAGGCCCCGCCCGCCCGCCCCCCGGATCTTCCCGCGGCCGCGCGGTGCGGGGTCCCGGGGTAGGGGGCGACCTCGGCCTCAGCCTTTGTTGAGATGACCAGGGGGAGCCCCAGCCCGGAGGAGGCAGCACCCCTTCCCACCCTCCCCACCCATTCTGCTGCCGGGGCTGGGAAAGGACGGGGGGGGGGGGGGGGGTCAGGAAGAACCGGTGATCTCTTCAGAGCTGAGGTTCCCTGGGGAACCTGCAGACAGAGGTGTCCGGGCTCTCAGCCTCCCCCCCACCCTCCCGTGTGACAAGGTCATTGCTCCCCTCAGAGACCCCTATCTCCCTCTGGCTCACTCTGGTCTGGCCCAGGGCCTTTTCCCACCTGTCACCCCGGAGGGGGAAGCGCCCACGTCCCTGGGTAGAGCCTGCTGTGGGCAGAACGGCAATCAGGACCCGAACACGTCTCCTGGGGCCAGACAACTCCCCAGGAGGGTTCCCAGGCCGGTTCTGTTCAGGCCCTGACAATGACCTTGGCCCCTTCCCCCCCCCCCCCCCCCCAGATTCCAGCCTTTTGGTGTAGATTGAATGTATTAGACCAGGTCATCTGGGGGCGGGGGGTGGGGGTGTGTGTTCCCTGATAGCAGTGGGGTGGGAGCTCCAGAGAATTCTGCAGTGCCTCCCCTGACCCCCTCTGCCTGGGGTGAAGCCACTGAGGCTGCTCTGAGTGATGGGAATCGCAGATGCTGAGTGAGGAAGGTGCTCAGTGTGGTGGCCTCAGATGGGGTGCACATTCATAAGCAATAGGAAGCAGCTCGCTGGAGCGCTCCTTACAGCCCTGGAGGCTCACCTTGGGGAGGGCCTTGCTCTCCATTTCCTCTTTTGTAAAAGGGAGCGTGAGGGCATCAGTGGGGACAGAGTGAACTCCAATGTCCAAAACAGGAGACTGTGTGCGTATGTATACACACAAGTCTGGAGCCAGCCAGCCCTTGAGAACACAGGCTGGCTCTTCAGCCTCCTGGCTGTGTGATGGCCGGGAAGTGACTTGGCCTCTCTGAGCCTCCATGGCACACTGGGTGAGACTAGGATGATGCTGACCTCAGAGGGCTCCTCTGAGGATGAGATGATGGCACATAAAATGCTTAGTCCCAGTGCCAGGCACAAGGTTGCAATGTTCAGCAAACAGTCATCTTTATTATTTTTAAAAATATGTTTATTGATTGACTTGAGAGAGTTGTTGTCGCTTATGTATGCATTCATTGGTTGCCCTACCGGGAGGCGGAACCTGTGATCTTGGTGTAGTGGGATTGCCTTTATTATTATTATTATTTTAAATATATATTTTATTGACTTTTTACAGAGAGGAAGGGAGAAGGATAGAGAGTTAGAAACATCTATGAGAAACACTGATCAGCTGCCTCCTGCACACCCCTCACCAGGGATGTGCCCGCAACCAAGGCACATGTTCTTGACCGGAATCGAACCTGGGACCCCGGAGTCTGCAGGCTGACGCTCTATCCACTGAGCCAAACTAGTTAGGGCTGCCTTTATTATTGAACGTGAAGCTGTTATTATATTGCACTAGGCTTTCCTCAGTTCTACCCTTGTCAATAACTTCAGACCTGGTCCCTGAAAAAAGCAAGTGATCGATGTTCTAGTGACATAATCCACGAGGGCCATCAGTTCTGAACTCCGCAGAGGAATCGGGGCCCCAGGAGGGGGTATGAAGCTGCCCCAACGAGAGCTTTGAAACCCTGACTCATCGGCCCACGGGTGGGATGGCGCCCGCCATGACCTTGAACTGGCGTAGACAGTCTGCTTGGCTCAGAGAACCCGAGTTCAAGACAGCGTTCAGGCGGGTTAGGCTGCAGATTTGCACCCTCAACATGGAGGCAATAGGTGATGGAGAAGTGGGGTTGTAAAGACACCCCACTTCAGGGGGCTCCTGCTGCAAAGAAAGGTGCTCAGGGGTGGGGCGGGGGTTGGGGGCTGGCCCCTTGGGAAGGACCCGTCATGCCTGGCAATGAGGGGCCCCCTAGGAATGATGGGAGGGCAAGCTCTCAGCCCCTCCCACTGTGGGCGCCTCACCCCTTCGAGGGGGGCGTGGTGTTTGGGGACAGGCTGGAAGGCAGGGCTGTTAGAGGGAAGCAGAGCGTGATCCAGGGTCAGGCTGTGGCTGGGGTTGGGGGCCACTCAGGCATGCCCTCCAGCATCGCTCCTAACGACCTGAAAGATGCTGCCTACCCCTGACCAGTGTGGCTCAGTGGATAGAGCGTCAGCCTGCGGACCGAAGGGTCCCAGGTTCAATTCTGGCCAAGGGCACGTGCCTGGGTTGCGGGCTCGATCCCCAGTGGGGGGTGTGCAGGAGGCAGCCGATCACTGATTCTCTCTCATCATTGACGTTTCTCTCTCTCCCTCTCCTTTCCTCTCTGAAATCAATTTTAAAAAATGTTAAAAAAAAAGAAAGATGTTGCTTAGGTCACTGTCTCCTCTGTCCTTGCCTTGTCCCATCTGGGAAATGGGCAGATTGGCCTGCATGGCAGCTGGAGGGGAGACTGCCTTTGTGAAGATCTCTCGGTACCTTCACTTCCTGATGGGGGAACCCCAGTTCATTTACCACCGGTCCGGAGAATTGCAAGAAACGAGGGGCCCACGCTGGCTAGTTTGAGCAGAAAAGGGCTTTGTAAAAAGAGGCTGCAGCTCTGGGGACCTCAGGAGTCACCCCCAACGCCATGGTGTTGGTCTGGTGTCAGAACCACTACCACGCCTGGGCACAGACATTGCAGCCGCTGCCACCCCTGGGCCAGGACACAGGGCACCGCCATCAAGGGTCACAGTGGCCTCTGGAGCCGGAGGGGGTGTGGCTGCCACCACTGCCACCTCGCCACCATGGACTCTGCGTGGCCTAGTGTTCACCGGTTTCCAATTCACCATCAGAAATGGGCGTGTCTGCCTCTGAGACCGCCTGGATGGATTGTGAGAGCATTATGCTAAGTCAGTGGTCTGCAAACTCATTAGTCCACAGAGCCAAATGTCAACAGTACAACGACTGACATTTCTTTTGAGAGCCAATTTTTTTAAATGTATTTTATTGATTTTTTTAGAGAGGAAGGGAGAAGGATAGAGAGTTAGAAACATCAATGAGAAAGAAACATCGACCAGCTGCCTCCTGCACCCCCCCTCCGCTGGGGATGTGCCTGCAACCAAGATACATGCCCTTGGCCGGAATCGAACCTGGGACCTTTTAGTCCACAGGCCGACGCTTTATCCACTGAGCCAAACCGGTTTCGGGTGAGAGCCAAATTTTTAAAATTTAAACTTCTTCTAACACCACTTCTTCAACATAGACTCGCCCAGGCTGTGGTATTTTGTGGAAGAGCCACATTCAAGAGGCCAAAGAGCCGCATTTGGCTCGCGAGCCGCGGTTTGCCAACCCCGGTGCTAAGTGAACTTAACCAGGCGGGAAAGGGTGAGAACCCTATGATTTCACCCCCGTGTGGGCAAGAACACAAAAACAACACATGAACAAACAATAAGCAAACTCACAGATACACACAACAGCCTGGAGGGTACCGGAGGGGAGGGAGGTGTGGGGGAGGGAGGAAGGGAAGGTAAAAGGGAGTTACGTATAGGGTGACAGAAGGAGGCTAGGCTTCGGGGCCGGGAGCACCCAGCTGAGTAACAGATGTTGTCTTGGAAAGCCGTACGCCTGACATTGATGTTATTAGCCAATGTTACACCAATCAATTTAATAATAAAAATACGAAGAATGGGTGTGTCTGATTGGAGACACCGAGATCAGGCACTCGGCCAAAGCTAGCTGCAAGGGAGGCTGGGCAAAGGTGTTCTCCGCTCCTCGTGGGAGGTGGGCTCTGGCCCAGGAAGGGCCTATCAGATGCTGGTGGCCAAGAGAGTGACAAGCACCCCCCTCAGAAAGCCATGGGCTTGGGAAATTTCTATGAGATTCCACACACGGGCACTCACCTCGGGGCCTGGCGCGGAGGGAACACTGATCACTGGTAGCCGCTAAGGTTCACGCCCCACCACCAATCCAGCGTCAGCCGGCCATGCCGCCTCATACTTCATTCTCTCTCTGTGTGTGTTTTTCCAGCAGGTGAAAGACAGCAGGACCTTGAGAGCAGCGTGGCAGGCTGCCCTTCCAGATGCAGAGGGCTCAGGTCCTGGCGCTGGGAGGGCAGGTGACTGGGTTTTTCCATCGGGCTGATGAATCGGCTGAGTCACTCTCCCTCTCCAGGCCCCACGTGACAGTGGCTGAGGGCAAATAAGAGGACTGGCAGGTGGGGTCGAGGTGTGGACGAGTCTGGGGCCGTGGAAGCTTGCTCTTGTAGCCGGGGGGGAGGGAGGGGCAGGCCCTGTCCCCCTCCCCAATACCACTCCCCGCTCAGTAACGGTGAGCCCAGGGCCCCGGGGAGAGGACAGTGGGTGCTTCCTCACCTTCCACAGGAGCCGGCTGAGTGCGCTGGGTGTGAGCCCTGCCTGTGCCGTGGGCTGCGCTGGAGAGCTGGGGCTGACCGGGCCATGACCTTGGCGTTAAGGTTTACGCCTGGAGGAAGGAAACCAGCCCAGAGGCCCATCATGCAGGTGCGGGGCAGGCTCTGCTCACACGTGTCACTGAGGGTCTGGGGAGGGGGGGTGGTCTGGGGGGTGTCAGCAAGGACTTCCGGGAGGCAGAGCTCACAGAGAGGAGTGGAACGTTAATAAAGTCAGTAGAGACGAAACCGGTGTGGCTCAGTGGATAGAGCATCGGCCTGCAGACTGAAGGGTCCCAGGTTTGATTCCGGTCAAGGGCATGTACCTTGGTTGCGGGCACATCCCCGGTGGGGGGTGTGTAGGGAGGCAGCTGATCGATGGTTCTCTCTCATCGATGTTTCTAACTCTCTATCCTTCTCTGTAAAAAATCAATGGAATATGTTTTTAAAAAATAATAAAAAAGTTAGTAGAGGGAGATGGCAATGGGATAACTGGGGGAGAGTACCATTCATCCGTCCATCCACCCGTCCGTCCGTCCATCCATCCATCGTGCCCTGGGCCAGCCAGACCCTGTGCTGAACTCAGGGAGGTGCAGAGCTGAGCCGCTGCGGCCCTGCCAGGGGCTCCGGCTGGAGCTGGAGCAGACAGTGAGGAAGCGGGAACGAGGGAGTGAGCGGGCGGAGCAGGCGGAGCGCCTGGCCCCAGCCTGGCTCTGGAATCTCAGCAGCCACCAGGGCGTCTGCCCCAGCTCATGGGCCACCTGGACCGTTCACCGGTCATGTCCCCACCCCCTCTCTCCCATGTGGGGCCGTCCTCCTGCAGGGCCGGCTGCCTGTGCCCAGTAACTCCAGACCCTTCACCTTCTCCCCCCGCATCTCAGGGCACAGCTGTTGGAAAATTCCTTTCCGCCTGGCCTGCCTGGCCGGTGCGGCTCAGTGGTTGAGCATTGAACCATGCACCGAGAGTCACCAGTTTGGCAGTTCTTTCTTTCTTTCTTCCTTTCTTTCTTACTTCCTTCCTTTCTTCCTTCCTTCCTTCCTTCCCTCCCTCCCTCCCTCCCTCCTTCCTTCCTTCCTTCCTTTCCTTTTTTCTTTTTAATATATTTTATTGATGTTTCACAAAGAGAAAGGGAGAAGGACAGAGAGCTAGAAACATCGATGAGAGAGAAACATCGATCAGCTGCCTCTTGCACACCCCCTACTGGGGATGTGCCCACAACCAAGGTACATGCCCTTGACCAGAATTGAACCTGGGACCTTCCAGTCCACAGGCCGACGCTCTATCCACTGAGCCAAACCGGTTTCGGCTGACAGTATTTTTTTTTTTTAAATTCCAATAGTCATACACGCTCAGTGCAGAAAAATCGTAAGATGCAGAGGGGGAAATACAGATCTCCCACAATCCCGTTACATAAAAATAACCAGTGCTAACATGGTCACATTGGGGGGTTATGTCCTTCAGCCATACAAGTCCTTGTGTGTGTTTTCCCCAAAGGCATCATCCTGCACGTCCTCACCTCCTCCGACCACTGCGGCCCAGGGGCCGGTGAGGCCCTGGGGTGGGGGTGGGGGTGGGGGTGGGGGAGGCCCCCTGTTCTCAGGCCACGTGGAGCGGGCACAGGGCCAGGGGCGCGGGCGGCCGGCTGGCCTGCCCAGGCGGGACTGGCAGCCAGCCGGGCTCTCCCAGGGGCTGCCCTCCAGTCTCTCTCGCGGGCAGTGCTGACGCTCTTCCTGCAGAGAGAGGATGACCTCCGCACAGCGCACCCCGCTGGGGGGGAGGGGGGAGGTGGCGGTGGCTATTTTTAGCCGCTCCAGCCCCTGGAGCCTTTGATTCCCAAGTCTGAGCGAGGCCACCCTGTTCCCAGTCACAGAGCACCACAGAGGCTGCGGCGGGAGCGGGAAGGCGTCCAGGCCACACAGAAGTGCCAGCTGTGCCCAGTCCGGCCGTGGGAAACCCTCACCGGCCACGTGACCTGCCTGGGCCTCGGTTTTCTCGTCTGTACAATGGGGATGACACCACCACCACCAACCTCTCCAGAAACACGTGGAGTCGAAATGGCAACGAAGACCCAGTCAATCACTTGCCGTTGGCAGAGTCCAGCCCCAAGGTCAACAACGAAGCAGTGACACAGAAACAGGACTGGACGAGAGGGGACAGGAGATGTAGGTGTTCGTGTCTAGCTTAATGTGAGATTCCCAAACATGCTGACCCAATCTGGTTTCGTATTCAGAAAACATAGAGAACTTCTATATCTCAACAACAACAACAACAACAACAACAAAACCTGATTTTAAAATAGGTGAGCCGAAACCGGTTTGGCTCAGTGGATAGAGCGTCGGCTGGCGGACTGAGGGGTCCCGGGTTCGATTCCGGTCAAGGGCATGTACCTTGGTTGCGGGCGCATCCCCAGTAGGGGGAGTGTGCAGGAGGCAGCTGATGGATGTTTCTCTCTCATCGATGTTTCTAGTTCTCTATCTCTCTCCCTTCCTCTCTGTAAAAAAAAAAAAAAAAAAAAAAAAAAAATCAATAAAATGTACTATAAACAAAAAGATGCGTCTTCCTCACTTAGAGCCATTTTGGCTCAGAGCCTGGTCTGCCCAAGCCCCTGGGACTTCCCGGTTTATGGGAGCGGTGCTGCGGCCTGAGGAAGTCTGAGGAAGCGGGTGGGAGCCCGGGGGGCGTATTTCTGCCAGGGGGATCCCCAAGATGAACGTGGGGTAGTTCCTTCTCGGCCCTGAATCTGCTACCTCCGCACTCGCCTTCTGCCCCCTCCCTGCGCGCAGTGTCTCTGGGGATAATGCTTGTGGCTGTGGGGCCGTGGGGCCTCACTTCCCCCTGATGGATACTGCCTGTCATGATAGATACTGTCTCCAAATTGCAAGCCTGGCCAACAGGCTGTCCGGGAACACGGCCCAGCAACAAAGAACACAAGCCCGTGTCGTCTCGTTTTACTCCCGGTTCTCTCTGTTCTAGGGAAAGAAAAAACAAACAAACGACTGGACGTGCGCATCTGAAGCTGTCACATGCGTTCCTCAGGACACAAGGGATCTCTGGTCTTCTCGCCGTGCTTCCCTTCAGGGCTCCTGAGACAAGAAAAGCAGTGTTTCAGGGTGTGCTGTCTCCTTCCGCAGCATCCTTCCCGGACCTGCAGCTGGACAAAATCCAAACTGCTCCCAAGGCGTGGTTTTAGGTGACATGTCCCGTCCCCTTACCTCCTCCATGTACACCCCCGCATGTTTCTGCCCCAGGCCCTTTGCACATGCCTGGAACACTCCTCCCCCAGCTGTCCTCATGTTGCCTCCCTCCATCAGGTCTCTGCTCCAACATCACGTTCTTGGGGGGCTTCCTGGACCTCCCTCTTTATTATCACTATTATTATTATTATTATTATTATTATTTTAGTATATTTCATTGATTTTTTTACAGAGAGGAAGGGAGTGAGAGAGAGAGCTAGAAATGTCGATGAGAGAGAAACATTGACCAGCTGCCTCTTGCACACCCCCTACCGGGGATGTGCCCGAAACCAATGCACATGCCCTTGACCGGAATCGAACCTGGGACCCTTCAGTCCGCAGGCTGACGCTCTATCCACTGAGCCAAACCGGTTTTGGCTATCACTATTATTTCTAATGTATGTTTTTTATTGATTTTAGATAGGAAGAGAGAGAGAGAGAGAGAAACATCAATGGTGAGAGAGAATCATTGATCGGCTGCCTCCTGCACAACCACCACTGGGGACTGATCCCACAACCCAGGCACGTGCCCTGACCAGGAATCAAGCCATGACCTCTTGGTTCATAGGCTGGTGCTCAACCACTGAGCCACCCTGGCTGGACCAGGACCACCCTTGTTAGAACCGCACCCCGTTCCAAGACTCCCGACCCCCCCACCCCAGGTTTATTTTTCTCCACAGCACCGTCACTTTCAAACAGATCACTGCTTTATATTTTGTTTGCTGCCTGCTTCCTTTCTGACACAAATCCCGCTGAGGGCAGGGACGTCATGTCCACCTGCCGACCATGTAAACGCAGTCCTGGAGTAATTACAGAAGGCGGATTCTGGAGAGGGGGGTTTGTGTTATGCACCCACAATCTTAGGCCTAAGCTAGTGCCTCCACCCAGCTATTCCGCTTCTAGGAATTCATCCCTGGGCGGTAATTGCAGATGTGTGCAAAGACAGAGTTAGAAATGTGACGAAAACAGAACGCTGGCAGTAAGAAGAGCTAACATTTAAGTAGCACATACCGCGTGCCAGGCCTTGTTCTGAACATTTTATGCATTTGACCTCTTTCAAACCTCACAACGACCCCGGCAACCCACCCATTGTTGTCTGGATTTGTTCAGCGAGGGAACCGGCAGAGGGCCTGCCCAATACATAACGTGGAGCCCGCATTCTTTTTAAAAAATATATATATTTTATTGATTTTTTTACAGAGAGGAAGAGAGCGGGACAGAGAGTTAGAAACATCGATGAGAGAGAATCATCGACCAGCTGCCTCCGTCACCCGCCCCCACTGGGGATGTGCCCACAACCAAGGTACATGCCCCTGACGGGAATCGAACCTGGGACCCTTCAGTCCATAGGCCGACGCTCTAGCCACTGAGCCAAACAGGTTTCAGCTGGAGCCCGTATTCTTAACCACTCCAGGGGTTAGCTACACTGTGTGCGCGCCAAGCTTTATTTGTGCTTTTTAAACATATACTTCTGCCTTTTTTTTTTTTTTTTTTTTAGGGAGACACAACGTTTTCTTTAATTATTCTTTGTGGGGGGAAGGGACGCCACATGTCCACTCAATTGAAATAAACATTACAATCAGCGCAGGAGTCTTCATTTCCCCCCGCTGAGGCCATGGATCCACAGGGAATGGGTTCCAGCTGCTCAGCTCCTTGCCGCCGGTTCTCACAGAGCGTGCTTCTCTCGGCGGAGCCGGCTGGCGCTTCCCTGGGACCCAGGTACCGTTCTCTCTGGCTTCCTTCTTTTTCTGGTCCTTTTCCTCCACACGTTCCAGGGAACTGTCTCGGCTCTTAGCGTGCTTACTATGCTCACTACGTACATTCATTCTCTTAGCAAGGATCTTGCCCTTAACTTGCTTGTTCACAACAATGCCCACTGCATGCTGGGTGACTCTGTAGACCACTTGTGTCAAACACAAGGCCCGCGGGCCAAATCCGTCCCGCCAGGCCTTGCAATGTGGCCCGCACCGCGCTGTCATCACTGCACTCCGCTGCGTTTCCATCACAATGACAGTTTATGACTGTTCAGTAAACCATTCGGCCCACAATTTAGGCTGGATTTTAGATTTTGGCCCCTTCTCTGATTGAGTTCGACACCCCTACTGTAGACCCTTCGAGCTTTGCCATGCTAACATTGGTGGGGCCTTCCTTTTTTATGTCCTTTTTTTTTTTTTTTGATTTTTTTTTTTTTTTTTTACAGAGAGGAAGGGAGAGGGCTAGAGAGTTAGAAACATCGATGGGATAAGAGACATCGATGAGCTGCCTCTTGCATATCCCCTACTGGGGCCGTGCCCGCAACCAAGGTACATGCCCTTGACCGGAATCGAACCTGGGACCCTTCAGTCAGCAGGCCGATGCTCTATCCACTGAGCCAAACCAGTTAGGACCGTGTTAACTTTCAAAGCCCTGCTTCTCCCTGCCCACTGCCCTTACGTAACTCCCAGCAGGGACGGGCCCTGGGACTGAAAGTGACAGAGCTGTTGGTTGCAAAAATAGGGGGCCCAAGGCCTTTCTGAGTTCTATTTTTATTAAAACCCTGCTAACTTGTTCCTGTCAGAGCAGCTCCATGCTGGGGCTGGTGCTGTGGAGGAGTCGGTGGCTTTGTTTTGAAGTGAGCAGCTGCTCAGCCGCTCGCTCACTCGGGGGAGGAGAGCTTGTCCAAAGGCACCGGGGTGGGGGGAGGCTGAGGTCTCAGGCTGCTGCTCAGCCCCATGGTGGGCGGTTTTCTCCGCACAGAATCTGGTAACACCCCCTGCAGCAGGTCCTGACTTAAACGGAGGCTGAAGAGAACATCATTTCCCTTCTCTCTCTTTTTTTGTGTCTGTTTTCTGTAACTTCAAACTAGTTTAAAGGCTTCCAACCTGCAGCACCCTTTTTAAAAAGAAAAAAAAAAAAAAAAAAAAAAAAAATATATATATATATATATATATATATATATATATATATATATTATTGATTTTTTTACAGAGAAGAAGAGAGAGGGATAGAGAGTTAGAAACATCGATGAGAGAGAATCATCCATCAGCTGCCTCTTGCACACCCCCTACTGGGGATGTGCCCGCCACCAAGGTACATGCCCTTGCCCGGAATCGAACCTGGGACCTTTCAGTCCACAGGCTGACACTATCCAAAAATGCGGATTTTGTAATCAAAGAAAACACGATAATTTCAAGAGAAACATTGAAAGTGTTCTGTTCAAAGTAATGTCCATCGCTAGCTATACATTACCCCCATCTTTCAGGTAATTTGTGGGTCCCGATCCAATAGAACTTTCCTTGTTTTGAGGCAGACCATTCAGAGACCCGATTTTCCACTTCTTTGGACGTTTTGAAGTGCTGCTCAGACAGTGTGTGGGCCATGGATCAGAACAAGTGGCCATCTGAAGGAGCAAAGTCTGGTGAATATGACGGGTGGGTTAATACTTCCCAGGCAAGATCTCTTAACGTGCTTTAACTGATTTTGAAGTGTGTGATGGTGCGTCATCATGAAGCAAAATTACTTTGCTGTGTTTTCTGGCCCATTCTGGTCGTTTTACGATCAAAGCGTGGTTCAAATTGGTTATTTGTTGTTGTAGCGATCAGTATTAACGGTTTCACCTGGTTTTAGAAGCTCATAATACACCACACCTTCCTGATCCCACCAAATGCAGAGCATTGTCTTCTTTCCGAAGTGTTTGGCCTTGCAGTCGATGTTGATGGTTGACCTGGATCAACCCATGATTCTGTGCATTTGGGATTCTCAAAATAAATCCACTTTTCATCGTCAGTCACAATTTGATGCAAAAAAAGACTTTCTTTCGTGCCCTTGAAGCAACATTTTACTGATGACTTTTCGGTTTTCCATTTGTCTTCCGTTCAGTTGATGTGGCACCCATTTCCCTTCCTTTAAAATCTTTCCTATTGCTTGTAAACGATAGGAAATGGTTTGCTGAACAACGTTTAATCTTTTTGAAAGTTGTTTTTGAGTTTGACACGCATCTTCATCCAATAATGCTTGTCATTGTTGGTCTTCAAACTTTTTCGGTTCACCTGGACGTTTTTTGTCTTTCACATCGAAACCATCACTTTCAAAGCCTCTAGTCTAAACCAGCGTTCACAGTATCATGAGATGGAGCATGTTCACCATAAACTTCCTGAAGTATACAATACCTTTCCCAGCACTTTTCTTCCAAATCAAGTAATGAATTAAAACTTCCCGCAAATGCTCTACATTTTGCATGAAATTCCACATTTTTTAGCGTAAAAATATCTATGATGTTAACACCTTAAGCAAATGTGACATGTGAAGTTTTGAAGCTTGCTGTCAACACAACAAAATAGCACACATATCAAATCGCATATATCTCTTTTTAAAAAACTATATATTTTATTGAGTTTTTACAGAGAGGAAGAGAGAGGGATAGAGAGTTAGAAACATCGATGAGAGAGAATCATCGATCAGCTGCCTCCATCACACCCCCTACTGGGGATGTGCCCGCGACCAAGGTACATGTCCTTGACTGTAATCGAACCTGGGACCCTTCAGTCTGCAGGCTGATGCTCTATCCACTGAGCCACACCGGTTTCGGCACAAATCCCATATATGTCGACATGTGTGTAACTGCATCTATTGAAAAAAATCTGCATTATTACCCGGGGCACCTTGTGGCTTCTCTCTCAGTGAAACCCACCCTGGGAGAGGCTGGCCCCCGGCCAACCTTGTCCCCACGGCTCTGCTTCCTGCCGCCCTCCCTTCCCAGCAGCCTCCTCGCCCTTGGCGTTGAGCCAGGGGTGGAGTGGGATGGAGGGAGGCAGGGGAGTGCCTGGAACAGATCACACCCATCTAATCAGGCCCTGAGGGCTGCACCGTGTTCTGCCAACCAGGATGCCCTGATTACGCTGGAGAGCGGCTAAGAGAGTCTAACTTTCAGAACCTGCGGGGCCTGGGCTCCAGCCCTGGGCTCAGCACTGGGTGGGCGACCTGGAGCGGTCACTTCATGTCACCGGGCCTGTCTCTTCCTCAGGAAAAGGAGGCAAATGGGATGGATCTCCTGGGGTCGCTGTGAAGAGTGAGTGAGGTCGTGCCTGTGCAGTCGGCACCATGGGGCCTGGCACAGAGCTAGAGCACTTCACATTTTAAAAAATGTTCTGAGTTGTGGTGAAAAGCATACCCTACTTTTGTCCCATCTCGTGTAATAAAAAATAAATAAATAAATAAAATAAAAAGACTGGAAACTGACCAAATGTCCAGATATCAGAATGCTCAGAGAGACTGTGCCACGTTCCCACCAGAGAATATCCTTCAGCAATAAAAACAAACAGCAGCAGCATTGCTGAAAGCCACCACCCAAAACCCAGCCAAAGGAGCCCAGCCCGGCCGGTGTGGTTCAGCGGTTCAGCTTCGACCTGGAGGTCATGATTCTATTCCCAGTCAGGGCCCTATTTTGGGCTTGATTCTGGGGGGTAGGATTGGGGGTGGCAATGCAGGAGGCAGCCAATCAATGATGCTCTCTCATCATTGATGTTTCTCTCTCTCTCCCCCTCTCCCTTACTCTCAGAAATAAATAAAAATTATACTTTAAAAAAGATGCACAAAAGCTAATCAAATAGTATATACATTAGGTAGGCAGAGCAGGGGAAAAGAAACACACAGTCTAGGCGGGGGGCTGGCCGGAGCGACACAGAAGCATTGCTTGCGTCCTTGAACTTAAACGAATGGGGGCTCATGGGCGTTCATGCTATCATTACACGTCATAATCTCAACATGTGTTCCACGTACTCTCTCACGTGGATTACATACAACGTGATAAAGGGGCTTTGTAAACTGGCTCTAAGCGAACTCATTCGTCCACAGAGCCAAATATCAACAGCACAGCGATTGGCATGTCTTTGGAGAGCCACATTTTTTCAACTTAAACTTCTAACGCCACTTCTTCAACATAGACTCGCCCAGGCCGTGGTATTTTGTGGAAGAGCCACGCTCCAGGGGCCAAAGAGCCGCACGTGGCTCTCGAGCCGCCGTTTGCCGACCACAGCTCTAAGCTACTGCGCAGCGGCTCCCAGCTTAGGGAGCGCTGATAGGAAACTCCGTCATCTGCTTATTTGGGAAGAATCTGAAGGAGCAGGCGAGTCCTTACAAACAGTCTGGGCACACAACCCGGGAGGGAGGGAGGTGGGGGAGGGTGTGTGTGCGTGAGGGGAGGCACAGAGAGATCCGGACAAGAGGAAGCTTGGCCAGGGTGTGTGTGTGTGTGTGTGTGTGTGTGTGTGTGTGTATAGAGATGGGGGGGGAGGGTAGTTGCAGCTGAGCCAGCTCCCAGCTCCCAGAGAGCGAACCGGCCTGCGCCCTCCCGCGCTTTGGCCCGAGTCAGACAGACACGGGCCATCTATTATACATTTCCAGAAGGAAACAGAGGTGCCATCACTCAGGGATGGGGTCCCCAGAGAATACTGCAGGCAGTCTCCCCCAAACCAGTTCGGTTCTCTTGCTCTGGCTCCAAGTCCATGTGCACCGCGGGGGCCTGAGGCCAGGACCGCCTTCCGGAGATTTGTTCGGGGCGATGGGGTCCCCGGGGATCTGGTCACACGGCGTGAGGAGGCCCGGAGGCGGGGACCTGAGCTGTCCCTGAGCATCTTCGCGTCCCTCAGCCCAACACGCTCTCCACGGATGGGCACGCTCACCCGAGGCACCTTTTTAAAAATATATATTTTATTGATTTTTTACGGAGAGGAAGGGAGAGGAATAAAGAGTTAGAAACATCAATGAGAGAGAAACATCGATCAGCTGCCTCCTGCACACCTCCTGCTGGCGATGTGCCCGCAACCAAGGTACATGCCCTTGACAGGAATAGAACCCCAGACCTTTCAGTCCACAGGCCAACGCTCTATCCACTGAGCCACACCGGTTTCGTCAAGTTCTTTGAAAATAAGCACAGTGCCTGGCCGGGGCGGCTCAGTGGGTTGGAGCGCCCTCCACAGGGCACCGAAAGGTTTCGGGTTTGATCCCCGGGCAGGATGTGTGCAGGAAGCAGCTGATGAATGTTTCTCCCTCTTCTTCTCTCTCCCTTTTTCTTTCTCTTCCGATTTTTAAATGTTTTTATTGATTTCAGAGAGAGGAAGGGAGAGAGAGAGAGAAACAAACATCAATGATGAGAGAGGCTCACTGAACAGCTGCCCCCTGCAGGCTCCCTGCTGGGGACGGAGCCCTGATTGGAAATCAAACTGTGACCTCATGGTTCATGGACCCATGCGCAACCACTGAGCCACCCTGGCCGGGCTTTAAAAACAAACAAACAAAAGATTAAAAAATATGCACATAAAAAAAAAAGGAGCACATTACTTAATATTTACCCGGAATCTTGGCTAAAGCAGTGAGTGTGTGGGCAGGAAATGCTAAGTTAGAAAATGACAGTGTCTTTTGAGAAGTTATTAAAATGTTTCACTCCTGAACCTAAGAGGCAGCCAAGTGCCAAGTCCTCTTGTTCCCGTTAAGATAAGGCCGCTCTCCGGGAACGGCTGTGGTCTCTGTCCCTCCTGCGACTCTGGCAGTGACTAAACGAGGCCATATGTTGGCTTCAATACCGGCTTATATCTCAGAGAGGAAGGAAGGAGAGAGAGAAACAACAATGGTGAGAGAGCATCATGGATCGGCTGCCTCCCGCACACCCCTCCATGGGGATGGACCCACAACCTGGGCCTGTGCCCTGACTGGGAATCGAACCGTGGCCTCCTGGCTCACAGGTCGAAGCTCAACCACTGAGCCACGCACACTGGCTGGACTCATCACGCTTTTCCTTCACTAAGTCTCACCCTTCTCTCCCCGGCTGCAGTGGAATCTGTACTCCTTTGCTGTTCTCTTGCTTTTCTGCATCCAAAACAAACCCAGCGAAGAAATTTATCTGCCAAAAGGGAGCCATGCGAATCACGTAGGAGCCACATAAACGTCTTTCTTCCAGGGCGATAGGGAGCAGAAAACATCACCAAGAGCTAAAACCGGGCGCTTTTGGGGTTTTGTTTGAATTGGCGGGAGGCGGGCAAGGGCTCTCTGGCTCTGTGTGTTCTCTCTGCGGCCGCGGCTTCTTAGGAACAGTTAGCTGTAACCGGGCGCTATTTTCGGAGCTGCGCTGACACTGGTTAGTGACGTTGGCGTGGAAAGCCGTGTTCCTGTGAAACTCCTCTAGACACCCAGAGAATCAGCTGGGCTGTGCCAGGTGGGAAAGGGGAGGAAGGCATGGCCTGCTTCCCGAGAGAAGAATGCTGAAAGGTTTAAGGCAAATCAGAGGCCCTTCTCTGCCCGATGCAAGTAACGGGGCAGTTTCATTGTCAGGGGAATGCAAATATCCTTTCCCTCCTCCAGCTTAGCAGCAGCTTGCTCCTGGGGAGGCACCTCGTTGGCCCCAGTCACCCACCCTTAGGCAGGGAATCCTTTCCGATAAGCTCAACTTCATCTTTAAAAAAATATATATATATTTTTATTGATTTCAGAGAGGAAGAGAGTGATAGAAACATCGATGAGAATTATGGATTGGCTGCCTCCTGCACGCGCCCCTTTCCCCCCATTGGGGATGGAGTCCACAAACCGGGCATGTGCCCTGACTGGGAATCGAACCGTGACCTCCTGGTTCATAGGTCGATGCTCAACCGCTGAGCCAGGCCAGCAACGATGAGCTTAACATCTGGAGTTAACGTAGGGAAGGCGGATGCTCTGCTTTGCTTCAAAAAACGATAGCACGCTAACTGCAACGCCGGACTGGATTCTGGAACAGGAAACGGACATGAGGGTGAAATCTGGTGACGTCCGAATGAAGCCTGTGGCGTGGTGAAGCGTTTGATGCCCGGGTGTGATGTGATGGGGAGAGCCGGGGAGGGGTATGTGGGAACGCCCTGTGCTATCTTCACCACGAACGGTTCCAGAAATCCAGACTTATCTTCAAATAAAGCTTAATGGAATGGTGCTCCCTGTAGTTGACTTGACGTTGACCTCTGGCTTCTGGGGGGGCCTCCTCCGCACCGTCCTTCAGACCCCGTCCCCGGCGACAGGAGGGATGCTCACGACTAGAGCAGCGGTTCTCAGCCTGTGGGGGTCGAACGACCCTTTCACAGGGGTCCCCTAAGACATCCTGCGTATCAGATGTTTCTGTTATGATTCATAACAGCAGAAGAATCACAGTGATGAAGTAGCAAAGAAAATTTTATGGTTGGGAGTTCACCACAACGCGAGGAACTGTACTCAAGGGTCGCGCCACTGACCTAGAGGGAGGTTAGTTGACAGGGAACAACTCAATGCTTCTCTCCCTGTCTCCCCTTTCCTTTTTCTCTCTAAAACCAATCAACACGTTTAAAAATGCCTAAAATCAATCTAAAAATCAATCAACACGTTTACAAAATGCCATGGTCGCCATGCAAGCCCCACCTCTGTAGGACACAGCATTTCCCTACTTATGAATCGTGTGCAAACAAGAGAGCAGTTGCTAAAACATGACTCTCTCCGGGCATTTTTGTCAAATCCGATCACAGACAGAAGCCTGGGAGGGTCTACCTTATCAGCTGAAATACTCGAGTGACGGAAAGAGAGCTCACATACAGACTGTATCCACGTGCAAAGCGGGTCATTTATTTAGCACCGAAATCAAACGATAAAAACACGGGATCCGTCCTAAAACAGGCGTTTTAAAAGCCCTCCTGCCATTCTAAGCTGGCACGGAGACGTCTGCCGTCTGGGTGCCCGACCTCCTCGTGTCCGGCGACAAAGGCAGTTTCCCCGGTCGTGGGGGTGCGGTGCGGTGGGGACCGCCGCCCTTCCAGCAGGCTGGGGGCCCCAGGATGGCCGTCTCCTGCTCAGCCCGAGGCTCCCGCCTGGATCTCCAGGGCAAGTTTTGCTTAGATTCTCAGGAGCCGCTCGGGAAGCCTCGGTGTCAAGGTGTGCAAAATGGACTGAAGAAAACACCTAACTACAGCCTCATGCCCACTGCCATTTGGCCTGTAAATACGCTCTCCAACAGGGGCTCCTCCTGACCAGCTCCCCCAAAGTCCCGGTTTCTCGGAGGAAGGGCTGGTGAGCACAGGTTATGGACTATGCTGCCACTGGACCACTGACAGCTTTTCCAGAGCGGGAATGGGATCACTGAGACGCTGTACGGATCTCCGTGCAACCACTGCCCCTCGAGGTAGAATTCCGTGAATTCCTGGTCACCATGGAGGAGGCATCGTCTCTTCTTTAGTAAAACCCACACCATTCGCCTGCCTTTCCCGTTTCCTTCCTTATTCTCTCTCTTTTAAAAAAAAAAAATATTTTTATTGATTGCAGAGAGGGAGATGGCGGGGGCGGGAAGAGAAAGATCAATGATGAGAGAGAATCACTGATTATCTGCCTCCTGCACGCCCCCACCTGGGGACTGGAGCCTGAAACCCCCAGCCTGAGCCCTGAACCAGGCATCGAACTGCGATCTCCTGGTTCGTAGGTCAATGGTCAACCACTGAGCTACGCTGGCTGGCGTCAGGGCTGTTTGTGGAAATTGGGGCAACTCCCCACAGGCAGGGGGCAAGCGATATGTACACGTCCAGCATCCTGGCGGTGCACAACCAGGAAGAGGAAGGAATTCTGCACAAGAGGACATTCCGAGAACAGACCCGGATGGCTCTGAGCGAGGGGTAGTGGGCATCCCGGGCTGGCAGGTCCCTCCCTTCCAGGCACAAGGGCTCCAGTGCCAACTCTCCTGCAGCACAGGTCTTCCGGTCTTTATGGGCCAAGGGCTTGGTGGCTCCTCAGCAGGGAGGGACCGTCCCGGAAGGCTTCCAGGGCCAGGGGCCTCCCCCAGCATGTCCCAGCCCAACCCGATGGCGCCGCCCCAGAGGCGGCTGCAGGGAAGGAGCCATTGCCAAGGCCGTCAGTTCTCCGTGTCGGTGAGCTTCCTCTTCTTGTAGCTCTGGACCAGGCTGGACGCCCTGATCTGGGAAGCCTGCCCCTTCTCCCAGCACTGGAAGTCGTTCAGGCCTCGCTGCCCCGCCTGGAACAAGCCCCGCTCCATCTCGTCCAGCCGGGCGACCAGGGCCGAGGTGTCCTCGTTGTACGCGTTCTGGGAGGAGTCCATGATGCGGCGAAAGCGTCCGATAAATGTCTGGAGGGGGAGGGAGCGAGAGAAACCAGAGCCGCTTTTTAACTACGTGTATGTTTTCATTGGTTTGAGAGAGGAGAGGGAGAGAGAGTCACCAATGAGGTCTGCTCAGAAAAGCTTCAAAAGCTCAACCTGCCGGGACCGGTTTGGCTCAGTGGATAGAGTGTCGACCTGCGGACCGAAAGGTCCCGGGTTCGATTCCGGTCAAGGGCATGTACCTTGGTTGTGGGTACATCCCCAGCGGGGGGTGTGCAAGAGGCAGCTGATCGATGATTCTCTCGCATCGATGTTTCTAACTCTCCATCCCTCTCTCTTCTTCTCTGTGAAAAATCAATAAAAATATATTAAAAAAAAAAAAAAAAAGCTCAACCTGTCTATGTCTGTGCATTGACTTCTTTTTCTGAGAGGATGGCAACAGTTTTTTGTATTTTCTTTTTCTCAAAAACTTTATTTTATTGATTTTTTTACAGAGAGGAGGGGAGAGGGATAGAGAGTTAGAAACATCGATCAGCTGCCTCCTGCACACTCCCCACTGGGGATGTGCCCGCAACCAAGGTACGTGCCCTTGACCGGAATCGAACCTGGGACCCTTGAGTCTGCAGGCCGATGCTCTATCCACTGAGCCAAACCGGTTAGGGCTGTTTTCTTTTTTTTAACTATCACATGAGAAACAGCGCTGGTAAATGTCAGGCCAAAGACCTTCACGCCCCATGGAGGGTGTCAGCACAGCCCAGGTGACAGTGTGTTCTTATTAAGCCAGAAACGAGGAAGTAAAACAACAGGTAGAGAGGGTGGTTTCTTCTAGTTTTAACAGAATGACGTAAAAAGTAATCACGGAAGTTAAAGTAAGGTTATTCCAGCATAAAGGAGGTAACATATGGATAACACTGTTTTGTCCATTGATAACGATAATAGTTACCATTTATTAAATGACTCCACATACGCTCACTACGATTCTGCATCTTTGGCACTATTTTTTTTTTAAAATATATATTTTATTGATTTTTTTTTTACAGAGAGGAAGGGAAAGAAATAGGGAGCCAGAAACATCGATGAGAGAGAAATATCAATCAGCCGCCTCCTGCACACCCCCTACTGGGGATGTGCCCGCAACCAAGGTACATGCCCTTAACCGGAATCGAACCTGGGACCCTTCAGTCCGCAGGCTGACGCTCTATCCACTGAGCCAAACCGGTCTTGGCTCTTTGGCACTATTTTCATCCCCTTTTACAGGTGAAGAATTGATGCCTAGAGAGGTCAAATAGCTTGACCAAGTCCCGTTTGGAGCAGAGCCAGGCCTTAACCCCAGAGCAAGAAAAGGGAACAAATAACCAAATACCAGATGTATTTGCGGGCAGGAACCTTCAGACCTTCGGCCCAGGGCTGGGCTGTGACTGTGTACTTAAGTGCCTGACGCCTGCAATCAACCATCACCTCTTATTTCCAGGACTTTCTGCTACCACCCAACTCTTAGCAGTAGACAAGTCCTATTTAAGTGTGTGTGTGTGTGTGTGTGTGTGTTTGGCAGATGGAGTCTAACTGTTGGCTGGCCTAGAATAATAACATACCCATTGTATATGCCATAAATTCCCCTGGGTCAGAGTGATGTCTGGTGGCAGCCAAAGCTGGCTCTTGAGGCATGTGCGGTGCCACAGGTTTCCACAGCAATTACTTGCCTGGAGGAGAGACTGGGAGATGTCTGTGTTCTCTGGGCTGTCAAAATGCAGGAGCTGGGAGCCAAACCCGTAGAAGTGGGGCCCCATTTTGTGGAGGTCCACCACGTTGGCATCTGCACTGAACACAGTCCTCCAACCCTCTCGGTAGATCTTAGGAAGGTCCACAGAGAGGATCCGCCGCTTGTTGTCAAAAAGTCCTTTGGCCAGCCACAACGGGAGCTCCAGCTTTGAGCCCTGCGTCAGACAGGAAGGGAGATTTGAAGAATGATGACAAAGTCAATGTGTGTGTGTGTGTCAAAAAAGGAAAATGTGCATTGCGTGAGCAATACTGCCTGTTCTCTTTGGGACACACGTGTATGTGAAGTCATATAGCCCCAGGTTCGAATCCCAGCTCACCACCTACAGCGGGACCCTGGCCAAGCTTCCAAAACTTCTCGGGGCTTCAGTTTCCTTGCATGTAATAATGCCTCGTTACAAGGTTCTTGAGGAATTAAAGAGCTAATACATAGAAAAATACACTCTCCCCACCCCATCCAGGCTGGCACCAAAGCCCTCAGGCAATGGTTGCTGATACCATCATCATGATGCAGGGAAGAATCTAGCAATGGGTAGGTCCCAGACGCATGACATGCTCTTCCAGAACCCAAAGCTGTTGTTTTTCAGTATAGGAGCCAATCCCAAGGCATGTTGAGGGTAAGGGAAAGAGAAAAAACACTGCTGAATTTGTAGTTTCAAAAAATGAAATCCGTGTTGGAGGGAGCCTGACTACCTGGGATAAATTTAGTCTCCGTACAAGTGGCCCGAGCTAGGGGAGGAGACCACCGCAGACAGACTGCTAGGCGAGTACGACCCCCTTATCTGTCCCTAAAACTACAAATCCCAGAAGGCCGGCGCGCCCGGAGAGACGCGCAACCCCAGGGTCGCAAGGCCCCCTGGGAATTGTAGTCTTCCCGAGCAGGGCCGAGCCAGGTGGGAGGCTTACCTGAGGGATGGTGTTGTCGGTGTCGGCCCCTCCGCTCCGCTCCGGGAAGAAAAGGCCGAGGCGTGGAATGGGGATTTCCGTGCGCACCGGGAGCTTCTCGTGGGACATCAAGATGTCGTCCAGGGAAAGAAAGTTCTCCTCGTGCCCCAGCGCACCCGACTCCACCCGGAAGTAAGCCTCGGACATGGCTGCGGGCTTGGGCTGCTTCGCTTCCACGCGTGTGACTCGGGAGACCTCAGGGAGCCAGGGACGCAAAGGAGAAATAAGCCGAGGCTGGTCGGGATTGTGCGGGTTGAATGGATCGCTACGGCCGCCCAGCCGGAGGGAAACTGTTTTCCCGCGCCCGGGGCGGGCCAGGCCGGAGCAGTCGATCGGAGAGCCGGCCTAGGCAGAAGCAATCGATCGGGTCTAGTCCCGGGCGGGGCGGGGCGGGGGCGCGGGCGCTGGGAGAGGGTCCGATCTCTCAAGTTTTCTCGCGAGCGTAGCCCAGAGGAAACAGAAGCTGGGGATGCCTGTGAAAGCTGCAGGATGCGGTTGCACTAGAATAGGTTGTGTTTATGGGGTCCTGTCAATGTGTATATGAAATGAAGAACCCTGTACGCGTTTGGGAGCCTAAAGAAAGGCGGCCTGGAGCCCTCCATCCCAGGCCTGACCCCATCAGACCTGCTGACCGGTGTTGTCACTGTGCATCTAAGACTTTTTTATTTATTTATTTGTTTGTTTGTTTGTTTATTTATTTATTTATTTAATATATTTCTTTATTGATTTCAGAGAGGAAGGGAGAGGGATAGAGAGATAGAAACATCAATGATGAGAATCATTGATAGGCTGCCTCCTATACACCCCCTACAGGGGGGGTCGAGCCCGCAACCCAGGCATGTGCCCTTGGTCGGAATCGAACCTGGGACCCTTCCGTCTGCAGGCCAACGCTCTGTCCACTGAGCCACATGAGCTAGGGCATCTTCGTGACTCTTGTTGTGCGAAGGAAACTGGCAGGCTCCTTGTATGGCTCTTAACGTAAATCCTTAAAAGAGGGACTCCGATTGGGTCAGTGCCTCTTTTGGAGGCAGAGCGCCAGGGTCATGGCTCGCCAGCCACCCTGTAGATTGGGCACCTGTGTCAGGTACCAGCTGGTCTGGTGCGGGCAGGGAAGGGGTCGTGGGCCCAGACCTGGGGGTGCTACTCAGTCAGGGCTACATGGGGTGGCAGCATGTGGAGAGAGGCACTGCAGAGCTGTTTTCCCATGAAAGGCCATTTTGCTGGGGCCACTAGGAGTGAGCAAAGGGTTCATGGGAAGAGAGATGTGTATTCATGTTTTTACACTTTTTTTCTGTCTTGTGTACTCTGACATCTCAGAGTCTTGGGGCCCTCAGGCTGAACTGCCCCTCCCCGGATGAGCTAATTGGTAGAGTCACAAGCACCTTGCCTGCAAATTTGCCTTTCCTATTCAAGCCCACCAATCCGAAGTCCGTCTACTAAGGCACATGTGTCAAACACAAGGCCCGCGGGCCAAATCCGTTCCGCTAGGCCTTGCAATGTGGCCCGCACCGCGCTGTCATCACTGCACTCCGCTGCGTTTCCATCACAATGACAGTTTATGACTGTTCAGTAAACCATTCGGCCCGCGATTTAGGCTGGATTTTAGATTTTGGCTCCTTCTCTGATTGAGTTCGACACCCCTATACTAAGGTGACCAGATGTCCCGCTTTTGGTGGGACAGTCCCGATTTTTAACCATTTGTCCCGTGTCCCACGGTGTTTTAAAAAAGACACAGGACAAATGGTTAAAAATCGGGACTGTCCGCCGGGACCGGTTTGGCTCAATGGATAGAGCATCAGCTTGGGGACTGAAGGGTCTCGGGTTCGATTCCGGTCAAGGGCATGTGCCTTGGTTGCGGGCATATCCCCGGTGGGGGGTGTGCAAGAGGCAGCTGATCGATGACTCTCTCTCATCGATGTTTCTAACTCTCTCTCTCTCTCCCTTCCTCTCTGTATAAAATCAATAAAATATATTAAAAAAAAAATCGGGACTGTCTGGTCACCTTACCATATCTAAACCCCTTCCTTTATCTAAGTCTTTAAGGTTCCCTGGCCCTAAATCACCCCAAGGTCAAGTGCTGGACAATTAGAGACCACCTTGACCACCCAGAGTCCAACGTTATTAAACCGTGCAGACCTCCACTTGCTCCCACTTGCCTACGCCGCCTCGTCCGCTCCCTCCCCGAGAAACCACACCAAGGGTTCCGGGCCACGGTCTCCTTCGGACGACCATGGCCATCACCTCCATAATGAAGGTCACCTCCATGATCGGAGTCCGGGATCGTCACCACAGGGTCTTGGGGAAGCCAGGGCCAAAGCGGGGGGCGCCGTGGTGCTGTCACTCCGAGGCGGCGGGGCTGATCCGCGGGAAATGGAAGGAAACGCGTGGAGCGTTGGGACGGGTACTGACCGGAGGCCGAGCTCGGGGAAGGGAAGTCCGGCCGTGCGGAGAAGGGAGAGACGATGCGGGCAGACGGCTGTGAAGCTGCTCCGTGGGCAGCACCTGGCAGCGGATTGGATGTAGAAGGGAAGGATCGAGAGGGGGCCAGGGTGACGCGAGTGCTTAATCAGGTTGGCAGGTGGGTGAAGGTGTTAGTAACAGGTGCACAGGGCACCGGAATAGGGGCGGAGTGAGGCAGAAGAGGCGTTCAGTTCGGCATTCTTGGAGTCCAGGAGCCGCTGGGCAGGCGGGTCGGCAGCCCCGTGGAGACACCAGCCTGGAAGTTAGGAGGCATCTATTGAGAGGCAGTTACATGAGAGTTTCTGCTTTTACCATATTTAAGCTAATTTTTTATCCTCACCTGAGGATCTGTTTATTGATGAGAGAGAGAGAGAGAGAGAGAGAGAGAGAGAGAGAGAGAGAGAGAGAGAGAGAGAGAGATACATTGATCGACTGCCTCCCTACATGCCCTAATCAGGGACTGAACACACAACCCAGGCATGTGCCCGGACTGGGAATCGAACCTCTGCCGCCTTCTGGTGTACAGGACGACACAACCTGGGCCTGTGCCCTGACTGGGAAATCAAACTGTGACCTCCTGGTTCACAGGTCGATGCTCAACCGCTGAGCCACCCTGGCCAGGCAAGTATTTATCGTTATTTTTAAAAAATCTTTTTTCCTTCCCCCTCCTCCAGCGCACCAAAGATCTAAGCTATTCCAGGCCTGAGAGATGCTCAGAGCTGTGAGCGCTCAGCTGCAGGGAAGCCGCTGCAAATAGAACACAACACCCCCCACGCCCACTGTTCTGGGTCTGTCACCCAACAAGCCCTGCTGCCGAGGGCGGCCATGAAGCCTCCGTGGCTGAGCTGACAGCAGTTCCAGAAAAACGGGTTCAGTGCCAGAAACTGAGCATTCGGGTTTCCTGCAAGCAATGCAGCGTGAATATATATATATATATGAGAGAAAATCGATACCTTTGGCAGCTAGCACATTTAGAAATAATGCACAAAACACTAGGGAAGCAACAAGTCTCAGGTTTACAAAAACTGCCTGGTTTTTATTTGTAATAAATATATTTTATTGATTTCAGAAAGGAAGGGAGAGTGGGAGAGGGAAGGAGGGAGGGAGGGAGAGAGAGAGAGAGAAGAGCTTCAATGACGACAGAATCATTGATCGGCTGCCTCCTGCACGCTCCCCATTGGGATTGAGCTTGAAACCCGGGCATGTGCTCTGACTGGGAATCGAACTGGTGACACTCCTGGTTCATAGGTCACCACTCAGCCATGGAGCCATGGCGGCCGGGTTGTCTGTCCTTGGTTTTCATTTGAGCTGTGGTTGAAGGGCGGCCCCCTGTAGAGAAATGGCCCTGGACTCGGGGAGCATGGAGGTTTGGGGAAGTGAGCAGCCAGCCGCCGGGGCCTACCTAGCAATGGCCGGGTATGCTTTGTGTTGGTTTAGGGGTTAAAGCCCTCCTAAAAGGTGCTGGTGGGTGAGCCTTCGTGATGTGTTGGTGTTGCTCCGAAAATTTCGTGTCTCTCTTCCTAATTTTAGAGCCAGCAGCTGGCAGGGCTGTGTGCTCACAAGTGGGTAGTTTTCCATTCCTTCGTTTACTCGGATTCCCTTAATATGTTCGATTTCCGCGAAAATTTTAACTTGGTCTTCTCACTTTGTCAGCCCCTAGACTATGTGCATGTCATATTGTCTCTCATTTCCTAGTTTGTCATTTCTGTCATTGCAACATTGCTTTAAAATTTTTTTTTAAATATATTTTTATTGATTTTAGAGAGGGAGAGAGAGAGAGAGAAACATCAGTGATGAGAGAGAATCATTGATGGGCTGCCTCCTGCAGGTCCCCTACTGGGGATGGAGCCCATAATCTGGGAATGTGTCCTGACCGGGAATCGAACCCTGACCTCCTGGTTCATAGGTCGACAGACACTCAGCCACTGAGCCACACTGGCCGGGCTCATCATTGCTTTTAAAATAATTAAAAGCTTCTCTTCTTCAGACACAAGGCATCACAGTTTATTTCACCTTCTCACCCTCTGCCTATATAATTAAACACTCTTACATCATTTGATAGACCGGTTTACCACACCATGTTCTGTAGGATATGGCATTCAATGTCTTTCATCTTCATAAACAGGAAGCTGCTTTTTATTTGTTTCTTAGTTGCCTATTTATTTTTTAGGGCCCCATGGATGCTCCTAGAATTCTTTGGGGGGTGTTTTACAGGAGGTATCATAACTTTATTTTTCTATTATAATTTTTTTATGGTCTGGATTTTTTTTTTAATTTTGTTTTATTTATTTATTTATTTCAGAATTACTCAGCTGGAAAGGAAGGGGCTAATGGGCTAATGCTTGAAATATTACAAAGTAAAAAAATTCTAAAAATGTTTTGTAAAAAGATTATGCCTAATGATCTCCCGGTCATAAAGATAGCGCTGATAGTAGAAACGTTGCTACCTACAGATGAAGGATATCTTACACTTGTTTTTCTCGAACTCTGATAGCTTGCAACATCAAGAAGAAAGAAAAAAGTCATTTTGATTTTCCTCTCCAACTTCTAAAATGTGACTGAGTCCTGGCTGGTGTGGCTCGGTTGGTTGAGCGTGGTCCCATGCACCAAAAGGCTGTCAGTTCCTGTAGGGGGCGTGCAGGAGGCAGCCGACCAGTGTCTCACACATTGAAGTTTCTCTCTCTCCTTCTCCCTTCCTCTCTCTCTTAAATCAAGTTTAAAAACCCACATTTTTAAGAAACAGAGAGCGTTGAAGTGTAATCCACAGCCACTTGATGCCCCTGGGTCTTTGTGAAATAGTGGGTTTTGAGGGTCTTTGTTTTGACAGCGACAGAGTTTCTATCAAATAGAATCTTACCTTTGAGCCCTGGGCAGAAACAGGCACTCAGGCTAATGAGTCTCCTGGGTTCACGCCCCTTCCCCCCAATAAGATGCTGCAAGGGAAACCGAAGAGCAGCTGGAACCCCAAGTTTCAGTGACGCAGGTCTAAGGCTGTCACCCAGGGCAGTGACCCCGCAGACAGACACTTTCCTGAGGGGCCAGTCAGGCTGTGCAGCCTCTGCTTTGAGGGTTCGTTGAAGGACAGTCCAGCTGCCCAGCTGCCTTGGAAAACGAGATCGATGAAGAAGCCAGCTGACACTAGCGAAGTAAAGAGAAAACACCAGCCCTATAATTTAAGTTTGAACATTTTCAATGCGATAACAAGGGCAGGTAGGGTTTTTTTTTTTTTTTTTCTAAACCTAGTTCTTTCTAAAAACAGTGATCAGGAACCAGGGAAAACACGTTTGCTTTTGAGCCTTTTTTTTTTTTTCTCTCTCTTGCTGTTTGCAAATTCTCTGCCAAGGAATCTTGAGCGTAGAGGCCCTTTTTCACGTTATCATTTATTTTCCTGAGTGCCCCCAGCTGGCTGCCCCTTAGAGAAACCATGAATGTAGATTGTCGCAGCAAGAGCGCCACCCAGTGGCAGAAATGATCGTTGCACACCAACACCAGGGAGGCATTTGGCCTGCGGCTGGTATGGAATCGAGTTTTCACTTGCTGGACTTTTCTTTTAAAAAAAAAAAAAAAAAATTTCTTGATTTCAGAGAGGAAGGGAGGGAGAGAGAGAAACATCAATGATGAGCGAGAATCATTCATCGGCTGCCTCCTGCAAGCCCCACTCTGGGGATCGAATCCGAAACCCAGGCATGTGCCCTTGACTGGAATCAAACCCGGGACCCTTCAGTCTGCAGGCCGACGCTCTATCCACTGAGCCACACCAGCTAGGGCTGGCTGGACCTTCCCGGACGAGGGATGTGTGATGATGTTGTAGCATGTGACAAGATGTCCTCGGTTTTTGAAGGCCAAATAATCTTCCATTGTGTGTCTACACCGCTTTTTTTTTTTTTTAAATCCCTTCACCTTGGGGTGGACACTTGAGTTGCTTCTCCCTCTTGGCCGCTGTGATGAACGCTGCACCGAGACCCTACCCTGGGCCGGGAGGTCTCTCTTGTCTAACGTTTGAAGGTAGAATCCAAACCGCCCAGGGCCCTCCTGCCTCAGAAATCTTCAGAGCGCACGCACGCCTGCCTCGGCCTCTTCTGTCCTCCTCTGAGGCGGCCCGGTTCTCTCTCTCAGCACTTTCCTCCGTCCTGGCTTTTGTGCTGAACCCGAGGCCGCTCCTCCCCCCACCCCGGGCCCCACGGTTTGACAGAGCCTTCGGGGAGCCTGGTTTGAAGCCGCTGAAGACAGCTGGGCTGAGGCCCGGCCGGCGCGGCTCCGTGGCTGAGTGTCGACCCGTGAACCAGGAGGTCATGGTTCCATTCCCCGTCAGGGCACACGCCCGGGTTGTGGGCTCCGTCCCCCGTGTGCCATGCGGGAGGAGGCCGATCCGTGATCCTCTCTTATCATGGATGTTTCTCTCTCTCTCTCTCTCTCTCTGTCCCTCTCCCTTCCTCTCTGAAATCAATTAAAAATATAAATATATTGCCCCAACCGGTTTGGCTCAGTGGATAGAGCGTTGGCCTGCCCACTGAAGGGTCCCAGGTTCGGATTCCCAGCCAAGGGCATGTACCTTGGTGGCGGGCACATCCCCAGTAGGGGGTGTGCAAGAGGCAGCTGATGGATGATTCTCTCTCATCGATGCTTCTAACTCTATCCCTCTCTTTTCCTCTCTGTAAAAAAAAAAAAATCAATAAAATATGTTTTTAAAATATATAAATATATTTTAAAAAAGAATTCACTTTATATTAAAAAAAAAAAAAAAAAAAAAAAAAAAGGTTTGAGCCTCCCAGGAAGCCATGCTGGGAGTAGGAGGAGGATGCTGGCAGGGCCTGGAAAAGCCACCCCACCCTGGCCGCGGGCTTCCTCCGCCCGTTCTCACCAACCCGGGTGCCGAGGAGGCAGACAGACCAGGGCCGCGACCGGACGGGACTCTGTGCCCTGGTGTCCTTCTCTGTCAGCCCCGGGGACAGCCAGGCGCCCAGACGAGCCCTGCCAAGTGGAGGAAACAGGCGAGCTTTCCCCCCTGGCTCCTCCTGAGTGCCCAGGCCCAGACGTCCGCCCCTGGCGCCATGGGAACCGTGAGGCCACAATGGAACATTCTTCCCGAGGCAGCGGAAGGGATCCTGTGCTGGGCTCCTGCTGGGGCAGGTCCGAGTGAGCTCCTTTCTCCTTCGGCGGGAGCAGGTCACAGACGGACTCTGAGAACAGTCGGAGAGACACCCGCTGCCGGGAGAGGGCCATGGTGACTGAGGACGGCGCCCATGGCTTCCTCCGGCTCCTGTGCGTCGTTTGAGGCAAGGGGAGGCCCGGAGGTGAGGCGGGCGCGTGGCCAGGACGCATGGGCTGAGGCTCAAATCTATTCTTAAAAAAATATATTGTATTGTTTTTCTTACAGAGAGGAATGGAGAGCTAGAAATGCGGATGAGAGAGAAACATCGATCAGCTGCCTCCTGCACGCCGCCCCCCCCCCCCCACTGGGGATGTGCCCACAACCAAGGTACATGCCCTTGACCGGAATCGAACCTGGGACCCTTCAGTCCGCAGGCCGACGCTCTATCCACTGAGCCAAACCGGTTTCGGCTAAATCTATTTTTATTTATGTCAGAGAGGAAGGAAGGGGGGTGGGGGGAGAGAGAGAGAGAAACATCAATGATGAGAGAGAATCATGGATGGGCCGCTTCCTGCACACCCTGCACCGGGGATGGAGCCTGCAACACAGCCAGGCGCCCTGATCGGGGATTGAACCGTGATCTCCTGGTTCACAGGCCAACGCTCAACCCCTGCGCTACGCCAGCTGGGCCACGGGGGCGGCGATGCAGGCTCACCTGAGCTTGGGTTCCAGCCTCCCCGTGCCCCTGGGCGGGCTTCTCGGTGCCTCCCGGGGTCCGTGTCTGAATCTGTGAAACGGGGGTAATCAGTGTCCGCATCACAGGGTTATGGTGTGAACGAACGGAGCCAAATGCCGGGCCTGTGGCTTCCGTACGTAAAACCACACACCGTCCCTGGTTAAACCCAGCATCATGGACCCGGGCCTGGTCAGCAGGAGGGACGAAACCAGGGCGGACCCACACCGACCCCCTGCTTTTTCCTCCCGGCAGCATTTGACAGCAGCAGCGTTAAGGCAAGGGTTGAATTCCACGAGCCAAACACCAACGCCTTCCTGAGCCCCGAGTCCGGGAAGCGGGGACCCTGGCTGGATCGACAGGCAGGGGCAGGGGCGGCCTCCTCTCCTGGGGCCAGCTCACGGGTCCCCACCGAGTCCCGGTGCCCGGCGCCTGGTCCCGGCCTCCGGACCGCGCGGGACCAGGCCGCAGGGACCACACAGGTGTGTCCCTCCCCCCGTCTGAATCTGGCGGGGTGGGGGAGGAGGGGGGGCAGGACCGGGGCCTGGGATGCTGGGGGAGGCACCGCCCGGGGAGGGGAGGAAACACTGCTGTTCCCGCAGCTGCCCATGGTGTCTGCCGCGGCCGCGCCTGGCGATGGCGGGGACCACCGGGGCGCTCTTGGTGCTGCTGCTCTGCGCCTCCCACGCCGCTGCCAGTGAGTGCCCGCCCTCCCTGTCCCCGCGGAGCCCATCCTGGACCGCAGGCCCCTTCCGTCCCCGGGCGGATGCTCTGCCCGCTGAGCCAAACGGGCCAGGGCCTGGGAGCTTTAAAAAAAATGCCCGTGCCCAGGCCCTGTCCCCCGGGGGTGCGGGGGTGGGGGCCGTGAGCAGGTGGGTGGAGTGTGCACCCCACTCTGCAGGGGTGGGGGTGAGAGGGCCCCTGGGGACACAGGGACCGGCAGGGGAGGACACGGGGCGGCCAGGCAGAGCACGACCCGCTGTGTGGGCACCATCCTCTCTCTCTCATAGGGAAGGACCCCAACTAGGAAGAGAAACGGGGGTGGGAGAGCTCACGGCGAGCCGGACGGAGTGGGGGGGCAGCAGGAGGGGGGCCTGCGGTCAGGGGTGGGGGTGGTGGCCACAGCCCGCCCCCCCCGCGCCCCCTCCCGCCTTGCCCCAGCGGTGAGGCCTCCCGCACCCCCCTCAGCAGGTTGTGGCATCCAGGAAACCAGCGACATAGGACCTTCCGAGGAGGGGCTGGTCAGCGAGAGGGAGTTCCCGTGGGTGGTGTCGCTGCAGAGCTCCCACCACGCCCACCTGGCGTTCGGCTGCATCCTCAGCGAGTTCTGGATCCTCAGCATCGCGTCCGCCTTCCAGCACAGGCCAGTACCCTGCCCGGGCCTCAGGGCGCCCTGGGGGGGCCTGGCAGGGGGACGGACTCCTGGAGACGGGGTGACAGGCCTGTGCCCGGTCCCCAGACGCCAGCCTCGGAGCAGCTGCTGCCTCTCATCCTCTGCGGGAAGGTCGTTCCTTCCCGTCGGTTTCCCTGGGGACGCAGAGGCACTGACGGTGGTAGGAGCCCTGGTTTGCAAGCTCGCCTGGGGCCTTCACCACGCGCAGGAAACACGCGAGCCTTTAAGTGCAGGGACCTGATTGCTGTTTGCGTCTTTGAACGGCTCTGTGTTTTCCTAATTGTTTACATTTAATGTGTATTCTTTTTTTTTAAAAAAAATACATTTTATTGATTTTTTACAGAGAGGAAGAGAGAGGGATAGAGAGTTAGAAACATCGATGAGAGAGAATCATTGATCAGCTGCCTCTTGCACGCCCCCTACTGGGGATGTGCCAAAACCAAGGTACATGCCCTTGACTGGAATCGAATCCGGGACCCTTCAGTCCGCAGACCGACGCTCTTACCCACTGAGCCAAACTGGTTTCGGCTCACGTGCATTCTTTTAAGCCAGAAAATAAAGCCTCTAACCCGGGCCTGTGCCCTGACCGGGAAACGGACCATGACCTCCAGGTTCCTAGGTCGATGCTCAATCACCGAGCAACATTCTTTTCACCAGCTGCACAGTATCCCACGGGCTGTACCACCACCATCCCAGGATGGACGTTGGCATGGTTTTCGGCTTTTCCCCAGCGCCCAGAACGCGGCAGGAGGCGGACCGGTGCCCACGTCAGGCCCCTCACTTGCGGGCATCTTGCAGCCTGAGTGACCGAGAAGGGAAAGACGTGGTCAGACATTCCCAGTGGCTGCTTTTCCAGAACTTCTGCTATGTGTTGGGAGTTCCCGGTGTCGCTACTTTCTGTCTAGTCTGCTATTTTGGCTTGCTTTTCTGTTTGACCCAGAAAGTCAGTTATAAAATACCCAGGCGGGAAAGTGTTTTGTTCTGCTTTCCGCACCATTTCATTCTGAGTTCTCCTGTGGGGTGGTTTAGGAATTTGTTGAGGCTGTCCTTGTGGTCCAGGTGAATATTATTTTAAAATATAGCACCCTTGCCAAAACTGGTTCGGCTCAGTGGATAGAGCGTCAGCCTGTGGACTGAGGGGTCCCGGGTTCGATTCCGGTCAGGGGCATGTGCGTTGGTTGCGGACACATCCCCGGTGGGGGGTGTGCGGGAGGCGGCTGGTCAATGTTTCTCTCTCATTGATGTTTCTCTCTATCACTCTCCCTTCCTCTCTGAAAAATCAATGAAATATATTTTTAAAAAAAATAAAATATATATATATATATATATATATATATATATATATATATATATATATAGCGCCTTGTCCGAAATCAAACCCAGGACCCTTCAGTCCACAGGCCAATGCTCTATCCACTGAGCCAAACCAGCTAGGGCCATTGGCCAATTTTAATAGATTACATATGTGCTTTAATGTTTCCCTCAATTCATATGCATATTTGTGCATCCTGTTTTTTATATATTTACTAGAGGCCTGGTGCACAAAATTCGTGCACTTGGGGGCGTTCCCTCAGCCTGGCCTGTGTCCTCTCACAGTCCGGGAGCACTCGGGGGATGTTCGACTGATGGCTTAGGCCCACTCTCCATGAGGAACAAACATCCTTAGTGCTGCCCCGGAGGCGGAAGAGGCTTCTGCTGCTGTCACTGTGCTCGCCAGCTGTGAGCCCTGCTCAGGGCTTCTGGCTGAGCGGCACTCCCCCTGTGGGAGCACATTGACTGCTAGGAGGCAGCTCCCGCACTGAGCATCTGCCCCCTGGTGGCCAGTGTATGTCCTAGCGACCATTGTTCTGGCAATAGGTCAATTTGCATATTAGCCTTTCATTCTATAGGATTAGCTATAAACAAATCATATGTTTAGACTTCTACAGAAGTTGATTTAAAAACCTCTTTCTTTTCAGCTTAAGTGAAACCATTGATCATTGCCTAGGTTTACATTTTTACATATAAATATTCAAAAGTCTTTAATTTAGTAAAAAATTATAATGGATTCCACATTTATGGACAGTTCTTTTGCTGGATTTCCTCCATTCAGCTCTAGAGTTGACTAAATCTGTCTTTTTCTTTGCTTTTTAAAAAATATATGTTTATTGATTTCAGAGAGGAAGGGCGAGGGAGAGACAGAAACATCAATAATGAGAGAAAATCATTGATTGGCTGCCTCCTACATGCCCCCTACTGGGGATGGAGCCCACAAGGGGGACAGGTGCCCTGGGCCTGGGTGCAGAGGGTGAGTAACACTCAGCCCAGGGCAGATGAGCGGGAAAGGACAGTCACCATGGAAACGGGGAAGCATGCAGCCTTTTCTCGGTGCCTGGGCTTCTCAGGACCCCCCTCGCTCTCCCCCCAGGAAGGACGCCGTGGCCATTGTGGGGATCGCGAGGATGAACGCCTCGGAGGTCTCTCACGAAGAGTTCCCGGTCAACACCATCATCGTCCACGAGCACTTTGACAGCAAGACGCTGGCCAACAACTTAGCCCTCCTGAAGACAGACACGGCCATGCAGTTCAGCGGCCTGGTGCAGCCCATCTGCTTCCTGGGCCGGAAGCTGTACATGCCGCTGGCCTCGCGCAACTGCTGGGTGGCCGGCTGGAACCCCACGCTTGCAGTTACGCCTTCCTTCTCCAGGCGGAGGCTGTGTGTGCTAGCAGTAGGGGGACGGACTCGCCCTGGCCGGGTTGTTCAGTGGTTAGAGCATTTAAAAAAATACATATATATATATATATATATATTTGATTGATTTTTTTACAGAGAGGAAGGGAGAGGGATAGAGAGTTAGATATATCGATGAGAAACATTGATCAGCTGCCTCCTGCACACCCCCTACTGGGGATGTGCCCGCAACCAAGGTACATGCCCTTGACAAGAATGGAACCCGAGACCCTTCAATCGGCAGGCCGACACTCTATCCACTAAGCCAAAAACGGTTAGGGCGGGCTTATCTTTTTTTTTTTTAAATAAAAAATACTTTTATTGCCGAGACCGGTTTGGCTCAATGGATAGAGCGTCGGCTTGGGGACTGAAAGGTCCCGGGTTTGATTCCGGTCAAGGGCATGTACCTTGGTTGCGGGCATACCCCCGGTGGGGGGTGTGCAAGAGGCAGCTGGTCGATGACTCTCTCATCGATGTTTCTAGCTCTCTATCTCTCTCCCTTCCTCTCTGTACAAAATCAATAAAATATATTTTTTATAAAAAATACTTTTATTGATTTCAGGGAGGAAGGGAGAGGGAGAAATAGAAACATCAGCGATGAGAGAGAATTGTGGTTTGGCTGCCTCCTGCACGTCCCACACTGAGGATCGAGCCCACAACCCTGGTATGTGCCCCGATGGGAACTGAACCAGGACCTGGTGGGTCATAGGTCAACACTCAACCACTGAGCCATGCAGTCCAGGCTAGGCTTATCTTAAGAATGCAGGTGGCTCAGAGATTCTAGAATTGGGCGGACACCCACAGCTAATCAGTCAGGATTCCCAGAGCGTGCCCTTCCTCTGGCCATTCCAACATTTGGTCCTTTTTGCTCCTAGTCCTACATAGGCCACAACCGGAAGTGCACAGGCACCTGGCAACCCGACATCAGGGCGAGTTCCAGGGGGGCCAGGGACATTACTCCCTGAAACGAGAGTGAACCGTCCTCTTGGCTAAGCCATCCTGGTTTTCTTGGTGAAATGACCAAGGACATGTGTTCTCCGTAGATGTCGGAAAGGGATAAATATGCTCTCTGCCTATCGTCATCTTCGAGTTCAAAGCAAAAGTCGCTTTCAGTAAAGTCTGGGCCCCAGGCCCGGTGTCCAGGAGGAAAAGGGTGTGTCAGTGCAGCGTCTGCTCGCCCCCATCGGGACGTGTGAGCGGCGGTGGCGCGGGCTGCGGGAGTGTCTCCTGGCTGGTAACGCTGGGCTCTCTGTACGTGGTGCAGACAGGAGAGCAGATGACCATGAGCATCCTGAGGAAAATCTCCGTGCAAGACATCAACCTGTGTCCCCTAAACCAGTTCCAGAAAACGGGATGTGGCAGCCACGTGGAGCAGGAGACCGATACCGTCTGCTTGGTAAGGACATGACGGGCTCGCCCTGGCCCGTCAGCTCAATGGTTAGAGCACCGACAGGCAGACTGAAGGGTAGTGGGTTCGAGTCCCGGTCAAGGGTATGTGCCTCAGTTGCAGGCTTGATCCCCGGCCCAGGTCAGGGCGTGTGTGGGAAGCTACCAATTGATGTCTCTCTCTCTCTCACTCTCTCACATTGATGTTTCTCTCACTCTCTGTCCCTCTGTCTCTTTCTCTCCGTCTCTCTCTCACTCCTCCTTCTCCCTCCCTTCCACTCTCTCTAAAAATCAATGGGGAAATATGCTGGGGTGAGGGTTGACAAAGAAAAAAAGGACGTGATGGAGTAGAAGCTCAATGGGAAGAGGAAGCAGTGTCACTTCCAGAGATGGGGAACTCCTGAGGCAGGGACCGTCACTTGAGACTCGTGGCTGTCGGGACTGACTCTGTTGGCTGGCACGAGGCAGAGAGCGAGTGCTCAGTAAAACACCCACAGGGTGGACGCCCAGTCGCCGACGTCAGTGGAACACGGTTAGGCAATTCCACTTTCTAACCTAGGTAACTGGCCAGGGTCACCTAGCCAGCCACGTGTCCAAGCTCCCACCCACACAGCTGGGGGGGGAGGTCTGTGTGGCAGACTTCCCGTGGCCTCGGGGCCGCTCCCACAGGGGCGGGGGACGCCGGGAGCAGGCGCAGGGACCGGCTGCCCGGGTGACCCTAGGCCAGCGTGCCCCTGACCCTGGCAGGACTGTGGGTGCGAGCGAGCAGCTTCAATGGAGGATGGAAACGAGAGAGAGAGAGAGAGGAGAGGGGAAAAGGTGACCATTCCGGGCCAGAAAGGAAAGGAATATCAACTTTCGAGGCATGAGGAAGTGGGAGAGGGATTTAGTCCCAGGACTGAAAAGAGGCAAGACGATGAAAGGCGAACCAGGAAGCTACAGGCAAAGTGCAGAAGTCGACAATTTGCACCATGAAAGGAAAAGGCATCTTGTTGAAATTGGTGGCTGGGGCAGCCTAGATTGCAAAGAGCACCCAATCATCCACCCCATTTCCAGCGAGAACCGGGGTCAAGCACTTCTGGAGCAAACCTTAAATTGCACAAGGATGTGTTAACAATGAAGCGTCCTCTTAGCCCGGCCGGTGTGGCTCAGTGGTTGAGCGTAGACTAGGGGTGTCGAACTCAATCAGAGAAGGGGCCAAAATCTAAAATCCAGCCTAAATCGCGGGCCGAATGGTTTACTGAACAGTCATAAACTGTCATTGTGATGGAAACGCAGTGGAGTGCAGTGATGACAGCGCAGTGCGGGCCACATTGCAAGGCCTGGCGGGACGCATTTGGCCCGCGGGCCTTGTGTTTGACACATGTGGCGTAGACCTATGAACCAGGAGGTCACGGTTCGATTCCCGGTCGGGGCACTTGCCCAGGTTGTGGGCCCGATCCCCAGTGTGGGGCGTGCAGGAGGCAGCCGATCCATGATTCTCTCTCGCTGTTGATGTTTCTCTCTCTCTCTCTCTCTCTCTCCCCCTCTCCTTTCCTCTCTGAAATCCATAAAAATGTATTAAAAAAAAATAATAACTAAAGACGAAAAAGTCCTTTGAGACCTGAAGCCTTCCGTCCTCTGCCACAGGGGGAGCCGGGCAACCCGCTCATGTGCCAGCTGCAGGGGCTGGACCTGTGGGTGCTGAGAGGGGTCCTGACGCAGGGCGGCGAGAAGTGCCCGGGCCTCTTCCTGTACGTGAAGGTGGACGACTTCAGCGACTGGATCACGGCCAAGACGCAGACGGACAGCCTGCTCCCCCTGTCCACGTTCCACCAGTACCGCCGCCGCCTGGGCGAGGAGGAGGCCCCGGCCGAGGGCCCCGGGGCGCCCGCCGCAGAGACGCAGGTCCCGGAGCCCGCGAGCGGGCCCCCGTGGCCGGGAAACACCTCTTTCTGGGGCACAGAGCCCCCGGGGAAGGGCATGAGGGACCTGGGCAGCTCCCCGGGGGACGAGGCGGCCCAGCCCGCCTACGACGACGACGACTACAGCGAGCCGGAGGCCGGCCAACGCGCGTCCATGTCGGGCCAGGTCGGCTGGCCCCGGCCCCGGGAAACGCTCTTGCTTTGCTCTGCGCTGGTTTTCCTTTGGAACGGGAGAGAGGCTGGGAGCTAACCCCCCCTCCCCACCGCCTGGCTACGGGAGAGTAGACTCAGAATGCTGAGTGCCCGGCCCCCCCCCCCCGCCATGCCTTGTGGGTGCCTGATCGCCTGATCGCGGCTGCCCTGGCCCGGCCCGCAGCCTGCCTCCCCCCTGACTACCCGCCCCCCCTAACTGCTCGCCCCCCGTCTCACTGCCCGCCCCCCTCCCCCGACTGCTCGCCCCCCGTCTCACTGCCCGCCTCCCCCGTCTCACTGCCCGCCCCCCCGTCTCACTGCCCGCCCCCCATCTCACTGCCCACCTCCCCGTCTTACTGCCCCCCATCTCACTGCCCACCCCCCATCTCACTGCCCGCCCCCCCATCTCACTGCCCACCTCCCCGTCTTACTGCCCCCCATCTCACTGCCCGCCCCCCATCTCACTGCCCGCCCCCCCATCTCACTGCCCGCCCCCCCGTCTCACTGCCCACCTCCCCGTCTTACTGCCCCCCGTCTCACTGCCCGCCCCCCCCGTCTCACTGCCCACCTCCCCGTCTTATTGCCCCCCCCCGTCTCACTGCCCACCTCCCCGTCTTACTGCCCCCCATCTCACTGCCCACCTCCCCGTCTCACTGCCCGCCCCCCCCGTCTCACTGCCCACCTCCCCATCTTACTGCCCCCCATCTCACTGCCCGCCCCCCCGTCTCACTGCCCGCCCCCCCCGTCTCCCTGCCCGCCCCCCCCGTCTCACTGCCCACCCCACCCCGTCTCACTGCCCACCCCCCCCCGTCTCACTGCCCATCTCCCCGTCTCACTGCCCATCTCCCTGTCTTACTGCCCCCCCCGTCTCACCGCCACCTGCTCCCGGCACCGTCACCTGTGCTCTGAACTAAAGGCGGGCTACCGAGCCAAACCGAGTGCCCTGTGGTTCTTTCCGTGTGGGCGCTTCCAGGGGCCGGGCTGGGACCAGGCCGGGGAGGGGCTGTGGGCCTGGCTGGAGATCGGGGGCACCGGCCGCCCCGGGAACAGAGCGGAGCCCGGTGACGGGAAGGGAGCTGGTGCTTTTAATGGATTGCTTTCTGGTCCCACAGCCCACGGCCCCCCTCCGGCTCCTTCCCGGGGGGGCTGATGAGCTGCAGCTGCTCGTTGGAGGCCTTCATCTTGTTCCAGTCCTTGCGGTAGCCCTTCAAGGACATCTGCGGGGGGAACGGGAGAGGGGAGAGGTCACTCGGGAGATGCGGGCTATGACCGGGCTGAGCACGGCTCTGGAGGGTGCCCCGGGGTCCACGGGGCGGGGCGGGGCGGGGCGACCCAGGGGCCGTGGGAGGGTCGTCCGAAGGTCGCCAATCGGACCTCACGGAGCACCAGTGAGCTCTACCTCTCCCTCTCCCTCTCCCTCTCCCCCTCCCTCTCCCCCTCCCTCTCCCCCTCCCTCTCCCCCCCTCTCCCCCTCCCTCTCCCCCTCTGTCCCCCCCTCTCCCCCCTCCCCCTCCCCCCTCCCCTCTTTCCCCCCCTCTCCCTCTCCCTCTCCCTCTCCCTCCGAGGGCCACCCGCTGGTGACCGCTGCTCTAAAGAGCTTGTTTCTGGTGGGCAAAGTGAGAAGCTGCAGGTTCCCACTGGGAACCTCTGCTACTTCTCAGCTTCAGGTCTGGTGGGCCCGGGGCTGGATCCCAGTTTATTTCCTGCGGTGGGAAGCGGGGCCAGGGTGGGGTGTGAAAGCGCCCCTCTATGTCTTTTAGAAAACGGTTTTTTGTTTTGTTTTTCCCCATCAAGTTTTTATTGATTTCAGAGAGGAAGGGAGAGGGAGAGAGAGAGAAACATCGAGGATGAGAGAATCAGGGAGCGGCTGCCTCCTGCATGCCCCCTGAGGGAGCCCAGCCTGACCCAGGCCAGGCTGCAGACTGAGCGTCATCGAGGAACCAGAAGGCCCAGGCTGGATTCCCACCCCTGGGTTTCGTGCTCCATGCCCAGGAAGGGGCGTGCAGGAGGCAGCCGATCAAGGATTCTCTCATGGTTGATGTTTCTCTCTCTCCCTCTGTCTTCCTCTCTGAAATCAATAAAATAATAAAAATTATTTTTTTAGCCGAAACCGGTTTGGCTCAATGGATAGAGTGTCGGCTTGGGGACTGAAGGGTCCCGGGTTTGATTCCGGTCAAGGGCATGTACCTTGGTTGCAGGCATATCCCCAGTAGGGGGTGTGTGCAAGAGGCAGCTGATCGATGATTCTCTCTCATCGATGTTTCTAACTATCTCTCTCCCTTCCCCTCTGTACAAAATCAATAAAATATATTTTTAAAAAATTATTAAAAAAAAAAATAAAGTCATCCTTTGTTTCAATATAAGGCTCAAAAAGCTGTGGAGACACTCCTCTCAGATGTTACGTGTCCAAGCATCTGTATCGTTAGCTCAAAAACTAAGCCGCAGACCCAAAACGGGAAGGGCGTGGCAGTCCGCCCACCGGGGCCTCTCGGGGGCGGGGGGGAGGGGGGGACCCCACCTCGGCGATCTCCACTTTGCGCTCCCACACGCGGATGGTCTTCTCCAGCTCCCCGTTGAAGATCTTCTCCCGGACGTACATCATCACGGGCGGCGCCCGGAACTCGGCCATCTGCTTCCGCAGCCTCTGGTTCACCGCCTCGGCCCTGGCCCGGTCCTGGGGGGAAAGGACCGGGTCACCGGCTCCCTGCCACCTCCGGCCCCCGGGGACTAGCTGGCCCCCCCATCTCTCCCCAGCTGCAACCAGTTCTGAAAACAATGTTCACATTTTCTTTCTTTTCTTTTCTTTTCTTTTTTTTTGAATATATTTTATTGATTTTGTACAGAGAGGAAGGGAGAGAGAGAGAGAGAAACATCGATGAGAGAGAGTCATCGATCAGCTGCCGCTTGCACACCCCCCACTGGGGATATGCCCGCAACCAAGGTACATGCCCTTGACCGGAATCGAACCCGGGTCCCTTCAGTCCCCAAGCCGACGCTCTATCCATTGAGCCAAACCGGTTTCGGCAATGTTCACATTTTCAAAGGAGTGTGTGTGTGTGTGTGTGTGTGTGTGTGTGTGTGTATGTGTAGTCACAAAACACAGAGCGTGCTGAATCACAATGTGGATGCTGCCACATCTTCTCAGTGACCGCAGGGCCGGGAGAGAGCCCAGGACGGGTCAGGTCTGCCGTCCAAGCAGCCACTGTGCTGAGTGAGGGTCAGGTGCCTGACCGGCTCCCTCTCCTTTCCCCGGGGCACTGCCTCTTGGTGTCTGTGTGCTCTATTCCATATCAGTTACATCGTGGTCGGCAAACAGCGGCTCGAGAGCCACGTGCGGCTCTTTGGCCCCTTGAGCGTGGCTCTTCCACAGAACACCACGGCCCGGGCGAGTCTAGGTTGAAGAAGTGGCGTTAGAAGAAGTCTAAGTTTAAAAAATGTGGCTCTCCAGAGGAATGTCCATCATTGTCCTTTTCGTATCGATGTTTCTAACTCTGATGACTAAATGAGTTTGCCGAGTTACATCATTACAGGCATGTTATATTTTTTTGCAAGGTTGTACATGCAACACTTTCAATGTCTGTCTTTATGGGGCATTTAAGGAATTCTTGAGGAATGTTGGGACTCTACACAATCTCTACCTTGTGAGCTGACTCTAGACTAGGGGTGTCGAACTCAATCAGAGAAGGGGCCAAAATCTAAAATCCAGCCTAAATCGCGGGCCGAATTGTTTACTGAACAGTCATAAACTGTCATTGTGATGGAAACGCAGCGGAGTGCAGTGATGACAGCGCGGTGCGGGCCACATTGCAAGGCCTGGCGGGACGGATTTGGCCCGCGGGCCTTGTGTTTGACACATGTGCTCTAGACCCTAAGCCAGCAGCGGAAGGCCGCGCTGCTAGACTGCAAACCTCCAGGTACCACTTTCTCCTTTGACAGCCCAGGGATAGTTTTATTTTTTTATGGTGTCACCTTTTCTAGACAAAACTCAAGGTGGCTTGTCCTGGCTGGTGTGGCTCAGTGGTTGGAGCATCGGCCTGAGGACCAAAGGGTCGACCCAGGTTCAATTCCCCGTCAAGGGCGTGTACCTCTGTTGCAGGTTCCCCAGGCCTGGTAGGGGCAGGCGCGTGTGGGAAGCAACCAATCGATGTGTGTATGTCTCTCTCGTCAGTGTTTCTCTCTCTCTCTCTCCCTTCCTTCTATTCTCTCTAGAAGTCAATGGAAAAAATATCCTCTAGTGAGGATTAAAAATAAAAAAAAATCTAAGTGGCTTGGGTTTTTAAAAAATATATATGTTTTGCTGAAACTGGTTTTTCTCAGTGGTAGAGCGGACTGAAAGGTCCCGGGTTCGATTCTGGTCAAGGGCATGTTTCTCTCTCATCGCCGTTTCTAGCTCGCTCTCTCTCTCCCTTTCTCTCTGTAAAAAAACAATAAAATATTTTTCAAAAAAAATATATATATGTTTTATTGATTTTTTACAGAGAGAAAGGGAGAGGGATAGAAACATCAATGAGAGAGAAACATCCATCAGCTGCCTCCTGAACACCCCTTACTGGGGATGTGCTCGCAACCAAGGTACATGGTTTTGACCGGGATCGAACCTGGGACCCTTCGGTCCACAGGCCGACGCTCTGCCCACTGAGCCAAACCGGTCAGGGCTGGGTGGCTTGGATCCTGGTGGATGATGACTCAGGCCCTTGCAAACACCAGACGTGGCACACTGAGCCTGCTCTTACCTCTTCTACTTGCAGGGTTTCTCTCTCAATTTTTTCAAGCAACTCGTGTCTCTGCTGGGTCTCCTTGACCAGGTTGATGGACATCTCTATGGCTCGTTGCAGCCTGGTCTGAAAGAGAGCAGCGCGGCCCGCCCTGAGCAAAGCCCACCCCGGGGAGCTCCACCGAGGACAGGCGGCTCTTTGTGAGCCGGAGGGAAGCAGGGCCCTGGGACCGTGCCCTGCCCTTCCCACACGCCCAGGTTTTCAGCATCCTGGTGTCTGGGTGGTGGGGAGGAGAGAGCCTGGGTGTCTTTTTTTTAAAAAAAATATATTTTATTGATTTTGCACAGAAAGGAAGGGAGAGAGATAGTTAGAAACAACAATGAGAGAGTCATCAATCAGCTGCCTCTTGCACACCCCCTACTGGGGATGTGCCCGCAACCAAGGTACATGCCCTTGACCGGAATCGAACCCGGGACCTTTCAGTCCCCAAGCTGACGCTCTATCCACTGAGCCAAACCGGTTTTGGCAAGAGCCTGGGTGTCTTATCCTCACCTGCAGGGGCCGAGCTGCTGAGACCCAACTCCCACCCCACTGCTTACAAGTGTCCCGTCCGACCACACTGACCGCCAGGGGGCAGATGCTCAGCGCAGGAGCTGCCGAGCTGCAGTGACTTGGCAGCGGAGGTTCTGGGGTGACACACCGGAAACCAGAGAGGAGGGAGCCCGGGGTGGGGGGGATTGGTAATTCCACCTTTGGCTGTGGGTTAGGTGGTTGCTGGGGCCCTGTCAGCCCTGAATCTGGTTTCCTGCACACGAGCATTTGCATTCCACACCCTGTGCCGATCGCAACTTTGCGGAGGGATGTCCTAGTGCTGGTTTGGGCCTGATCCCTGCAGTCCAAGCAGAGGGACCCCCACCTGCTGGAGGGACCTCGCTCACTCTGTAGACGCCCTTCGAGCCACGGTGCTGGGTGCCCTTGGTGCTGGGGGGACAGCACGGACCAGCTGTAGCCCCGAGGCACACAGACCCACCTCCAGGACGTGAAGTTCTCACCACACACAGCTGCCTGCCTGCCAGGAGGTAAGCTCAGGGCCTCGGAGGGAGTGGGCCAGCTTCTTCCTCCGCCCCTCGCTGTGCCCATTGCAGAGCTCCTGGGAGAGGCTCCGTCATCTGCTGCCTATCATCTGTCACCAGGAAAGTGGGCCCTGGGGTTCGGACTGACACGGCTCCTGTTCTGGCCACCGCAGCCCTTGTCTCTGCTGCCGGGGTTCTGAGACGCCAACCACCCGCGCTGTGTATTTAGACACGTCCCCAGGGGCGGCCAGGGTCATCTTATAAACCAGAGATCAGACAGGCCCTGTGCTGTGCAGCTGGGTGGGCAGGATAAGATCGAGGCCCGGCGTGATGACGTGATGTGAGCTGGAGCAGGGCCTGGGAGTCCGGAGGAGGGCTCCGCTCCAAACAGCAGGGATCAGATAAGCTAACTGTGGACGAGATAAGGTCCAAGCCACGGTTACGACACCGTCCTGGGTGACCGAGTTTGAGAATGCTGGCCCCGTGCTGCCTACACACCTCGGGGCTGGGGGAAGACGCGTGTTCAGGTGGTTCAGGCGCTGGGCCGGGAGTCACAGAGGGCCGCAGACGTGCTGTCTGAATCTGGCAATTACCCTGCCTCCCTGGGCCTCTGGTTTTTCATCCGAGAAAGGAAAATCCTGGACGAGCATCAGCCTAGTCTGAACACATTCCAACACACTTTTTAAAAAATACACACTGAGTGGCCAGGTTATTATGATCTCTAAAAGCCTAATAATAATAATGATAATAATATAATAATAATAACAATAAAACATTATATATATTATATATATATATTATATATATGAGGCCTGGTGCATGAATTCGTGTATGGCTGGGGTCTGGCCAGCCTGGCCAAGGGGAAGCGACATGGGTGGTGTGGCCGGCCTGCCTGCTGATCGAACTCCTGGTCGAAGGGACAATTTGCATATTAGCCTTTTATTATATAGAATACACACTTTGTGGCCAGATTATTATGCGTTCAGAGCTCATAATAATCTGGCCACTCGGTGTATATTTTTATTGATTTCAGAAAGGAAGGGAGAGAGACATAGAAACATCAATGATGAGAGAGCATCATTGATTGGCTGGCTACCTCCTGCACCCACCCACCCCCACTGGGGATTGAGTCCACAACCCAGGCATGTGCCCTGGCCAGGGATCCAACTGTGACCTCCTGATTCATAGGTCGACACTCAACCACTGAGTTACGCTGGCCGGGCCCAATTCACATACGTGTGGGCCACATGATGCCCGTATGTGAGCTACCAGAACCCGTAGCCACAGCTACTACCTGGGCCCAGACAGACAGGAAATATTTTAAGTTTTGCAGGCCCAGAGGCAACACTGAGGATGCTATATTGTTACTTATATGAATAAGAGTGGGGGGGACACCAATTCTCCACAAATGTTTTATCGATAAGACTTCCAGTGTCGGAATGAAGTACAATCGTTTGGACTGCAGGTCCACTAACGGGAGGAATGGCGTCTCTCGGGGAGAAGCTGGTTTTGCCTCATCGGGTTCCAAAGGCGGTGTTCTTACCAAACAGACTGCACATGTTCCGTGACAGCCATTCCTGGCTCAGCGGCTCGCGGGCCGGGCCCTCGGGCCCACGGTTGGCTGACCGCCGCCTCGGCCGGCTGCTAGCGGGGTGACCCCAGCCCAGCCTGCTGGGGACAGGCCCAGCTCACGCCTACGGCCCTGCTTAGTTATTAATAGCGCCTCCTTTTCTCCGAAAAGGGTTCGCGGTGTGGGTGCGGACTTACTTAGCAGCGTTCTGATTTATAGCTAAGATGGTTTTCCTGCCGGGACTGGTTTGGCTCAGTGGGTAGAGCGTCGGCCTGCGGACTGAAAGGTCCCAGGTTCGATTCCGGTCAAGGGCATGTACCTTGGTTGCGGGCACATCCCCAGTTGGGGGTGTGCAAGAGGCAGCTGGTCGATGTTTCTCTCTCATCGATGTTTCTAACTCTCTGTCCCTCTCAATTCCTCTCTGCGTAAAATCAATAAAATATATATTAAAAAAATATATATGGTTTTCCTTCGCAGGGTTTATAAGCAGGGAATGCTTTTTATATGCCTAAGCAAAACAGGGCCCTCAGTGTGGTTAGCTCTCAGAACGCACTGTGCATAAAATCATCTGGGGCATTAAAAATAATAATAATAAAGATGCATGGCCCTCGCCCCCTAACTCAATTGGTCGGGGTGAGACTAGGGTGTCCTTATACCTTTTATAAAAAGTAGAAGCGCCGGGCTGGTGTGGCTCAGTGGTTGAGCGTTGACCTATGAACCAGGAGGTCATGGTTCAAACTCTGTCAGGGCGCTTTCCCAGGTTGGGGGCTGTATGCCCGGTGTGGGGCGTGCAGGAGGCAGCCGATCACTGATTCTCTCTCATCATTGACGTTTCCATCCCTCTTTCCCTCTCCCTTCCTCTCTCTCCAATCAATAAAAAACTTTTTTTAATTTAAAGTAGAAGCTCCTGGGGTGGTCGAATGCACAGCCAGGGCTGTGAGAACATCGGGGTGCTGCAGGAGAAGCCGGGGAGCAGAGGGAGGCCGAAGGCCACCCGTCCCCGCGAGAAGCGGCCATGGAGCCCGGGGCCGCCCTGTGGCAGGGGCCTGGGCACCGGGGTGGACCTACTTTGTACGAGTTGAGGATCTGCAGGGTGGTCCCGGACGCCATCTTCAGCCGGATCAGCTCCTGGTTCCTGGCCTCGATCGTCTCTAGGAACTGGGCGTTCTCGATCTTCAGCTGCTGGAAATCCACGTCATGGAGGGCCTCGCCCACCTCTTCCTTCTGCAGGCCGGAGGAGAGGGAGGAGGGACCTGAGGGAGGGACTTCCGAGCGTGTGGCCCACACCCCGCAACTCCGGGTGAGATTCTGGAAGCCGGGCATCTTCCGGTCATTCAACCAACACTGCCTGCGGGTCTGCATGGGGCCGGGCGGGGCCCTGGGCCCTGGGGACAGAGATCTGAGTGTATTGGGCCACCTCCTGGCCTCATGGAGCGCATGCATCCTGGGTGAGGGTTCACGGACAGGGGCGGTGTGGAGGCACAGGGCTCCGGGTCCGACTACGAAGGCCAGACTCGGGCGAGATAGATCATGAGAACGATTCTTCACGTGATCCTTTCCTGGGGGGGGGGGGGGGGACACTGTGCAGAAATGTTGGGGATCGACGGAGAGGAGCTTGCATGTGTCCTCAGTCACTCTGTGCCGTCCCAGATCCCAAGTCCGTCAAGCACTAGTCCCTGGACGTGTTAATTCTGCTGCCCGATGCTGTGTCCCTGTCTGGGGCCACCTCTGACCTGCGTGCCTTCGGTGCCCGTGTCCAAGCTAATAATGGAGCGAGGGGAGGACGCAGCCCTGTCATCACGCCCGGGGACCCTCTGCACGTCCGCCTTCCTGCCGTTAGGTCAGCCGCCCCAGGACTCACCAAGGAACACAACCACCCTGCCACCCGGGCCATATCCCCCAAAAGCAGCCACAAGTATGACGCTGGCCAAGACCGGTTTGGCTCAGTGGATAGAGCGTCGGCCTGCGGACTGAGGGGTCCCGGGTTCGATTCCGGTCAAGGGCATGTACCTTGGTTGTGGGCACATCCCCAGTAGGGGGTGTGCAAGAGGCAGCTGATCGATGTCTCTCGCTCATCGATGTTTCTAGGTTTCTATCCCTCTCTCTTCCTCTCTGTAAAAACTCAATAAAATATATTTTTTTTAAAAACAAAAAAAACAACAAGTACGACGCTGGGCCTTTTAGATTCAAGCCAACTCTGTCTACAGAGTTACCAGCTGCATTAGTTCCCCGTGGCTGCTGTAACAAGTAACCACAGACTCAGCGGCCTATCAAACAACACAAATCCGCCACCTCACAGCTCAGGAGGTCAGAGCCCGAGACAGTTCTCTGGGCCGGAATCAAGGTGTGGGCAGGGCCTCATTCCTTCCGGAGGCCCCTGGGGAGACTGCTCCCTCGCTGTTGCCAGCTGCGAGGCGCGCCTGCCTGCCTGCCTTCGCTCAGGACGCCTCCCTCTGCCTTCAGAGCTCTGTCTTAGAGCGTCGTCCTGATATGCCATGGTTGTGGGGATTGATCCCCGGTCAGGGCACATACACAAATCAAGCAATGAATGCAAAAATAAGTGGACCAACAAACTGACCACCCCTTGTTTCCTCCTTCCCCTCTAAAAATCAATAATTTTTTTTTTTTCCTCTTTAAAATACATCAGCCCGGCTTACCTGGCTCCGTGGTTGAGCAATGACCTATGAACCAAGACGTCACCGGTTCAATTCCCGGTCAAGGGCACATGCTTGGGTTGCGGGCTCAATCCCCAGTGGGGGGCGTGCAGGAGGCAGCCGATCCATGATTCCCACACCATTGATGTTTCTCTCGTTCTCCCTCTCTTTTCCTCTCTGAAGTCAGTAAAATAAAATAAAATAAAAATTCAAAAAGCACATCACTCTGACCTCTGCTTCTGTTATCACATCTTCTCTCTTCCTCACTTGGACGCATGTGATTGCATGGAACCTTCTCAGACAACCCAAGATTATCTCTCCATCTCGAGATCCTCGACTTCCATCACATCTGCCAATTCCGGGAATTAGGACACAAACCACAGTCACTGAAAAAACAGAAGCAGCCACGTACCTGCCTCAGCTGTAACAGCAGCTTTTTCCTCATGACTTTGAGAGAAACATTTTTCAAGCGTAATTTGTCCTTTATATTATCCTGGAAAAATAAAAGCGAATTTTAACCCACGTCTCTTCCTCTTCCCTGTTGGTTTGAAACGTTAGTAAGTCTGAGGCAACACACCAAACCTTGAGCCCTAACAATCAGTCACTTATTTTAAGGTCCTGGGACATCTACGAGAGCTGGTGTTGCTATAGCATTTCCTTCATCACCGAGAAGGAGAGGGAGCTGGGTCTGCCCTCTGCAACTTTTCTTTTCCTTTTTTCTTTTTTTTAATATATTTTATTGATTTTTTACAGAGAGGAAGGGAGAGAGATAGAGAGCTAGAAACATCGATGAGAGAGAAACATCGACCAGCTGCCTCTTGCACACCCCCTACCGGGGATGTGCCCATAACCAACGTACATGCCCTTGACTGGAATCGAACCTGGGACCTTTCAGTCCGCAGACCCACGCTCTACTGCTGAGCCAAACCGGTTTTGGCCCTCTGCAACTTTTCTATTGCTTTTAAATTCAGGATCATTTGGGGAGAGGAGCCTTTCCAGACAAAATGACCTTACGATTCTTTGGTCTTTAGTTCTCCTGGTTCACATAACTTTTATTATTTATAACTGATTAGGATTAGTAAGCCAACCCATCTTCAGGACCCAAAGCTGATACACTGCAAAAGCTTTGAAAATGAAGGAGCATTTTAACTCTTTTAAAAACAAATTTTAAAAAAAATAAATTTTAGAGAGAGGAAGGGAGAGGGATAGAGAAACAGAAACATCGATGGGAGAGAAACATGGGTACATGGATCGGCTGCCTCTGCATACCTCCCACTGGGGATGGAGCCCACAACCCGGGCATGTGCCCTGACTGGGAATCGAACCGTGACCTCCTGGTTCATGGGCCGATGCTCATCCACTGAGCCTCAAGATCTGGATTCATTTTATTTATTTATTTATTTATTTATTTATTTATATATATATATTTTATTGATTTTACAGAGAGGAAGAGAGAGGGATAGAGAGTTAGAAACATCGATGAGAGAGAATCTTCAATCAGCTACCGCTTACACACTCCCCACTGGGGATGTGCCTGCAACCAAGGTACATGCCATTGACCGGAATCGAACCTGGGATCTTTCAGTCCGCAGGCCGACGCTCTATCCACTGAGCCAAGCCGGTTTCGGCTGGACTCATTCTTATAATAATGGAACGCCACGAGCTTGAGATGTACCCGTCTCACTCCACACAGACACTTGAATAGATAGGCTCACACTTTTCTCCAGAAAACAGTCCCGGGAGCTGTGGCTCCGTTGGTTGGAGCATTGTCCTGTACACCCGAAGGTTTCTTGGTCTTTAATTCCCGGTCAGGGCACATACGGGTTCTGGGTTCGATCCCTGGTTGAGGCACATACAGGAGGCAACCAATCAATGTTTCTCACTCACATCAATGTTTCTCCCTCCCTTCCTCTCTCTCTAACTTCAGTGCATGTCCTCGGGTGGTGATGGAAGGAAGGAAGAGGGGGAGGGAGGGAGGAAACATATCAGATCTTGAAACAAATAGCAACAGTAAAAATAAGTCATCCATCTGAGAAACTATTGATATTCGCCCTGCCTGATGGATACAGCCTGTGTAAATCTGCATTCTAAAACACACACAAGGCTGGAACCGGTTTGGCTCAGTGGATAGAGCATCATCGGCCTGTAGACTAAAAGGTCCCAGGTTCGATTCCAGTTAAGGGCATGTACCTTGGTTGCGAGCACATCCCCAGTAGGGAGTGTGCAAGAGGCAGCTGATCAATGACTCTCTCTCATCGATATTCCTAACTCTCTATCCCTCTCTCTTCCTCTCTGTAAAAAATCAATAAAATATATTTTTAAAAAAAAGAAAAAAGAAAGAAAAAGGACATAATATTTTTTTTAAAAAACCCTCACATGTAGCAGCGCTGATGGGGGACCACGTGCAGGGGGCCTGCCCCCGCCCCTCCTTTTCACATCCTCATTCAATGACTCTCTTCTCCCTTTCTGAGCACCAGGCACCTCCCGCCCACTCACCCGCCGGCGGTTCGCGTCCTCGATGTACTTCAGCATTTTCTGAGTGGCCAGAATACTCCCTTTCTTCTTGGATATGGTTTTCAGAATATCCTTTTCAAACTCTTGCATGGCTTTCTGTACTTCATCCATCCGAATCTCAGCTTCCTCAATGATGGCCTGGGGGTGGGGTGGGGGTTGGTTAGCACAGAGAGAGGACAGAGTTTCCAAAAGTTCCCAAGGATGTCTCCCTCTGAGGAAACCACCTCCGCAGGCCTCTTTGTGCCCGATATACTGAGTTCCTTTAGGCTTAGAACAATACCCTTAAGAGGCAGATGTGACTGCGTGAATGCTATTACCCGTGTTTTCTGGCGTAGAAGACGGCCCCTAATTTTACAGTTAAAACATATAGGTTTAGACCTATATTCGCTGTATAAGACTACCCCCCACTTCAAAGAAAAGGCTTACTTTGCTGTCAAGATCTGCAGGTAATTTTTGTGCAATTTTGGTCTTTTGCCCCCGATTTTCGGTTGACTTTTTTTCGTTTCAAAAGTCGTCTTATATGCCGGAAAATATGGTATGTAAAAGCATGCCTCAAAAAGTGAATAGGGCTAAAACCGGTTTGGCTCAGTGGATAGAGCATCGGCCTGCGGACTGAAAGGTCCCCAGTTCGATTCCGGTCAAGGGCATATACCTTGGTTGCGGGCACATCCCCAGTGGGAGGTGTGCAGGAGGCAGCTGGTTGATGTTTCTCTCTCATCGATGTTTCTAACTCTCTATCCCTCCCTTTCTCTCTGTAAAAATTCAATAAAATGTATATATTTTTTAAAAGTGAATAGGCCAAAACCGGTTTGGCTCAGCGGTAGAGCGTTGGTCTGCCGACTGAAGGGTCCCGGGTTCGATTCCGGTCAAGGGCGTGTACGTTGGTTGTGAGCACATCCCCAGTGGGGGATGTGCAGGAGGCAGCTGATCAATGTTTCTCTCTCATTGACGTTTCTAGCTCTCTATCTCTCTCCCTTCCTCTCTGTAAAAAATCAATAAAATATATTAAATAAATAAATAAATAAAAATAAAAAAGTGAATAGGAAACATAATAAGGCGGCAAACAACAACAGAGCCTTTGTAGATATATATTTTCATATCTATAAAATATATATCTATAATCTTCTCTGGAGGAAAACTGGCCTTGTTGGTCTCCAACAAGACACGAACCACAGTCATGCATGTTGCATAAGGAGGGAGACAGGGATTTTTCAACCAACTCACTGACTTAAACTTCAACCCCCTTGTATTATTAAGAAATGAGTATAGCCGAAACTGGTTTGGCTCAGTGGATAGAGCGTTGGCCTGCGGACTGAAGAGTCCCAGGTTCAATTCCGGTCAAGGCCATGTACCTTGGTTGTGGGCTCATCCCCTGTGGGGGGGTGCAGGAGGCAGCTGGTTGATGTTTCTCTCTCATCGAGGTTTCTAGCTCTCTATTCCTCTCGCTTCCTCTCTGTAATAAAACAATAAAATATATATTTAAAAAAAAGAAATGAGTGTACATTTTTAAGGGTATTTGTGACTATTATGGTTGTTTATTTTATTTTTTAAAATATATTTTATTGATTTTTTTTTTTTTTTACAGAGAGGAAGCGAGAGGGATAAAGAGTTAGAAACATCGATGAGAGAGAAACATGATCAGCTGCCTCCTGCACACCCACCACTGGGGATGTGCCCACAACCAAGGTACATGCCCTTGACCGGAATTGAACCTGGGACCCTTCAGTCTTCAGGCTGACACTATCCACTGAGCTAAACCAGTTAGGTCAGTAAAAGCATTTTTACAAAATAAAATATTAGTTAACCTAATCCATCATGTCCATAGACAAAAGAAAAAAACAAAGTTGGGCCCTCCATTGTCTCAATCTGCTTGTATTTCTTTCAAAGTGCAAACACTCACTGGAACGTCCCATAGGTCCTTCCTGTAAGTCGGACGGACGGACAGACGGACGGACCCAGGTGGGGGGGCCCCCCACTGGGAGGAAGGTTACCTCGTGGTGCTGCAGGTCCCGCTCGGCGTTGGCCCGCAGGTGCCTTATCTCCTCCTTGGTGTCTTCCAGCTCCTTCCGCACCAGGTCGCACTTCTGGTCCACGCTGAGGGTGGTCAGCCGGTCCGTGCCCGAGCGGGACTTGGACTTCCGCCTGCTCCGCAGCTACACCCCCAGGAAGACAAAGCCGCTGTCAGGAAGGCACGGGCCACAGGGCAGCTTCGGGCGGGCATCGACGTGACCTCTCAGACCGGCCAGAGAGAGCAAACTCAAAGCGAGAGGGTTCTGGCTATTAGGCCGGAGGGAACCCCTATGTCCCCAGCCAACCCGAGGCCTAAGCTTGACCATGAACTGAAAGTAAAGCAGGGCGAGTGTCTCCGGGATCGAGGGACGGTGAACCTGCCCTGGACTGATATTCAAGTCCGTGCCAGGGGAAGCCCGGAGCTCAGAGCTTCCTAAGCTGAACACAGAAGAGAAATTTGACTGGGGGGGAAAGGGGGAACGGGACACAGTAGTCAGCAAAAACACACAAAGGGACAAAAATGTTGGGTCTCCTATGCATTTGAGCCAAGGTTCACATGCAGGTGGCCCAGGAATAGATGGGATTGTTTGGCTCTCAAAGGATAGGCTTACCCACAATTTTTAGTTAAAAAAAAAAAATTAAATAGCCCAGCCAACATGGCTCAGTGGTTGAGCATTGACCTATGAACCAGGAGGTCACGGTTCAATCCCCAGTCAAGGGCGCATGCCTGGGTTGCAGGCTCGATCCCAGTGTGGGGTGTGCAGGAGACAGATGATCAATGATGCTCTCTCATCATTAATGTGTTCTTCTCTCTCTCCCTTGCTCTCTTAAATCAATAAAAAAAATATTAAAAAAATAATAATTACCGACACTTGAAAAATCAGGAAACTACCAAAATAATTCAGATTTCCAGCTTCTCAGGAAAAATCAGCTACTCTTGACAACCCCAGGCCACCTGGCTGGGCCTCGCAGACGAGGAAGGAATTTTCCAGTACCCACACAGGCCCACCTCACCCCTTTCAGTGCCTGGCAGGGCCTTGTAAACATTTTGAATCTCCTGAGGGAACTATTTCAAACAAAATAAGATGTTCTGAGAGCCCCAACCGGTTTGGCTCAGTGGATAGAGCGTCGGCCTGTGGACTGAAGGGTCCCAGGTTCGATTCCAGTCAAGGGCATGTACGTTGGTTGCGGGCACATCCCCAGTGGGAGGTGTGCAGGAGGCAGCTGATCCATGTTTCTCTCTCATGGATGTTTCTTTCTTTTTTTTCTTTTAAATATATTTTTATTGATTTTTTTTACAGAGAGGAAGAGAGAGCTAGAAACATCGATGAGAGAGAAACATCCATCAGTCACCTCCTGCACACCCCCTTCTGGAGATGTACCCGCAACCAACGTACATGCAGTTGACCAGAATTGAACCCAGGACCTTTCAGTCCACAGGCTGACGCTCTATCCACTGAGCCAAACCGGTTTTGGCTCTCTCATAGATATTTCTAACTCTCTATCCCTCTCCCTTTCTCTCTATAAAAATCAATAAAATATATTTTTTTTAAAAAGAGTTTGGGGGGAAAAAAGATTCTGGGAGAGTCAATCCACTATTAATTAAACCTGATTCTCTTCACACTGACTTGAAAGAGAAACCCTGAGAAGGAAGAAAGAATCAAACAACAGGAACAAAGTCATATGTCACTTGGCCAAAGGCAGGTGCGCTGATACCGCTTGCATCTAAGGGGACAAACTGAACGAAACAACTCTTCAGCTGTGTACCTGTGCGAACTCCGATCCTGACATTTTAATTTCAGACAACCGCAGCATTCGCTGTTCCTTGGATTCCAGTTTATTTAAATATTTCTGAAACATCTCTGTCTCAGTTTTGAGAGCAGAGTTTCCATAGCTGCAAGACAGAGTGCACCTGAGTGAGTTCTGTTAGTAGGTAGGTCAACACCAAATAAATAGTATTTAACACTTACCTTCTACAAGATACTTAACCTCGTAATGCCTCCGTTTCCTCACCTGTAAAATGGGAATAACAACAGAACCTACCTCTTAGGTTGCAGTAAGGAAGGTAAAGCCAATTGAATGTAAAGCCTGGTACATAATAAGGCCTATTTATGTAGTTGACATGTTTTTAACACGTCAAGGAACCACAAAATTCAAATCAATCATATTATAATACATTGAAGATTGTGGCGGAGATGAAGCTACAAGTTTCATCTCCAAGCATCTTCTATCCCATTTGTGAAATTCCTTCTGAATTCATTCATTCTGGAAGTCACATTCCAGAATCTTCGGATGTTTCCTTTGATTTAATTTTTCAGGGTTTTTTTTTTCTTTTCTTTCCTTTCCAGCAACCAACAGATGAAATAACCACTGGAAATGCAACATAAATGAAGGAGAAGCTTTAAACAACTAGAGAGGACAAACCTGGTTTATCCTGTTTAAGCCAGGAGTATGACTCTTTGCTTCTTCACTTCATAGATACATATACGTAGCATACATACATATAACACACGTGTATGCCCATGTTTACATCAGAGAGAGAACAGCTTTGATATTTTCCTATGTTATTGAGTTCATTTCTGTTTGGCTGAATTTTAAGATTAGTGGAAACGGCTCAATGAAAACCCGATAAATCAAAGTGTCTTTCTTTTTTAGCCTGTGTCACATTCCCACTGCAGGGTGCACAAATCCCAGCGCGACCACGGACCAGCTGTGTGGCCTTTGGAAAGTGGCTTACCCTCTGTCTTTGCTTCCTCACCCACCTCGGGAGTTACTGCACCATTATTCTATAAGGTCATATATGCAAATTACTTGGCACGGAATAGGCACTGAAAAAATAAGAGCTATTAGTGCCTTAGCAGGTTTGGCTCAGTGGAGAGAGCCTCTGCCTAGGGGCTGAAGGGTCAAGGGCACATGCCCAGGTTGCAGGCTCCATTCTCAGTAGGGGGCCTGCAGGAGGCAGCCTATCAATGATTCTCTCTCATCATTGATGCCTCTCCCTCTCTGAAATCAACAAAAAATATATTAATAAAAAAATAAAAAGAGCCAAAACCGGTTTGGCTCAGTGGATAGAACATCATCCTGCGGACTGAAAGGTCCCGGGTTTGATTCCTGTCAAGGGCATGTACCTTGGTTGCGGGCACATCCCCAGTAGGGGGTGTGCAAGAGGCAGCTGATCGATGATTCTCTCTCATCGATGTTTCTAACTCTCTATCCCTCTCTCTTCCTCTCTGTAAAAAAATCAATCAAATATATTTTTAAAAAATAATAAAAAGAGCTATTAGTAGTCATACCTCAGTGCAAACCTAAACTGGTTATAGATGCAGGGCAGAACACTTGTGTGGCCAGACCCAGGATGTTCTGTATGCAACCAATAAGTTGTACAATTACTTCTACTGCACTGTGGAATCTTGCTATCCAGTTTACCTTTTATAGTAGGTATAAAACACACTGCTAAAAATACAGAATACTGCCGAAATCGGTTTGGCTCAATGGATAGAGCGTCGGCTTGAGGACTGAAAGGTCCCAGGTTGGATTCCGATCAAGGGCATTTACCTTGGTTGCGGGCACATCCCCAGTGGGGGGCGGTGCAAGAGGCAGCTGATTGATGATTCTCTCTCATCGATGTTTCTGACTCTCTATCCCTCTCCTTTCCTCTCTGGAAAAAAAAAAAAAATCAATAAAATATATATTTTTAAAAATACGGAATACAGGGCCAGTCACTCTTTGTTGTTCATCTCCATGCTTATAGGATGGATCCAGGCATAACTTGAGTCAGACTAACGATATCAGCTGCCGCTTCCCTTTTTACCACAGATCCCTAGCATTGGCAAGGTGCTTGGAGGCCGCCTGGTCCAGCCTGCCCCCGCCGAGCAGAGGCTGGGCTGAGCATGCATTTTGACCCCCAGGCTGAGGCTCTGGCTCCACCGGCCCCGCACCCTCACACCTCCACGTGGTTCTGGCTCCATCCATGGCTTGTGAGGTCGGTGGCGGCGGACACGCAGCACTGAGAGGCAAAGGCGAGTATTTCTCCCCGTTGTGGGGGGTCTCACTGTCTCAGCGCTCCAGGCGGCCTTGACCGTCCCCCGGGGCCCAAGGCCACACGGTGAGGAGGGGCCGCCCCGGGAGCCAGCGGCGGGGAGCCCCCATACCTGAGCTCTTCGACCAGGCTGAACAGCTGGATGATAGGCAGATGGTTTTCCTCCCCGAACTCGCTGGTGCTCGTCTCGGTGTCATCGTCAGCCATCGCGCTCACGAAGCGGCCCTCGCCCTTGCCAGCGCCAGGTGTGGCCAAGCCAGAGAGCCCGGTGCTGGCTGGTGCGCGTCGCTCCGGCTGCAGCCAGGCAGCGCGTTGCCTGGCGACGGGGACGCGGGCATGGAGGGGCGTGGCTTCCAGAGGCCCCGCCCCGCCTCCCGCCCCTCTCCACGCTGTCCTTTTTTTTATTTTAGTTTTAATGTGAATTTTATTGGCATTGTTTTAGCATGAACACCCTAATTTTGAAGAAATACATATATATATATATTGTATATAGTATATACACTAATGTATTATAAAATATATAACTTATAAAAAAACAAACATTTAAAATCAATGTTCTAAAAAGAAATATACAGAAGAGTTCTATATATTTTCCCCACATCACTTGGAATACATGGTTTTTCATTCGCTGTAGCTCCATAACTCACAGCCCAGGCACGTGAATAAGATTTAGGAGAAAAGCTTCACGCCGGGTAGCGGTCTTTGTCCTAGACCAGGCACCTAAGCGCGTTTGCTTTTACTTCTTCAACAATAATTGTTTGTTTGTTTGTTTGTTTGTTTGTTTTTAAATATATTTTATTGTTTTTTTCACAGAGAGGAAGAGAGGGATAGAGAGTTAGAAACATCGATGAGAGAGAAACATCCATCCGCTGCCTCCTGCACGCCTCCCACTGGGGATGTGCCCGCAACCAAGGTCCATGCCCCTGACCAGCAAAAAACCTGGGACCTTTCAGTCTGCAGGCCGACGCTCTATCCACTGAGCCACACCGGCTAGGCCACAACAATAATTTTTAAAACGATAATAATAGTAACGACTGGTTCTCCAGCACTTCCTATGCCACATGTGTCAAACACAAGGCCCGCGGGCCAAATCCGTCCCGCCAGGCCTTGCAATGTGGCCCGCACCGCGCTGTCATCACTGCACTCCGCTGCGTTTCCATCACAATGACAGTTTATGACTGTTCAGTAAACCATTCGGCCCGCGATTTAGGCTGGATTTTAGATTTTGGCCCCTTCTCTGATTGAGTTCGACACCCCTATTCCTATGCCCTTGCCACCTTGGCAGTGGCCTTGTGATGATAGCCATCACTCTCTTTATTCTCCGAACGAGGAAACGGACACAGGAAGTGAAATCCGTTTGCTGGCGTGTTTTCCTTCCTCTGCCTCCCTGGGAGGTTTCTCCTCTGCTCACCACCTGGTGCTTCTAGCACTTTCTCTTAGGTACCAGTATCCTGCATTTCTGAAAGGAAGAAAAAAAAAAAACCTGTCTGATTATGAAATGAATATACATACATTCAAGAGACCCTTAACTAGGCACCGGATGTGTCCCGAGCAGCTTGGGGACCTCCTGGAGCACCCACCACACTCAGCCTCAAGGAGTTTCCAGTGAAGTGATGGAAACAGTTCCTAAATCAGCTCGTCGCCACCCGAGAGGTTAAGCCTCACACCGTTTCATAGTTATCGTCTCCTCTGAGCCTCAAAAGTCTCAAGAAGTTGGTATTATTGTCTTCATCTTACAGATCAAGAAACTGAGGGATGGAGTCGGTTACCCATGGACACACAAGAGTGGCATCAAGCCCTATCCAGTTTGGCTCAGTGCATAGCGCATTGGCCTGCGGACGGACGGAAGGGTCCCAGGTTTGATTCCAGCCAAGGGCACATGCCCGGGTTGTGGGCTCCATCCCCAGTAGGGGGAGTGCAGGAGGCAGCCAATCAATGGTTCTCTCTCATCGTTGATGTTTCTCTCTCTCTCTCCTTCTCCCTTCCTCTCTAAAATCAATAAAATATATATTTTTAAAATTTTTAAAAGAAATACTTACCATCCATACAAATGGATGCCAGTCCCAAGAGGGCCCGGAGAGCGAAGGGGCCCTGCAGAGGTGTCAGCCATTGGGCTGCGTGATACAGCGGACCCAGCGCTGGCGGAGGTATGGGCGGTGGGAAAGATGTGGCGTGCAGCTTTAAGGAAGACCCGGGGGAATCACGGTGCACTGCCTGCTGCTGTGGACAAAGACCATGCGGTCCACAGCAGGAAATGTCACGCCTTTTGAGAAGCAGCTCCTGGCCCGTCAGTTTGGCAGCCGTTCATAGCAGATGACCACGTGAAAAACTGACTCAGCCCTGGCTGGTGTGGCTCAGTGGATAAAGTGTCAGCCTGCGGACAGAAGGTCCCAGGTTCGATTCCGGCCAAGGGCTCATGCCTGGGTTGCAGACTTGATCCTCAGTGGGGGATGTGCAGGAGGCAGCCAATCAATGATTCTCTCTCATCATGGATGTTTCTATCTCTCTTTCCCTCTGTCTTACTCTCTGAAATCAATATATATATATATATATGTTTTAAAAAACAACTGACTCAGCTTGCACGCTTTGAAGAAAAACACTGACAACTGCCATTGTTATTTCCTAACCTATTTATTGCCACTTAGGTAATACTGTTGCTCAATAAAAACACTCATAACAATTATTGTTTCAGATTCTACTTATTGAGTGCTGCCACCTGCGTGCCAGACGCTGTGCCGAGCACGTCCCACACCTTATCTCGCTGCATCGGCCGGATGGCTGCAGGAGATGCGGGTACCTTCTCAGCCCCCGTTTTACTCGGGAGGAGACAGACAAGTTGAGCAACGTTCTCAAGGTCACGTAGCTATTCCGGGCGGGGCTGGAATTCAGGCCCAGGTTCATCCCCCTCTGCTCTGTCTTCTCGTCCTGTCCACCCTGTGAGGGCAGTGGCTGGGGGTAGGGCATAGGGAAGGGACTATCTGGAGACATTGTTGTGTGTTATAACCGAGGGGGGTTTGTCATCTAGCGGACAGAAACCAGAGGTTGCACTGGTATTAGTTACCCAAAGCTGCTGTAACAGCCACAAAGGGGTGGCTGAAGACCACAGAAAGGTATTGTCTCACAGTTCTGGAGACCGGAAGTCCAGCTTCAAGGTGTGGGCAGCCACACTCCCTCCGAAGGCTCTGGGAAAGAATCCTGTGGCTTCTGGCAATCCTTGTCATTTCTTGACTTTTAACCCTATCACTCCATGTTCATGTGGCCTCCTTCTCCTCCTTCTCCTCCTCTTCCCCCCCCCTCCTCCTCTGCCTTCTCCTTTTCCTCCTCCCTCTCCTCCTCCTCCTCCTCCTCTCTTTTCTCTTCCTCCTCCTCCCTCCTCCTCCTTCTTCTTCTTCTTCTTCTTCTTCTTCTTCTTCTTCTTCTTCTTCTTCTAAAATGTTTTTATTGATTTTTAGAAAGAGAGGGAGAAAGAGAGAGAGAGATAGAAACATCCATGATGAGAGAGAATCATTGATTGGCTGCCTCCTGCATGCCCCCTACTAGGAATCCAGCCCACAACCTGGGCATGTGCCCTGACCTGGAATCGATGTCTCCTGGTTCAATGCCTTCTTCTTCGTGTGGCTTATGGGCAGTGACTATTTGGATGCTATAGAAAAGCGCACTTTCTGCTTCTCTGTCCATAAATATACCAGCACCTGCTATGTGTGTGGCCTAGGGAGGCAGCAGTGAGCAGCTAGCTCACAGGGAGCTCCAGTCTGACCTGGAGAATGGCAGTGAGGTAGGTGCTATCGGAGAGGAAGACAGCGTGTCCAGATTTCAAGGGGTCATGGATCACGTGAGGTCAGAGTATGTTCTTGGCCCGTAGATGCTGTTCAGCAGTTCTGATACCAGGCTCTCACTTAAAAAAATAATAAAATAAGCCTTGCCTGAAGGTGGTATCTGAGAGGGGGGGAAGAGAGAGAGGAACATTGATGTGTGAGAGAAACTTTAATTAATTGCCTCCTGTACGCAGGAGGATTCTCCAACCAACGGAGCCGCCCGGCCAGGGCCCGGCTTCCGCCTTCTAAACCATCAGTGCCGGGTGGCACTGTGCCCCCTCCCCAGCGGTGGGTCACTGGCTCACACGTGTTGATGGAGCCTGGAGCTGTGTCGGGCACTGGATGAGCTGTCAGAATGCCAAGGTGGGAAGGCCACGGGCCAGTCCTGGCCCCACGTGCCCTGAGATGGATTCCTCTCCTCGCTGTGCCTCGGGAGGGGTGGCAGGGAGCCCATTAGGGTAGGTTTCCTGGCTCCTGGATCAGCTGGAGGGCAGGAGGATGGAGAAGCGTGGAGGAGAGGGGAGGGAGGTGTGCCCTCTCTCTGCCTTGGCAATGCCTCTGGTTGTGGCTGACTCTTCTCCGTGGCTCCGGGTCCCACGGACAGGCCTGTCCCACTTCCAGCTTCCGCAGGTGGCCCAGCCCCTGGGCCCCAGTGGCTGCCCTGCTCCCTTGCCCTCCAACTGACCATGACTGTGGCCGTGGTCTCCCCCTCTCCCTGGCTCCTGGGCCTCCCCTTGTGTATTGATTCCCTGCAAACAAAAGGATGATGAAAACCTTTCACTACCCCCAACTCCAACCTCTCCCCGCAGGGCCCCAGGGTCCCCGGATCCCCAGCCCCCACTCCCACCCTGGGCGGGCTCGGGGAGAGCTTTGTGCCAGGGCCCCTCGCTTCTGTGGATCTGGGAACGGACTTCTCCTTGGGGAGCAGGCGCCCCTGGCCGCTCACCTGGAAGGCGGGGCGGGCGCTGTCTCCACCTCCTGGGAGCTGAGTCACTCCGTCAGCATCCCCTCCCGATGCCACAGCTGGCTCTGCCAGACCCTCTGGAGGCGGCCACGGCCCTGCCAAGCCAGGGCCTCCTCCCTCCTCCCTTGTCAAAGGCAGGAAATGCCGGGAACCCCATTCTGCTGCACAGCTGCTCGGACTATCACAGTCTTCGCAGGACAGAGATGACCACATGGCACAGAGGAAGAAGACAGCTCTCTCTCCCTCCCTCCCTCTTACCTTCGGGTCTCAGTCCACCCCCCCCCCCAGGGGAAACCGTGTCTAGCAGCTCCGTGTGGGACTCTGTGCAATGCATATTCGATTTTCTGTATTAGGGTGTTTATAGAGCAATGTTAGGTTTACAGCAACATTGCGGGGAGGGTACAAAGGTTTCCTTATATACCCCCCCCCTCACAGCCTCCCCCATCCCCCACCTCCCCCCTAGAGTGCACATTGCTCACAGCCGATGAGCCTGTTATCACCGGCACATGCTTATCACCCAGAGTCCAAAGGTTGCTTATGCTTTACTCTGGGTGTTGCACATCCTAAGGTTTAGATTACATGTATAATGACATGTGTTCACAATTACCACATCTACTGTCCCTGCCGAAGCCTCCTCTGTGCTCTGCCAGTCCCCTGGCAACCCCCAGCAACCCCCGGCAACCCCTGGCAACCCCCAGCAACCCCCGGCAACCCCAGATCTTTTTCCTGTCTCCATAGCTTTGCCTGTTTCTGAACGTCTTCTGGTTGGAATCAGACAGTCTGTGGCCTTTCCAGATCGGCTTCTTTCACCCAGTAAAATGCAGCTTAAGGCTCCTTCCTATCTTTTCGTGGCCTTATAGCTCATCTCTTTTTGGTGCTGAGTAATACTCCACACGGCCTGGAAGTATCACGGTTTATTTTATTATTCTTAATTATTTTTAATCCTCACCTGAGGATATGTTTATTGATTTTTTAGAGAGAGAGAGAGAGAGAGAGAGAGAGAGAGAGAGAGAGAGAGAGAAACATTGATTGGTTGCCTTCCTTTTTGGTGTACAGGACAGCGCTCCATCCATCTGAGCCCCCAGCCAGGGCTCTCACAGTTTATTTATCTGTTCACCAGCTGAAGGATATCGTGTTTGCTTACACGTTTCGGCAGCTGTGAGTAATGCTGCTATTGACATCCAGGTGCGGGTTTTGGTGTGGACCTGGGCGTTTATGGTAAGAGTAATACGTTTAGTTTTGCAAGAAACTGCCAAGTGTCGGTACTGCTCGCATTCCTGGCAGCAGCGAGTGAGTGCGAGTCCGCCGCCCCAGCTCCGCCAGCAGGTGCGGCCGGTGCTCAGGATTCCGGCCGTTCGGCTAGGCCCGGGGTGCTATCTCGCTGTTGCATTATTTTGCATTTCCCGTATTTTCACATCTTCTTTGCTATTTTTCTTTGGTGAGGTGCTGTTCAGGTTTGACCCTTTTCAAAATCAGGTTGCTTCTTCTTTTTTAAAATATATTTTATTAGTTTTTTACAGAGAGGAAAGGAGAGGGACAGAGAGTTAGAAACACCGATGAGAGAGAAACATCGACCAGCTGCCTCCTGCACACCCTCTACTGGGGATGTGCCCGCAACCAAGGTACATGCACTTGACCGGAATCGAACCTGGGACCCTTGAGTCCGCAGGCCGACGCTCTATCCACTGAGCCAAACCGGCCAGGGCTCCTTGAATGTTTTATTTCTGCTCTCACATTTATTTACTTTTTTTATTTACTCTTTTTTTTTTTTTTTAATTGACAAGACTCCTGTTTCTGATTGCCTCTTGTAGCAGCCGCTGTTGGCACTAGCCCTTGGCATTCACCCCTGCCTGCTTGCCGCCCAGGGCTGTTACTGCAAATATCTGCAGAGCCTTGCCCAGGGGCTGTGTCCTTCCAAGTGGCATTGGCGGCTTAGGTGTAGGACACACTGGAAGTGCTGAAGGTCACTTCCCCGAGCACTGGTGAGGATACTGCCCAGGCTGTCCTGTACTGTCTCCTGGGGTCCCAGCAAGAGCAGGCTCCGGTGACCACAGCAGTCACCATTTTTTTCTTTTTTCTTTTTTCAATATTTTATTGATTTTTTTACAGAGAGGAAGGGAGAGGGATAGAGAGTTAGAAACACCGATGAGAGAGAATCATCAACTAGCTGCCTCCTGCACACCTCCCGCTGGGGATGTGCCTGCAACCAAGGTACATGCTCTTGACTGGGATCGAACCTGGGACCCTTGAGTCCACAGGCTGATGCTCTATCCACTGAGCCAAACTGGTTTCGGCATTTTCTATAAGCGCAATCTCAGAAGATACAGACCTTTTGCATTTGGCTTCTTTCATTTAGGGTAATGTCTTCAGGGTCCCTCCAGGTTGCCCCATATGCCGGTATTTCATTCCTTTTTATGGCTAAAGAAGACCCCATCGACTGGCTGTGCCACGTTTTAGTCAGCTGTCTCCACTGTTTTGGCTGCTATGAAAAACGCCGCTATAAACATGAGTTACACGCTGTGTGCGTGTGTGTGTGTGTGTGTGTGTGTGTGTATGGATGTTTCCATGTCTCCTGGCTATGTCCTGGAGAGTGGCATTTCTGGGTCCCATGGTGACTTTGTGGCCAACCCTCTCAGGACTCGCCCAGCTGTTTTCCAAAGCGGCTGCATGTGACCTCCCACCGGCCTGTAGGAAGGTTTCAGTTTCCCCAGGCGCCTGTCATCACCTGTCACCACTTGTCACGATGGGCCCTTTTCGGTGTCGCCGCCCGGCCAGCCGGGTGTGAAGGGGCACCCATTGTGCTGTAGCAGGCCGTGCGGCTGAAACCCGTCCGGCCCAGAAACCAGTTCTGCACTCCGCCGAGGCCTGAGTGCCCTGGCTTCAAGGTTACAAGTCTGTCAGGGGGTGGAGGCTGCTGGCTGAGCCGGGGCTCCCTTCAGAGGTGCAGGGTGGCCGAAACCGGTTTGGCTCGGTGGATAGAGTGTCAGTCTGCGGACTGAAGGGTCCCGGGTTCGATTCCGGCAAGGGCATGTACCTTGGTTGCAGGCACATCCCCAGTAGGAGGTGTGCAAGAGGCAGCTGATTGATGATTCTCTCTCATTGAGGTTTTTAACTCTCTATCCCTCTCTGTAAAAAAATCAATCAACCTCTTCTTTTTTATTAATAAAAAAGAAGAGGTGCAGGGTGGCCACACCACGCCCTGCCCACCTTGGGGAAAGCATCTGGGATGTGTGTGATCTTCTGACTGAACGTGGATCACGTTCTGGGGTGAGTAGAGACAGGAAATGCCCGGATTGCAGTTGGAGGAGGAATGTGGACTGGAAGGTGTCATTTGCGTGCTGCCCAGAATCAATGACCTTCTCCACCACACTGCCCCGCTGCCTGAGATCCTACCACGTTCCCGGGGACGTAAGGTGCCGCCTTTTAAACAATGTGGCTCCCTCTGGGAGGGGCAGGCCTCTTGCAAGAAGTCATTAATACGGTGACAAACTTATCGGTGACGAACTTATCGGATGCCGCCCCACACCCCGCAGGGACAGGGCTGCGGGGACAGTGGGAGTTTTGACTCATCGGGAGGGGCGGGCCGGGGGTGGGAGGGAGTCTGGCTGGAAAGGGGGGTAGAGCTGCCCAAGGGGCATTGTTCCCGGATGCCAGGAGGGCCAGGTTAATAGGAGGGGAACAGGATGCTGCCCGGGAGAGTTTTCACCTTCATTCATCGGCTGATCAGTTTACTATGTCACCTGCTGTGCTAAGTGTTTTGCATAAAAATGTTAAAATACATACATATTTTTTATTGATTTCAAAAAGAAAGGAAGAGGGGGAGAGAGAGAGAAACATCAATAATGAGAGAGAATCATTGATTGGCTGTCTCCTGCATGTCCACTACTGGGGACTGAGCCTTGACAGGGAGTCAAACTGTGACCTTCTGGTTCATAGGTCTATGCTCAGCCACTGAGCCACCTCAGCCCGGCCGATGTTTTACTATTTTATTGGTTTAACGAACACATAGGTAACACCACATACCACTACCTATCTCTCACACTCTCCAGCCACACCAAACTGATCACAGATAGCCGAAAAACGGTTTGGCTCAGTGGATAGAGCGTCAGCCTGCGGACTGAAGGGTCTCGGGTTCGATTCCGGTAGGGGGCACGTACCTTGGTTGTGGGCACATCCCCAGTGAGGGGTGTGCAAGAAGCAGCCGATTGATGATTCTCTCTCATCGATGTTTCTAACTATCCCTCTCTCTTCCTCTCTGTCCAAAAAATAAATAAATAAATAAATAAATATATTTTTAGAAAAATTTATTGGACCATCTCTCACCTCCTGCCCAGCCATGCCCCTCCCTGGCTTACTGCTTCCGTACTTGGAGTCTCAGCAGTCCTCTGCATGGGACATACCCCGGTGGCTCTCTGCCTTTGTCGCTGGGAAAACTCAAGTCTTAGCAACGGCCTACAAGCTGCTGCCTGAGCTCTCCCCTTCCCTGGCTGACATCATCTGCCCTCTGGCTCAGCCGCAGGATGCCTGCGGGTCTGTTCCTCACACACACCAGCGTGTGAGCTCAGGGTCCGCGTGGGCCGCAGTGTTCTGCCCAGAACGTTCTTCTCCCAGAACCTGTCTGGCTTATCCCCTCACTTCCTTCAAGTCTCAGCTTCAATGTCACCTCCTCGCAGAGGTCTTTCTTCACACCCCACCCTCCACCTGAAAGGGTCCTGCGTGTGCTGGATCGCTCCCTCTCAGAAAAGACGCTTACAGATATAGGAAGGGGCCTGGCCAGTGTGGCTCAGTGGTTGGGCATCGACCTGTGAACCAGGAGGTCATTGTTTGATTCCTAGTCAGGACACATGCCCAGGTTGTGGGCTCGATCCCCACTGGGGGGCGTGCAGGAGGCAGCCGATCCATGATTCTCTCTCATCATTGATATTTCTCTCTCTTTCTCCCTCTGTCCTTCCTCTCTGAAATCAATAAAAATATAGACTTTAAAAAGAGAATAAATACAGGAAGGGGAAACCAGCTTGGGTTCTCTGGTGTTAGGTTGGAATTGGGGATGTAGAGTGAACTCACGGTTTCCAATAGACACAGATATATATATAGACAGGATTACAGATGGCAGTGTGTGTGTGTGTGTGTGTGTGTGTGTACGTGTTGCTCCAGCTCAGCCGCCTGGAGAAGGCCTGGGAGCAGCGATAACAGTCCAAGCACAGTGAGCTTACCTTGTGTCCAGCTCTTGGCTTCAAAATCCTATCCTCCATCCTCCCCTGAAGGGGGCAGCCTCGCCCATTCCCCCCTTGGGGAACCGGTTGATTCAGGCCTGGGGCAGGGAAAGTACAAGATGGGCCTGGAGCACCTTCTGTACCAAAAAGTAAGAAGGTGCCAAAGGATGACGGAGCACATCGAAGGGACACAGGAACCAGCAAGAAGAGCCAGACATCTCAACAGCTAACTGATCATCAAAATGGCCAGTGACGCCCCAGCCGGCTTGGCTCAGAGGTCAGCCTGGAGACTGAAGAGTTGTGGGTTCAATTCCAGTTGGGGACACATGCGGAGATGCTGGCCTGATCCCCCATAAGGGGTGTGCGATCCCCAGTAGGAGGTGTGCAGGAGGCAGCTGATCAATGGTTCTCTCTCACCGTTGGTGTTTCTGTCTCTCTCTCCTCTCCCTTCCACTCTGAAATCAATAAAAATATATTTTAAAAAATAACCAATGACAATAACTGATTATATATAGCTCACTGAATAAAATAAGAATCCACAAGTCCACACCAATGTCAATAAATAAACAGAAAGTTTGAGCAAGACCGGGATAATTACACAATTTCCAAAATACCCCCATAAGATACATATATATATATTTCTTTAAAGGGGGGGCGGGGAGAAAGTAACTTCATGGCGGAGAAATCTGGCAGATGCCACCTTGATGGCCGCAGTGACTGGAGCTCAGACCGCAGGTAAAATGGGACGAATAGAGATTGCATGCTCCCGGTCACCGGAGGGGAACACGGCAGATTTCTGTAATATTTCTGCCGGAATTACATAATCTGGATCAGACCATGAAGAAACATCAGATAACCGCAGACGAAGGAACGGGCTGCAGAGCCACCGGCCTCTGATCTTTGAAAAGCAACGGAGGAGCTATTCCAGTCTAAACCCAGAGAAATTAAAGGAACAGGACAACCTTAACTCTGTGTTGATGGATGTTACCTAGACTTAATGTGGCGACCGTTTCCAATAGATACATATCTCGTTGTACACTTGAAGGTAATATAATGTCAATCATATCTCCATTTAAAAATATATATTTTTTATTGATTTTTTTTTTTTTTTTTTTTTTTTTTTTTTTTTTTTTTTTACAGAGAGGAAGGGAGAGGGATAGAGAGCTAGAAACATCAATGAAAGAGAAACACCGATCAGTTGCCTCCTGCACACCTCCTACTGGGGATGTGCCTGCAACCAAGGTACATGCCCTTGACCAGAATCGAACCTGGGACCCTTCAGTCCACAGGCTGATACGCTATCCACTGAGCCAAACCAACTAGGGCTCTATCTCCATTTTAAAAGCTCTCAAATCTCTGTTTCAGAGTCTTCTAGAGTCTTCTATACACATGTCCTAAGGGAGGAAGAGTGGGGCTGAGCACAGAGGGCACAGGCATATTCATTTGCCCCCGACAATCACAGCAGCTGGTCCTTCTGAAGAGAAAGTTCCTGCCTTAAAATAGTACCAACTGCAGAAACCGGTTTGGCTCAGTGGATAGAGCGTAGGTCTGCGGACTGAAGGGTCCCAGGTTCGATTCCAGTCAAGGGCATGTACCTTGGTTGCGGGCACATCCCTAGTGGGGGGTGTGCAGGAGGCAGATGGTCGATGGTTCTCTCTCACCGATGTTTCTAATTTTCTATCCCTTCCCCTTCCTCTCTGTAAAAAATCAATAAAATATATTTTAAAAAAATAGCACCAACAGTACAATGACAAGCGAATACCTGTGATTTCTCCTGGTGACACACTTACGGGCTTTGCTGTTGTCTCTTGTCTACATTGTAAATGGAAGGAAACGCTGCCTTTTACTTAGCAGTTAGTGAAGCCCTCGCTGGTTTCTCAGTGGTGAGAGCATCGGCCCACGGATGGGAGGGTCGAGGGTTCAATTCTGGGCCGGGGTGCGTGTGGGAGGCAACCAATAGATGTGTGTCTCTCACATCGATGTTTCTCTCTCTCTGTCTCTCCCCCTCCCTTCCACTCTAAAAACCAATGGAGCCCTAGCTGGTTTGCCTCAAAAGATAGAGCATTGGCCTGTGGACTGGAGGGTCCCGGGTTCGATTCCAGTCAAGGGCACATGTCTGGCTAGGTTGAGGGCCCAGTCCCCAGTAGGGAGCATTCTGGAGGCAGCCGATGAATGATTCTCTCTGATCATGGATGTTTCCATCTCTCTCTCCCTCTCCCTTCCTCTCTGAAGTAATAAAATATATATTAAAAAGAAAAGAAATGGAAACCAATGGAAAAAATAACCTTGAGTGAGGACTAACCAAAAAAATAAAAATAAAAAAATAAAGGTTGTTGAAAAAAAGATATAATCTTTTTCATCCGAGTTTATGAAGGCGCTGAGTTTTAACCAACCAGGGTGAAGGACCCCTGGGTGAGCTCCTGGCAGCACAGACATCCCTGCAGGAAGGACCCACAGACAGTCCGTGTCCTAGGAGACCATGCGGGCTGGTCTCAGCGCGAGAGCGCTGGGCATCAAGACAGAAGGGTGGCAGCGAGCTGCCATCTGGAGAGAGAGCCAGACGGACTTGGTGCTGGCGGGGCCGTGGGCGTGGGTGGTGATGCTGAACAATTGGGGAGAGCCGATCGGCAGGGAGAGGGTGGCTGTGGGCAGAGTGCCATGGCTGTGCCCGGGGGCGTGGTGCCTGCTCCCGTAGATTCCAGCCACTCCCCTCCCAACGCCCCCGGGAACTTCCGAGTGGGCCTGGCCCCCAGGAAGCAGGCCTGCCCGCCCTCCCCAACACCCCTCCACCGTCTCAGCACTCCCAGCCCCAGGATTTAGGATCCATCCTGCATTCCGGCTCCTGCCCCTCAAAAATGCAAATCTCTTGTAAAGAGCTCTCATTTACATTTCGGTTTGAATGAGTTGATCCATCTTTCCCAGAGAGTAGTCTCTCCCCCACTCCCCGCCATGCCCTGCCCCCACCTCTTCCCAGAAGCTCAGTGAACTCAAACTTCTCCCAGGCAGACAAGGCTAAAAAAGAAAAGGGGACCCACTCGGAAAACATATGTTTCTATTGCTTGGACAGGCTGGGCCCCGTCCCCTCCTGTCCGCTCCCCACTCCAGGGCATTTCTGGGCGAAGGGCAGAATGGGGTCACACGGTGAGGATGATTTGGGGGGAAATCAGTAAGTGATTTCCCTACACAAGTTGTATGCAAATGCCCCCAGGGGCAGTGCAGCCGGTGGGGCTCCCATGGACACACTTGGTTAACCTGCCGGGGGCAGTAGAGACACCCAGAGGGAGGGTCCGGCGTTCCGGTAGACTCCTGGGGTTACAGAGACAACCCAAGACCCTCCTGCTGACCATGGTTGGGGGCTAGTCCACAGCCTGCGAACCTTGCTTACTTTTTCTGGGCTATAAAGGTAAAACCAACTGAGACCAAGATCCAGACGAAACTGGTTTGGCTCAGTGGATAGAGTGTCGGCCTGTGGACTGACAGGTCCCGGGTTCGATTCCAGTCAAGGGCATGTACACTGGTTGCGGGCACATCCCCAGTAGCGGGTGTGCAAGTGGCAGCTGATCGATGATTCTCTCATCGATGTTTCTAGCTCTCTATCCCTCTCTCTTCCTCTCTGTAAAAAATCAATAAAATATTACCACACACACAATCTTGTCGATTTTTCTTTTACAGTTTTCTTGAGATATAATTCATATACCATACAATTCATTCATTTCAATGTAATGGTTTTTAGCCTCAGGATTTTTGCACCACTCAATGATATTGAACATATATGTAACTTGTCACTACTATTAATCATTTTTTTGAATCACAGTTGGCATTATTTTCTTAGACTATGATCTTGAAACCTCTTAAATTTGGGGAACTAGGCCTTGTGGAGAGAGGAGGTGTTCTTCTGAGGATTTAACATCGTTGTTCGTCTTGGTTTTGGTTTGGTTTTTCTAGAGGGGTGTTTGGATAGAATTTGGAGTCATAGGAGAAGTTGGTATGAAATTGTTGGGTTATTTGACTCATGATGCCTCTTTCACTCTCTCCTATATCACCTGAATGATGCTCACCCTCAAACTCACACACACGGTGTAATTAGGGGAAGTTGATAGTTGATTCTGGTTCAATGAAGAACACTGTCCTCACACACACACACACACACACACACACACACACACACCTGCAGAGCCACCTTGAAATTTATGTCTTCAGTGAAGGTTGCCCATTTTTTAAAAAATTTTATATATATCTTTATTTCAGAGAGGAAGGAGAGGGAGAGAAAGACAGAAACATCAATGATGAGAGAATCATTCATCAGCTGCCTCCTGCACACCCCTTACTGGGGATGGAGCCAGCACCCCGGGCATTTTGCCCTGACTGGGAATCGAACCATTATCTCCTGGTTCATAGGTTGATGCTCAACCACTGAGCCACGCCAGCTGGGCTAATTGCCCATCTTAATCCGCACCACGCACACCGACGGAGGGCTGGTAAGGAGAGGTGGTGCGTCTCCACCAGTTCCATGAGGTGGCCATGCTACCCACCCACAGACCACGCGAACATGCTCCATGCGGCCGCGGGAGGACTGGCTGCAGGTTCCAGGGCTGAGGTCGGAAGCGTCAGCCGCATCCCAGAGCGCGCTGCGCCAGAGCCGTGTGTGGGTGAGCCCTCCGGCAGGGCTGCAGGTGTGGAGCAGGTTACGTTAGATGGGTGTGGAGTGTGGGCTCAGTGGTGAGGATCAGAGGAGGGCGCAGGGAGGGTGGATGGAGTCAGAGGTGGGCGAGGGTGGAGGCAAGGAATGCGGCCCCAATTGGAGGTGGACCTGGTGGTTAGACCAGTGGTTTGCAACCATTTTTAGGTCATGGCTCCTTTGAGAATCTCATGGATGCTAAGGAAAGGATACATGTGTGCATGCGTACACACACACACACACACACACACACACATTTTACACACAGTGTTGGGGGTTTCTGGAACCCGGAAAGTTCATACAAGGATTCCAGTTTAAAGACTTTTGAGCCTCAAAAGGAAGGTGGGGGAGGGTAGGTAGGAGGCATAACCCATGGACACAGACCATAGGTGGAGACATTGGGTTGGGGCGGAGGTGGGCTGGAAGGGGTCAATGGTGGGGATTGGGGGGGTGGGGAAGGGGACATATGTAATACTTTCAACAGTAAAGATTAAAAAAAGAAGAACTGGTCTTGACTAGTTTGCAAAAACTTGTCAGGAAGAAATCCTAAGGCTGTGTTAAGAGATTGAGAAGGGTTCTGGCCGGGCAGCTCAGTTCATTAGACTCTAACCATTAGCATCCAACGTCCTGATACACCGAAGATACCATCCCTGGTCAGGGCTCAAGGACCAACCAATGAATGCATAGATGGGTGAAATACCAAATGGATCTCCTCTCTCTCTCTCTCTCTCTCTCTCTCTCTCTCTCTCTCTCTCAAAATAAGTAAATAAATATTTTAAAAAAGAGATTGAGAGTGTTTGTGTTTTCCTGTGTGCAGGTTTGGGAATTAAATTCCTAAGTCCACTTAGTTCACGAATGCTTCATTTTCTTCCAGGTTTTATTTTCAAAATGGTCAACTCTGCCAAAACATCACAAGCTCCTGCGGCCCAACCGAGTTCTCCAGGAGCCCACGTGTTTCCGCAGAACCATCGGAGGGTGAGCTGTAGATCCGATGGCACTCCTTCCCTAAACACCCGGCAGGTGCCTTCTCAGATCGAGACATTCTCCTGCGAAACCAGTGTATCCTCACCCGCACGACCTGGAACTGGACGGTTATGTAACGTATATCCCCCTCTCCCCTATTCAGATTTCCCCAGCAGTCCCAGGAGCATTCCTTTAGCTGTGTGCTTTTTCCTTCCCCCCTCCTTTCCTTCCCGCCTTTTCTATCCAGGACCCAATCCAGACACATAGATACAAATCTCTCAGGCTCCTTTCATCAAGGACACTACTGCTGACTTTTGTTTTCTTTTGTCATATTGAAAAAAAATTTTTTTTTTTAATCCTCACCCCAGGCTACGTGTCCCATGGATTTTTCAGACAGAGCAGAAGGGAGGGAAGGGGGTGGGGGGTGGGGAGAGAAAGACATTGATGAGAGAGAGACACATTGATTGGTTGCCTCCTCCTGCATACGCACCCTGGGGCTGGGGATTGAGCCTGAGACCGAGATACATGCCCTTGACCGGGAAATTGAACCCAAGACCCTTCAGCATAGGGGGCTGATGCTCCAACCACTGAGCCAAACCGGCCGGTGTGTGACATTGACATTTTTGAAGAGTCAGGCTAGCTGTTGTATAGCGTGCCCAACCGCCCCCCCACCCCCCCGCCCGGTTTGAATTTGTCTGATTGTGTCCTTGTGATGAGATTCAAGTTGAGCATTTTGGGCAGATGCCATGTGCCTTCTTGGTGCATCATGCTAGAGGGCCGGGTGGTCCCTGGTTGAAGATCAGTTTGATTCATGGTTAAAGCGATGAACTCTGGGTTCCCCTTTGGAATTAGTGAGTGAGCTGTGGGGTTACACTGGGTTCACTGAAAGCCTCCGACTGAGGGCAAGTGCTGGGTGAGTCAGGGATGAGCAGACAGACCCAGTCCTTCCTCTCATGCTATTTTTTTTTTTTGCAGTCAAGGAGGCAGACGATAAGTTAGGAAACAAATAAAAAATTGCAAAATATGGCTGCTGGACAGTGTTCTAAGCGTCTTACATGGTTTACTTTGCCTGATGCTCCCCATTGACCTATGTAGTAGGTGCCATCATTATTATTATTTTTAATATATTTTATTGATTTTCCACAGAGAGGAAGGGAGAGGGAGAGAAACTCAATCAGCTGCCTCCTGCACACCCCCCACTGGGGATATGCCCGCAACCAAGGTACATGTCCTTGACCAGAATTGAACCTGGGACCCTTGAGTCCACAGGCCGATGCTCTATCCACTGAGCCAAACCACTTAGGACCACAAATTTGCTTTTATTTTTTTATTTTATTTATCTCCCTCCCACCCCCAATCGCTTTAAAAAATATATTTATTAAATTGATTGGGGGTGCCATGGGTCAACATGAACGTATCGGTGTCAGGTGTGGGCTTCTATGTTACAAACCCTGTATAATTGCACCCTGTGTCCACCACCCAAAGCCAAATCTTCTCCTCCAGTCACCTTATATTTATCAGGACCACCCCCTCTTCTCCCCCCCCCCCCCCCCCCCCCCCCCCCCGCACATTGCTTTTTCATGACAAAGGGGAAAACAGGAACTTCACAGTGAGCACCTCCGCACCCTCACCCGCCCTCCAGCTTAAGCAAGGGGCCGATGTGAACGCTCAGAGGGCGCTTGGGCAAGGGTGGGGAGGAAGAGCGGGGTTTGGGAGGAAGGCTCTGGACGCAGGGGGCAGGGAAAGTCTCGGGATAGACGAGTTTCGATAGGGACAGGGCAGGCTCCATGCGGAAGAGGGGTGTCCGGGGGAGGGATGCACACATCTCGAGGTGGGGAGCCCTAAGAGCGGCTCATTGGAGAGGACTTGATGGGAACAGGTTGGGGTGCAGGAGGTCCGAATTAGGGTCCTTGTAGGAGGTGGGGTGGGTCAACTCCGGATGAATAGAGGGTGGAGGGTTGCCGTAGGGATCCCGACAAGGGTACGCAAGGGGTGAGCAGCAGATCTGGGGGGGGTGGAGGGGTGGGGGCCCTCTGGGAGCCCATCAGCCAGGGAGAGGCGTGAGCTCGGCAGCGGGTCTGGGCGGGGCGCCTGGGGCGGGGCGCCGGTCCTCCCGCGCGGCAGGGGGCGCTGTGGGCCGGGCGGCGCCGGGCCGGGCGGCGGCCGCTCCTGGAGAGAGCGGCCCCTTTTCCGGGTTCCCTCCTCCTCCTCCTCCTCCTCTTTCTCCTCCTCCTCCTCCTCCTCCTCCTTCCTCGCCGCGGCTGCCCCTTTCCCGGCCGGCGGCCGCCGCTGCTGGTGCCGCCGTCGCCGCCGCCTCGGGCCGCGAGCCGAGCAGAGGCCGCCGCGCCGCGCGAGAGCCGCCCGCCCGCCGCCCGCCGCCCCCGGGCCCGGCCGCCCGGCCGCCCGGCCGGCGCCCCCCGCGCCCCCGCCCCGCGGCCCCGCGGCCCGGCCTGGCGTGGCCGCCCGGCGCCGCGCTCCGCCTGCTGCTCCGGCCCGCGGCCCGCCGCCCGCCGCCCCGCGCCCCGCGCCCCGCCGCCCCCGGCGCCCCGCGGCGCCCCCCGGTCCCGCCCGCCATGCCCGGCCCGGCCGCGGGCAGCAGGGCCCGGGTCTACGCCGAGGTGAACAGCCTGAGGAGCCGCGACTACTGGGACTACGAGGCTCACGTCCCGAGCTGGGGGTAAAGCCGCCGCCCCGGCCCCCGCCCCGGCCCCGGCCCCGGCCCCCCGGCCCGGAGGGGGTGGGGGCAGACCGGCCCCGGCGCCCTCTCCCCCCGGCCCCCCTGCCCCCCGAGGGGCGCCCCGGGTGCGGGGGAAGCGTGGGGTCCGGGCCCGGCCTGGCGGGAGGGCGGGAGCGGCCCCTTCGCCCACGTTGGGCTCGGCGGGGCGGGGTGGGGAGGCCACAGCTGTGCCCCCGGAGCCCTCACCATCCCCTGCCTGGTCTCTAGCTCTTTTGAAGTGAGTCTGGATGGGGCCACGTTTTTTAAAAAAAAAAAGACGCCCCGGTTCCCGGAGCCAGGCAGGCGCGAGGCGTGGAGGGCGGGGGTGAGGTGCGGGGCAGGTGCGGGGCGCCCCGCTCCCCCATCCCCATCCCGATCCCGATCCCGATGGGCTCAGAGCAGGGCCTTTCTCCCTCCTCTCGGCTTAGGAGGGAGCCCGCCCGACCCGGGGTGCCTGCTGCCGGCCGGGGCCTTGGGATGCGGAGGGAGTGGTGGCCGGCGGGACAGGCACTTCCAAGGGCTGGAAGCATGGCCGTGGGGGCCCCGTGCTTGGTGGTGAACCCCAAGTCCTGGCACTGATGTGTCCCTCTTTGCCTTTCACAGTAATCAAGATGATTACCAGCTGGTTCGGAAACTTGGTCGGGGGAAGTATAGCGAAGTGTTTGAGGCCATCAACATCACCAACAATGAGAGAGTGGTGGTCAAAATCCTCAAGGTGAGTGTCTTATGAAGTGGCATTGCGACCCCTGTCCTCTCTGCCCCCCACTTTATCCCCCCCCCCCCCCACAGGTCAAAAGGGGACATCCTAGAGCACATGTGTCAAACACAAGGCCCGCGGGCCAAATCCGTCCCGCCAGGCCTTGCAATGTGGCCCGCACCGCGCTGTCATCACTGCACTGCGCTGCGTTTCCATCACAGTGACAGTTTATGACTGTTCAGTAAACCATTCGGCCCGCGATTTAGGCTGGATTTTAGATTTTGGCCCCTTCTCTGATTGAGTTCGACACCCCTATCCTAGAGGGAGCAGTCCCAGCCCTCACTGTCCCATCGCGGGGGTCCGATGTCCCCCCAGTTCCTCCTCCTACGCCATTTTCTTGAGAGAAAAGACGCAGGCCTGTTTGAAAGCTCAGCGTGATCGGTCAGGAGCATCCTTGTTTTGAAATGTAATTCCAGCCCCCCGAAAGCGAAAGTCCCAAAGGGGCTTTTGATACAAAATGAACAGGTATTCAGAAGCAAGAGAAGCCTGATGAGGGAGGTCCCGCCATTCCAAGGGCCCAGTGGCTGGTCCTGCCTCTCGGTGGCTCTGAGTTATTCCCGAAGGAAAGTTGGGAAAACTGGCGGCAGCTTCCAGGATGAGGTTCGCAGCCCGAATAGAGGGAAGTGCCTCCCAGGAGGACGGCTCCTTTCTCCTTTGGGGATAAAAGTTCCAGGTGGGGTGGATGGAGCGAGCCAGCTGCCCTGGAAGAGTTAGTGGTGGTGGTGGTTGTTTTTTTTTTAATCAGCCAGTAAAGTGAAATGGGGAGCAGTAGATGAGTACACTCACAATCGCTAAAGTAATCATCGGAGCAGCAGAGTCTGGGCACGGCGTAGCAGCCGAGTTTGACCTTCTGCCATCTCTCGGATGAAGACGCGTTGTGTTCTTCGTGAGCGTGAGGAGTTGGCTCCATTCTCCTCTCGGTAGCTGGTTGTGTCGCTCTCACGCTGTTTTCTAGAATGTACTAAAAAGTCATTCTTAGAATGGGCGAGGGGTCCTTACTGCCAGATCGCCTGGTGTGCGCGCTTGGAATTCGGTGAAATTTGGAGAAGACGAAAGTGATCGTCTGAGCGCTTTCACAGGTGCACGGCCTCCGGTGTGGACAGTCGGCAGAGGCGCTGAGTGAGAATGTGGGGCCGAGGAGCTGGTTTTGTGTCTGAAGGACAGAGTAGGGCACCTGTGTCCTTGTTTAGTGTGAGGGTCAGGCTTACACTCAGAAAATCCCCTTTCAGAAAAGGGATGGACGCCCAGTGCCACCCTGGCTAATGAGGAGGCGGTGGACAGAGACGAGCAGTTTCCGATGCGGGGAGAGGGAGAGGAGAGTTGATGTTTGAAGATGTGGCGTTTGACTCCCCTCCTCCCTAAATGGGAATTGCACCTACAAAGTCACATGGCCCTTTTTTTTTTTTTTTTCACAAGTACAAATATTTAAAGAAAGGTTCCTTCCCCAGAGGTCAGCTGGGGAAGCATACAGCTTCCTGCTCTATAATGAGGGTAAATGTGAATGTAAGCTACAGAAATTCTTTCTAGGAAGTAAGCAAGACATACATTGAAATTAGCGATATCCCTATTTCACTGCTGTGCATTCAGAAAGATGAGCTGCTTACTCAAAAGCAAATCCGGAAAAACTTTTTTTAAAATATAGTTTTTATTAATTTCAGAGGGGGCGAGAGAAACATCAGTGATGGGAGAGAATCATGGATCGGCTGCCTCTTGCACGCCCCCGCCTGGGGATCGAGCCCACCACCTGGGCCTGTGCCCTGACCAGGAATCCTGATTCATAGGTTGACGCTCAACCACGGAGCCACTCCAGCCCAGCAAAGTTGAAACTTTTGAGTGATGGCAGCATTTTTCAAATGAGTGCAGCTTCCTTTGTTTTGTCTTGTTTTGTTTGTTTTAAAGGAACAGCATTCAGATGTACGCATAAATAACAGTACATTCTTTAGGAGAGCATCACAATGCTCATTAGTCATCCTTGTAGAGGACTTTATAGGGTCCCTTGCTGATAGTTGTCCCTGTTGAGAAGATTTGCACTATACTTTGTTTAGGGAATCCAATATGGAAGCCGAAGGTTATTTTTACGGAGAGAAACCGAAGCACAAAAAAGAACTCTAAGATCACTATGTTGAACTGAGCCTTAGCCAGAACTCTTGTTTCCTATCTCTTCCTGCTGCTTACTGCTCGTTTTAGCGTTGTAACGAAGAGCAGGCTAAGCCCCAGGTTCTGGAATAAGACTGGGGAGGCCCCGTGGAGCTCTGGGTAATGAGGCATTGTTTCTGGTTTCTTCTCGACACGATGCACGTTCTTTTCGGGGTGCGGCATGGACCACCCTGCTTCCTCTGGTGAAAACTTCGTTCACTTTAATGTTTTTCAAAGCGCTGTGACATTTCTATCCAGATTTTTATGTGAAGGATAAGGGTAAGAGGCTGCTGATGGTATTATAGTGGTTTTCTCATTGTTCTGACAGGCTGGATTAAAGTAGATTTTAAAAAAGATTATTTTTTAAGAGTAGTGCATTTATTTATCCAAAGTTGTGCTCTACTCAGAAAAGTTGAAAAAAATTTTTTAATCCTCACCCGAGGATATTTCCCCATTGATTTTCAGAGAGCGTGGAAGAGAGAGGGAAAGAGAGAAATATCAGTGTGAGAGAAACACATCGCTTGATTGCCTCCTGTATACACCCAACCAGGGCATGGGCTGGGAAGGGGCATGCATCCGACGTATGTGCCCTTAACCGGAATCGAACCTGGGACCCTTCGATCTTCAGGCTGACACTCTATCCACTGGACTAAACCGGCTAGGGCAGTGGTCGGCACACTCATTAGTCAACAGAGCCACAGTTTGCCGACCACTGGGCTAGGGCAAGAAGTTGAAATTTTGACTACTAACTACTATTGTGTTTGGTTTTAGGGAATTAGGTCCTTAACAGAGTACCAGCTGCTCACAATTGGGAGAAATCTAGAAAAAGCTTCCTCTTGCTGTAGGCCTAGTATATTTTAGCTGCAGGATATGAGAATGTGTGGGTGATGAATGACCACAGGAGTTTTGTATCGTTTAATTCGAATCAGCAGTAGATTTCTAAGCGTTTTATTGATCTAAACAAATTGGTTACTAAGAGGCTTTAGGAACTTAGAGATTGGGGAGCAGCCTTGCCATTGTGGCTCAGTTGGTGGGGCGTCGTCCTGGGCACCAAAGGGTTACTGATTCAGATCCCAGTCCATCAGCGTCTTACTCTCACTTAGATGTTTCTCTCTCCTCCCCTTCCTCACTCTCAAAAAAAAAAAAAATTGGTGAGAGTAATTTTATCGTCTATCCTGAAGTGAAATTCTGAGGCCAAAATCTTAAAAACTTTCCGTCTATGGGGGTGTATATAGTATATATGTATAATATATATATATATATATATATATATATATATATATTTATACACACACACACATATATAAAACATATGTTATATATTATATATTATATATATATATATATATATATATATATATATTTTTTTTTTTTTTAGGAAGAGAGAATCATTGATTTGTGTATGCACTCATTGGTTGCTTCTTGTATGTGCTCTGACTGGGGATAGAATCCACAACCTTGGTGTGTCAGGATGATGCTCTAACCAACTCAGCTACCCGGCCAGGGCTGGTTATGTCTTTTGTGGCAGAAATTGTTTGGAGGAGAAATGGGGGTGGGAGATGGTAAGGTTCACATAGCAGGGCAGAAAGCCGCTTCAGTGCCTCAAATTCCATCTTCTGATTCTGAAAAACCCATTTTTCACTTCTTTTGAGGTGCTGCTTAGGAAAGATAAAAGCATTTGTCCATTTTGGACAACTTTTAGCATTTTGTGAACACCACTGTGCGTGCATGTTAGCCCTTCTCAGGGTCCTTGGGACCCTTTAAGTTGAACGATTTCCTAATTAGGAGTTAGGAGCTGTGCCATGTTTTTAAAAGCAAGACCCCGAGAGAGCATGCTGCGTGCTTAGGGTCAGGCGACCAGGCGGGGAAGCAGCGAGGTTAGGACTCCTCTCCTGGGAGCCAGGAGGAGCACAGTTAGGACGTTTGCAGGATACTTGCCTTCTTGATGTACTGGGAGGATGGACGCACACTCACCAGAAGTCAGCGCACTTGTCGCTGGTGATTTGGGAGTACTCTTCTGAAAGGAAATACTTTGGTGGCTGCTGAGTGAAATTGGGTACAGATGGGGTCTGATTTATATCCTCAGCAGCACGTTTAATGCACAGTGAAATGTTCCTTTACTTTCTAGGTTTGAATCCTCAGACCAGTGTTTTTACATTTTTAAATCCATACAGTTCCTCCAAGTCTCATGATCACTTGCCATTTTTAAGTTGATGGTTTACTCCTTTAATATATTAGATTTTTTTTAGAGAGTTAAACCATGTGTGAAAATAATGTCTTGATACCCATTTTTATATGTAGAGCATGGCTCCAGATGCCTAATCTCTAGCAGGCGTCTTCAAACTACGGCCCGCGGGCCACATGTGGCCCGCAGAGGAGTCTGATCCGGCCCGCCAGGTTTTTTGGGCAGTGAGCGCAGCCGAGGTGTTACAGTAGGAATTAGTAGTTCATATAGTCCGGCCCTCCAGCTCTCTGAGGGACCGTGATCTGGCCCTCACTTTAAAAAGTTTGAGGACGCCTGCTCTAGAGCCCACTTTAAGATCTGCTGCCTCAAAATCAGGGTGGGATAGTGTGAGAAGTGCTTAAATGGAGAGCAGAAGACGGGTTCTAGAAGCAGCTTGATTTATACTCCTTGGACTTTTTTCTCATCTGTAAAATGGGTATGCCTTTCTGGTTTAACTCAGTACTGTTGGGAGAAGCAGATGAGATATAGATAAACGGGAAGGTAGAGAGAGAGGATGGTGTGCTAGTAATCTACAAAGTCGTTTTCTTTCCTGACGGAGAGAATCTCGGGAAACAAACTGCCTGGATTATGATGTTAATGCCAAAACTTAGAAGCTCTGTGTTCTTGAGCAGTTACTTATACTCGGTGCCTCTGGGTTAAAAATACTCTTTTCAGAGTACTATTAAAGGTGGTTGTTTTTTTATATCCTCACCCTAGGATATTTTTTCCATTGATTTTTAGAAAAAGTAGAAGGGAGAGACAGAGAGACATATCAGGTGATTGACTCCCGAATGCCCCCAAAAAGGGCCAGAAGCCTGCAACCGAGGTATGTGTCCTTGACTGGAATCGAATTCAGGACCCTTCAGTCTGCATGCCGACGCTCTATCCACTGAACCAAACTGGCTAGGGCAGTTCTATTAAATGTTGATTAAAATGTGCTTAAAACAGTGCCTGGCACTTAGAAAGCAATACAAATAATAGCACTACGCCACTTGGGGCCAGTGAATGGTTTTAGGGGACAGAACCAATAGTAGAAGGGATTACAATTCTCATGATGAGATTCAAAAGGCCTGCTGTATGTATCCTCTTTTTAAATAAAATTAAAAAATTAAATCCTGAGAATAGTTACCCTCAAGAAGCTGGTAATGTAATTGGGAAGATGAGACTTGAAAGATTGGGGGGGAAATTGCTATGAAGAAATGACATGTAGCTCAGATAGTGTTCACATTTAGGTCAGTTTAGTAGATTTTAGAGATGCTACCAGGATGAAGTAAATGCCACCATCCAGGCTGCACTTCCTTCCTTCCTTCATCCTGCATTCCTGGCAGCCAGTGTTCTTCATAATTTCTTATTGCAGATGATGAAATTCGTAACTTGGTGGGGCAATCATTGCTTTGGTAATGGAATAAAAAAGTAAATCCAGATTTGGAGGTTCTGAGCTGGAGTCCTGTCTGTCTTGAATTTATCAATTAATTTGAAATGTGAAGACGTTAAAATGGAACTTTACCTATTAGTATTTGCTGGGATTTGTTCTTATACCTTTGATGGTAGATGTTAGTGTACATACCCTATATAATAAAAGGCTAATATGCAAATTGACTGAATGGCAGAACCACTGGTTGCTATGATGCACACTGACCACCAGGGGGCAGACACTGGACGCAGGAGCTACCCCCCGGGGTCAGTGTGCTTCCACAGGGGGAGAGCCACTCAGCCAGAAGCCGAGCTCAGGGCTAGCAAGTGCTGCGGAGGTGGCGGGTGCCTCTCCTGCCTCCGCAACAGCTCTAAGGATGTCCAGCTGCCTCGGGGAGCAGGCCTAAGCCATCAGTTGGACATCCCTGAGGGCCTCCAGACTGCGAGAGGGTGCAGGCTGACTGGGCTGAGGGGCAGGCCTGTACCCACTCCCCCCTGCCCCCATGCACAGATTTTGTGCAGCGGGCCTCTAGTTCAATCATAATTAAATGCTAATAATTGAAATCATTCTCAAATCTGGCTTTTTTTTTTTTTTTTTAATATATTTTATTGATTTTTTACAGAGAGGAAGAGAGAGGGACAGAGAGTTTGAAACATCGATGAGAGAGAATCATCGATCAGCTGCCTCTTGCACACACCCTACTGGGGATGTGCCCGCAACCAAGGTACATGCCCCTGACCGGAATCGAACCCGGGACTTTTCAGTCCACAGACCGACTCTCCACCACTGAGCCAAACCGGTTTCGGCTCAAATCTGGCTTTTTTAAAAAAAAATATTTTTATTTATTTCAGAGAGGTCGGAAGAGATAGAAACATCAATGATGAGAGAGAATCCATCCGCTGCCTCCTGCATGCCCCCTTCTGGGGATTGAGCCCACAACCAAAATATTATACATACCCTTGACTGGAATCGAACCCAGGACCCTTCAGTCCAAAGGCCAATGCTCTAACCACTGAACCAAACCAGCTAGGGCCTGGCTTTTTAAAAAGTAGCTCTGAGTAACGAAATAGGAGAGATTACTGTCAACTTTTGTGTTTCCAAGTATGCTGTTACTAAACGTGTCTTTTGTTTTAAAATTTGGTAGTGTTGGTACATAGGGATAGAGAAAAAGTACCTTAGTCTTGGATTACATCAAACAAGGTTCTAAATAGCTGGGACTCTTCACCGTGTGGGCAGAAACCTGAAAAGGCCCTTCCTTCCTTCCCTCCCCCCCTTTCCTTCTTTCCTTCCTTCCTTCCTTCATTTTCAGAGCTTATGTACAGAAAATTTTACATTAGTTTTCCCGTTAAATATTCTCTCTAGGTGTGTGCCAAAATTCATTTATTTTGAAGCTTTAAGTTAATACTGTATTTCTTTTTGAAAGCTATGTGTCATTTTCTCTACTAGACTTTGAGTAAAAAACCAAATTTTTGTTGTTTGGAAAATAGCTAAGCTGATTCAGTTAGAATCTTTTTTCTTTCTTTTTTATTGTTTAAAATATTACAAATCAGTTAGAGTCTTTTAAACTCATAATCTTGGTCTTGTAATAAATGAACCTTAGTTGGGAGAGACTTTCTAGCCTGCGAGATGAAATGATGAGATTGTCATGGGAAATGGATGTATTTTCTCCCCGGGCTGTTACTGACGGTGAATGAGTGCGAACACTGGGCTAGAGAGGCAGAGCATCCTCATTCCTGTAAAACTCATGATCTGCTTTCCTTAGGGTGCCAGGGTGCCCCCTCACCAATCCCCTCTGTCTCTCTCCAGTTCTATTTGTAGAATTGAAGTGACCGCTTTCCCTCCCTCAGAGCACGTTGGTTCTGTAGCTTCTGCAGCGTCTCCCAGGTTCCGGGGACTGTGCTGAGGCTGGAGGGTGTCACCTGTGTCCGGTTCCTGTGGAGGGCATGCCCTGGGCTGGAGGTCACTTTGCTTTTCACAATCCCCTGGTTCTCTCAGTAGGCTAGGCCTCCAGCTGCTGTGTGACTCCGCCCTGCCGTCCCCAGCCTCCTGTTTGAGAAGCTGTTAGACAGGTGACATGTGAGCCGCAAACTATGTTCGCGTGCTCTGTAAGTTACCTTTAGACAGAATGAGAGAGATCTCCATCTTGCCCAGGAACAAGGTGCCTGTCTGACCTGTTGCTGAATAATAGGAGAGCCAAGCAAAGCTCTGCATGTGGCACCAGGATAAAAGCTCATTAATGGTCACCCTGCACAGCTCACCGGTAGGAAGGAGGGCTTTGGTGTATACAGGCTTCTGGCTGTGGCCGATTTTTTCAGAGTTGTTATTTTTAGTCCTCTTCTGGGGATATGTTGTTATTGATATTAGAAAGAGAGGAATCTCAATGTGAGAGAGAAGTATTGATCGGTTGCCTCCCACATGTGCCCTGACCAGGAATTGAACCCGCAACCTTTTGTGTACGGCACAACACCCCAACCCACTGAGCCACCCAGCCAGGCCTGTCGTGGTTTTGTCTGTCTTGTTTCTTGTTACCACTCCCACAGATCTGCGATTGCTTTCCTCAAGTGGATGACAAAACTAGAATTTTCTTACATTGACTGTACTGGTAGCATTGGCAGAATTTATAGATGATGATAACTAGCCTTTGTTTTTCTTTAAACTTTTTGACGTAATTTCAGACCTGCAGAAGAGTTGCAAGAATTCTTATATATTTTTCACCCACATTTCTCAAATGTTAACATTTGCTTTATTCTTCTCTTTCATACATGCGTGCGCAAACACACACACATCTCTGTGTGTGTATTTATACTTATTTTACTTATTTTTTAAAAGTGCTTGAGAGTAAATTGCCATCATCCTTCCTTTTGTGTGTGTTTCTAAAATCAAGGACAACTTCTTACATAACCCACAGTGCCAGAATCAAAAATCAGAAATTAGCATTGGTATGATGCTGTTAGCTAACTTTGTCCCCATTCACAATTATCAGTTGTTCTTATATGTTCTTTATATAAAAGAAAATCCCAGATCATGTGTTGCATTCAGTTGTCTTATCTTTTTAGTCGGGAACAGTTGTTCAGACTACTTACTCTGTAGAAGGTCCTTCTGTGGCTTCAGGTTTGAAAGCTTCATTTTCCCAGAGTTGAGCCCCTAATGATGAAACTGGGAATGAGGAAGAAGATGGCTCAGTGGAGGTGGGGAAGGGACACCGTGGCCAGTCTGCTGGGAATCCTGGCAGAGTGGATGGGCACGATTGCTGGCAGCTGCCATGGAAGGATGCGGCGAGATCCAGTCTCTCACACCGCGTTTGTAGGTGCTGCACATGCTCCGTGTTTCATAATCTCCCTCTCTGTTTGGTTCAGAGCTGTAGCTTAGTGACCAACAATAGATGGAGGTTTCTCTGATACGTGTATTATATCCTCCCCCTCCACCACCACTACCACCACCAACACACACACACACACACACACACACAGGCTTTTAATATCTTGTTTCATGGCCAATCCACTGGCCCCTCTGCCCGGGCTGTTGTAACAGTGTCTCGGTGATGGAATGCCCCTTTTCCTAAGTTATGCTAGTTATGCAGCCACACTGGGGAAATGGAAGCACAGTGGCTGCCAGTGAGACCTGCAGTCAGACTGTCTGGGTGTGATTCCTGCCCTCACTCTTTACTCTGAGCCGTGTGACCCTTGGGCAGATAGCTCAGCGTGGCTGGATCTACTACATGGGAGTTTTGTGAAGATGAAATATTACTAACTACAAGATTGAAAATAATAAAGCTGGCATTTATTGGGTGTGTACTATGTGCCAGTGCTGTGCCAAGTGCTTTATAAAACTTGTTGATTGCGATATGCTTATTTTCCTTCTTCAAACTCTTTAGCCCACTCAAGATAAGAAGCAACATGTGTGCCCTAGCCTGTGTTGCTCAGTGGATAGAGCGTTGGCCTGCTGACTGAGGGGTACCAGGTTTGATTCCGGCTAGGGGCACATGTCCGGGTTGCAAGCTCGATCCTCCCCAGGAGGGGGCATGCAGGAGGCAGCCAGTCTATGATTCTCTCTCATCATTGCTGTTTCTATCTCTCCCTTCCTCTCTGAAATCAATTAAAAAAAAAAAAAAAAAAAAATATATATATATATATATACATATATATATATATATATATATATATATATATATATATTTATATATTAAAAAGAAAAAGAGAAGTAACATGTAATGCCAGTATTTCTGATTAAAGTCTTGAAACTTTCCTGTCTGGCAGATTGAAAGATAAGCAGTAGCAGAGGTTTTCAATCACTATTGCCGATCCATCATCTTTCTTTGGGAATGGGATGTGCAGGGAATTGTTGCTGGCTCTGTGCTGATTTCAGATCCTAGATATTAAGGAAATGGGAGTGGCGACAGGAAATGGGAGCCAGCAGCTGGGAAACAAGTTTGTAACTTGATGTCAGGGAACTGGTCTTTGCTCCTGGAAGACAAAATTACATGTAACTCATTGGAAGAGCAGGTGTCTCACCATTTTGTTTTAAGTTTTTCCATTTGCGGGTGCATGATATACAGCTGTTCGGAGCTATAACATTTTCCACTTGGCAGTTAACCCAGTAAGCTTTTTATTTTTAAAGTATGACATGGTGCTCAAAAATTTTAAGTGCCCTACTTAAAGATTTGCCATAAGCTGTAAGTCTGTAAATTGTTTAACTTACTCCTGTAAGTTCTTATGGGCAGATCCATTCTATCTCCATGTTTTTCTCTCTCTAATTTAGACGTGCTCTTTCACATACCCAGTGTACAAGACAGTGCCCTATCCATTTGATTCGCTAACGTCGTTTTAAAGTTTTAATAATTTTCAAGGGAGTCTTACTTCTGATTACTCTTGTGTATTTAAGCCAGTGAAGAAAAAGAAGATAAAACGAGAAGTGAAGATTCTGGAGAACCTTCGTGGTGGAACAAATATCATTAAGCTGATTGACACCGTGAAGGACCCTGTGGTAGGTGCCTGCTGGTGCGGGGAGAGGGAGTGTGTGTGTGTGTGTATGTGTGTGTGTGTGTGTGTGTGTGAGAGAGAGAGAGAGAGAGAGAGAGAGAGAGAGAGAGAGAGAGAGAACCTAAAATACAGAGAAATATTATGTAGTGAGGATGATTTTGAAAACCAGAAAAAATAATCCTGGTGGCCCAGAGTGGCCCTAGTGGCCACTTCCATAGACCCTAACTGTCTGCCAGATAGGCAAATCCCTGCTGATTTCAGATCCTAGATATTAAGGAAATGGGACCTGATTACCTCGTTGTCCTGATTCAGTTTACAAATGTTTGCCGACTATCTCCTTTAAGACCCTGTTTTTCTCCCTAATCCTACCAATCCGCATTATTTTGCCTCCCATGGAAAACCTGGGGTCAGAGGGAAGTACTGAGAATCTCCACGTGGACGCCTGGCGTAGAGCGCTGAGCCTGTCCCGGGCCCACTGACCTTCGAGGGGGCGAGCTTGCTGGTTCTCATGCTGCTTTAATTCAGCATCCCCTGTGAGGGGCACATTGTATTCCAGAAACATCGGAGACATTTTTGTTAAAATGCTTAATTCTGAGCCATTTTGGTGGTGCTGTTTACTTTTTTGGTTTCTTCCTGGGAGTGACTAAGCCTTAAGTGTTTATTATTAACTAAGGCTTTTTTGGTATCGCTCCCCACCCCATTTCTGCTCTCCACCTGCTGGACCGCAATATTCCAGTTCTCCCAGGATAGCTTGAGTTATTGTCTTCGCTCTCTCTGCTGAAGACATCCTCGTAACACTGTGGTAGCGGCCATGCGTGTGCCAGCACTGTTCTGAGTGTCTCACTATCTCATCATGTAATCCTCACAGCAGTCGGAGGGGGTGGGGGGTGGGGGGGATAGGTACTGTTGTTGTCTGCATTGTCACACTGCAGATAAGATAAGTCTATAGAAGTGAAATAATTTGCCCAACATCACACAGGGCTGTTGAACTGAAGACTAAGGAAAGCTTTTTACTTTGGTCCCTGGGAAGACTGAGAAGGATGGTCCTATTCTAGATCCCATCTAATTGGCACAAATATATCTCCGTCTGATCAGCTCGGATTGACACGGAGTTTGGTGATAGCTGTCTCATCGTTTTTGTAATCAGTTAAAGTGTGTGAGAGTGTGTGTGTGTGTGTTACACATATGTAACCAGTAAATCGAAGTGCACGAAACAATCGGGGAACCCCCCGCCCCCACCGGCAGAGAGGTGTGGTGGTGAGACCCTCTCAGCGTGGGCTGGTGAGGACCCTTTGCCGGGACCGCTGCTCATCCTGGCACAGGCCCATGTGGGTGCTCTGTGGCCCGTCTCCTAGGTAACTTCCATCTGCTTCCTTCGGCAAAACTTCCCGGCTGGAAGGATTTCTAGGATGGTGGTTTCTTCCCATCATGCTTTTAAGCCCCTGCCTTTCTCCCAATTCCGAAAGCTTATTACTGCCCATTCACATTATTTCACCTCACTGAAGTAAACTGGACATTTGAAGATCTGTTTACAACAAGGAAATATTGACTATTTTGTACCCATTGCATCGAAGATTATAGTGCTTTCAAAATACTCGAGGAAGTAATTTCACATTGTGGCTTTCTGATAATTATACATAATTTCCTTTCGGATCCTGAAAAGACCTGTGCTAGAGGCCCAAGACCTATGATAATTCTATAAAACGCGTCTGGCTCGCTAGACCAAGATGAAAACATGTCACTCCTTTCACAGCTGGCAAACCGAAACCCTCAAGAGAATAAATCTTCGAATAATGTGCCAGGCCCAGTGGACAGGTTGGTCAGAGAACAAACAAACGAAACAAACAGCTTTCTTATGAAAAATTCTGACCATTTACAAAAGTAAAGTGAGTAATCGCATGAACCTGCCTGCATACAGCACTCAGTTTTAGCACTAAGTCAGCTCCTGGCCAACTCTGTTCCATCCTTACCCCCCACCCATTTCCCCACCTCCAGTGCCCACCATCCTGTTATTTTGAAGCAAGTTCCAGGCATAGCATTTCAAGAGGATACTTTCTTGCTAGTCTCTCCCTGAGGAGTGAATCTTTTTCATCTAAGTGGGATTTGAGAATGGGCAGGTACACAGAAGAAATTATACTTATTGTTTGAATACTTAATAATCATATATTTTTTTTCTTGCAGTCAAAGACACCAGCTTTGGTATTTGAATATATCAATAATACAGATTTTAAGGTACGTATGTACTTTTTCTTTCTGCCCTGGGGGTTTTGGGAGTGAGTGGTGGCAATGAATACTGCTGAGACTCTAGAACACAAGGAGGGCAGAAAGGTCACCGGTGAGAGGAGGAAATAACACATTGGGTTCCTTCCGGCATGACTCCAGGAGGCAGAAAGTGGTCGGGGCTCTCGCATTTGGTGTAGTTACTCAACAGCCTTTGCCTCACTTACTCTGGGGAGAGCTGCTGAGCTGGGTCTAAGCCAATGCCTCCTCTCTACCACTCCTGTTTTAGATGACAGCGTTAGGTAGATGTTACCTTTGATTTTCTCAGGAATCTTGCTTACATTGCTGATAGGAAGTGATGAGCGATGCAGGGCTCGTGAAAAGCAACTAGAAGCATCTCTGGAGAGAACACGCACCCTCTGTAGACATTTTCCCTCCTGGACCTGAGCGCCCAGCTCACCAGCAGGAAATGCTAAAGCCCCAGCCTTTACCTCGGGGTGGGGGGGGCCCACAGCCCCTACCCCCTGGGTCCATTCAGGTCCGGGTGCTCCCAGGCACCTCGGGGGCCCTCGGGGCATCTGTGCCAGGCAGCCTCATATAGTTCTTATGTTTGTATCAATTTGAAAATATCTGTTCTTCAAAAGCAGAACATTAAGCCCGTTTTTCATGAATTTGTGTTTTTCAAACACCAAAACCTTAACTCATGTCAAGGTTTGGGGGCCAGGCATGCTGGACATGGTAGAGCACAATATGGAAACCAATATGAGAAGAGAAAGTTTTTTAAAAAATCAAAGCGGTGTTGATTTTCGGGGTATCTAGAGATTTGTAGGTGACTACAACTCTGCCAGTGAATACAGGGCTTGTGATTTTGTTGGGATGGAAGTTAGGGACAAAGTCAAACCAGCAGTTGAAATATGCTGTATCAGGAGTGATGCTTTTGGGTGAAGAGAAAAGAACCTTATCCTCACACTTAATTTTTCTTAGGTAATCACTCTACAGTGGCTCTAAGGTTAATCAGTGAACAGTAAGCACTTACAAACAATAAGCAAGTTTTATACACAGTGTTGCATTCCCCGTATGTAACAGGTTTCCTTGTGACTCCAATAGTGAACTCTAAAAAGTGAGGTATACATTTTTTTCATTAATTTTCTGTGGGTGACCCGGGTTAATCAAGGTGCATATGTGTGCACGTTTCTGAAAAACTAAACAGGCTTCCACGAAGCCAAACATCTTTCTAACGCAAACATTTCAAAACCATTCTTCATGGAGCTTCATGTTAAAGTCCCTTCGTCTTAAATGCCTCTGCTTCCTAATGAGTTCTTAACAGCTGTCCAGCCACATGTAAAATTTCACTTCAGCATTTGTGTTCGTGAACTGCCAGGTGGATCTGACAACTGGCAGAAAGTCAGTGTTTAATTCCCTAGAGAAACCTGCCTTCTTACAAAGGGGATGTTTGGATGGCCTACATTGTCTAGGAGCTTTTTTAAAAAGGATCGTGGGATTGTAACGTTTTTAGAGGCTTGCATATCTGAAAACATCCTTATTTTATCCTCCCCACTAACATATATTCCATAGTGTAGAATTCTAGGTCATAATTAATAATTTCCTCAGGTTTTTGAAGCGATTGTGCTGCTCTGACCACTGAAGCCATTGTGGTTTCATCTTATGAGATTGTCTTTGTTTTTCTATGGAAGCCTGCGGGGTCTGCTCTTCCTGCCCAGGCTCTGAAGCTGCCCCGTGACACGCTTTCATATGGGGCGCTTTCATCCTTCCTTCTGGATACTTCCTGGGCGTTTTCAATCTTGAAACTTGTGTCCGTCTGTTTCAGAAAAGTATTTTTAATGTCTTTGATTTTCTTCCCTTCTTTGTTCTCACTTTCTCAAACTCATTCGGATGTTAGACTTCCTATTGTAGATCTCTGTTTTGTTCTCTGAGCCTTTTTAAATATCATCCTGTTCTTTTATGTTTTATGTAATATCTTCTGTCTTCTCACTGAGAAAATGTGTGTTCCCCCCCCCCCCCCTTGTTATGTTTTATTCTTCATGCCTTTTCTCTGATTTTCTTTCAAATTCCTTTTTTGGTGAGTTTCTATGCTCTTACATTTATCTGGAGTTTTAGTGTGTGTGTGTGTGTGTGTGTGTGTGTGTGTGTTTTAATATGCTTTTATTGATTTTAGAAAGAGGGGAAGTGAAAGTGAGAGACAGAAACATCAATGTAGAGAGATACATCAACCTTGATCAGCTGCCTCCTGCTGGGGATGGAGCCCATAACCAGGGCATGTGGTTCATGGTGACCTCTTGGTTCATGGATCAATGCTCAACCATTAAGCCATGCCGGTCGGGCCCTATCTTTCCTGAAGTCTATAAACCCCAACCACTATTTTCACTACATTTCATGGTTGTGGAACTCACTTCTGTATCATTTTCAAAGCAGAAATAAAAATTCACGTCTTGAGGATTAGGGCTTTTCTCCCCAAACTTTACTTTGACAAGTTTTAGACCTGCCCTAACTGTTTTGGCTCAGTGGATAGAGCGTCGGCTTGTGGACTGAAGGGCCCCAGGTTCGATTCCGGTCAGGGGCATGTACCTTGGTTGGGGGCACATCCCCAGTAGGGGATGTGCAGGAGGCAGCCGATCGATGTCTCTCTCATCAATGTTTCTAACTCTCTATCTTTCAACCTTCCTCTCTCTAAACCACATGTGTCAAACACAAGGCCCGCGGGCCAAATCCGTCCCGCCAGGCCTTGCAATGTGGCCCGCACCGCGCTGTCATCACTGCACTCCGCTGTGTTTCCATCACAATGACAGTTTATGACTGTTCAGTAAACCATTCGGCCCGTGATTTAGGCTGGATTTTAGATTTTGGCCCCTTCTCTGATTGAGTTTGACACCCCTCCTCTAAACAATCAATAAAAACATTTAAAAAAAATTTTTTTAGGCCTACTGAAAATTGAAAAGTAGCAGTCAGTACCCTTATGTTACTCACTCGCCTAGATTTACCAGTTAATATTTTGCCACATTTGCAGTTATTTCTCTCCATCCTCCACACTCCCCTCTTTATCTCTATCTTTTTGCTGAAGTCATCTTAAAGAAAGTTGCAGGCATTGTATTATTTCACTCCTAAATATGCTAGCACTGGACGGAGGATATTTTCCTACATGACCCGTGCACTTAAGGAATTTAATCTTTATGCAGTCATGCCACCTGATAGAGACAGTATGGAGTCCATATTCAAAGGTGTCCCAATGATTGCTGTCCTGGGAATGTCCTTTTTAGCTGTATGGTTGTGAATATCTGATCCAGAACCCACTTAAAAAAAAAAATTCTTCTATTATTGATTCCTAATTTGATTGTGCTGTGTCCAGAGAACCTGATCCATATAACATTTATTATTTGGAATTGGTTGATGATTGATGCTTGTGACTTCAGTACCTGGTCAGTTTTTGTATCAAGTTTGGTAATTTCATTCAGATCTTTAGGACCTTCCTCACTCTTTCCCTTGTGTTTCATTTTATGGTAGAGGCACTGTTTTGGCTGATTTCTCCTGGAAATCATCAGGTATAACACTTCATGTGTATCAAAGCCATAATAAAAGATACAGGGCAATACTTAGAATGTGTTAGGCCTAAGCACTGTATTCAACTGGTGTTTTTTGTACTATATAAAATCGATATTGGTTGGAGTAGTTGGAAATGCTATGTTGGCGGACCAAGGACATTCATTTACACAGATGCTTGGTATAAATACCACATGATACCTTCCACAGATAAAACCCAGCTGTTAAAATAGTCCATATTCACTTCTGGAAATAATCTATCCCAGGCTCTGAGGGGTAGTAAGTGCTGTTTTCCCTGTCATGGCCTGTTTATTGACTTGAGGTTCAACTTGGCATCATCTCTGGGAGTGATCTCCTTAACTCGCACAGGAGAAGCTGACCTGACACGCAAAGAGATGGTATCTTTCCCTAGTTCTGTACGTACCGGTTGGGGGTGTGCTGGGGAGAACAAAACACTTGAGTGTTGGGCTGCTATGCAGTTGAATCTCGCGAGAAATAGTGCAAAGGTGTTTGTGCCTGAGTGCAGTAGGGACCATCCCCAGCCAGCCTCCAGTGGGGACCACCGATACGTGGACTGTAGGCGTGTGGACTGTAGGCGTGTGGACTGTAGGCGTGTGGACTGTAGGTGTGTGGGCTCTAACCTATGGTTTCATTCCCTCTGGTGCCTGAGCTGGCTGCTGCCTGGGCTTGGTGAAATCAGATAGCCTTACTAGGCTGGAGGGAGAGTCACTCTGATTTAAAAGGGGACATTTGAAAAAGAAGTTGTTAAATTAGATTTTTAGCAAATAAAAAAATAATTATTTTGAACAGGTAATGTATTTGCCTATATCTAAACTATGAACTGGTATGTGGGAAAAGTCTCCTTTATTCCCCTGTGCCCCAATGTCCATCCTTCCCCACCCCCCCATATTCATAAAACCACTTTTTATTAGTCTCATCATCCTTACAGATACAAGCAAGTACGATTATGTAGTTTTATCCCCCTTCCCCCTTTATTACACAGACATTGTTCTCTGTTCCTAGAGAGCTTTTCTCTATATTGCTTAAGTCTCCCAATAAAGGAGAAACGAAACATATTTCATAAAGGTGTGCTGATTACTTCCATCAGAAGTGCTGCTTGGACTGCTGGGGAAAGAGACCTACTTGGAATTGATGTTGGAATTGATGATCAAAAGTAATAATAGAGTTTCAACAAGGGTTTGTGTTTTAATGAACCTGGATTCATAAATGCTACTCTGCCTTTTAGAGATGGAAAATTTTCAAAAATCTCCCAGTCTTTGGATTATTAATATGAAGATGTTCATTTGTGAATCCATTGTTTAACATTTCACTCCGCTCTCCTTTTTGCTTCTCCCTAAAATATTGATTTAGTTAGTTCCCATCACTATTGCCTGTGAAGTGTTCTCTTTACAGCCTGGAACTGGTTTGGGGGAGTGGAGGGTATAGATTTTTTAAGTCTGGCCATTTCCAAATGCTGTAGCAGTTGGTTTTCCTCGTGTTCCTTTCACGAACAGGCTGTCTTGCCACTGTTTTCCCAGGGGGCTGGTGCAGTTTTTCAGGGTCTCCTGTCCCCAGAGCTGGGTCTTGTGCCTGCAGCGGTCACCAGCCAGTGGTCCCAACGGTGGTCAGCGGCTGCTCTTGCTCTAAGCAAACGTGCAGCCACGGGGCGGGTTTATAGAAGTGCAGTTGGACACCTGTGTCTTCATCTCTGTGGCAGTGTGACTGTGGGGTTTGAAATCGGGGAGCATTAAACACGTTTTTTTACCCTAGCCGGTGTGGCTCAGTGGATAGAGCATCGGCCTGCAGACTAAAGGGTCCCAGGTTCAATTCCAGCCAGGGGCGCATGGCTGGGTTGCGGGCTCAATCCCCAGTGCGGAGCATGCAGGAGGCAGCCAATCAATGATTCTCACTCACCATTGATGTTTCTGTCTCTCTCTCTCCCTTCCTCTTTGAAATCAATAAAGAAATATATATTAAAAAACCAAACCAAACCAAAAACACGTTTTTAAAGGATCCCAGTTGGAATAAACGGTTTTCTTCCCTGGGATCCTGTGGAAGGCTGAAGCATTATACCCTCTGTAGCCTGTGTCCCCATTGGTTGCCGGTCAGGGAGTAAAAAGTTCTAGGCCTCCTCAGCCACTCCTGCTTAAAGTTTACAGAGAATAATGACCAACATATGGATGACAAGATGGAATGACACTAACGTAACTTTGTTTTCTGAAATCTGTTTCAGCAACTTTACCAGATCCTGACAGACTTTGATATCCGGTTTTATATGTATGAACTACTTAAAGTAAGTGGCACCCGTGAACAGTGAATCCTGTTCAGGATTAGTCATTAAGGGGGAAGTGTTTGAGAGAACAGAGAATGAGCAGGATGCTGCTTGATACCCAGAGGACGTAGAGGTTTTGTTTGTTTGTTTGGGGTGTATCTTTCCTTGAGGCCTCCATCATGGGACCTCCAGGGGAACAGACGGAGATGGCCAAGTCCAGGGGCATCATAGCAGAGAGCAGAGTCTCCCTCTTCGGAGCTCTTGCTGCCCCTGGGGTTTTCCTTCCACTGCTTAATCAATATCTGCTATTGACTTTACTGCCTAACAAATCAACTTCACAGATAGTTTCTTATTTCTCATAATTCTGTGGGCTGGCTGGGTGAGTCTTGGTCTGGGAAAGCTTAACTGGGCCCGTTGGTCAGGATGGTCTAGGGTGGTCCAGGATATTCTCGTTCACATGTCTGGAGGGCAGCTGGAGCAGCGGAGGCCTCGTCCCCTGGGAGACCAGTCTGGGCCCTTCCCGTGCTGGTCTAGCAGCAAGCGAGTAAGTGACATGTAAGCACGCTTCTGTGTCATGTTTCCAGTTGTTGACCAGAACAAGTCACGTGGCTAAGCCTAGACCAAGAGTGGGAAGTAGACTCTACCTCTCGATGGGCAGGGCATTGAGGTCACGTTGTGAAGACGTGCACACCAGGATTGCAGGCACCCCTGGCCATCTCTTTCTTGTGTCTCTTACAATCCCCTTCTTACATGAGACAACCCAGCCTCTAGCCCTGGCTGTTAGCTTTGACAGGCAGGAGGAGTGATGGGTGGACCTTCTGGGAGACTTACTAATCCCAAGACAAATTTTCAACCATTACTGATGGATGGAGAAGTCATCTCTCTTACTGTAGTTCGGGTAGGTAAACATTTAGGTAAAGAATTCTAAAAAGGTTTATAAAGTGGAGTAGGCCGATGTTTCCTAAGTTTTTTAGTGGAGCACTAAGAGTCTGATGGAAACAGTGAGGTCACTCCACAAGTGCTGTGAAGTACACAGTGTTACTTCAAGTTTTAGGATGGGTGTGATCTCAAATTAAGAACCCCTGGAAGAACGTAGAAGTGAGGGAGGTTTTAGCTTTACTGAAAAAATGCCAAGATGGAGTTTCGATGGAATTGTGAATAGTTGCTTAAACACAATACCAACAGTTTGAGGCAGGCCAGCACCCCGAAGGTAAGACTGAAGCCTGGCACCGGGGCCTGTAGACCAGGTCAAACATCCAGGGACGCAGGTCACACCGCTGCTCATCCAGGCGGCACCGGTGTGTGGTGTCCTCTCTTTTCCAGAGGCAGCAGGTGGGAGACTTACTCATCCCAGTCCCAAGACTGAAATTTTCTAGGCAGTAGGTACTTCCTGCTGATGAGGCGTAGTACCCCAGGTGACATTTGGAAAACCTCTTTCGTGCTTAGCGGTCAGAAATGACCAGATTTTAAAACTGAAAGAATTTCCCAAGGAATTTAAAAGTATGCCAGTAGCTCCCCAGGGAGTCTGACCAGTAAACTTGGCAAAAGAATTAATCCCCTTCGTAAGTTTTCTTTCATCAGACGATTCTCACAGCCCAGGTGTGCTTCTAATTCATCTGGGCAAAGACTAGGCAAGATAACAGAATCAGCACTCGCTAGATGCTCTCTCTGGGAGAGGCGGGCCAGGGAGGGAGAAGAGAGAGGCAACGTTTAAACTTGGGAAATGTAGAAACAGGCTGAAGGCCGCCATGATTGCTCATGACTCGCGAGTTGCGCAGAGTCGGTCTGATTCAGACTTGAGGGAGGTCTGTCCTCAGGAGCCTGGTCCATCTCGGCCACAGCCACGGCCACGGGAGTCTTGCTACAGCTCTGCTGTAAAACAAAACAAAAAAGAAAATCTAATTGAAGTAGAGCTACATAAACAAAGTGACTAAATCTTAAGTGTACATTTTTTTTGGATTTTACCTAAGTGAAACCTTTACCCAAACCTGCCCAGAACTATGCTGTCCAGAATAGTAGATTCAGCCCGCAGATGGGTATTTAAATTAAGTAAACTCCTTGGCTTTGTTATTCACATTCCAAACACCCAGGGGCCTCCTGTGGCTATGGTTACCGTTTTGGACCGTATTGGACAGTGCGGAGATGGAGTGTTTCTCCATCGCAGGAAGTTCTGGTGGACAGGGCTGGTGGGGAATGGTATGAAAACCCATTAAGGCTCTCTTGTCCCCCTTGTATTCAGTATCCCCCTCTGAAAATTATAGTCTGACCTCTACCACTGTAGTTGGTATTTTTAGTTATTTTTTGAGGGGGGGAGGGGCAGCGGGACGGTAAAATCGATTTTTGTTGTTCCACCTATTTATGCATTCATTGATTGAGTCTTGTGTGTGTGCCCTGACTGGGGATGGAACCCACAACCTTGCTGTATTGGGATGATGCTCTAACCAACTGAGCTACCTGGCCAGGGCAGTCACCACAGTTTAGTTTTGCCTGTTTTTGACCTAATATAAAAAGCACCGGACACTGTATTCTCTTTGTGTCTAGGGAAAGGAAAATTGGCTTATACCTGGAATGCTGGTGCTAGGGACCATTCCCTGGCCTCTGGCTTCCCTCCCACACAGGGGTGCCTGGGATAGTGCCCTTGCTAGTCTAGGCCAGTGGTTCTCAGTCGAGTCCGCTTCAGACTCCAGGTCACCTGGCAGTCTGGCACGGTCTTTGGTTTTCACAGTTGGAGAGCGTTTTGTGATCAGGTATGTAGTGGGAATCCTGCCTGACTGACCACCTACAGTTTGCAGGGCAGCTCCCCGCAACAAAGAATTCCTGTCCAAATGCCCACAGCACCAAAGCTGAGAAACCCTCATCCTCTCCCAGGGAAAACTCCACCAGGAGCCCTCAGAGCCAGGCACATAGTAGGCCCTCTGAGACTCTGGGCTGCTGTCATTATCACTCAAGGAGGATATGACGGGACTCAGGCAGGCTTCAAGTGCTTTTAAGACAAGCCAAAGGGCCTACTATTGAATTTCATGAAAATAGTTATATTGCAGAAGAAAAGGGAGATTCGGGAGCAAAAACTTTTTTTTAAAATTTAAAACAAAACAACCCTCCTCGTCTTGGCGGGGTCTGTGTGCGGTCCCAGGCTCCGTTATATGTGGAGCAGAGGGTTAGGGGCGCCCGCCCCCTGGCGGCAAGTCTTCGGTGCCGGTGGTTTCCAGTCCGCCGGTTCTATCCTCAAGCCCTGGGACACGGGGAAACTAAACAAATGAATAAAACAAGAACAACCCAAATAAAAAGTGGATGAAAGATTTGAGTCAACATTTGTCCAACAAAGATAAAGGCTGACAAATAAGCACAAGGAAAGACATTCAACTTGACCGCTCATTAGGGAAATACAAATCAAAACTGCAGTGAGATTCTGCTGCAGACCCACCGAACGGCCATAATAAAAAGTGGGCAACGACAGGTGTGCGGAGGGCGTGGAGAACTGGAACCCTCACACGCTGATGGGAATGTAAGATGGTGCAGCTACTCTGCGAAACAAATGTTTGAACACTTAATGCAAAACGTACATGCAATCCAGTACTTCCACCTTTTGGAATCCACCCAAGAGAAATGAAAGCATGTGTCACCTCAGAGACATGTACATGAACATGAGTAGCTCATTCATAAGAGCCAAAAACTGGAAACCACCCAACTGTCCACCAGCTGGTACGATCACATAGTGGAATACTACCCAGCAAGAAAAAAGCAGTATGGGTAAATCTCAGCAGCATCTGAGTGAGTGAAGATGGAGTACTGTCTATTGTATTATCTTATGAATGTCTAAAAGGCAATGATAGCAACAGATAGCAGATTGGTGGTTGGGAGCAGAGGAAGAGAGGAGGAGTAGAGGGCAGAGGGGAGTGGGGGTTGAGGGAAGGCAAGCTTGAGAGGAAGGGAAACATCAATGTGAGAGATCATTGATCAGCTGCCTCCTGCACACCCCCACTGGGGATTGTCCCCGCAACTTGGACATGTGTCTTGACTAGGATACAAACCATGACCTCCTGATTCATAGGTTAACGCTCAACCACTGAGCAACACCTGCCGGGCTATAATCATAATTCTTAAAGACCAGCTGGCTCAGGGATTGCTTTTCAGGGTAATATTAATACTAGAATGTGGGTTAATCTAGAAAACCCCATAAGACACTTTCTAAAAAACAAGCCACACTGAAATATGTATTTGGATGTCATGCTTCATGTCCACGTGGACTCTTGTGTGTCGTTGAACCACTATGAGAGGTGACTCCAATGAGGTTCCCAGGTCTGATTTTAAACATAAAGTCAGAACAGTTGAGTGTATGGTTTCTAAACCCAGGTGGCCAGTGCAAGCAGGAGAGGAGGGCTGAAAGGAGATACCGTTCCACATTCCTCCCCTCCCCAGCCTTTTTAAATGTTTGTTGTTAATCATCCCCCAAGGTTTTTTTTTCCCAAATGATTTTTAGTGTGGTGGGGAGGGACGGGGTGGAGAGGGAGAGAGAGAAACATGGAACCTGCAACCCAGGTACATGCAGGAATTGAACCCTTGACCCTTCAATGCACAGGTTGATACTCTTACAGTTGAGTCAAACCAGCCATGGCTCATCGCCCCCATTTTGAGAAACCGCCATCAAAGCCTTGATGTCGCCTCTTAGCCCGTGGCCAGCGGTGTGCGGAGAGCAGGCTGCCCCTGAGGCCGGTCTTTTCTCTTTTGTTACAGACAGTAAGCCGACCCCGGGGAGACGATCCCAGTCGAGCTGTCACAAGCAAATGCCGATATGATTGCAATGTGGGTGCGGTAGCGGGTTTGCTTACCTTTCTCTCTGCTTTCTTACCTCATAGGCCCTGGATTACTGCCACAGCAAGGGAATCATGCACAGGGACGTGAAACCTCACAATGTCATGATAGATCACCAACAGAAAAAGGTACATACCAGCTAGGCGGCCACGGCCTTCCATCGGAAGGTGTACACCACCCCTGGCCAGTACTGAGGTGGTTTCTGGAGACCCGTGCTGCTCTCTTGGGCAGACTGGTGGGTGATGCTGTTATTTCCCAGTCTCCCAGTGAGGGTTCCTACTTAGCATAAGTGTGGTCACAAGGAGAGCAGCTGTACTCCCTTGTTTATTGTGGTCATGGTTTTCTGGGGGGCTCAGCTGATGGTTTCTACTGCCTAAGGACCCCTCAGACCAATCTGCCTGGCCTTAAAAATACCATTGATCCCTCTTATTTTCAATGCCCAATTCTGGTTGTCCCTAATTGGTGAGTAAATGAATCACCTAATACAGTGGTCGGCAAACTCATTAGTCAACAGTGCCAAATATCAACAGCACAAGGATTGAAATTTTTTTTGAGAGCCACATTTTTAAACTTAAACTTCCTCTAATGCCACTTCTTCAAAATAGACTCGCCCAGGCTGTGGAATTTTGTGGAAGAGCCACACTCAAGGGGCCAAAGAGCCGCATGTGGCTCGTGAGCCGCAGTTTGCTGACCACGGGCCTAGTAGATTAATGAGAAGCGAGAGTGGAATGGGGCACGTACCCCGCTCCTTTCTGTTATGACTACAGCTTATAACGAAAGCTGTTGATGATGGGGCATGTGTTGCACATACGGGTTATATGGAGTCAGAGAGAAGCTTAAGCTCTATTGACCTCAAGAGAAAAAACCAGGATAATTTAAATTAAAAAAAAAGAAAAAGCAAATACGATTCTGAGTGCTGTGCTCAGAAATGGCCTTTTCCACAGTTAGTGAAAGCACAGGTTTTTTTGCCAGTGCACTTGCTAACATTTTTTATAAGGCCAAATAATTACCGTTAGGCGAGGTGTGGCCCGGGTCTAAGGCACAGGCATCTAGGAACACTCCGTTCACCTGTTTTCTTCCTGTTTGTGTGTGTGTGTGTGTGTGTGTGTGTGTAGCTGCGACTGATAGACTGGGGCCTGGCCGAGTTCTACCATCCCGCTCAGGAGTACAACGTCCGCGTGGCCTCCAGGTACTTCAAGGGCCCGGAGCTCCTCGTGGACTACCAGGTACGTGACCGGCCGGGCTGTGCGTTTCCTTGGGGCTTCTCCTTTTCTCTGTTTTTTTGTGGTGGTGTTTTTTGTTCTGTTGTTTTTTTAATTTATTGATTTTTTACAGAGAGGAAGGGAGAGGGATAGAGAGCTAGAAACATCGATGAGAAACATCCACCAGCTGCTTTCTGCACACCACCTACTGGGGGTGTGCCCACAACCAATGTACATGCTCTTGACCGGAATCGAACCTGGGACCCGTCAGTCCACAGACCAATGCTATATCCATTGAGCCAAACTGGTTTTGGCTCCTGTTGTTTAAAACATATTTTAATTGATTTCAGAGAGGAAGGGGGTGGGGGGAAAGAGAGAGAGAGAGAGAGAGAGAAGTATCAATGATGACAGAGAGTCATTGATCGGCTGCCTCCTGCATGTCTGCTATTGGGAATTGAGCCTGCAACCCAGGCATGTGCCTTGACAGGGAATCAAACCGTGACCTCCTGGTTCATAGGTCAATGCTCAACCACTGAACCACCCGGCCGGGCTTCTTGGTTTTTACTGAGTCAATTTGGATACATTCAAAGCCTGGTCTTTGTTCCATCCCAGAACGATCATTGCTGATTTTCTGTGGCTACCTCTTTTTTTTTTTTTGGCTCAGGAAAATGGAGCACCCGTGACTGACTGCTTGTCCTTATTTCCTCAGATGTATGATTATAGCTTGGACATGTGGAGTTTGGGCTGTATGTTAGCGAGCATGATCTTTCGGAAGGAACCCTTCTTCCATGGACAGGACAACTATGACCAGGTGAGCGAACACCATCTGGCTCATATCCATTTGGGGGGCAGATGCCAGGAAAGCAGCATCCTTCATGGGGTGCTGTCCTTGAGCCCCTGGCTCTCTCTCGGTGTCCCCAGTCCTCCCCAGCGTGGGTCTGCGCCTGTTCCCTGGGGAAGTCTTTGGCTCCCTGTCCCAGCGTCCTCCTGGGCGCACAGGGAGTTCTGTGCGTGGTGATTGGGTCAGTTTGTTTGTGTTGCAGCTTGTTCGCATTGCCAAGGTCCTGGGTACCGATGAGCTGTACGGGTATCTGAAGAAGTATCACATAGACCTAGACCCGCACTTCAACGATATCCTGGGACAGTAAGTCAGGGGAGGAGGGGCGGGCGTTAACTCACCCCCCTGTGGAAGTGGAATGGTTGGCACAATCACTCTCCTGCCCTTTCTAATTGTATCAAAGTCAAGTAGCCTTCTCCTCACCCCACCCCGTGCATTTCTTACTTTGAAATATTTGGACACTGTTTACATGTGTCTTCTAATTTACTTTTCTAAAAGACAGTCCGCTTATCAATAGAAAACTGTTACGGAAAAGAAGTTTTTTTTGGCTTAGCATAAGCTTATTTTAATGGAAAAAATCTTAGGAAGCTGTGATTCTTGGAATAAGAAACCATTTCTTTTGTTCTCTGTAATGGGTTATTTATAAGGTAATTTTAAAGCCTGTTTTCACATAGTTTTGAAAAGTAAATGTGTTGACATTTTTCCAATGGTATTTTATGAGACCCATGTTCCTAAGGCCCGCAGCTCTAAATATAATGACGAAGTGATAACAACTACCCAGTCACCTCTGTGCCTCGCCCAGAATTCACCAAAGCCATCTAAATCTTTTACATCCGAATCAGATGTAAATGTCTTTAACTCACGCATCAGTCATGGAGCGCCGTTTTGCTTGAGGATCACACGGATGTTAGCAAGTGCACTGGCTGGGATCGGGGCTATAGGGGTGGGGCAGACGGCCAGAATGAGATTTGAGGAGTTTGTAACTAGTGCCGTCCTCTCTGATTTTGGCCCCACTACACAAGCATCTTCCTGAACCTCGTTTCAGAATGCTAATACTCCCCTTTCTTCTCAGACATTCACGGAAACGCTGGGAAAACTTTATACATAGTGAGAACAGACACCTCGTCAGCCCCGAGGCCCTAGACCTTCTCGACAAGCTTCTGCGATACGACCATCAGCAGAGACTGACTGCCAAAGAGGCCATGGAGCACCCGTACTTCTGTGAGTCTCCCGCGCTTTGCAGGGGCCTCATTTTTTTTTTTAAAGGAAAAGTCCTTGCACCCTTTATCTTTGAGGCCGGTCAAGGGAATTCTAGGTATTTGAATCAATGCCGTTGGAATTTGGCCTCCTTAGCTCTAAACCATTGAGACAACTTGGCCGGTCTGCTGCTTGGTCCCGGAGGTATTTGCTCGGAGCTCCCTCGAGTCTGGTCTGTTAGACCAGCAGTCGCCAGTCGGTGGTCCTCGGACTAGTGATCCATGAGGTCAGAAAGGTGGTCGACCGCTGTGTTAGAGCATTCCCCGTGACTGAGTTGGTAGATTATAAAATATATACTTTTTTCTTGAAAACTAATAAAAGATATTACCCCCCTACCCCCCTCTACCAGCACACACAGAAAAACGAGTAATGAGTTGAAAATAATGTAACTTAGTACATTTTTAAAGAAGGAAATAAGTTTAAAATTTGCGGAAAGGAAAGCAGGTATGAAAAGACCTCACTAAAATTCTATCTGAATTATTAACATCAGAGGATGTGCATAAATTCCATTTACGTAGCTGCTTGTTCTGCACGCGTGCAGCCGCACTGATAAGGCACATGTCATACTTTATTCTCAGCAGTGTGGGCTGGTTTAAGCTAGTCAGAGGAGACCGAGAATAACGGGGGTTAAGTGACCTGTGTCAGTTCACTGTGTGAATCGACCAACACTTTCAGCCTAACTGTTGCTTGACTAATATGCCATCTTTCCTTCTTTTTCCCTCTGCAATTAACTGAAACTTGCCTGGAGTTGACATCACTCTGTGGTCTTGGAACCTATTGGCCCATAAGCATCAGTAGACAGTGAATTTGAAAGGTCTCGCCCTTCAGTGGTCCAGGCCACAGAAATCTATCTATACCCTTTGAGTTGGCGGAATTCAGAGCACTGAATTTAGATGTTTACAATGTGTAATTTGATTTCAGAGAGGAACGGAGATGGGGAGAGACAGAAACATCAGTGATGAGAGAGAATCATTGATCGGCTGCCTCCTGCACACCCCACGCTGGGGATCCAGCCCGCAGCCTGGGCATGTGCCCCGACTGGGAATCGAATGATGACCTCCTGGTTCATAGGTCGACACTTACCCACTGAGCCATACAGACCGAGCAAAATGATTAGGTCTAATAGCTCTTTTTATTCACCCTTTTCTCTGAAGTGCTTGTTATTGTGCATGCATTGAAGAAATTGGGAGTTGGGTATGATGTTAGTATTCGAGGAAAATAGCACATAAGAAAATGAGACATTTGAGCAGTGGGAGATGAGTCTGTGCCACTCTTCGTGAGTCTGAGTCATTGAACTTGACTCTGAGGAAGTAAGAGTGCTCACCCTGATGGTTTTTCATTACCTCGTTCTTCTATAACCATATGCTGCCATTTCCCTCGCCCGCCTGGTCCTGCCTTTCCCGCCGCGTGTCCTCTGGCTCACGGTGGAAGGCGGGCTCGGTGTGATGTTCCCTCCCTCGCCGCCCAGCCTCGCTGACCTGGCCCTTTGCCTTGCAGACCCCGTGGTGAAGGAGCAGTCCCAGCCCAGCGCGGACAACGCTGTACTTTCCAGTGGTCTCACGGCGGCCCGATGAAGACTGGAAAGCGACGGGTAATGCGGCATTGATGCTTGCCAATAAAACCGACCAACCCAACACAAACCTTGAAGGAAAACTCCAGTGTGATACAAAGAAATTCTAGTCATTCCTTCTAAACGCAAAGAAGAGTAAAGACCTAAAAGTCTGTCAAAAAGAAAGAAACTCCCCAGTCCTAGTCTCCAGGGCGCTGACGCTCCGGCAGCGAGCGAGACGCCGCACCTAGTTGAGGATCTGAGGGGCCTCTCCCTGTGGAATGCACGGGAGACGGGAGACTCGGAGTTGTACGCTCACCTGTGTCTCACAGGGGACCACTGTTGAATTAACTCGTTCGGTCAACCAGCTCTGACTATCTGACTTCCTGTCTATTCCACTGTGGTCTGGTTTCCTCGGGTGAGATTCAGGCTCCAGTTTAGCTGCCCGTCAGCAGCCTGTACTGACACACCAGCCTCACTCACGAACAGGAGATATTAAAACAGCGACAGTATTTTTTTTTAACTCTTTTACAAATCCATGTTTTATGTATTTTTTTATGACATGAGCTCTCTAGGAAATGTACCTCAGCCCTGCAGTTTCCTCTAAGCGTATTAATTTGGGAGCAAACTGCAGTCCTCTCATGAGTCCTCTCGGGTGTCGGCAGACGTCACTTTAAACCCTGTGATGCCACGAACAGGTCCATCCGTCTTCAGAAGTTAGATGCTAAGTGCATAACTTGGAGCTCACTGTAACCTTTGTTGATTTGCCTAACCATAAAATCTTGTTGCTATTTTTTTTTGGGTGTATCTTTTTTTCTTTTCCTTTTTTTCTTTTTTTCTTTTTTGTCTGCAGCCTTGTAAGGAAGCCTCACCATTTCCCAGCACATCCCTGTGTGTGCACCGATTTTAACGCATCTCTCTGAAACAAAGATGCTTTGTTCACGACCATAACTAAAGCTGGGAGGTCGGTCTTAGGTCAGGGAGGGAGAAGGAGGAAAAGGGTTCTATGAGAATGTATTCAGGAATGACCTATTGGGCAAAGAGAAAAATATATCTCCCCATCCCCACCCCCTTTTTGCCTCTTTCTATCCCCACAAGAAGTAATTCCCCGCTGTAATCAGGGTACTCTGCACCTCTAAGCTCTGATGGGCAGTATGTGAATGTGGTGGCAATGACAAGTCTGTCTCGCCTGCAGGGTCTGGAGGTACATGGCAGGGCCCCCCACAGCCCAAGCGGCGAGGGCCTTGGGGGAGGAAGTGGGGTTCCCGGAGTGGGGAGCAGAGCCTGGGGCCCCTGTGTCAGCCTTCACGTTAGCAAAGGAAGCTAGATTTTGTTTTAAGAAGTAAAAATAGCGCTGATTTCGTTTGGGGGACTTGACGTTAACATGATCTGCAAGCGGTCCCCTCACCCCAGCTGCAGAGCCACGCACGGCCACGGGGACTCGCACAGCCAGGCTGGAGCTGGAGGGGTCTGTCGCCACGTCACGTTAGGATTTCTTTATTAACTATTTAATAATGCCATACTTTTTATAAGGATAGATTGTTTGTTTGGAAGCATCTGTTTACATTCCATATTCCAATAAAATCATATTGGTATTGGTAGCAGGTCCTATCTCTAAATGTAGATTCTATTTTTGTCATTTGGTGGGCGGGAACTTGAAATACAAATAAAACTCTTATTGATAGAGTTGAGCTTACAGATGAAAAGAATTAAGATCCCAAAGCCAGGAAATGAATTCCGCCAAGGTTCTCGTACATCCACTACCTGCCTGCGTTGCACATTCTGTATGTTAATGTCTGCGTCTGCTCTGCCTGAAAAGGAAAGACAAGGCACGCGCTCTTGGCTGGGCCTAGATCACCGTGTCGGGCAGTAAAACTCTGTCTGGGGTTGTCAGAAGCTTCTTGCGTGCCCTCTGAGGCAACACGGGACTGTTGTTTACTGTCAGGGAGATGTGCCCCGCCCCCGTGTCCCCATGCTCTCCTCCCTCCCCTTTACGGTGCCTGTGGACCAGGCCGGGACCGAGAGGAGGGCTTGGCGAGGTAGTGACCTGTGGGGCGCCACCCGAGGCAGGAGAGCATCGAGCAGAGCCGGCGGCTCCCTGTCCTCTCCTTGGCTCGAGGCTTGGGAGGTGCAGGCGCTCACCTGCCTGCCCGGGCTCTGCGGCCGCCGCTTTGACAGCAGCGATGCTTTTTTTTTTTTAATTAAATATATCTTATTGATTTTTTACAGAGAAGAGAGAGATATAGAGAGCTAGAAACGTCGATGAGAGAGAAACATCGACCAGCTGCCTCTTGCACACCCCCTACTGGGGATGTGCCCGCAACTCGGGTACATGCCCCTGACCGGAATCGAACCTGGGACCTTTCAGTCCGCAGACCGACGCTCTACCACTGAGCCAAACCGGTTTCGGCAGCAGCGATGCTTTATGCACAGTCTCCTTTGCTGCCACCTGTCCTTGGCCTGTCTTCATGCCTTAGACATGCTGCAGAACGGAGTTTGAAACGCCCACTCCTTTCTCGTCTGGCCTTGACCAGCTGCTGGAGGTGGTTTTCTTCCCCAAACCCGAGTGAGTCCAGCCCAGACCTTTTCTCTTAACCTGTGCCCAAAGCATGGTGTGTCCGCTGGGACCTGGCTCCGCTGATGTCTGAGGCATTTCCCTGGAGAGTCCCGAAAGGGTGTGTGTGTGTGTGTGTGTGTGTGTGTGTGTGTGTGTGTGTGAGAGAGAGAGAGAGAGAGAGAGAGAGAGAGAGAGAATGTCTGCTATTTAGACTAAGCTGTGGTAGATTACCCACCCTCTGTCCTTTTCAGTGAGCATATTTCTTAATTCATCTCGGTAATTTTCATTTGCTATTTTGTTTGCTTCATTACCTTATAACAGGTTAAAAGTGCCTATGATAAGGACTTGTTATTTCTTAAAGAAAAGCAAAAAAAATGTGGGGACAGGGTAGCGTCACTGTCATCTCAGGTACCGCCCGTGTGTAAGAGCACAGACCTGGCCACGGGCAGGCAGTGTGTTAGCCGCGCCACCGCCAGCGTGGCTGCGGGATTCCTCCAGCTGGGGCGGCCGCCGGGAGGGCAGAGCCGCCCATCTTTTCACCTGTGTTTACTTGCAGGTCACGCTGCCCTGGGTCATAGCAGCTGGCCTGCCCGGTCCCCTCCCGTCCCCGTGGCGGGAGGCTGGGCGGGAGCAGCCGTCACACGCACAGTGCAGACCAAGCCTCCGTGGGCCTTCTTACAGGGAGGCGCGTGCCCATGCCAGCTCTGCGGGCACTTAAACGCCACTCACTCGGCTGGGTCTCCCGACAGACGCTCTAGCACATCTGTACTCACGAGGCTCAAAGCCAGTGTTTTCCCTTGCAAAGGGGAAGGTGCTCCGATGGATTCATTAGAGGAGAAGGCAGGGCTTGGGATCCTTGGGGGCTGGGTGAGGCCGGGCCAGCGGGCTGGCAAAGGAGAAGCTGAACCTATAACAAGTCTAAAGGTCGATCTCGAGGGAATGTGACTTCTGAGGGGAGAGAACCTAGGGGCACAAAAGTCATGTTCCGGGTGTGCCCTGAGGCGGGCACCGCCCCCTGGATGGGTGCCAGTGGGACCACAAGGCGCGCTCCCAGGCAGATGGCGGGGCCTCGGCCTGGGCTACTCAGGGAAGTGGCAGGCTCCCCAGGTGCTGCGTGGCTGAGGACGGGAGCAGAATCACTTTGGGACACGAGCAGCAGCAGGAGGAGTTTTTGTACGTGCACTGATGTGGATCCAGAGCTCAGTTAACAGTTTCCTTTAACGCCGGGTCGGAGGAAATGGTTTGCTTAGAAACTTGCATTACTGCGTGGGCACCCACGGGGAGGGCAGACTTCCCTCCTGTCCCTGAGCAGGCGTGTGTAGTTACCTGGCAAGCCATGGAGGTAGAAACCCCTTTTGAATGTAAAAGCTGGGTCCCCGTGAACACACAGGAAGCCAAAGTTTGTCAGTGAACGGAGCGTGCTGCCTTCAGGGTGGGAGCGGGGAGGGCAGGGGGTGGGGAGGCACCAGCTAAGAAAACCAGTGGTGACAAGTGCTCTGAGCTACATGGATGTGTTGGTGGACACGGCCCCACGCAGGCCGTGAGCCGAGGCGATGGGCTATGCAGGCGGCGTACTTCTGTGTAGAGACAACCATGTGCTACCAATGTGATCCTTACCTCCCCAACTCCCATGTACTGAGGATTGTTTTTAAAGACCCAACTTTCATGGACTCAATAAATTGACCGTTTTTCACTCGCTGGCTTTTCTTGCTGTGAATGGTGACTAAAAAGGTTGGGACAGAGACCTTGGCGCCCCGCGTAAAGCTTGGGTGAACCGAGAACCCTGGAGCCGACCCGCCTTCCGTTGGCCAAAAAGCAGCGCTGCCTGGCCGGCGATCCTTACACAGGACCACCTCAGACCAGGGGTGGCCACTTGGTGTGTCCCTGGCTGGCTGGCGTACGAATTCTGTGCTGTGAGATCCCGTTTTGCCTAAATAAAAACGCCGGTCACCCGCCTTCCTGACCTTCCGTGTTTTCCTGACTCCGGGGAGAGAAGGGGTCAACTTGGAACGGCAGGGATGTGTGTGGTGGTTGCAGAGACGGCAGGAGGCGTGTCGGCGAGGGGACATACTGCTGGTTCTCGATTCCCGCTTCTGAGCTGCATCCCCCAGACCCCGCTTCTTGGGGCTGACCTGTTCCCTTCCACAACCTGAGCCGTCACGGCAGTGCTCTGCGTTTCAAACGCCTCCCCAGCCCGTTCTTGCTGTTTGGCAGGTGGTGGTGTCTTGAATGAATGTTCTTTCTCTCCCCGCCTGGGCCCTCTGTGGAGTTGGATGCTCGGAAATCAGTTTCTGGAGCGCTGAAAGGCAAACGAATCTCTTCCCCGTGTGCGCCACGCGGCCTCTCATTCTGGGCAGCAGAGCTCTGTGCCCCGGGCCCAGGGACCCGTGTTCCCGTGACCGCCGCCCGGGGGCGCAGGCCTTCCCCTCGGGCTGAGGTACCATCCTGAGTCTCCGAGGTTCTGCTGGCATCTCCCTCCCTCCCCACTGCTCTGGACATGGAGGAGGAGCAGTTTTCAGGCCACGATTCCAGGGGAGAGTTAAGGACACAGGGCGGGCACATGCAGGTTTGCAGTTGTGAGCACTCTGCCATTGTGCCCTCCTTTGGAGTTGGTAAAAGCTCTCCTAGGAACCCTAACCTGCATGTCTTTCCACACGAACAGCTGTCACCCTCCTTGGCTCACCCCTGTGTGAGCCAGTTCCCTTTTTTAGTGGATGTGGCCCCTCCTCTGTCATTCAGAGAAAGCCAGTCCTCTAGCTCAGCCCCACGCTGACTTCAGTAGCTTGGATCAGGCCTGATGGGGCGCCAGCCGCCTGCACACCTTGTAGCTAGATCCCACAGGACGGTCAGCGTCCCGGACCTGCGAGGAGGGGAAGAGACTTGGTCACCCCCGTGGGGTCCAGACCTTCCCCCTCGCTCTCACAGGAGGCCGAGCAGAGACTGCCTCTCGATGGGCATCAGAGGAGGAGGTGTGGACAGGCCAGCTTGCTCACGCTCCCCAGCCCGCTCCGGGAGGGAGCCACGGGCCAGGGAGGCCCGGCCAGATCGATTAACGCGTCTTTCCCCTCCTCCCGTCTCTCCCCAGGTCTGTTGCGGTTCCTCTCACTTTTCCATAAGCAGAACGAGAACCAAATCAAACGCCTTTAACGTGTGTAGAGGGATCACGTGCCGTGAGCAGACACACACAGTGGCGGGCTTGGCGAGCACGAACTAGACGAGCTGAAGGGCAGGCAGCCCGCCTCCGTAGATCAAACCTCACTTCCGAATGTAGAAGGTTCCCACGCCTTTGGCTTCCGGTTGGCTTCCTCCTGGCCCAGAAAGCATGGGAAATGTGAAGGGTATGCGGAATGGTTGTTGGTTCCTGTTGCTTCCCCCCCCCCCCCCCCCCTCCCCAGCCGCGCCCCTGGACACCGGAGCCGCCCGGTTCTCAGCGTGGGGGCTGACGTGGCATGATGGGCAGTTACATATTATAATTTTAAAAAGTATATATTATTGAATAAAAGGTTTTAAAAGAAACGCATGGAGAGTTTTCAGTGTGGACGGGGCCATTCACCGAGACCCGGGCGGCTGAGGGACAGAGGGCCGTGGTGGCGGGTCTGGCCAGAGGACAGGGGCGGTCTCAGAGGCGGAGAGGCAGGTGCTTTGGGTGCTCCCTGCAGGGATGAGCAGCCCGGGAGGGATGCTGAGCTCCCCCTGGGACAGAGGCAGCTGGTGCAAGGAGACGTGTGAGCCCAGACTGTGCCTCAAACATGCATTTGGCCTCCCCGACGGGTCCTTGCAAAGCAGGGGAGGCCCACTGTAGGGGTGCCGCTCCGGGGAAGTCAGGAAGGCGCCTTAGCCCGTGGCATCCCCTTTGCTCCTGTCTCCACATTGATTCCACCCCCCCCCCCCCCAGTCCTGTTCCCTCTCCCCAAGCCCCCTTCTGAAACGGCGTCTCACCTCGGGGGTGAGGGCTGCTGTCCTGAGGCAGGGCCGGGCCGGGCTCTTGGGTCCCCTTCCCAGGGCTGGTTCTGGTCGAATCCATAGGACAGTGCCGAACGCACTGGCCGTATTTATCAAGGGAACAAACTCAACGTCTTTTTTTTCCAAATGAGCCTGCCCTGGTTCCCTCAGTCCTCCCCTCCTAGGACAGCTGTGTCCCAGCCTGGGGGCTGGCGGAGGCCTGTGCCCTCCCACTGCCTATAGACCCCAACGCCCAGGTGGCTGGATGCTCCCCCCACCCCCCAACCCCGTTCTCCACAAAAGCTACCTGGTCCGCACAACGTCCTCTGTCTCTGCTGCTTGTTGGGAACAGGTGACTGGCACTCCAGGTGTGGACACTGTTTTTGAAGCGATTATTGGGGAGGGACGCAAAGACGCCCTTTTGCCGTCACCATCACGGTGTCCCCTGAGCCAGCCTCTGTCGTATCCACACATTCCCCGGGTGTGCAAGCTCAAGACCGTGCGTGCCCCTGGACACCAGCGAGTGAGGCCCGCAGGCCCACCGCCCGCGGACTGGGAGCCAACGGGGCCCCGAATGGATGGACTTAGGACTCTCCAGCTCCATCACCGGCCTGGGGGCCTTTAGGACTTGCAGTTCTGCAAATTTCGGTTGGTCTCCCAGATCTCTGGGGCAGCATCTCGATACCTCATGGCAGTGAGCGTGTCCCCGAAACGCCTGTGGACGTGGTGCTTCGCATGTGCGTGTTTCTCTACATAGCATGTTCTCGCCGTGCCGACCGCGGTGTCGCAGGGCCTGCAGCCGGAGGAAGGGTCTCTGTGGAGCAGATGCACGGCCGCTGGCTTGGGAGTTAATTAGATGCCACACTGAACTTGAACTCAAGCTTCGTCCTCCACTTTCCCTCCTCGGTGTGAACATCTTGTGTTCCAGAAATTCCTCAACCAAGAGAATCTTGCTTTTTGTGGATGTGCTCCAAGGGAAAGCGGTTGTAGAAAGAAGGAAAGAAGAGGTTTTTGGTTGTTTTGGGGTGTTTGTTTTTTTTTATGGTTTTGGCCTTGGAAAAAAGGAACAAGGAACCTGCTAACTCAAGAGCAGTCTACTGCTCATCCATAATGTGGCTCAGAAATTCGAAACATCAAGTCACGTCTCCCGGTCGTCCTGCTTGTGTCTGAGTGGTTTAACACTGAATTTTCTTGATAAAAAAGTGATATACGCTTAAGATAGCAACGTCACGTTACAGCAAAGCACCCACCGGAAGCCTCTCCCCACCAGAGTGCACAGGCATACGGACGCGGGGCGGTAACCGTGGTGAAGTTCGGTATAAAACCTTCTGGTTTGTGTTCCTCTGCGTTTCCTAACATCTCGAAGCTACGATGACTTTTACTTTTACAGAAATGTGATCAGTCTCTCCATTGTTTTTCTGCAACTCAAGATTTTACTTAATTATGGCATTCCTACCGTGAGCACACCTAGACCTACCGCATCCCTGGTTGTGCCTGCATGCTGCCCCGTTATGTGGTGTACCAGCGTGGAAGCCACCCTTATTGATACTCTTTTTTTTTTTTTTTTAATATATTTTATTGATTTTTTACAGACAGGAAGGGAGAGAAATAGAGAGCTAGAAACGTCGATGAGAGAGAAACATCGACCAGCTGCCTCCTGCACACCTCCCTACTGGGGATGTGCCCGCAACCAATGTACATGCCCTTGACCGGAATCGAACCCGGGACCTTTCAGTCCGCAGACCGACGCTCTATCACTGAGCCAAACCGGTTTCGGCTGATACTCTTATTGGTACTGGGACCAGTCAGTATTGCTGTGATGAACACACTTGCACATTTTTTTTTTACACAGTATGTATGTTTGTGAGATACATTCTTCAAAAACTTGAACTACTGTGCCATATGATTTTTTTTTTTTTTTTTTTTTTAAGGAAGGGCATTGTTATGACTCAGAGAAGGCAGTCTTCCATCCTTTCTCTCACTGGTGTGGGTTGCACCCGGGATGCCTTCAGTCGAGGAATCTTTGTGGGGTTCTGTCAGACGTGGGGCATGGAGCCCAGGGCCTGAGGCCTCCTAGGGAGGGGCCTACAGAAATGTTTTCGACCCCCAAAAAGCGGTGTTGGCTCTAACATAAGAAAGTTGCAAAATAAAAATAAACGTGATTCAATGTCTTTCCTGTGAGCTTCATTAATGGTTAGATTCAATATTTGCTTAAAACATATTTCTCTCATGAGAACTAGTGAAGAGTCTGATGATCACAAAATCAAATAATTTCAAAAGCACATTCTCAAGATCTTTTCAAGGTTACAGGAAAGGGTCATCTTGAATCTGGGAAATGGCTGTCTTTTAATGTGTTTGAAATGCTGTGCAGAAGCCTCCAAAAGGAAGCATGCAGTTTGGCTCAGTGGATAGAGCGTCGGCCTGTGGAACTGAAAGGTCCCAGGTTCGATTCCGGTCAAGGGCATGTACCTTAGTTGCAGGTACATTCCCAGTAAGGGGTGTGCAGGAAGCAGCTGGTCGACGTTTCTAGCTCTCTATCCCTCTCCCTTCTTCTCTGTAAGAAATCAATAAAATATATTTAAAAAAACAAAAAATGTAATGAGTTAAACCATAAACATCTCTCCCCACATGATCTAGTTTCCTTAGACATTTCAAAGTCACCCCCACATTCAATCTGTTTGATTTGCACACACACTTCCAGTAGCTAACACAAAAGACCAAAATTCAGGTGCAGTCTTTCTTCCTAAGCATTCAAACACTAAACCAAAAAAGTTTACACATTCATTGTTTACAATTTTAATTACATTTTCTTTGACATGTTTTAAATGAAAAACCACAGAACCAATTTCAAATTCCTTGAAGCATTTCATATTAAGTTGGAAGTATCAGATCCTCTAATACTTGAAGTTATTTTAAATATTTCAAGTATCTTTAATAACAAAATATCACAATAATAAAAAACTTGCCCTCATTTGACATGGATTACTGATACGGGTTTGATTTACTTGCTGTAATCTCTTGGTGTATTTTGACACCCCAAGATGTCATATTCCATCCAAACACAGGACTGTGATTTGTTCACGGTCAGGGATTGTGGGCTGGTCACAGGACTGGATGCTACATCATGATGGCTTGACTCCATCTTCAGGCTAACGAACTAAACCCCTTCTTGTAGTCATCTTGCACTTCCTGCAATTTACCTTTTCTGCAACTTTTAAATATATATTTTATTGTTTTTTTTACAGAGAGGAAGGGAGAGAAATAGAGTTAGAAACATCGATCAGCTGCCTCCTGCACACCTCCAACTGGGGATGTGTCCACAAACCAGGTACATGCCCTTGCCCGGAATCGAACCTGGGACCCCTCAGTCTGCAGGCTGATGCTTTATCCACTGAGTCAAACTGGTTAAGGACCTTTTCTGCAACTTTTAATGGCCTGACATGTTTCAGTTGAAGCTTCTGTTACCGACTGCCCAGATTGCAATTTTGCTGCCTCATTCGATTCTGCTTTTTTTTCATTTATTACTTTTAAAAACTGGCTTGTATAATTATTGCAGGAAGCAACTTATTAGCAAGATTTTTCTTGTGTGTTGCCCTTATGCGTCTTCATGTTGATGAAGAAAAAGATCTTGAGGGTGTAGTGTTTCATGTGTTTTTTTGCGTGATGTCTAGTTTTAGGTTATTTCAGTCAACGTTACTTCAGAAATGAAGATAAATGCACATTCGGCTCTAGTTTGTTCGTTCGTTCGTTCATTCATTCATTTCTGGTGTGCCTGCCATGATGGTGGTGCTGCACCTGGAAGAAGCATGCCAAGATCAAGTCTACAATAGGATGCCAAAACCAGTTTGGCTCAATGGATAGAGCGTCGCCTTGGGGACTGAAAGGTCCAGGGTTTGATTCCGGTCAAGGACATGTACTACCTTGGTTGCAGGCATATCCCCAGTAGGGGGTGTGCAAGAGGCAGCTGATCAATGATTCTCTCTCATCGATGTTTCTATCTCTCTCCCTTCCTCTCTGTACAAAAATCAATAAAATATATATATTTTTAAAAGTCTACAATAGGAGCAAAACATGTTCACTGAACACAAACTCGTGTTCTCCAACCCTTTCACCAAATAATCTTTACTGCAGCCAAGGCTTGTGATCTCTAATAAACTGTGAACCCTAACAGAAGGAAGAACTGAACACAGCGCGTGCGGACACTCACTGAGGAGGAGTCGTTAGGAGAAGCAGGCACTTCCATTTCCCCCATCAGCCTGTTCATGGACGGAGCTATCTGTTCAGGGCACTTAAGCCCCTTTCCTCCTAGGATATTTTGAGACATTAAATAACCATCAAGGGACAAATTGTTCACTGGCCTAAAGTATACAGAGTCCCCAGAAATAATTAAAAAATAACAGTTTCATATAAAATGTTTTGATGTTTTACTGTAATACAATCCATGTCTCTCCCCACCCCCCCCCACCCCCAATGTCTGGAAATTCTGGCTCAGTTGTTCACAGGGTTGCTGTGAGGATTAAATGATTAAAGGCTGAGGCGCTTAGTATAGTGCCCGGCACATAACAAATACTCAGTTGATGTTAGCTATTATTAGCTGTTATGAGGATGAAGTTAGCTGCAAACTCCCTGTCAGCCGCAATACCTAGCACAGTCCTGGGCATGGAGTATAATATTTTAAGTCGATGCTTAGTGGGTGATCTCCACCATTTCAGATATCTTCCCCACACAAAATACTATAGCTTATTTTATGTCTTAAAAAAAAAAACAAAAAACTGTGCTGAGTATTGATTTTTAAAAATATATATTTTATTGATTTTTTTACAGAGAGGAAGGGGAGAAGGATAGAGAGCTAGAAACATTGACCAGCTGCCTCCTGCACACCTCCTACTGGGGATGTGCCCGCAACCAAGGTACATGCCCTTGACTGGAATCGAATCTGGGACCCTTCAGTCAGCAGGCTGATGCTCTATCCGAGCCAAACCGGTTTCGGCAGTATTGATTTTTTTTAAAAACAAAAACATCAGCTGTTATTCAACGCAACCAACTCGATTTTATTTTGTTTCATTCTGATTAAGTTCTGCTTTTATCTGAATGTTCAGGTTTTCTTGTTTGCTAATGATGATGATGATGATGATGATGATGATGATGGTGCATTTAAGGCAATATATTTTCCTCAGAGCACTGCTTTGACTGCATCCCCCATATCCATGTATATGTGGCATGTACTCATAGCACCCCTGCTAACAAAGCAATGAAGCAATGGAGTTACTGCTCAGCACAGGTTAGCTGCTTTACCCTCAGCTTGTGCTCAGCCAACAAGCTTACTTGGCATCCCAGGGTTCCAGGTGAGCACTCATCCCACTTCTCTTCGGCGCTTGTACCACCTCCTCTCTGCTCAGGGGGCGCGCCTTGTCCTCACGCCCTCTGACCCCACCCCCTCCAGGTTCCCATGACAGCGCGCAAGTGTCGGAAACACATTCTATCGTCACGTCTCCTTACGCTCTCCAGAGGCTCTGAGATGATGGGGGGGGGAAAATAGTCCCTTGGCAAAAGGCGTTCTCCTCGCGAGGAGGCGGGTCTAGGGCGGGGCTTCAGGGCGGAAGGAACCGGAAGTCCTCGATCCCGCCACGGGATTGGCCCCGCGCTCCGCGGGGGCGGGCTCACGCGGGCGGAGGAATCCACGCCGAGCGCCGGGCGGCGCGTCGCCTCCATTTAAGGCGCGGAGCGCGGCGCGGGCGGCAGTTGCTGTGGTTTCCGCCCCGGGCCGGCTTCGTTCTGGGCAGAGCAGACGCTCCCGGACGGACGCGGCGCCTCGAGTCCAGGTGTGTAGGTGGCTGCGGACCCCTCGAGGTCAGTCCCTCGGCGCCCCTTGTCCGAGCCGGGGCCGGCCCCCCTGCGTCACCGGCGCCGCTTTGGGGCCCGCGTCCCGGGCGCCCCGGCGCGGCCGCGGAGAAGGCCGCCTGCGAGATGTTCAAGAACACGTTCCAGAGCGGCTTCCTCTCCATCCTCTACAGCATCGGCAGCAAGCCGCTGCAGATCTGGGACAAGAAGGTGAGGGGCGATCAATCAATAATCAATCAATAATCAATAAATCAATCAATAATAAAAATGAATTAAAAAGAAGGTAAGGGGCGGCGGGGCGGGCTGCAGGGGGCGGGGAGTGGTGTCGGGTTGGGGCCTGGGGGAGGCCAGGCCGGGGGTTGAGGGATGGTAGGGTGGGGCGTCGTGTAAGCCGGGGGTCCATATGGATGGGAGGGTCCGGGGCCCGGGTGTCCCGGGGGCCGAGGTGTGTGGTTAGGTCGGTGGTTCCGCGCCGCAGTCTTGCCTCGGTCGGTCCATTCCTCGGCGCCTGGGTGCCCCCATCTATACACGGCGGGGTCGACAGTGGCTCTCAGGGCACGAAAGGCGGACACACTTGTTGGAAACGCACAGATGAAAGCAGCTGCTGTTGACGGATTTTTATCAGATATATGCTGACACCCTGCCTGGTGCCAGGCGGTGAGCTGGGCGCCAGACACGGAGCCTTTGTTCCAGAACCAGCTCTGTTTGGGCTTCACTCGCTTGTTCCCCCTCCTGCTCTCCCTTCTGCTGATGCCAAGCATGTGGGACTGTGGCACCTGCTCCAAACGGAGGGCCTGGGGGGGGGGGGTGCCCTGCCTCCCCTGGGTGCCTGGCTTCTCCGGCGGGAAATGGCAGAGTGGTGATCCAGTCGTGTCTGCATGCATGAGCTCACAGCCCCGTCCCAGCCTGGTGGTCCTTCTCCAGGCGTCTACAGGACGGCCCTGGCCCTGACCCCGACCCCAGGCGGCAATGGCCCCGTCCACTCTTTGGAGATGGTGGCGTAGGGCGTGTGTGTCTGGCAGCCTGAGAGTTGGTCTGCATTTTGTTACCTTGATATTTCATGTCTCATGCAAGTTCCCTAACAGTCAGCTAGCTGAACCCTTTTCTTCTTTTTTTCTTTTAATGTTTTTATTGATTTCAGAGAGGAAGACAGAGGGAGAAGGAGAGGGAGAGAGGTAGGAACATCAATGATGAGAGAGAATCACCGATCGGCTGCCTCCCGAATGCCCCACACTGGGGATCGAACCTGCAATCCTAGCAGGCGCCCCTGACCGGGATCGAACCCAGGACTTCTCAGTCCATAGGCTGACACTCTCTCACCGAGCCAAGCCAGCCAGGGCTGTGTCCTTTTCTAGAAGTTAACATTGGCCCTACCCGGCTTGGCTCAGTGGATAGAGTGTCGGCCTGCAGACTGAAGGGTCCCAGGTTCCATTCCGGTCAAGGGCATGTACCTTGGTTGCAGGCACATCTCCAGTGGGGGGGAGGGGGTGCAGGAGGCAGCTGATCGATGTTTGTCTCTCATCGATGTTTCTAACTCTCTAACCCTCTCTCTTCCTCTGTAAAAATTAAAATATTTAAAGAAGTTCAGGTTGGCACTCTACTATGGGCGGGAAGGCTGGTCACTTAGGATCTACCAGTGCCGCTCTCCTCAGGGGAGAATGAATTGGAATAATCTGAGCAAGAAGTTTATTGGTGATGAAGCCAAGAACTTTGGGGCTCATCTCAGAACGACCTTTTGGTGAGCTTTTCGGGCCGCATAGAGGGGGGGAGGGAACTGGACCGCCTTCTGCCTGTTGCCATGGGAGTCCTGCGTTCTGCAAGCAGCCTCCAGGTGGCGGCTCCCACTGTCCTTTTCATACGGTGCTGAAAGGCGGGGATAGAAGGAGTTTGGGGCCTTGTGCGTAAAGGGGAATCGGACCAGCGCTGCCCTTCCACATGATGGCTCCACAGTCGAGAGCTGATGTGTGGCTCAGGAAAGCAGTTCCATACCCTGTTCCCAAGTCACTAAGGTTTTCAGTGCGTGCTTTTGTTCACTTTGGAATAAAATATTCGCTCTGGCCGAAACCGGTTTGGCTCAGAGGATAGAGCGTCCCAGGTTCGATTCCCGTCAAGGGCAAGTACCTTGGTTGTGGGCACATTTCCAGCAGGAGGTGTGCAGGAGGCAGCTGATTGACGTTTCTCTCTCATTGATGTCTCTAATTCTCTATATCTCTCCCTTTCTCTCTAAAAAAATCAATAAAATATATATTAATACACACACACACACACATACACACACACACACACACACACACACACACACTGTGAAGAGAACCCGCAGTGAGGGTACCAGGAAACGGGGGGAACTTTGTAGGGCTTCTCCGCTGTGACTGGACTTAGTTACGGGGAGTGGCCTTGTGTGCCTGTTGAACTTGGGATTGTAACCAAGTGCCGGTATCAGGCAGCGGAGATAGAAAGTGGGACATGATGGAGGAGGAGAGGTTTTCAGGACAGGTCAGAGCTTATACTGAGAGAATTCAGTGCTCGGGACCTCAGCTGCTCTGTGAGGTGAAACTTGGGTTAGAGTTGCCCATTTTAACCCTTCTGAGCTTGATCTTCGGTAGTCATTTTTCTAATGCAGCTTTTTACTAGTCAACATGTTTACATGTGAAACAGAAGCAAAGTAACCATGGCGCACCTGTCCCTTAACAACGCCACTAGAGGTCGATGGTACCCTGATGACATAAACACATGTGAAAACATTGGTAGATCGACTGGTAGAGTACATGGAGTCAATTTTGGCAAAGAAAACTAGAAGAACACTCATTTTAAGCAAGATTCTTCCCTGGGGCAAGGGAAGGAAAGGGAGAAAAAGAGAATTTTGGAGACTCACAGGCTTTGTTATATGTGTGCCTTCTCTTAGCTATCCTATAAAGTCCTCCGCACGTGTTGGGAATCCAGTTTGGTCCAGAGAACCCTGGGAATTGAAAGAACCTTTCAACTATTTATAAAAATAAATAAAACTTATCAAAGATTTATTGAACAACAGCCAGGTGACAGGCATTGTGTAGATTTGAGGAGATACAGAATTAAGTATTTTCCCTGCTGGGGATGAGGGCAAACTTGATGGAGAAAAGAAAGGACTGTTCACATTGATCAAGAAATGACCAGGCCCTCGCCATTTGGGTCCGTGGTTAGAGCGTTGTCCTCGACTGGAGGGTCTCTGGTTCGATTCCAGCACATACCTCGGTTGTAGGTTCCAGCTCTGGTTCCGGGTTGATATGTGTGTGGGGGCAACAAATCAATGTTTCTCTTACATTGATATTTTTCTCTTGTGTCTCTTCCCCTCCCTTCCTCTAAAAATCAATGGAAAAAATACCCTGGGAGAAGATTAACAACAACAAAATGATCCCAACCTTTGCCAATAGGTACATCATATTGGCTCTCAGTGCATATTTTCAATTATTATTTTTATTTTACAAAATTTTACTATTTTCCTTCCCTAGTTTATGGAGAGAGAATTCCTGTGATTTGTTTTCTGCCAAGAATATTCCCTGGCCAGTTTGGTTCCGTGGATAGAGTGTCGGTCTGTGGACTGGAGGGTCCCTGGTTCGATTCTGGTGAAGGGCACATGCCCAGGTTGTAGGCTTGATCTCCAGTAGGGGGCGTGCAGGAGGCAGACGATGGATGTTTCTCATCGTTGATGTTTCTACATCTCTCTCCATCTCCTTCCTCTCTGAAATCAATAAATATATACATATATACAAAGAAGAATCATCTTGGAAAAATTAGGTTTGTTTTTGTTTAGGCTCTGTGTCTCCTTACGAATGTGAGGAGTGAATGTCATTCAAAATCCCCGCGAATTCGCAAACTCCACGTTTGTGGGTGTGGTTACATTTGTATCCCTCTCCCTTCTCATCCTTCAAATCTGAACTTTAACATTATTTCATTGAGAGCAGATGTGGGGTATCTCCCTCCAGACTACCAGTTCCTAAAGGGAGAAATAGTCTCTGACCTTGAACCCCAGTGCTGAGTGTGGTCAGGCACCTTGGATTTGTGGCCTGGCTCTGTCTCAGGTCCTCTGCTCTGTGACCTTGGGCAAGTGCTTAACTACTCAGTTTTCTCATCTCACAGCAATGCCACCGCTCTCGTGGTTATGGAGATTAAAGGAAGATGCATATGAAATGCTTAGCAACAGTTACGGCATACAGTATTAAATAGGGCAGGAAGCTAAGGGGTTTCCACAGGAGTAAAAAGGTTTATATTGGAGCTCAATATTCAGATGCTGAGGAAGAGGAAGCCCAGGTTTCTGAAATTAGAATACATACCGTATTTTTCGGACCATAAGACGCACTTTTTCCCCCCCCAGAAGGGGGGGGGGAAAGTCCCTGCGTCTTATGGTCCAAATATAGCCTACACATATACTTTAAAAAAAAAGTTTTTTTACTTGCCCGGCTCTGTGTGGTCTCTGTGTGCTTGCCCGGCTCTAAAATGGTTCTAAATGCTGCTGTTTACTTTACAGGGTTGATTACATGTGTTTATGACTGTGATGTTGGGTTTTAATGCACATAAAATATTTTAGGACACTATTTGTTTCAGAATCTTTTTTTCTTCATTTCCCTTCTCTAAAAACTGGTGCGTCTTATGGTCCGGAGCGTCTTATGGTCCGAAAAATATGGTAATTTAATCCCCGTGGTCGGCAAACTGCGGCTCTTGAGTCACAGGCAGCTCTTTGGCCCCTTGAGTTTTTAGCAAAGGCCAGCTTAGGAGTACCCTAATTAAGTTAATAGCAATGCACCTACCTATATAGTTTAAGTTTAACAAATTTGACTCTCAAAAGAAATTCCAATCGTTGTCCTGTTGATATTTGGCTCTGTTGACTAATGAGTTTGCTGACCACTGGGCTAGTGCCTGCTTACCTGTTCTCCAGGCTCACCTGTCCTGGGCTCACCGGCCCTGGCTCCCGCCTACTGAACCTGCTGAACTGAAAGAGCCCTGTTCTCTCACACCTTCATTCAAGCCTTTGTGTTTGCTGGTCCCTCTGCTGGGACCTGTGCCTCCACCTCTTCTTCAGTCTCTCGGTCACAGCTTACCAGCACCCCCTGGGGTTCATCTCCATCCCCTTCTTCCTTTTCTTCATACTCAATCACGCTTGATTTTTCTTTTTAATTTTTAATGTTTTGAGGGAGAAATATCGATTTGTTGTTCCACTTACTTATGCATTCTTCCATTGCTTTTTAAAAATATATACTTTTATTGATTTCAGAGAAGAAGGGGGAGAGAGAGAAACATCAATGATGAGAGAGAATCATTGATCGAATGCTCCTCACTGGAGATCAAGCCCACAATCTAACACATGCCCTAGACTGGAACTGAACCTGGGACCCCTCAGTCCACATGCCAATACTCTGAGCCAAACCAGCTAGGGCACTTCCATTGCTTCTCGCATGTGCCTGACTGGAGATCGACCCCAGAATCCTGGTGTATTGGGATGATGCTCTAACCAACTGAGCTACCGGCCAGAGCCCTCAGTCACACTGGAAATTAGCTTCTCAAGATCTGTATTCCTGGCTAGACTGGAAGCTTTCTAATAAGCTTTGCAGTTTTTCAATCCAAGAGTTTAGGAGAAATTAGGGGTTTCTTAAGGTTTCCTTAATTTCTGGGCCTTGTAAGTGTTGCATTGTCTAAAGGACTCCTGTGTGTACTGGAAACTTTACTTTGGTTTGTAAAGAAAATACCAGGAGGTTTGTTCCCACATACTGTGTGTGTAAAACCTCATTCCCAGTCCTTCCTGGTGATATCCTAAAAGCCTGGTAGGTAGGAGTGTTAATCCATAGGCTTCTCCGTCTCTCTCCTCTCACCTGGCTCTCTCAGCTGGAAGGGATTAGGTTCCCATTCCTGTTCCTAAGTAAAAAAGTGAATGAATCTCCAGAAAAACTCCCACGCCCCAGCTTGTAAGGAGTGAATCTTGTTGGTCGACATTAAACTGATGCAATTTCCAGTAGTGGGATTGACAGCATTTGGACATGAAGGTAGGGAAACTTTTCAGACTCTCCCTGGGTGGGTGTGATGGTGTTCTTCATGGTCCTGAGTAACAGCTTTCCTGAAATTGGCGAAGACCTGGTTTTAGTTACACCTGCCCTGTGGGGGCGCCGTTACAAAGCTACTGGCTCACAGTGCACACCGCTGCCCTTCCTTAGCTAAGGGTTTGTTGTGGGCGCTCTGAGTTGCCTGGCTGCTGTCTGATTACCCTGCGAAGTGACCCACGGGGGTCTGGGAAGCCGAGGCCGTGCGTCGGAGCTATGCCCAGCTCGCCCCACAGAGGTCTCCCTCCGTCCGCTTTCCCCGAGCAGCTGGCTCTGCCGAAACGGCCGGCGCTAATGGCTTACTGTAAATTGGAACCTGTGTCGTTAAGACTAGGATAGCAGATGGCTGGGGGCTCAGCTGTCTGCCAGGATAAGTGGGTGGAACCAGGGGAAAAAAGAGAGAGAAGAAACGGGTGGGGGTAGGAAATGGAAACCACTCCCGTGGTATTTTTAACGCACCTGTAGAAATACAGAACGTCTGCCAGCTTCCTCCCGTAGTATTTCCCCCTCAGCCTGACCCCCCTCCCTGGGGCTTAAGTCAGTGTTGCTTATTAGTTGCCCCAGCAACGATGGAAAGCTGGGAGAGTGATTGCAAGAAGGGCCTGATGGTGCCTTCCCGGTGGCCGCTGTCAGTAGCCTGGGTTCCGAGGCTCCGGAAGTGCCTCCAGCTCAGCGAGGGGAGCTCAGGAACTTGTAGCCAATGTGAGACTGGCTTTATTTATCTAGTTATTTATTTTGGAGGGAATAAAACACGTGTAGGCCGCAGTTGGATAGTGGGGATGTGTTATAAAATAAAAAAGAATTCATGTCACAGATAATGGGCACTTTCTGATTTAGAGAGGGAAGGAAAAGAAAACCCGCTTCCACCAGGAGCAGTAAATGCTGACGGTTCATCTTATCTTCATTTCAAAGCCCGTCTGCCTGGCGACCTCTGCCCTGGAAGCCTAAGAAAAGGAAGTTGACGTCCTGTTATCGGTGTTTGTCAGAAGCGGGACTGGGGAGGGGTTGCTTCCTGGAAGACCTCGCAGTATCCAGGAACCAGATTGCCAGGGGGCTAGGAGCTTGCCCCTCACTCATTCCCCTTCCCATCCACGTTTCCGAGCCTAGAGAAGAGGCTTGGCAACTTCTAAGAGCTCATCTCTCTCTCTGATTAATTGCGCCTCCGTCACCCTCCCCTGTTTTGTTCACATGAGTTTGTATTTGCAGCCCTGAACTTAAATAAGAGGGGAATCATAATTCACTAACAGATCAACACAATTTGATTTCGTAGCGCTGGCAGCTTGTTTTTCTTCTTTGAGGCCTGAGCTTGCTCCTTGGGCAAAACTCTTCTTAGCTTGTCTCACCACCAGCCAGGCTAAAACTCTCAGACCGATAGGCATTCCTTCACAAAAGCTGCCTTGGTTCCTCCGAGTTCTCTTGTTTGGGGGCCACATTAATTAATTTTGTAAGAAGTAAGTTTGCGATGTGGTTGTTGCTGTGGCTGAAAGGAAGTTCTCTCTAGGAAGACATTGAAAGTCGCCCTAAAAGCTGTGCTGGCAGCAGCAGAGGATGCCCGTACAGGTGCCCATGCAGAGTCTGCTGGGCTTCCGGCCTGCGGTTCTGCTCGCAGTGTGAGGCATTGTTTTCCTCTGTGGAAACCGAACGGTCAGCTTTGCTCCAGGGAAGTCGCCTGCTGGAAAGGAGATGGATAGAGGCAGCTTCCCCACTGCTCCTGCCCAGTGCTCCCGCCCTGGGCTCCCCCTGTGAAGGCTGTCTGGAGCTGAAGGCCTGGGGGAGGTGAGATCTGAGGCCAGCGCTCTCAAACAATGTTGGATAAATTGCAACAATTTTCACTCCAGCCGTAGTAGCCCAGCGGCAGTAAATACTTAATCCTTTCAACTTAATCATCTGTTTGAATGTTGCCTTAGTACGTATCTTTTAAGGTAAGAATGAAGCTAGATCACAGGGAGTAATTAGCAGTATGCTACAGAATTGGTGTTTGCATCTTGTTGGAATACTGCCAGCCATGATCACCTGATTAGAAATGTCCTAACGTAGTCCTCCGACACTGCCTGCTTTTCCCCTGCAGCCTGGGCCAGCAGCTAGGGTTCCTGCGGGGAATGAGGTGGGCAGTGCTGGCACATGCTACACAGATCCAGGCCTTGGTGCTCTTAATCTCCCTTGGAAAACGGCCTAGAATCCGAAGCAGGAGGGCCCTGGATGTCAGCGGTTTTGTTTGAGAAGCACTTCAATGTGGCATTTGTGTCTTGAGAACCAAGAAATGCCACATTGGCAGAGATCTGGGGCTGTCCACCCAGCAGTCTGTCTCTGACGTGGGCACTAAGAGGTGATTTGTGGGGAAGCGTTCCGCTGGCAGCCTCCTGGGCTCCGTGGTGTGATGCACCCGGGATCTCTGGCTTCCTGTCATAGGCCGTGTGGGTATGTTATCCAGGAATGTTTTAAAATCCTTCTTGAAACTATTCACATGTGCCAGCTCTCGGAGTGACACAGTCCAGAAGTCAGCACTTACTGTATGCCCAGCACAGTACTGAGCATTGTGGAAGATACAAATGATGCTTAATGCTTGGTCCCTACCCCTGAGTTTACACGTTTTTGAGAAGATAAGGCTCAGTTGCAATTTGTAGAAAAAGATGGCCAGTGATATCAGATGTCACCTGAGGAATGCCAAGCAACCATGAGTGGATCAAGTTCACAGTAACAGAGCTCAGAGACTGGTGTTTAAAAATAGGATGGCGTATTATTAATAACCTATGTTGAAAAAGACAACTATTATCCCTGGCTGGTTCGGTTCGGTGGTTAGATCGTTGGCCCGTGGACTGAAGGGTCAGCGGTTCAATTCTGGACAAGGGCATGCACCTTGGTTGCAGGTTCTTTGCCCAGGTCTGGTTGGGGTGCTTACTGGAGGCAACTGATCAATGTGTCTCTCTCACTCTCTCTCTGTCTCTCTCTGTCTCTCTCCTCCTTCATTCCACTCTCTCTTAAAATCAATGGGGAAAAAAATATCCTTAAGTGAGGATTAACAAAAAAGAAAGAGAAAAACACAACTATCAGACAGACTGGACACTGTGTTCTCTCCCTTGTGTGAATCCACTGGGAAGCAAATGAACAATCGGTGAATTCGACAAACAGCCCATCGTCGCTGTCCCTAGGAAAGACCGCCTTTGTCTTTCTGATGAGTCCTGGTCTTTTTCATGTGGTAACATATTCAGCCCTAGCCGTCCAGCCCTGTCTCTGAGATATCTTTGCACATCTCTGCTCTGTCCATACTCGGTGCTTAAGAGTTGATTGCTTGAAGGTAATTCTTCTTTCCTAAATATTTTGAGAGGAGGCACCTGTATGGAATATTGATTCCTTCCCCTCATATACCTCCTATATATGCAGCAAACAGTACAAAACAACGTAGGATGAAGAGCTGAATTGTGTAGTGTGGCCTCTCTGAGCCAGGAAAACAAGTCAGAGAGGTCAGCGTGGGCTGGAAACGCCGATGAAGCATCTGTGTGGGCCATCGAGGGACTTGCTTTCGTGCTTGAAAAAGTAGGAACTAAGGGAAGAGAAGATAAGGAAGCAGGAGTAAACCTGGGGGAGTAGCGCTCTCAGGTTCCGGTTGCCCCACCTCAGGGACGGACGCTCAACCCCGCCTTTCTGCAGCGTGGGCAGTGGCCGGCCCGGTGGGCATCCTGACCTCTGACCTAGGAGCGACCATCTGCACTCCTGGGTGTCGATGTCCGCATGGCAAAGAGGACACAATGCCACCTGCTTGTGTTTTTTTTTGCTGTGGGAAGGATTAAGTGAGAGAATGAACTGGAATGTTCTAACGCATAGCAGGAGCTCATTAAATGTCAGCTGAGTGAATGGGGTTGATTTCTTTGGGAAGACATTTATCCTGATTTATAGGTTGCTGAGTTCCCTGTGACTCCTGTGGTGGTCGAAGGGACCCTGTATAGCAGTAATAACATGGTTTACTTACACACAAGCGTCAACATAGCATGTCACAGACTTCCGTGTTATTCACCCTGGGCCACTGTGGTTTTTTGTAAGTGATCCCATTCACCCTTCAAAATCTTAAAGTTGTTGCCAAATATTTCAGTCCTAACCAGTTTAATTTTCTCCCTTATAGGTGCGGAATGGTCACATCAAAAGAATCACTGATAACGACATCCAGTCCCTGGTGCTGGAGATTGAAGGAACAAATGTCAGGTAGGTGGGACTCCATTTTCCTAGAGACACTGGACCCCAAGGAGGCCGTACCTCATGGAGGTGAAGGCATAGGCTGCCTGGTCGGGCCACCTGGTGGGAGTCCAGCTCTGCTACTTAGAGTTTACCTTGGCAAGTTACTCCGTCTCCTTGGCCTTTGTTTCCTCATCTGTGAAATGGGGATAACAGCAGTATATCTTTGTGCAGATTAAATGAGTAAATGTGGATAAAACACTTAGAATCTGCTTAGCACGTGTTAAGCGCTGTGCAAGTATTAGATATTATTAATATTTAACCAAGGTGTGTGTGTGTTGGGGGTGGCCACTGTGGGCTTTGGTGCCAAAATGGTCTTAGTTTTGGCTTTCCATCATTTTTTTGGTTCTCTTGGACCAGAAGTAGAGCTCTTATTGGAAGCACTGCCTCAGATCCACGTCTGGTTTTGCTTCTCAGGTATTTTATTGTTGGTGTCTAGTCCTATTGAGCTTTTGTTTCAGAGTCCAGCATTTTTTTTTTTAATTACTCAAGAATATGTTCTTACTGATTTTTAGAGAGAGAGGAAGGGGGGGGGGGAGAGAGAGAGAAAGAACCATCAATCAGTTGCTTCCTGTATACGCTCCGACTGGGAATCGAACCTGCAACCCAAGATTCCTACCCAGAAATCAAACCCTCAGTCCTTAGGTGTTCAGGAGGGATAATGCTCTAACCAGCTGAGCCACCTGGCCAGGGCCAGAGCCCAGCTTTTTCTTAAAGCATTAGCTGACTAAGGGGCGAGGGCTTCATTGGCGGGTGAATCTGGAACTTGTGGATCTGCCTTTCGCTTCACCTCTTCGGCTGCGGGTTGCTGCTGTGCATACACAGAGGGAAAGGCCAGCAGTGTGTTCATTGGCATTTCCTTCTCCTCAGCACCACGTACATCACGTGTCCTGCAGACCCGAAGAAGACGTTGGGAATTAAACTTCCATTCCTCGTCATGATTATTAAAAACCTGAAGAAATATTTTACTTTTGAAGTACAGGTGAGTGTGTGCACGTGAACGTACATACTTGTGGCTGTGCCAGAGAGGTGTCCCATCAGCCTGTAGGGCAGTGCCTCCTTTTCTGCCTGAGCCGTAAATATATCTGGTATTAGTAATCATAATTTAATGCCGAGTTTTTAAAGAAACGGTAAATTTAACCATAGCAATAAGATTTCAAAACTTGTGAGTTAGAACAGTGTTCATTTGGGGAGTACCCATTTAAATACTGGGTTATTGTTGGTCTCTATCCTAGTGGCTGCCTCCTGCACGCCCCTATGGGGGATCAAGCCTGTAACCGGGCATGTGTCCTGACTGGGAATTGAACCAGGACCTCCTGTGGTTCATGGGTCCACGCTCAACCACTAAGCCACACCGGCCATGCTGTTTCTATATTTTTATTTCCCAAGGGAAGAATGTTTATGAAGTCATTCTATGGCCTGAGAGCCTGCTGGGTGGGGGTGCCATTTGTCATAAGCAGCTGGTGTTGTCCTGGCAACAAATGAGATACACTTGCTCCTTCCAGACCGTCTGCATCCAGAGTGACCTATGTCCGGCCTGTTCGTCCTCCGTGGGCCTCAGCCCCGGGCACCAGGGCGGTGGACGTTCAGGGCCTTGCCTTACAGATTGCCAGCTTCTTCCAGGGCGGAGGGGGCGTGACTCCTGTCTCCATCTCACAGGTCCTCGATGACAAAAATGTGCGCCGGCGATTTCGGGCAAGTAACTACCAGAGCACCACGCGGGTCAAGCCCTTCATCTGCACCATGCCCATGCGGCTGGATGACGGCTGGAACCAGATCCAGTTCAACCTGTCCGACTTCACACGGCGGGCGTACGGCACCAACTACATCGAGACGCTGCGAGTGCAGGTGCCAGGCCCTTTCCGGATGGAGCCCCGTGGGACGGGGTGCTCTGTCCCTGGATCAGGCCCCCAAGCGCAGGGGTTCTGATAGAGATAGCGGAGACTGTGGCGAGCAAACCCCCTCTTGTCCGAACCCGCCCCAGGCCAAGCGGGACACGCCGGGGGATGCCGCGCGGCAGCCCCGCGGGTGGGAGCTCTAGGAGGACCGGGAGATGAGGAAGGACGGTCCCGTTGAGTTTCTCAAATAAGCCTGGCGCCCACAGATCCACGCCAACTGCCGCATCCGCCGGGTTTACTTCTCAGACAGGCTGTACTCAGAAGACGAGCTGCCAGCGGAGTTCAAGCTCTACCTCCCGGTGCAGAACAAGGGGAAGGTAAGCACCGAGGCCCCAGGAGGGCCCGGCGGTGGGTCGGAGGCCACGTCCTGGGGCAGCTGCACGGCCTCTGCGTTGACATGGAGAACGGGGCGCCTTTCCATCCCAAGACCTAAGTCTTCCCCTCCGTCAGCACAGAGTCAGGCATGAGCCTGGGAAGGCTTCTGCTGTGCTCCTCCCTCCACAGGTGATCCTGCCCTCCTGGGGTTCGGGGTGCAGGGAGTCACAGGCACCCCATCAAATCTCTATTTAAACAACGCTCACCGGAGGATATGCTTTAGAGTGAAAGGAAGGGAGAAGGGAGCGGGGAGGGGGCAGAGTCATCGATGTGAGAGAGCCACCTCAATTGGTTGCCTCCTGCACATGCCCGACCAGTGCTGGGCATCAAACTGCAACTGAGGTATGTGCTCTTGACTGGGAATCGAACCCTTGACCCTTTGATGCCCAGGCCAACACTAACCACTGAGGAAACTGGCCAGGGCCCATTGAACTCTTTCTCAGCCCGTGGCGCTCTCCTCTGACACGATGGCAGCGCTCCCTGCCTGCTGCTGCTATCGTGTGCACTTCGCGCAGCTCAGCCCTCCGTGCCGGAGCTAGGGGACCGGGCGTGGACCATCTCTGTCTGATAACTCCAACTGATGCCTCTCTTTCCCCCTCAGCAATAACTGGAGTGCAACTCAAGGGATAGACCCTGGACCCGACTCTTAGTTTTAAAGGAGACTATCTGGAGGACAATGCAGAAAAACAAATATTTCTATTAGTTCACTGTGCTGTGGTTCTTTTGTCTGCTCCTGGTGTCCCGTCGCGGACACAGTGACTGCCGTACGTAACGCCTCGTAAGTACAGTGGGGAAGAGGGGCTCCTGGCTCTGATCCCGCTGCCACCAGCGCGGGGGAGATTCCTGACCACGAGCTCAGAATTAAAGGTGTCCCTTCAGACCAAAACCTCTCTACGGTTTGTTCTTCGTTTTATATATGACCTGCATATATGTATATGCTTGTAATACATAATCTGGAAATGAATAAAATGTTATATTCTTGGTTTGTACATCTGTTCTTAGTTTGGAATGGTGACATTTTTCTTTGTGGTGTGAAAGTAGAGCTCTTTTCAAAGACCGGCCCAGCATTCGTGCTGTGCGGTAGCTGGCAGTGAGCGCTCAGAGCGACGCCGATGTGTAGATACTGACTTGGAACAACTTGGAAGATGAGCAAGTGGAAAACCCCAGGGACGGTGCAGGCCCAAGAGGCGTCTTCTTGGGCTCGGGCCCTGAGTCACTGAGGACCGAGCACATCGAGCCCCCTAGCCTCTGTACCGCCTCCCTGCTCAGGTCCCACAGGAAGGGCCCGCCTGACTTAGGGAGAGTGGCTGCTTTAAGCACAAATCACGTGAGAACTGAAACCTCCCACCACTTGCCCACTCACACTCACTCCGGGGCACGCTCCTCAGGCAGGTAACCCTTCGGCTGCGGCTCTGCCTGTGGGCCATGTCTGGGAAGCAGTTGGGCGCAGACAGGAGCACCTGTAGGTGTGCCTAGAGGACCTTGAAGGACACACAGCTAGCGCAGTGATTGCATCTGGAGAGAGGGCTATGGGATGGCACGGATGCTTGGTTGTAGGCTGAAGAATGTTTTTGGAAAGGTGACATTTACGGAATAGAAACCTGGAAGTCTAAGGAACCAAGGGCCATCCTAGGTACCGTTCTCCCTCCCACAGGAGAGGCTGGGGGTGAAGTGAAAGCGTGTGCAGTGCCAGGCGGCATTGAGCACTGCCTTCGGAGAAGTTAAATGGTGAGGCACCTGCTCCCGATCCTCCTCTGAGTCCGCTCCGGGCAGCATGGCCGTGTCCCCAAGGAGGCAGGGCTGCGGGAGGGGAGGGTGGGCAAAGGTGCCCCTCTCTCCCTCATGACTCAGTTCCATTCCCCTCCGTCGTCCGCTGCCTGGCATGTAGGTGGGCTCGGCTTATACTACTCGTCCTTTGTCTCCTGCTGAAGCCCCTGCCCCGGGCCGCCTGTCCTGGGAGCCACTTTCAGGGCCAGCCCCATCACGTCTGACTGTGGTCCGATTCCCCGTCCTCCATTCCTCCCTTAGACTCCGCGTGTCTCCGGAACTTTCTGGATTTTTTTTTTTTTTTTTTTTTGTGGTGGGGGGGTGGTCTGGGATTTCACAGATCCGCTTGTCCCTGGCCACGTGGCGCGGGGTCTTCCCATCTGGGGCCCGTTCTGGGATGAAGGGTGCCTTTGTGGAGCAGAGAGCGGGTTAACTCTCCTTTGGTGCCGGGTGTCCGCGAAGTGCCCCGGAGCCCGGGAGAGACAGGAAGGCGCTCTCCACACAGCCCCTTCACCGCGCTGCCAGGCTATGTATGGCCATTACCTCACCGCCCTCCGGGGGACGGAGCAGATGCTTCTCAGCCTCCCGAGAGGAAGTGAGGGGGCGTCAGGGCGATGCCATGAATTATCTAAGCTGGCCCCGGCGGCTGCCCGGCCCCTGGCCCTCGCCTCCCAGCTCACCAGGAAGATGGCTGGTGAGGCCACAGGAGGGGGAGGGAAGGACAGGCTGGGGCCAGAGGGACCTCAGACTGGAAGCTGGAGGGGCAGGTGCCATATCCAGCTCCCAACAGTCATGGCGCTTCAGAGGAACCACCTTCCCAGCGAGAGTGACAGGTGCACAGCCACTCCCAACTGGGCTTCTTTTTGCCACTGGCCCCTGGGCTGCCTCCCTGCAGCCAGGCCAGCCCCTGCCTGGGCATCTGGAGGAGACAAGTGAGCACCAGAGAGCCCGAGCGGGTTTCCCTGGCCCCTCGGCAGCTGAAGCCAAAGCCTCGGGGTCGGAACTCACCGGGAAAGGCCTTGGATCTCTCCTCTGAGCCCCCTCGCACTGGCGGCTCCATCACTGAGCCTGCAACCTGGGCACGTGCCCTGACTGGGAATCAAACCATGACCTCCTGGTTCATAGGTCAACGTTCCACACCATTTTTAAATAGGCAAAAGGCTATATTCTAGGATGCATTTATAAGCGACAGCCTCGAGTGACGGGCAGGGGACATGTCTCCAAGCTTCACCTAGTGGTGGGGGTGGGGGTCACCAGGGACCCAAGAGGCCCTTCAGGGGGCTCCCGGGACACGGGGCTTCATTTCCTACCCGGGTCCTGTCACACCCGGGGTGTGTGTGTGTGTGTGTGTGTGCGTGCGCCAGTTACAAACACCAAGCTATTCCTCCCATCACGCTCCTCCCGTTCATACACTCCCACTGAGGTGCCTGCGCCCCGGCCTGTTACCACACAGGCTCGGGGGCCCAGCTCATTAACATGCAGATTCTCCTGCAGGAGATCTAAATCCGGCCCAGAAATCTACATGTGTCACGGCTTCCCCCGAGGACTGGGGATGTCTCCGGCACTTGGGAAGCTGCTCCAAACTGGAGGGAGCGAGGACCGCCAGGACAGCTTCCAAGGGCAGGATGCTGGGAGGGAAGGAGGCACACAGCGGCCCCGGCCCCTCCCCAGGCCCCTGCCGCTCCCTTCCTGCAGAATCCTCCTGGTAAGTGGCGTCTCTACACCCTTTCCCGAAATGCAAACCGCCCGGCGCTCCTGGTTGTAAACCCACGAGGCACCAGCCATCTGGGCGGAGCGTGAGCCTTGGAAAAAGTGTGCCTCTTGGTATCCATGGTGTCTGAAGCCAAGCAAAAAAATAAAAGCGCTGCAGGGCGGTGGGGGAGAAGGGGGCGGTGTGGACACGCTCTGCACAGACCCTCACTGTAGGGTGGAGGCCGCTACGGGAGCCGCCTCACCAACAAAATTAGCCTGCCGGTAGATCAAGTGTGTTATCCTACGTAATAAAGAGCTAATATTGCTAACGGCCGTGACACCCTCATGCTGTCATTACCGTTCAGGAGGATGCATGCGTGTGCATGGCAGGGCGAAGCCACCAAATTGCTCTGGCCCGGAGGAGGCGGGCCAGCCTGAGGCGACGCACGGGACCAAAGGTGGGGCTTGCAGCAGCCAGAGAAGGCTGGAAGGGTCAGGATGTTACTGCATGCACGGGGCTCATGGCTCTGAGGCCTCTGTCATCCTTGGACTTCCCCAGCCGCTCTTCCGTGAGGTCTCCATCATGAACCCTGGTGTTTGGGGAGGCGGGGCGGGGATACAGGAAAGAGAACAGATCCACGCACTCCAGCCTTTGGGGTCCGAGTCGCCCTCCAAAGCCGCCTCGACTGCCCTCGTGTTCACCCTCCCAAGCTTGGGACCTCTTTTAAAAAAAAAAAAATTTTTTTTTAAATTGATTTCAGAGAGGAAGGAAGAGGGAGAGGAAGAAACATCACTGATGAGAGGGAATCATCGATCGGTGTGTGAGCCCGCAAACCGGGCATGTGCCCTTGGCCAGAATCGAACCTGGGACCCTTCAGGCCGCAGCCCGATGCTCTATCGGCTGAGCCACACCAGCCAGGGCCTGCGACCTCTTTTCTTGGTGTTGGAAACTGGCCCGAGCCACCAGGTGACTCTCAGGCGTCTGCCACCCTCGGGGAGCGTAGGCGAGAGCGGTCACTGTCCCCCTCCCAGCCGGTTGCCTGGGAGTGGACTACGAGAGCGAATCTCAGCCACAAGTTCAAACCCGACCAGCGCCCTTTCTTCCGAGACAGCAGACGCGGCTTTTCCCTCAGGGACTGATCCTCTAACACCCGCTGGGGGACTGTCCTACAACCCAATTCTGACACCAACCACCTGGAGGGTTAAAGGGCCCAACAGACTGCCCCTTCCCCCGTCTCCCTGCACCTCCGTCTCCCTGCACCTCCGTCTCCAGACATCAGGTGCGAGTCCACGTTGGTTTGGGCATTTCCAGACCCTCTGTAAGGCCGATCACTTGCTGCTTGGCCCACACAGCTGGGGAACACGGCCCCCAGTTTATGACATGGCAGAGGAGAGGAGAGGATCCAGACAGCAACCGGCTGAGGAGAGCAGTAGGGTACAGTCCAGGCGAGTCCCGAGGGCGGAGCTTCTGTCCCCACGGAGTGGGGGTGTGCCTGGGCCCAGGCACGTGGGTGTTTATCAACCCGGAAGCTCTCCCACCCTGGCACTGGAGGGCCTTTCAGGGGCCCTGTCACACAGGCAGGGTCAATGATTAACTCCGCTCCAGCCTCTCCCCTCCCCGGAGGAGGAGGCGTGTGGCCGAAAATTCCAGGCTTCTCAGCACAGCTCGGTCCTTCTGGTGACCAGCCCCCATCCAGAGGCCACCCCGGGCGGGGAGGGGGGAGTCACTGCTGAGAACAAAAGGCTCTCCTATCACCCGGACATTCCAGAGGATTAGGAGCTCTGTGGCAAAGCCCCAGGCCCAAAGAGGCTCTAGTCCAGGCGTCTTCAAACTACGGCCACATGCGGCCCGCAGAGGAGTCTGATCCGGCCCGCCAGGTTTTTTGGGCAGTGAGCGCAGCCGAGGTGTTACAGTAGGAATTAGTAGTTCATATAGTCCGGCCCTCCAGCTCTCTGAGGGACCGTGATCTGGCCCCCACTTTAAAAAGTTTGAGGACCCCTGCGTCTAGTCCCTTTTACTGCTCAGAAAGTCACAAAGGTTTTAAGGGCTCTGGTCAGGAGCGGGCCGGAGACCAACATACGGATTTCTCCTTAGATCACGCCATCACCCAGTAAGGCGTGCGTGCGGGCCTATGCAATCTCCCTCGGAAAAGGGGGCCAGGCTGCAATACAGATGTTGGTGGCCCTTTAAAAAAAAACAGTTTCAAGCCGAGACCGGTTAGGCTCAATGGATAGAGCGTCGGCTTGGGGACTGAAGGGTCCCGGGTTCGATTCCGGTCAAGGGCATGTACCTTGGTTGCGGGCATATCCCCAGTAGGGGGTGTGCAAGAGGCAGCTGATCGATGACTCTCTCTCATTGATGTTTCTAACTCTCTCTCTCTCTTCCTCTCTGTACAAAATCAATAAAATATATTTAAAAAAACAGTTTCAATATGGTGCTAATAATGGTAACCACTAGCCACTTGTGGCTATTTCAGTTTTAAAATACATTTATATACACTTCTTTGGATTAATTTCAGAGGGGAAAGGAGAAGGGAGAGAGAGAGAGAGCGCGGGAGAGAGAGAAAGATACTTCAATGATGAGAGAGAATCATGGATCGGCTGCCTCCTGCACGCCCCCCACACTGGGGACCGAGCTCACAACCTGGGCAGGTGCCCTGACCAGGAATCGAATAGTGACCTCCTGGTTCAGAGGTCGACGACGCTCAAGCACTGAGCCACCCCAGCCAGGCCCATTTCTCACATCCCAGGCTTGGAGGCAAGCCCAGTCCAGCCACAGGTGGGCCAGGCCAGGTGCTGGGCCAGGCGAGACTCTGCCCCCCCTGGTGCCCCTCCCCGCTCCCATTCCCAGGAGAGACGGCTCTGGCAGGGCCGGCTCCTCACCCCATGTTCGACGCCCCAGCCTCCAGTTCTGTGGGTCTGGGCCTGGGTGTGGCTGTGGGTGGGGGTTCTCTGGTTCCGTTCCCCCCCTTTGATCCCTCGCAGCTGTTGTCCCTCCCCAGGAGGGACAGTTGTGCGGAGGGAAGGGAAATAGTTATTTTGAGTTGGCCACTGGCTTCTGACCGGGAGCCGTGATGGCCGTGTGGGGGCCTGTTGGCGGGAGGGCGCAGGACGGGTCCTCACTGAGGTGGGGGCTGTAGGAGGCAGGGATGGGCCGAGGACAGAACAGGCTTGAGGGCCCGGATGCCGGTGTCCTGAGCGAAGTCCGATCTGCAGGAGGATTTGGGGGAGGTGGACCCAGCACCCCCACATTGGCCACTGGCAACAGAGGGAGGAAAGGAGGTCCGTGGCAGTGGCGGGGGGCTTTGGAAAAGAAGGGGGTGTCTCACGGAATGAGCTGCCACGGGGCCTGGCTGGCCGGCAGCTGGTGGCCACAGTGCAGCCTCCTCCAGACCCTCCCCGCCCCTCCCGCTCAGCAGGGAGCAAGTTTGGTGGCGACCTTGCCCTCTGGTGGCTTCTGCCCTTCCAGCCGCGGGGGTCACTGTAGGACAACGAGCTGAATGGCCGTGACCATCGGTTCTGGGAAGTCAAGTGGCCAGTGGCTAAGCCCGTCTCTCAGGCTGGGCCAGCGTGGGCCTGGAGCCCGCGGGCCTGCCTGCCAGCCTGAGACCTCAGGATGCCAGACCAGCTGGCCCAGCTCCCCTTGTGCAGGAGCGGGAATCACAACAGGCACACGCACCTCACAGGGCCTCCTGGGGTTCCCTGAGAGAATGATGAACGAGCTGAGGCGGGACCCGGCACTCCCAGGGTGTCATGGTGACGGTGGTTGTCCGTGGGCCGCATGGAGGGACCAGGAGGGGCTGTGTGGGGAGGACAGGGGGACAAAGGAAGCTTTGCAGGGAGGAAGCTGGAGACTCTCAGAAATGTGAGGAGGCGAGAGGAGCTCCTCCCTGGACCCAGTGCCCATCTGCACGGCAGAGGGTCAGCTGGCTGTGCCCTAACACCTGTCCGTGGTCAGCGAGCAGGGGGTGTGGGCTGGTGGGGGTGGGATAGAAAGGCAGCTGGGGAGGGCAAGCAGCCTGGGGGGGGGGGGCAGGCGGCCCCAAGCTCCCTCTCTGCAAGGACACCCTTTCCCAGAGACCACAGTCTGCAGGGGCGGCCAGCATCACCCGGGTCCTTGCCTCGGCTCTGGAGACACGGCTCCCACATGGCTCCGGCCTGGGTAGCTCTGCTCTTCCCTGGGGAGACCACCCCCCACACCCACAGAGGGACCCAGCCCTGCCCTCCCCGCCAGGCCCGGGGCTGCCTGGCTTCTGGGGATGCTGACTCACAGGCTGGCAGCTCCTGGCTCAGCCTCTGGCAAGGGGGGGTCTCCACAGTCTCTCCTGTGTGACGGCCCCACTCTAAGGGAGTAGGAGCCCTGCCTGATGGCCCACAGCTGGGGGGGGGGGGAGAGGTGTCAGACGGGCAGGGGGCAGGGGTGAGGAGTGGGGAGGGGGCTCTGCCCCAGGACCTGCCCCGCCCCTGTCCGTCCTGCCGGGGAGGGATGGAGCTGCCCTACAACTCCCTAAGGACCTAGCCCTTCTCTCCCTGGGGTCCCGCCGGGCAGGGGCTGGAGGGAGGGTGCTGCACAGGGAGCTGGGGGGCCTCTCCAGGCCTCGCTGGGCACGTCCCTGGCTCCCTGAATGGCAGGGCTTCGCCGGCAGGGGACGGGCAGAGGGCGGACAGGGTGTGAGCTGTGGAGGAACCCACCCCGTGGCCGGGGGCCGTCCAGCGTCCGGGTGGGCGCCTGGGAGAAGGCGGGTGGGCAGACGCTCGGGGAAGAGCTGGGCGGGGGTGGGGGGGTGGGGGGGGCTGTGCCCCGTGATTGAAGAAGCAGTGACTGCGATGGGTGAGGGCAGCAGCGAGGATGGGTCCGCAGGTGGGGACCGCCCTCCGCTGTGACCCTGGCCGGCGCAGGAAGCTGCCCCCCCCCACACACACAGCTGGGGGAGGTCAGGGCCCGGGGACACAGGACACAGCGCCTCTGAAGCCACTTCCTTGTGCTGCGCCGGGAGTGTGTCCTCGCTCCTTCCGCCATCACATGGTCCTTCCTCCGGTCCTGGGGCCCAGAGGCCGCCCGCTGTGGCCTGTGACCCCCTCGCCATCTCCCTCCTCCCCGTGCCCCCCTCCCCCGGCCCCTCAGAGCCTCCTGCCACCGCCTCCCACTGGGGAGGCCCCTGGGTCCCCCCCCCCGGCCAGTCTGCGAGCGTCACAAAGACCCCTTTCACCAGGGGGCATTGTCGGGGCCCAGGAGGGGCCGCGGTGCCCTCCTGCCCGTGGGCATAAAGACCCCCTTTCTCTCCGGCTGTGCCAGCCCCCTGGCCTGGCGGGCGGAGGCTGGGTGCTGGCAGATTCTGGCCCTCCTTCTAAAGGCCCAGGAGACAATGTGGTGATTTACAGGCCGCCGGGCTGCCTGCCGGCCACCGACCAGCCAGGAGCCCCTCCCGCTTGCAGGCAGCCCGCCCGCCAAGAGCCCTGGACCATGGGTGTGGGGTGCCCCTCGGCCCCGCGGTGGGGGCCTGACTGCCTGTAAAGTGAGGGGGTTGGGCTGGGAATTTCAGGGACACCCTCTCCCCCTCCCCCACCAGGTCCGCCACAGAGGCCCGAGGAGGGGTGCCTGGAGGAGGGGTGCCTGGAGGAGGGGTGCTCCTGGAGGAGGGGTGCCTGGAGGAGGGGTGCCCCTGGAGGAGGGGTGCCCCTGGAGGAGGGGTGCCTGGAGGAGGGGTGCCTGGAGGAGGGGTGCTCCTGGAGGAGGGGTGCCTGGAGGAGGGGTGCCCCTGGAGGAGGGGTGCCTGGGGGAGGGGTGCTCCTGGAGGAGGGGTGCCTGGGGGAGGGGTGCTCCTGGAGGAGGGGTGCCTGGAGGAGGGGTGCCTGGAGGAGGGGTGCTCCTGGAGGAGGGGTGCCTGGAGGAGGGGTGCTCCTGGAGGAGGGGTGCCTGGAGGAGGGGTACCTGGAGGAGGGGTACCTGGAGGAGGGGTGCCCCTGGAGGAGGGGTGCCTAGAGGAGGGGTGCCTGGAGGAGGGGTGCTCCTGGAGGAGGGGTGCCCGGAGGAGGGATGCCTGGAGGAGGGGTGCCTGGAGGAGGGGTGCTCCTGGAGGAGGGGTGCCTGGAGGAGGGGTGTGCCTGGAGGAGGGGTGCCCCTGGAGGAAGGGTGTGCCTGGAGGAGGGGTGCTCCTGGAGGAGAGGTGCCTGGAGGAGGGGTGTGCCTGGAGGAGGGGTTCCTGGAGGAGGGGTGCCCCTGGAGGAGGGGTGCCCCTGGAGGAGGGGTGCCTGGAGGAGGGGTGCCTGGAGGAGGGGTGCCCCTGGAGGAGGGGTGCCTGGAGGAGGGATGCCCCTGGAGGAGGGGTGCCCCTGGAGGAGGGGTGCCTGGAGGAGGGGTGCCCCTGGAGGAGGGGTGCCTGGGGGAGGGGTGCCTGGAGGAGGGGTGCCCCTGGAGGAGGGGTGCCCCTGGAGGAGGGGTGCCTGGAGGAGGGGTGCCTGGAGGAGGGGTGCCTGGGGGAGGGGTGCCTGGAGGAGGGGTGCCTGGAGGCGGGGTGCTCCTGGAGGAGGGGTGCCTTGAGGAGGGGTGCCTGGGGGAGGGGTGCCTGGGGGAGGGGTGCCTGGAGGAGGGGTGCCTGGGGGAGGGGTGCCTGGGGGAGGGGTGCTCCTGGAGGAGGGGTGCTCCTGGAGGAGGGGTGCCTGGAGGAGGGGTTCCTGGAGGAGGGGTGCCTGGAGGAGGGGTGCTCCTGGAGGAGGGGTGCCTGGGGGAGGGGTGCTCCTGGAGGAGGGGTGCCTGGGGGAGGGGTGCGCCTGTAGGAGGGGGACGCAGGGGAAGCCAGGGGTGGGCCAGTGGGCACCCGGGCTGTGAGGAGTGGGTGGCCTAGCCCCAGGTGAGGCCCAAAGGTTGATAAATGGGACCCACAGGACAGTGCCCTGGGTTCTGGCCCGGGCAGCGGGAAGCTGGGGTGCCCATTGGGGCTGGGAGCCCTGGGGTGGGGGCGGGCGCAGGCCCAGGAGCTGGTGGAACAAGTTGGGGATGTGCTCACAGGACAGCTGACTGGGTGCAGGGGTGCTGGAGAGGGGTGAGAGGGGGGGGGGAGCTTTCGGGATGGAGAAGCCAAGGAAAATGAAAGTGAGCGGCCCCCCGAAAGGAGAGGGGCCCGGCCCGGCCGGCGTGGCTCCGTGGCTGAGCATCAACCTATGAACCAGGAGGTCCAGACTCGATTCCCCGTCAGGGCCCAGGCCCGGGGTGCGGGCTTGATCCCCAGTGTGGGGCGTGCAGGAGGCAGCCGCTCCACGGTTCTCTCTCCTCATTCATGTTTCTCCCTCTTGCTCCCTCTTCCTTCCTCTCTGAAATGTATATATATATATAAAATCTTAAAGAGAGGAGCTAGAAAGAGAGAGAATGAGAGGGAACAAGAGAGAAATGACTCAGAGGGAGAGAGGAGAGAAGCGGGAGAGGGGAGGAGGAGGAAGAGAAGAGAGAGGTCTGAGCTGGAGCTGGGGGAGTAGGAAGCAGAGAGTGAGAAGCCAGAGAACTCCTTCCCTGTGCTCACCGGCCTTGACCTCCCCGTGCCCTTGGCCCCTGGAGGGAGGGGCGAGTCTGTTCTCCGCCCCTGGAGGAGGGGACGGCCGACCCCGTGGTTCCCCCAGACCCACAGGGAGCGGCCTGTCCCGGGCACCCCTCCGAGGGGACCCAGCGGGGAGAAAGGTTTTCCCACCGCCTGCCTCGGTCTCCCTGTAGGTGGAGTTGTGGGTGGGGGTCAGGGTGAGGAGCCACAGTGTCCCCCTCGGCGGGCCTGGGGCCCTCTCTCCGCCCTGTCCCCCCATCGCCACTGCGCCAGGAAAAGACAGCGGGGGAGGGGGGCCGAGTCCGCTGAGTGTTTCCAGGGAAAAAGTGATGCTTCCGTGGAACACGTTCAGGGGCTGGTGCGGCCCCTCCCCCTCCCCCAGCCTCCCCTGCTGCCTCCGCCACGCCTTCCCCTCACTCTCTGGCAGAAGGAGCCCAGCAGCTGGAAAAACCCTGCTCTGCTCCCACCTCCCACCCTCAGCCCTGCCCGAGCCCAGGGTGGCCCTGCAGAGGGTGTGTGAGTGTGTGTGTGGTGTATGTGTGTGCATGTATGTGCCTGTACGCGTGTATGTGAGTGTGTGTGTGTCCCTCTGTGTGTATGTGCCTGTGTGTGTGTCCCTCTGTGTGTGTGTGTGTATGTGTGCCTGTGTGTGTGTATGCGCCTGTGGGTGTGCACTCACCATGCTATCTGGCCGCCATCGCCTGTAGCCATGGGGGTGGGAGAGGCAGGGGATGCAAGCCTGAGCCGGCCCCCTGGGGCCTCAGTTTTGGCATCTGAGAAATGGGTGTGCCCGTGGCCCATTTCCCTAACAGAGCTGGGCCAGAGGCACCGAAGGCCAAGCGGGGAGGGCAGGAGTGTGTCCTGCGTCCCCCCTCACCCCCTGCCCCACCCAGGTTCAGGCTGCCCTCACAGCTTCCCAGGGAGGAGCCTGAGGCTCAGGGATGGGGACGGCCCACCACCGGGTCAGCGACCCAGGGCCTCCTGGCCTCTCCCTCCCTGGGGGCTCCGAGGCGCCGCCCCCCAGGCCGCGCTGCAGGTCCCCTCCTGCAGGCCTGGCCCTTCCTGACTCCGGGGGCCTCTGAGGTCGTCCCTCCAAGCACTGACTGTTCCCGGAGGGGCTAGTGACACAGACACATGCCCCTTCCCTCTCGCCTCCACGCCCTGTCCTCCCCACATAGGATTCCCGGGGGTAGGAATGCTTGAGGGTTCTGGACACCCCTCAGGACCCACCATTTCCTGGGAGGGACCCAGTGTTGGACAGAAAGCCTCCCAGAAGTGGGCATTGGAGGTGGGGCCTTGCAGGTTGAGCAGGAGTTACTGAGCTGAACGGGGCTCCAGTGGCTAAATCTTGCCTGATTCACCTGCTGAGGACGGGGGACGGACAGAAGGGGCCAGAAGAGCCAGCTGAACAGCAAAGATCCTGAGGCAGGGCCGTTCCAGAGAGAGAGTGAGCCTGTGGCTCAAGGGAAGGCCAGGCAAGGGGGGAGGGGGGAGGAGGTGAAATAAGAAAGGAAATTGGGGCCAGAACGGTCCACGCCGTAAGCTCACGTCACGCACCATCGCACAGTGGCCGAGGTTGGCGGACTGTTCACTCTTTCTTGCTGAGCCTCCTGCTTCGCCCTGTGCCCGGCCCTCACCCTGTGCCCCGCCCTCACCCTGTGCCCGGCCCTCACCCTGTGCCCCGCCCTCACCCTGTGCCCGGCCCTCACCCTGTGCCCCGCCCTCACCCTGTGCCCCGCCCTCACCCTGTGCCCGGCCCTCACCCTGTGCCCGGCACTCCAAGCACCCGCTGACTTAGCCTGTGAGGGCACGCCCTGCAGTCCCGCTCCGGGCAGGCCGGGCTGGGCCCTGTCCAGAGGCTGCGGAGGACGGCCCGAGTACAGTAGGGGCCCCTGGGGAAGCGGCCATTGTGGCCCATAAATAGGTTAGGCGGCCAGGAAGCAGGACATCCTGCGAGCACAATGAGGCTGGGCGCAGGGGTTTCCTCCAGGCCCAGGGCCGGACCAAGGAGGCTTCGCGGGCCAAAAGCCTGACGGAGGCAAACCGCCCTGGCGGCTGGCCCCACACGCCGGCCATTCCCACAATCCTCAGGGGCCTCAGGGCCTAGTCTTACCCCCTTCCCTCCCCCCAGGGCAGCTCAGGACAGGCCAGGATGGGCCCGGACAGGCAGCGGAACTCCGAGGGGACGGCGATGGCGGCGTGAGCCTCGGGGACAGCCAGGTTGGGGCTCCGGCCTGGGACCCTGCTCCCCACTCCTGCCCCAGATCAGGGGCGTTTTTGACAAGCCCTCCGACCCCAGGAGCCTGCACCCCTCTGATGTCTGCATCGCTGGGCCTGTCCCTGCCCTGGGCTCCCCAAGGGCCTCGCCAGCACCAGGCTGACCCCATCCCGACCTTGAGAATGGAGAATAAGGTGGTTCCTCATGAGAGAACCAGGAAGCCATAAACCCCAGCTCAGAAGAATTTTGTTTATTAAGAAAAGCAAGGAACAAAACACAAGGTCTGCCGAAACGGGTTTGGCTCAATGGATAGAGCGTCGGCTTGGGGACTGAAAGGTCCCGGGTTCAATTCCAGTCAAGGGCATGTACCTTGGTTGTGGGCACATCCCCAGTAAGGGGTGTGCAAGAGGCAGCTGGTCGATGACTCTCTCTCATCGATGTTTCTAGCTCTCTATCTCTCTCCCTTCCTCTCTGTACAAAATCAATAAAATATATTTAAAAAACAAACAAACAAACAAAAAAAAACCCACACAAGGTCTGATAGCATTCCAGGTTTATTTTTTTTTAAATTTAATAAATCTTTATTGTTCAGATTATTACAATTATTCCTCTTTCCCCCCATAGCTGCCCTCCACCAGGTTCCTACCCCACCCTCTGCCCGTACCCGCTCCCCCCCCCCCCCCCGCCACTGTCCTCATCCATAGGTGCACACTTTTTGTCCAGTCTCTTCCCGCACCCCCACATCCCTTTTCCCCCCAGAATTGTCAGTTGACTCCCTTCCTAGGCCCCTGATTCTACAATATTATATTCACCAGTCCATTCGGTTCTTCAGATTTTTTTATTCCCTTGGTTTTTAGATTCACTTGCTGATAGATATGTATTTGTTGTTCATAATTTTTATCTTTATCTTTTTCTTCTTTCTCTTCTTAAAGAATACCTAGCAGGCTCTAACCGGTTTGGCTCAGTGGATAGAGCGTCGGCCTGCGGACTGAAGGGTCCCAGGTTTGATTCCGGTCAAGGGCATGTACCTTGGGTTGCAGGCATATCCCAGTGGGGGGTGTTCAAGAGGCAGCTCATCGATGTTTCTCTCTCATTGATGTTTCTAACTCTCTATCCCTCTCTCTTCCTCTCTGTAAAAAAAAAAAAAATCAATAAAATATATATTTTTAAAAAAAGAATACCTTTCAGCATTTCATATAATACTGGTTTGGTGGTGGTGAACTCCTTTAGCTTTTTCTTATTGGTGAAGCTCTTTATCTAGCATCCCGGTTTTGTTAAAAGGCACACACACCTCAGCACTCATGCACAGGGGAGCCCAAGGAGGGCCCACAGAATGTCAAAGTGGTAGGTTTTGGGGGATTTTCACTCTCCTCTTTGTTCTGGTCAGTTCATTCTCAGTTTTCCACAGTGAACTTTGCACTCACCACAAAACCAGCCCAAACCCCGCGGTGCCTGCTCTCTCTTAAGTACCACGTGCACAAAGAGTTTTTCAATCGGGAAATGCGGAGACTCCAGCGCCGAGGGGGGAACAGGATACGACCCTGTATACATCCAAGCAGGGGCGAGAGGCTCGGGGCAGGAACGGGATGGGAAGGAAGCTCGCAGGGTGGCTGGGCCGATGGCCTTGGCAGGGGCACCGCCAGCATCCCGTCCACCCACAGCATACGCACGCCCCTACTCCCTCGCTCACTCTGGGTACCATAGGTCCTCAACGGTTTTGGCAAATGCGGTGCGGGAAAGTTGGAGTCTCGGTGTGATTCGGTGCAATGGGTGGGAGGCAGAGTCTCGTTATTCACACATCTCTGACCCATGAGCCTCTTCCCTTACCCCCCAAGTCCCGTCTTTATTATTGATCTGTAGGCACTCTTTCGATAGGACTGGACCTTGAGGAGAAGAAGAATTTAAGACATAGTCCCTGCCCCTAAGTTGCTCCTGGCTTAGCAGCATAGACAGAGGAGATTGGGATGTGCTGTGCTGTGGTGTCTGCTAGGCGTTCCTTGAGTCATTTGTTTTGTGAAGATCAATCAAGGGAAACCTCCTTTAAGAGGGAGTCAGGACAATGGAGGGTGGGAAAAGGGCAGAGGGTGGGGTGGGAACCTGGTGGAGGGGAGCAACGGAGGGGAAAAAAAGTGAGGAACATTTCTAATAATATGAACAATAAAGATTTATTAAAAAAAAAAAAAAAGATGGAGTCAGGAGGCCAGCAGGGGGAGCCCTCACGCACTCCCTCTTGGCGACAATGACAGATCCCAAAAGGAAGGTGTCAGTTGCAGACCCCCACGGGAACTCATCCCTGCCAGGGACTTGACCTCCCTCTCCTGCAGGAAGAAGGCAGACCCCCCTCCCTGCTCAGCCCATAGACCAATGAGCCAATGAGAAACCGTCACCGCCCTGAACCCTCACTTTCCTCCAAAGGACTTTCCTTCAAAACGGCCCCTCCCAGCTTCCTCCTCTTCTCCACAAAGTAACGCTCCTCTCCTGGCTTGTGGGAGGAGCCTGCGGGTTTTGCTGCAGCTGGGTTGTCCGGAGTCGCTGTTGCTGAAGGAACCCATGTTGCTGGCAAAATAACTGGCTGTTTGATGTTGAAGGTGGACAGTTTATTTAAACGATGAAGTCAGATCACGCCACTTCTCTGCTCCTGGCTCCACCTCACTCAGGGTCAAAGCCAACAGGGGCACACAATCTCACCTGGTCTGGTCCCCTAGAGCCGTGGTCGGCAAACTCATTAGTCAACAGAGCCCAATATTAACAGGACAACGACTGAAGTTTCTTTTGAGAGCCATTTTTTTTAAACTTAAACTTCTTCTGCCGAAACCGGTTTGGCTCAGTGGATAGAGCGTCGGCCTGCGGACTGAAAGGTCCCGGGTTCGATTCCGGTCAAGGGCATGTACATTGGCTGCAGGCACATCCCCAGTGGGGGGTGTTCAGGAGGCAGCTGATGGATGTCTCTCTCTCATCGATGTTTCTGGCTTTCTATTCCTCTCCCTTCCTCTCTCTAAAAAAATCAATAAAATATATTAAAAAACAAAACAAAACAAAAAACAAACAAACAAACAAAAACAAACCTTAAACTTCTTCTAATGCCACTTCTTCCAAGTACACTTGCCCAGGCTGTGGTATTTTGTGGAAGAGCCACACTCAAGGGGCCAAAGAGCCACATGTGGCTCACGAGCTGCAGTTTGCCAACCACGGCCTTAGACCTCTGACCTCTCTCCCGCTACTCCCTCCTCCTCCTCCCATTGGCTCCAGCCGCCACGGCAGAAACCAAGTGAGATCTCTGCTTCAGAGCCTTTGACCTTGAGCTTCTCTCTTCCTGGGACATTCTCCCCCGATTTCCACAGGGTTTTACTTCCTGTATTAGTTTCCTGGGGCTGCCGGAGCAAGTCACCACAACTTTGGTTGCTGAACAACAGAATTTCTGCGAAAACGCTTTTTCCAAATAAGGAAGGTTCCACTCACAAGTTCTGAGGATGGGGATGGGGACATATCTCTTGTGGTCCACCATTGAATCTACTACACCTCTTTAATAGGTGTGTTTTCTTTAATATGGACTTCAGAGAGAGGGAAGGTGAGGGAGAGAGAGAGATGGAGACATCAATGATGAGAGAGGATCACTGATTGGCTGCCTCCTGTATGTCCCAGCCGGCAACCAGGGCCTGTGCCCTGACTGGGAATCGAACCGTGACCTCCTGGTTCATAGGTGGATGCTCCACCACTGAGTCATGCCAGCTGGACTAGACTTACACTTTTTATTGTTGTTGTTATTATTATTATTAAGTATATTTCTTTATTGATTTCAGAGAGGAAGGGAGGGGGGGAAAGAGAGATAGAAACATCAAGGGTGAAAGAGAATCATTGATCGGCTGCTTCCTGTTCGCCCCTTATTGGGGATCAAGCCTACAACTTGGGCATGTGCCCTAGGCCAGATTTGAACCTGGGACTATTCAGTCCACAGGCCAAAGTTCTATCCACTGAGCCAAACCGGCTAGGGCTCTGCTATGCTTCTTAATCTCCTTCAGACCTTTGCTCAAGTGTTACCTCCTCAGAAAAGCTTTCTCTGGCCACACTCTTTAAAAATGTGCATGTACACACACACACACACACACACACACACACACACACACGCACGCACACGCACACACCCCACTCCAGATCCCCTAACCCTCCCTCCTTTTCTGCTTGGTCTTTCTCTCTGGTACTTACTCTCAGGCACGTCATGTGCCGTTTACTGACTTACTGATTTTTATTGTCTTCTCCCCCATTCGCCTGGAAGCTCCCTAAAGACGGGTTTTTGTCTGCCTGCCTGTTGTATTTTGTTCTCTGCTGTATTCCTCACTTACAGAGGTGGGATGGTAAAGAACCGCTGGATCGGTTGCCTTCTGCACACACACCAACCAGAGCCTGGGCCCAGGCTGGGGAGGAGCCTGCAACCAAGGTACGTGTCCTTGACCAGAACCGAACCTGGGACCCTTCAGTCAGCAGGCCGACGCTCTATCCACTGAGCCACACCAGTTTCAGCTGCTTCTTTTCTTATTGTTCCGTAGGCGCTCCTTTTATAGGATGGAGACAAGTCTCCTGTTGGACACCAGATGGCACGGCCTTCTCCCGCTCGGCAGCCTCCTTTCCATTCTCCTAACGGCGCCTGGGGAATAGATAGATGTTCTTAGTCGGAGAGCCCTGCTTTGTCAAGTGACCTTTGGAAGGATTTGTTTACCGTTTATGTAACACTTGCAATTGTGAAGTCATATCCCCGGGAAAAATTACTAAATCGGTGTTATATGTCTGCCTCCTTCCCATCCCACTCCGGCCAGTTCTGTTGGGTGTCGGCCATAAACGTCCCAAATTAGAATTCGCTGAGGTCGTCTCAGGCTATCGTGTCTTCCGTAAATAGCACATCCTTGTTTCAAATAAAGGAATCGGAAAGCACCAGGTAATGAGAGAGCAGTCTCTACTCCACGGTTGCAATGGAAGGGCGCTGGAAATATTGCAGGCGCCATAATTGTGTTCTCTTCATTCAACGGGATCCTAAAGCAGGCGTCTTCAAACTACGGCCCGCGGGCCACATGCGGCCCGCAGAGGAGCCTGATCCAGCCCGCCAGGTTTTTTGGGCCGTGAGCGCAGCCGAGATGTTACAGTAGGAATTAGTAGTTCATATAGTCCGGCCCTCCAGCTCTCTGAGGGACCGTGATCTGGCCCCCACTTTAAGAAGTTTGAGGACCCCTGCAAGAGCCATCCGACAGAGAGAAGATGCATTTGTGCACAAGAACATATTCATATTCCTTGTAGGAATGTGGTAAACCACGTTTGCATATCTCTGCTTGCAGGGACTCAGACCAGTGTGGGTGGCGGGGTGCAGAGATGGGAGGGAGGGTTATATCCCTTTACAAATCATTTGGGGCATTCAACATGTTCTTAAGCCATGTGCATCTCTTATTTTTTTTCTCTTAAAATTTTTTAAAATTGATTTCAGAGAGGAAGGGAGAGGGAGAGAGAGATAGAAACATCATTGATGAGAGAAAAATCATCGATTGGCTGCCTCCTGCACGCCCCACACTGGGGATCGAGCCTGCAACCCAGGCATATGCCCCGACCGGAAATCAAACCGTGACCTCCTGGTTCATAGGTCGACACTCAACCACTGAGCCACGCCGGGCCGGGCAGTGCATCTATTATTTATTCCAAAAACAAAAGCCAATGAAAAGTCTGAAAAATACGAAATAAAGGAATTTGAAAGGGAATAAACATCTTCATCCTAGGAAATGTGTGCAGTCACTTTGTCTGAGCCCAGGGCGGTTCCCTTCAGAGCCATTAAGCCTCTCCCTGCCCCAGGACTGTCTGGGTGAGGTCCACGGGGAGTGAGGGCTGAGCACAGAGTCTCCTCCGGGGGGCGCTCCTCTCGGCCGTGTGGGCCCCACGTGAGCACTTCTCCACCAGCCTTGGGGGAGGGGCAGTGCGTGGGCCCACAGTAGTCCTATGGCTCGTGGGAATATTTGAATTAATTAAAAACAGCAGGAAAAAACAAAAAACAAGACAGAATACAACCCAGCCCGGATTACCTGGTGTACTTGTCTTTATACCAACAGTCACAAAATAAAATCTATACTCATAAAAGGGTAATATGCTAATCAGACCGGATAGACTGGACATCTTCTGGATGTCCTTCCTCACAAAGTCACGGTGGAGGGGTGAGGCAAAGGCGGTTAAGGGCGATCAGCTGGCAGGTGAGAACAGTTACGAGTGATCAGGCCGGCAGGGGAGTGCAGTTAGGGGCAATCAGGCCAACAGGGGAGAGCAGTTAGGGGCAATCAGGCAGGCAGGCAAAGTGGTTAGGCGTGAAAAGGCAGGCAGGCACGTGAGTGGTTAGGAGCCAGTATTCCCGTATTTCAAGTGGGATGTCGGCTGCCCGTTTAGGCCTGATCCCTGAGGGTAGGATGGGGCTTAAACCAGCAGTTGGACATCCTCTGAGGCGTCCCAGATTGGAGAGGGTGCAGGCTGGGCAGAGGGAATCTGGCCTCACCCCCACCTAGTCATATATAATCTGTATTGTATTAAATATGATAGATACTTATATTTTATATTACATATTTAGGTTATATGATTATAATTACCTTGCATACATTATATTAAATAAAATATAAGCTATATAATGTACATCTAATTTTTTTTCCTATAAGGAAGAGCTTCACGAAAGGGCAAAAGGAAGTCATAACACGGCTGGGCAGACGATCCCTGCGAAGGGCCATTGGTAGATGTGTCAGGCGTGGGCCAGTGGCCTCTGCCAGGAGCGAACTCTGCCCTGGAAACACACACACACACACACACACACACACACACACACACACACACGGTGTCACCGCAGCGCCAGATGGTGGGCGTGGCTGTGCCCCTCTTTGTTTACCAAAACAGCCGGTGGCAGAGCTTGGTAGGGGGCCAGCCCTCCGCATGGATGCCTGTGAGTTTCAGTCTTTGTTGAATGAATGAATGGATCGGAGGGGGTTGCTGCCAGGCCGACTCCCTGTCTGGAGGTTTGGTTTGGGTGTGTGGGGTGGACAGGGGCTGGGGGTCAGTTTTCCCGGTACCCCAGCCTCTGACTGGCTGTGTGAGCTTGGGCCAGCTGCCAGCCCCCCCGTAGGAGGGAGGCAGCCCCCTCCCTTTACAGGACTCCGGGAGGGAATGAAGAGTAACAGAGAGCCCTGACCAGTGTGGCTCAGTGGACAGAGCATTGGCCAGTGGACTCAAGGGTCCCAGGTTCGATTCTGGTCAAGGGCATGTACCTTGGTTGTAGGCACATCCCCAGTGGGAGGTGTGCAGGAGGCAGCTGGTCCATGTTTCTCTCTCATCGATGTTTCTAACTCTCTCTCTGTAAAAAATCAATAAAACATATAGAAAAAAGAAAAAGAAAAAGAAATGTAACAGAGGGTACGAAGGGCCTGGAAGAGGACAAGGAGGTTCCCGCTGGGCAGCTCAGGGCAGGCACGGCCAGCGTCTTGGAGGCCTGGCAGCCTCGGCATCGTCACCTTGGCAGAGGGAAGAAGGGGTGGGGGCCGCCAGGAGCGTGACCCGAAACACAAACAGTCCCAGAGAGGCCCCGAAACTCTCAGCCTGGTGAAAACACGCCCGGCAGGTTTTTATCCTGCCTCCGAGCAGGGCAGGGGAAGGTGCCCCTGGCGGGTGTCGGTTGGCAGGAGCTGTCAGAGGCTGGCAGGGCCTGGGCCCCTCACGTGCTCCTGGGCGCGCACCCAGCCAGAGGCGGCCCCAGGTGCCCTGGTGCCACTGCCGATCAGCCAGGACACGGGCTCCAGGGCCCGAAGTTGCACCGCAGGAGCCAGCCCCCCAGCCCCATGCAGACTTCCCTCCCAGCCCCCCAGCGTCCCACCCCGTCCCCAACGCTCTGCAGGGCTGCCCAGCGGTCTGGTCAGGCACGCTCTCCTGGGACCTGGAAGGGCCATTTGGGAGCACGTATGGAAGTAGACAATTCAGCTGGGCCGGTGTGGCTCAGCGGTTGAACACCAACCCATGCACCAGGAGGTCACGGTTCGATTCCCGCTCGGGGCACAGGCCCGGGTTGCAGGCTCGGTCCCCAGATGAGGATATGCAGGAGGCAGCCGATCAATACGATGAGACACCCCAAGAGAAAAAACTAGGCAATGAGCGGCAATCCTCCCTCCCATAAAAAAATAAAATAAAAAAATCCCCCAATAGGTAACAATTGACAAGGGAGAAAGTTTAAACTCAGCAGCAACCAAAGGCCTTGCAAGTAAAACCAACAAGCAGCATGACTTTCCCCGATAAGGATGACCTCGGGCCTGGTGGGGGGGGGGGGGGGGGCGGGCACTCCGCCATGTGGGGGAGGAGAAGCGGGAGCTGCCTTCTGGAGGGCGATTCCTCCTGTGATCACAGCCTTAGTGTGTTGTGGGCGGTGACCCCACTTCGGTGCCCCTCCCAGGGCTCCCTCTGAAGGCCAGAATCACAGAGATTTGCAAAGGTGGCTTAGCAAGCCATGCAGTAGCTGGATAAATATATATTTTTAATGTATTTTATTGATTTTTTTTTTTTACACAGAGGAAGGGAGAGGGAGAGAGAATTGGAAACATCAATGACAGAGAAACATTCATCAGCTGCCTCCTGCACACCCCCCATTGGGGATGTGCCCACAACCAAGGTACATACCCTTGATCGGAATTGAACCTGGGACCCTTCAGTCTGCAGACACTCTATCCGCTGAGCCAAACCGGTTAGGGCAGCCAGAGAAATATTCTTAAAGTCATAGCTCATGCCACCTTCTCCCCTGCCCCTTAATATGCTCCGACAGTTTCTTGTCAGGCTTAGAACACATCCAGCTCCGGACCCGATGGCCTGGGCCTGCGCCCGTGCTTTCTCTCTCTCCTCTCACCCCCTTTGGCACCCTGCTGTCTCCTTTCTGCTCCTCAGACCTGGCCCAGCCTCAGGACCTTTGCACTGGCTGCTCCTTCTGTCCGGATGCTCATCCCCTTACAGAGAAGCCCCAGGAGGGAGAGGGTCCCTGTACGGCTCACGACTGGATCCTCGCCTGACCCCTGACATCCACAGATGTTCACCGAGTACAAGAACAGCTAAGAGCATGAGCTTTGGGGTCAGGAGAAGGGGTGGGCTTGAGTTCACTGATTCGCTGTGTGACCTTGAGCAAGTTCCTCCACCTCTCTGAGCCCCGGGCTCCTCCAGTGGGGGGTGCGAACAGAAGACCTGCCCCATGGGGTTCTTATCGGGATTTAGACTGTGAACCGTATCAGATCTGGTGCACAGAGAGCTCCTGTGATTGTCCTGCTATGGGCTGGGGAAGCCCCTCCGTAGCATCTCAGCATGAATCCACCAATAGGATGTGGACACGAAAGGGGGCCGGCGTGGCTCAGGGGTTGAGTATCGACTTATGAACCAGGAGGTCATGGTTCGATTCCCACTCAGGGCACATGCCCGGGTGGTGGGCTCGATCCCCAGTGGGGGGCGTGCAGGAGGCAGCCGATCCACGATTATCTCTCATCACTGATGTTTCTGTCTCTCTCCCTCCTTCTCCCTTCCTCTCTGAAATAAATTAAAAATATATATATGTATATATATACACATACATATACATATATATATATGTATATATATGTATATATATATATATATTAAAAAGATACATTGAGTAGTCACGCCTTTCACCATCCTGGGAACGGGACGCATGCTCATCCTAATTCAGGCAGCAAATAAAGAAAAAGCCTCTGATCCTTCGCGTTTCTCATCCAGGTCTCATGCTATATTAAATGAAAAAGGCATGGCTGCAATGAACTCACGTTTAACAAATAGAATATATGAATACATACTCGTAAGGGAAAGCCTGTGGGAGGTACAATAACACGCTAAGGTGGAGCAGAAGAGAGGGTAGGGATTGCCGGCACGTTTGGAGTCATTGGCTTTCCCCGTTGGCCCCCATGCGTTACCGTTTGCAATCTGCAAAAGCTCACGTGACAGTTAACGGCGCCCTGGGCCCCTCCTGCCACCATCTGGCTCCTTGCTTCCCGGGCCTCTGGAGGAGATCGAGTGTCCTGCATTGCTGTAGGCAGCTGGGGTTTGTGTCAGGACCCCAGAGTATTAGTGAACATCCAAGGATTGAAGAGATGGTGGTCCTGGGATTGGGCTGTGTCCGGAGAACAGTCCTTGATTGGCAAGAATAATGCGTTAACCTAAACACACACCTGGGTACCCTGGGCATCAGCTGGGATAAACGTTTTAAAATCACCAAAACCAACTCACGTTGGCTTAAGAAAAAAAGGGGGAGTTTATTGGCACATGTAACTGAAAAACTCAAGCCAGAAAGCTTCAGGAATGGCTGGATCCAGGTGCTCACGTGGTGCCTTCTAGAATCTTCAAGGCTCCGTTTCCCCCTGTCCTGGCTCTCTCCCATCAGCAGCTCTAGACTCATACCCCTACCCCCCTGGTTCAGCAATCCCCCCAGACATAGGGCTTCTCTCTCCCCAAAGCTCCAGAAAAAGCCCCCAGGAGACCCTGATTGGCTAGACGTGAGTTTCCGGCCCACCCCTGAACCAAGCCCTGGATGCAGATTGGCTGATCCTGGCTCACAAACTCATCTGGCCACCAATCGGATGGGGCCCGCTCTACCAGGGCCCTGGCCTGAGAGGGACCAGGAGCTGTTCTCACAGGACAGGAGAGGGACTGTTCCGGACGGGGTCTCCTGTCCGCAGAGAGTGGAAGCACAAAACCGCCCTTTATCGGGACGCTGGGTCCATCGGAACACCCTGTGCTCAGCTCTGCTGGAGAGCAGAGGGAAGGCCCCACCGGGGCGGGGAGGGTGGGTGTCAAGGGGGCGGGGAGGAGAGCCTTGCCTGGGGACCCTGAGACACAGTCCAGGGCAGGGCCAGGGCCTCAGGATCCCTATCGGGAAAGGGGGTTGGCGTGGGGAAGCCCTTGGGCTTGAGGATGATGCTGTGTGTTTTTGGAGGAGATTGCCGGCCTCCAGCGGGCTTGGGGTGATCCCTAACGGACGCCCGTGGACGGCTGTGCTGTGGAGGCCGTGCCGTGCTATCGTGTTCCCAGGAGGGGCCTGTGAGCCGGGCTGTCAGCGGCGTTGGGAGGCTATTTCTGGCCAAGACCGAGGTGGGTGCACGTGGGGGGGTGGAGGGTGTCAGGTACACTTGGGGGGCAGGAAACCTGAGCCGGCCTCCCGCCCAGGGCCTGGGGAGGAGGGCTGGGGCATGCTGGAGGGGCCGGGCCGGGCTGGGCCAGCCCTGCTCCCCTCCCCAGTGGGGTCGGCAGGAAGAGGCCTGGGCAGCTGGGAGAGGAGCTGGTGGGACTTGAATGTCCCTCCTCCCCGCACCTGTCAGTCCCTCCCGCTGGTGACCTTTGACTCCAGGCCACACAGAGCCCTGGGGAGGAGGGCCAGGAGGATGCCTCCTCCCCAGCGCCCTCCAGGTCTCTGCACCTGAAACAGAGACTTAGTAACAAAGGCCCATCTCAGCCGTTTGCAAGGATCGGCTCCACCAAGCCTCCCAACTGTGTGAATCAGGTGTGGCTGCTAGCCTCCGAGGGGAGAATCTCAGACAGGTGAAGTGACTTGCCCCCGGACGCACGGCCTGTGACACAGCAAGGCAGCCACAGTCAGCATCTGGCGCTCGGCAGGCTGGGCTCCGAGGCAAGGAGTGGCCTGGACACAGGTGCTGGGTGAGCCAGAGGTGGGAACACACACACACTCACCCCGAGGAGGGAGGGAGAGGAGGTGGAAAGGGAAGCCTTAACCCGGGCCTTGGAAGGATCCTTGCAACCTGGGCGGGGTGAAAGGTGCAGGGAAGGGTATTCAAGCCTGAGGGAACAGCATACGCAACGTCTCAGAGGCAAGCAAGTTCAGGGGGCAGGTCGGGCGGGCAAGCAGCCTGGCAGGGGCCTCTGCCCGGGCTCCGTGGGCCCTGAGGAATCCAGTTGCCAGGGCAGTGGGCTGAGGCGGGTACTGCTCTGCCCTGAAAGCATCTTGAGGCCTGGAACCCCCAGCACTTGCTGGAATCGCCGAGGGGTGGCTGCCCTCTGCCCTCTGAGTGACTTCATGGGTTGGGAAGCGACCTGGGCCCCCGGAGGCGGGACTGCAGGACGCGGAGCGGCAGGAGGAGCCTCCATGGCGGGGTCCCCCCAGCCCGGGCGGGCGGCTGCGGACGGGCAGGAAGCCGGCCAGGCCTTCTCCGGAGCCGGAGAATGGCCCCTGTGTGAGCCACAACAAAAAGGCTTTTCTGCCACGTCGGCGGGGGAGGAGGCGGCCGGCGTGGCCCCTGCCCGGCCTGAAAGGAGGCTCTGTTGGTGGCCCGGGGTCTCCCAGGCCAGGGCGGCTCAGCGGTGGAGCATCCGTCTCCGGGCGGGGAAGCCCTGGGCCCGTCGGCCCCTGTAGGTTCTAATCCTGGCACGGCCACGTCCTAGCTGTGTGACCTTGGGCAAGTCACTTCCCCTCTCTGAGCCCCATTGTCCTCACGAGTAAAATGCAAGTTGACTGAGGCCGCCCAGTGCCGGGCACTGTAGCCACCACCATCCTCCGTCCAGCTCCCCAGTAGCGATCCGGGGCGGGTCACTGGGCTGTCGCCACCACTCCACCCGGTGCAAAATCGAAGGAAACCTGGCTGGAAGAAAAGCCGCCGGCTGTCACATCGGCTGGGGTCGTTTATGGGACTCATCTTCGACCCCGTCCCCCTCCTCTGTAGTGTCCTCACTGTCTGACTTGGGAATCAGCAAAACCTACAGGAACAGAAGGTGCGGACGGGATGGGGCCAGTGAGGGGCCCAGGGTGAGGCTAGGTCCGTGGTTGGCCAACTGCGGCTCATGAGCCACATGCGGCTCTCTGGCCCCTGGAGTGTGGCTCTTCCACAAAACACCACGGCCCGGGCGAGTCTATGTTGAAGACGTGGCGTTAGAAGTCTAAGTTTAAAAAATGTGGCTCTCCAAAGAAATGTCAATCGTTGTGCTGTTGACATTGGGCTCTGCAGACTCATGAGTTTGCCGACCACTGGTTTAGGGGGCAGCCAAGTTCACCAAAAAACCAGTTTAAAGATGCAGACTCCTGTTGAATGCGGGGGCAGCAGGGCCTCAAGCTGGGGCTGCTAGGGTCTGGGGGTCGGGGTAGGGGTGAGGGGCCCCTCAGGCAGTTTCCTGCCGGCTGACCCCGCTGCCAAGTCTCAGTGAGGCCCTTCCTCCTCTGGCCCCTGCGCCCCGCCCCACCTTCCACCTGACCCGTGACCACGGGCTTCTGGGGGACCCTACGGTTTCAGCTGAAGGCAGACCTGGGTCGGGGTGCTGTGGCTTCTGCCACAGAAAAGCTTAGAAGGCGGAGTCCTCCCTGGACCCCGTGGCCCTCCTCCCCACCCCCCAAGGTCCCTGTGTGGCCTGATGGGCCTTAAGGCTTCCGAGGGCCAGCATTTCCGACTCTCAGCCAGTTTTCAACACAAAGAGAGGAAAGGGTGGGGGCCGGGGGGCTGGGGAGGGTGTGCAGCTGCGGGGGCGGGAGGAGCCTAGAACAGGCTGAAGGACCCTGCCCGGGAGTTGTGGGGCCCACGACAGTGATCACTGCATTCCTGGGGGTGCAGGATGGCCCAGAAGCCAGCGGGGCTGGGCGTGTGTGTGTGTGTGTGTGGGGGGGGGGGCACGGTCCAAGGCTGACCGAGGCCTGAGGGCGGCCCTGCCTGTCCCCTGCTCTCCTGGCTGGTCCACACCCAGTCCGGGCGAGCCTTCTTGCTGCTTCCAAGATGTCTGGGCGGATCTGTGGCCCTCACCCTCCGAGCAGAGCGCGAGGGGAAGGGAACGTCTGGCGTCCACAGTGGCATCGTTTTCCGCTCCTTCTTGACCCGGCTGGTCCTCGGGCTGCTCGGAGCCCCGCCTGGAGGGGTGCAGGCCCCCCCCTCCACACCTGGGGGTGCAGGGTGTGGGAAGCGGGCCTGCCCTTTCTCGCCAGGAACGAATGACACATCTTCCCCACGCCTTCCTGTCCCACCCACCCCAGCCCCCTGTCCCAACCCCTCCCAGCCATTGAGGGCTCCTCCCTCTCAGGGGCCCTGGGAGGGAGTCCCACAGAGCTGGGAGCGAGGCCTGTTCGGTGTGGGAACAAGTCCCCTCTCCCCCCCCAGCCCCCCACTCCCACTGGGGACTCGTCTCGTCACCTGAAGCCCCTCCAGCTGTAAGCTCGGGCCCAAGGCCTCTCACAAAGGCCACGCTCTGCCGGCCGTACGGTTTAATCAGTGCAGGTTATTTACAGAAAGACACATATGGGGGCGGCCACGGACCCCCGCCCCCCTTGGCTGGCTCTCCTCCGTTCTCGGGAGGGAGGGGGCGGACGCTGCTGGACCCGCACTTGGGGGCCAGCCCATGAGACACCCTCCCCTTGGGGCCTCGGGAGGCCAGGGGGCCAGACGAGGGGACAGAGCCGGCGATACAGTACCATTTCCCACCGCAGCCTCGCCTCGGCTCGGCTCGGTTTGGGGAGGAAGAGGAGGAGGGGGCAGCTCGCACCCTGGCTGAGCCAGGGAGCCTCCGGGCCCCACGGCTCCTGCCGGCCCTCCCCCCAGAGCCCAGGGAGACAGGGAGCTGCAGGGGAGAGACCCCCTCCAGGCCTGGCGCATGCTGGGCTATGGGCACCCACACAGGTGGTGGGCATGCTCTGTGACACCCAGCACCCCAGCCTGGGCACCCGTCAGCCCCCGCTCTCCCAGGACGGCTGGCGCACTGGTAGCCGGAGCCTGAGGCTGGTGGGGTGCTGAGACCCCTGAGGATGGAGGTGTGGGCAAGAGGATGGGACTGGGCCCGGGTGGGCCCTGAGCTCGGAGAGAAGGTAGACCGGGGGGGGGGGGGGGGGGGGGGGTGAGGCTCCCGGCGGGAGGGGCCTTGGCAGACGCCCTTTGGTCCTCGGTAAGGTGGGCCCAGAACCCCTTCTCTGGACAGATAGGGAGGCGTGGGCTCCAGGGGTACGTGGGGGCCAGGGGCGGGCAGGGTTTGTAGGCACAAGGAGGTCGGGCTGCTGGGGTTGGGAGAGGTTGGCTGGGAAGGAACCAAACTCGACATAGACTCACGGCCAGGGTCCCCTCCCCGCTCTGTCCCCCTGGCCTGGGGGTGGCCCTGGCAGCCCACACACCTACTCAGCTGTTCCTAAGGCAGAGAAAGACCAAGGGGCTCCTGGTCAGGCCCTGGGGTTCAGACTGCGGGAAGAACCTCCCAGCTCAGCCAGGCTCCCACCTGCGCCTTCTGACCCGCCCCTCTCCACGGCTGGCGCTGTGGCTGCTGCTCTGGCCTCGCCAACGGTGGGTGGGGGCCTAATTCCCAGTCTGGAGCTAAACTCTATTGAGAAAGCTCTACCCCCGGCCTGGAAGGTTGAAACCAATGCTCAGTTAGTGTGCAGACACAGAACCATAGAACCTGGGCATAAATAAACAACAGGGGGGCAGAGCTGGCAGGGATGTTGGAGGGCCTGGTGGCCGCCCCCCCCCCCCCCCCCCCGCCCAAGGAGCAGTCTCAGAACCCCAGGCGCCACCAGTCAGCCCGGCCCTAGCACCGGAGGAGAGGGGTTGTGGGGGGCTGCGGGAGGCGGCTCAGACCCACTCCTGCAGGGAGCGCTTGCAGTAGAGGAGCATGCGGGGCGCGCCCTTGCGCTGCATCTGCACGAGGGCGTAGGTGAGGCCCAGGATGCAGAGCAGCAGCAGCAGCGGGGGCACCAGCACCATCACCATGTTCACCGTCCGCGTCACCTCCTCCATCTGCACCACCACGCGGCTGCCCCCGTCTTTCTCCTCCTCCTCCTCCTCCTCCGGCCCGGCCCCCGGGCCGGCCGCGTGGCTCCCGTCCCGCCCCGGGCCGTCCCCGCCGGCCCCCGGCTCCGCCCCCGCGTCCGGGTCCGGGTTGAAGGGCGGACGGGCCACGTCGGGCCACCGGGGTCCCGGGTCCTCGCAGCCCATGAAGTCCCGCAGGATGGACTTGGGGTAGCCGGGCTCCATCCGCAGGCGGTCGTTGTCGAACTTCCAGTAGCGGGTGCCCTTGTAGAAGTAGGTGTAGGCTGCGGGGCAAGCGGGTGGGCGGGGGTCAGCGCGGGGCCCGCCCTCCGCCAAGACCCCCGGGACCTGCTGACTCCGGAGCCCTGGCGTGGAGCACCCTCCCTGTGTCACGGCTGGTGTGGCTCGGTGGGTAGAACGTCTTCGGTCTGTGGCCCGAAGGGTCCCAGGTTCGATTCCGGTCAAGGCCACGGACCTCAGTTGCAGACTGCATCCCCGGCCCCAGGT